>NW_026125489.1:11787500-12417500 GCF_943737965.1 Phodopus roborovskii
TTAACATCAAACCTGCCAAAAGGTTTCAAAATGCACAAGGCAAGATAAATTTGAATTGAGCCCAAGAAGCTTAATTTTAAATAAAGTATCCCTGGTTTCTTTGAAGGGATTTTTGTTCACAGTAGATGGAGATTCTGTGATTGAGGAGGAATAAAAAAAAAAAAAAAAAAAAAGAGCACAGTTTCCTTTTAATATTCAACAGCTTCCCATATACTTGATTTTGCATGTGTACTGTAGTGCCTTGTAAAATTATCTCTGTGTAAAAAAACAAACAAAAAAGAACAAAACCAACAACAACAAAACACAGTGTCTTCCTTATTGCCTAAAATCTAAATCTGTCAGGGAATTCATGACATTTATGATGACAGTGGAATTCCTTGTAAGATCTTCGGCTGGCTGTGGAAAATTGTGGTAGGGTTTCATTCTCCCACACTTTAATATGAAAAAGAGTTCAGGAGGAAGTATGGCCATCTGGTTCTCATGCGACTCTGTTATTTTAGCATCCATTAAATGTTACAAGTCTTAACTACAATCACTGAGGGACAAGAATAGTACCGTTTACTTATATTAGAGCGGCAAGTCTACACAAGACAGTTCTGACACTGGAAAAGGTACACAGCAGACACTTAGCATGGAAGAAGTTTTTCTGCTTTGGTAAAAGACAATTATATGTGAAACAAATAGCCATAAAGCAATGCAGAAAGACATACAGTACTTACTCTGGCCACTGTGGAGAAAAGCCAGATTGTGTGAAGGCTCTATTCCACAGGAAGACTTTAGCGTCTGCTCTGAAGTTTGGATGAGAGGCAGGGTGTGAAGCTGAGGCAAGGAAGTTAGCACAATGGGGTCACATAACAATGCACACAGGGACAAGTTAAGTAAGAGCCTGAGTTCCTGTCTGACACATTTGATTTACACACGCAAGTTGGGGAAAAGCTTTTGCTGGATTTCACTTAATTCTTTATGATCTGATAAGGACAAACACTGTGTGAGCTTTTCTTTATCCTCCCCCCTCATTTGTATATTTTTTTTATTTTTAACTATGTTTTTATTGAAATAGAATTACACAATTCTCTGGCTGGGGGTGGTGGTGCATGCCTTTGATCCCAGCACTCAGGAGGCAGAGGCAGGTGGATCTCTGTGAGTTCATGGCCAGCCTCATCTACAGAGGGAGTTCCTCCCTTCTCAGTTTCTTTTCCCCTCATGCCCCCACAAGGTGGTTGATTTTTCATTTGATTATTACTACATTATTGTTGTTGTATACATATGTGTATATGTATACAACATATATGTATGTGAATATATATGATAATTTTCCTCTCTACAGATTAATATTCCCATAGATAATAGCCATTGTCCTACTCTTGTTTATACAGTTGGCTATTTTTTTGGAAGTAGTAGTTATAGTGGGAAGATTCCAGTGATAAAAATATATGAAAGGAAAGAAAAATATATAGATGTAATGCTTCCAGTTTTCATTATTTATGCAATTGTTTATAAAATGTAGGCATTCAAATCAATATTTATAATAAGGCCTATGTGAATCTGCTTTGAACTTTACCAGAAATTTCTTTAGCAGGTCAGCCTGAGCAGGTAGCACTGCTGAGCAATCAGTGTCTCCTAGTTTCTGTGCCTTCTAGCCTTAACCAGTTTCTCCACATTCTTGTAGCCCAGTGGGATTGACCTTTTCTGCCTCGTCTGGCATTTTATGAGCTGATGTCAAAATGCCCTTTGCTATGGCCTTCGATATCCTTCACTATCAGCCTCTGATGTGATGTTCATTCTTGGAGTTTCAACTCCTTCCGTGTACCACACCTTGGCTGTCGTGTTCTCCACTCTTGCAAGCTTTTTGTGGTGATGGACATCTACAAAGTCTCATTTGCTGGACATTGACTTCCTGTGCTGTACTGCTTACCAACCATACAGAGGTCTCTCTTGCTTCCTACCTCCCAGAGTGGACTGACTTAGCCATATGATGACATGAATGAAGATGGAAAGGCTTCATTCTTTCCTGCATCAAGTGTTAAGTGAAGGCTGATATTTCGTAAAGTAGGGATGTGAGGGATAATAAAATGTAAATGAGGGGGATCTGAGTTTATGTCTAATCAAGCATGGAGACCACAGGACACCGTCAATTAGGTTCAGCTGAACATAATAAACACCAGCACATATTACCAGAGAGCAGTGCCTACTGGCTGCAGAAAAGGAAGGTAAGTTGAGCCTTTCTGGCATCAACAAGACAGCAGAGCTGCAGGCCCAAATGTGCTCTGTTCTTGCTCCAAACTTGGCTTATGCCTTTCTGTTCTTCTCTGAAGCATTACAGTGAAGATACTTCTCCTCCTGGAGTCCTGGATCTGTTTAGAAGAGCCTGTAATCTCAGGAACACTTGATGATACTTGAGATAGCATTCATCAGTGAGGGGGGACCTATGGGTCATTATTATGTAAGATAAACTGGTTCTGTGGTTGATCTTCTAGTTGGAAGTCCATACAACTTCTCACCAGGAAAGCAGCACTGTTTAAGTTGATTCATAGGGATGAGGCAGAGATCCAAAGACCCATGGATATCAGAGGATATTCCCACCTTCCCATCTCCCTGTTTTGTTCTACTAGTCCTCTCATGTAATTAGAACTCCCTTGGCATTGTCTATTCAATGGTACTTATCTAGTAAGATGCTAGCACATACCCTAAAGTGCTACTTAGTGTTTAGGGTACTACCCATTAACAGAGATTCTGGTTAGATATGATAGCCTTTTAAGTTCAAGTCTTTTGGGGTGGTCCCAAATTACAGTTTCAACATGCTTCCCAGTTATCTTTTATGCATGCAGAAGTTTGAGAAATCACATTCTATTCAAATGTCCTCATTTCCATCAAAAAACAATATACTTGGAATTTTAAAAAGTTTACATTTTCCTACAGTATTTATAATATTGTCTCCTGTGAAAACTTGTCATAACATCACGATCAATACACTTGTTTTTATTCCCTTGATAATAGGTCTATGCTTCCCTGAGAGCATCCACACAGAACTTGGCTTCTAGGGTGATGCTCAATTCTTATCTGCAAGAATGCATGAAATGTTACCTCCAGGCCTTTCCCTCCCCTTCATTCAAAGCCCTATGAATATAAGCTACAGTGTAACTCCAAAACGCTTGTACCATATTAAAATAAATGAACTGCTTAGAAAACCTCTTGCTTGAACTAAGCTTAGTTCACAGAATTTGGTCCCAGATAAATAGTTGACTTGGGATTTTTTGTTCTTTGTAAATCTCCTTATCAGCAGAAGGGTTATTTTTGAAACTCTTGGCTCAGTGTACTGAAAAGTAGTCACTTGAATCAAGAACTAAAGCTATTCATGGTTCAGGTCATAAAAATTACCTCTATGTCTGTCATTGGTGAATCATTTATGATGTCCTTAGTGCGGTGTGAATTTTCAAAAGGTTAAAACGTTGGATGTGCATTTTTAGAGTGTGGTGTATTTCCTTAGAATATGTCAAGCTACATAAGGGGCATTTTTTTTTAAATCGCTATTTAATTTTTACGAAATCCATGTGAATAAAGGAAGCAAATTTAAGTCAAAGATCAGACACCTGACTTGAACTTCAACTTTTTGGATGTAATTACAATGAAGCATTTCATTGGCGTTTGGCATGTTGGAAATCAATATATAAAAACAACCTTTGCACCCATATGTGTCTGTGAACTAAAATGATTTAAATGACCTCAATGATTTATTTTGTTTGTCAACATTGAACCAACATGCTGCTTATTTATTTAGTTAGTTTTTAAGCAAAATCTAGAGTCTTGGAGGTGAGGTAGGGCACTAGGGGTGGATTTCAATCAATAATTTCTTTAACACGCATTTATTGAGCTTTTTATGCTGCACCAGGTAGGTGAGCAAGGGCCCTGAAAATAAAGTCAGTTTGGAGTACAGTTAGATTTGTCAGATATTGAAAAAAACCAAACAAACAACAAACAAACAAACAAACAAAAAAACTGTAGGACTGTATCTGGGGTATCAAATGTGAGTTTGGACATGTTGCTAACTTCCCTCCAATGTCAGTTTCTCAACCATCAAATAGTGTCTCCAAGACTCAAGGAACACTACAGAAGAGGATGCAGAAAGACTTTAAGAGGCCAGGATGGGGCAGGATGGATTGGAATGATGTCTTCTGGATGTGACATGGCCACTGCACATATGAGCTTGCAGGAGCTGTGGTCACACGCACAAGCTCAAGCCAGTTAAAATTCCAGCATGGGTGGAGGATGGTGTCTCAAGGCTCACCTCTACTTAGAAGCTATTGGCAGTTGGCAGATACTGGGGAAGAATGGCCAACAAAGGTTGTCCATGTCCCAGTGGATGGCTCCATGCATGCTCATTTGTGTATGTGCATTACTAACTAGACTCAATGATCTTTGAAAAGAAAAGGACATGAAGTTTGGAGTTGGATGGAGGTGGGGGCATCTAGAGGGAGTTAGGGGAGGAGATTGAATATGGTCAGGATACACTGTATACATGTGTGAAAATTTTAAAAGAATAAATGTTACTTTTTTTGAAGAGTAAAATTTAATAACACATAAATATCCCTGTGTGTGTGTGTGTGTGTGTGTGTGTGCGCACTGCAAATATTGAAGGAGCTTTAATTAAAATTCAGTACTACATTTCAATAATACATTAAATATCTACTACTGGAATTATATTAATGAATTGCACTACAGTGGATAAATAGTGTATATCATAGAAAGGACAGCATGAACACCTTTATGGAGATGGGATATGTACAAACATTTGGATATTTTGTAGACATATGTCTTTGTCAAGTGAAAGGGGAGGAAAGCATTTTGAAGAGAAAGCATTTTAGGTAGGAAAAGTGTGCAAAAGTCTAAGATTCAAAGAAAACATAAGCATAGTTTTGAAATTCAAAAGAAAAGTAAGCTATTAGGTTGCTATAAAAAAGTGATAAATGCAAAAAAGGGAAAATAAATTGTCAAATTTTACCAAGCACACATTTAGAAATATAAAATCTTTCCATAATTAGATAAAATTGCCATGACACTTGAATATTTCACAAAGGAGCGCAGTTACTTTACTCCAGAGACTCTCCTAAATCATCTTTTATCTCCAGATTTTCTTTTCTACAGATCTGTATCTGTCTCTCTCTTTCTCACTGGTAGTATGTGTGGGAGGTAATGTATGTGCCCATGAGTGTCTGCCCATGTAGACACATGGGGAGGCCAGAGGTTGACCTTGAGAGTTAGGTGTTCCTCAGGAGCTGCTCCACTTTTTTTTTTTTTTTTTTTTTTTGAAACCAGGGTCGCTGCTCATCTGGACTTGGGGCTCAATAATTAGTCTAGACAGGATGGTGACTGAGGCCAGGAATCCAACTAACTTTACTTCTACAATTCTGGCATTACAAATTTAAGGTTTGCAAGACTTTTGTATGGTTATGAGGGATCTACTTCAGGTTTTTGTTGCCTGCTATTTCTCACTTCGCCAACTTTAAGAATTCATCTTACATATCCCCACTAAAATGACGTATTCCATTTCTTCCAGTGTCATTACACTGAACATTTACAGTGATTTTTTTCCATCACATGTTATATAAAATATTAACTTACTTTTTATTAAATGGACAGCCCATCGTCCAACCGACAATTACTATAAGAACATGTTACCCAGTAAATCCTATAAAATTCATGCTTTTGGATTTTTGGGAAAGATCACTGGTGCTAATTTTCATGGAATGCTGGATATTATCTAGAGTGGTATTTGGTGATAGGGTTATGGTGTGTGCAACTTGAATTGCACTTAACAGCACATTAACTTCTGGAGGGATGGTTGCAGTACAGATGCCTCCTCCATCTTCAAAATTGCAAATATTGCTCCTACTGGCATTCTGAAGACTGAGAAGGTATTGGGAAGTTGGGATGATATGTGCTCTTATCTCTTTTTAGCTCCTTCATTAGTTAGTTAAAAAAATTAAAAATTTTCTGAGTCATACTTTTACTCTTTTGCAAGTTATAATGAAAATACTTAATGGAGTCCCTATGATACCTTTGTCATATAGCTTCCCACAATTCCTCTGTGTGTGTGTGTGTGTGTGTGTGTGTGTGTGTGTGTTTTGTGGGATGGTCTCCAATGTAAAGCAAACATACAGATAAAATGAAGTTTTGAGATGCCTATTTAGAAAAAAACACAAGCAAGATAGTGTGCTGAGTAAAGAGGAATGTTAATTTCTTTGGCAACATCAGAAACACCACTCTGCTAAGGGCATTTAAACATTTACAAAATGGAGCAAATCATTCGTCCATGGAGGTTAGGGAGAGCTAGCATCCCACTTAAGTGGAACACAGAGTACAAATGCCCCATGGCATGCACCTCAGCAAAAGGGGCTCAGTGTAGGTGAAACTGAATGAGTCCCTGGGATATTAGTTCTGAGTGTGGCCCTGGGTAAGTGTAGAAACATGCTGGCATTGGGAAATCATGATGAATTTTTCATCGTTTTCGGGATTTGATTCTTTTCAAGGGAAATGGAGCATTACTGGAGAGATCGAGTTCCATTATTTCTATTTTACATGGGAAATAATTATATATTCTAGTTGTTACTAGGTGAATAACAGATGTGAGAATTTTTAACCTGTCAGGGAACAAGGCGGTGTCTGGCCCCACTACTGATAAGGCTCCAATAAGAAACCAAAAGTAGTTTTCACCATCTTTCATTCTAGGGGGCAAATGAGCTTTTAGGATTACTTAGAGAGCACAGACTTTCTGGCAAAAGCCTGGGTGATCCAAAACAACCAAGCTGGAACCTTGTGTGGGTAAGGCCTTCTGTGTGGCTGAGGCTTTCCTGAACTTTGTGAGTTTATATTATCTAGCCCCTCCTCAAGACTCTGTGGTGATATGTGGTTAGGACAGAATTGTATACAGTAGGCTGATAGGAATAGCTGTATACTCAAATGAAGGTGTCTTTGTGCTCTCTAGTCCCTCACATGAGAGAATGGTAACAGTCAACAATCCCAGCTGTGATAATCTTTTCCAAGCAGGTCATGCTCAGATTTTGAAGATAATGTCAGTTTGGTATGGAGAACTGTCTTATAACAATTCAGGGAGACTAGGTATGAAGTTGTAGAACTGAATCATGCCTTCAAAGAGAGAGAACAGGAATGGGATAGAGGGAGAGGAACCATCTGAGAGTTACCTAATTACCTAATCTAGAGGCAGAGGCCACAATGATTCATCTTCATTGTTAACTGAATTGGATAGAGAATCATCTATGAGACACACCTTGGGCATATCTGTGAAGGTATGTTGAGGGTGCTTACCCAGAGATAGAAGATCCTTATTGCACATAAGTAGCACCATCCCATGTTCTTGGATCTTGAGCTGATAAAACAAACAAACAAGCAAACAAAGAAAGAAAGAAAGACAGAAAGAAAAGGAAAAGGAGAGAAAGACAATTGAACAGTGATATTCCTTTTTCCCTACTTCCTGGTCAATGCTATGGACCAAGACACATTTGATTCCATGCTCTCCCTGACCATAATTGAGTGCATTTTAATGAAGTGTGAGCCAAAATACAGCCTTCCTGAATTTGCTTTTTTTTTTCTGTAAAGCACAGAAAAGTAACCAACATACCTAATACACCAATGCATTGTCCTTACAAGAGTGGCCAAACTGAGGTCATTGTCAATTAGTGTAATGCCTAACCTAATGATTGATGTTACTAAAGAGTGAAATGTGGACAAGACAAGCAGAGTGAGTCTGTCCTATTCAAGGCAGAGACTAACATTTCATCAGGGTGTAACAAGAAGCTAAAGGTATCAAAAGATACCAGTGAGCCTTTCCTTTGAGGTTCAATGTATACCTCTATGGACAGCTTGAATTTAGGCTTTCATATTCTAGACTAAAGGTAAATTAAGTTCTCATTCCAATCTATCAAATATATAGTGTTTTCTCAAAGAAAATCGAAGAGTCTACCAAATAAAAGGCTATTGTGATAATTTGTTATAGAGATAAAGATGACCTTGCCAGATGGGCAATGGTAGTGGCTATGAGAAAAACTGAATTCATTCCATTTTCAAGGTAAAATCAGGGTCTGCAGATATCTTCCAATGGGTAAGAGCATTGCCCTGCAAATATTGGAATCTGTGTTTGAATCTTCAGCACCTACATAAAAAGCCAGGCATGAATGCATGTGCCTAGAACTCCAGCATTGGCAGCAGAGACACCCTGGCAGTTAACCAGAGAAGTGAGTTTTTAGTTTAGTAGATATAATTTCTCAAGGGAATGATTCTGAAACAAAGGAAAATAACCGAAGGTCTTTTCTTTACTCAGCCTGTATATACATGGGCACACACACTTACACACTCATATGCTTATAACACGTATGTGTATGCATACATACATACATGATAAACAATAGACATTTCTGAGTCATGAGGGGTGTTGTAGAGCAAAGTCAAGAGGAATGAAAAATCAAATGTAATGTTTAACTTATGGAAAACTTGACATTTGATGCATTTAAATTGTAATGAGTAATATCTAGATTTTTTTTCCTGAAAATTTTCAAGAGAGATTCATTCTGAAAGAGTCAATTATGAAGTGGTACTTACTTGGTTTCATGTACAGGGCTCTTAATATACAGGCCTCACATCTCCCCAAGACTTGTACAATTTAGCCACAGCATCTTTATTTTATGCAAAGAAAAACTTACTCAACTATGATTTATATTAACACAAGGAACTCAGAGTGAAGATCAAATCTTGGATTTTTATGACATCTTCAGTGATGTTTTATCAAGAAGTATGCAATTCTTTAGAAAACTGAGGGATATGGATGCCAGAAAATGTTTAATTATTTTTAACTTTATAGTGCTTTTCATATATTTAGAATTATGAGTCTTTATGCTTTTAGCATATTTATCACAACATACCATATGCTCGGGGAATCTACCTGTTCACTATGAACAGCCACTCAATAAATATTATTTGGACTTAAGTTAATTCAACAGCTGGTCCTAGCTTCAACATAGATTGCTGAGGTGTTGTGCCATCCTGTATATAAGCACATTCTTATATATAATTTATATTGGCTAAGTAGTATTTCTTCATAATTGATTTACATTATACTAAGTTCAGTCACACTTGTCTCCATAAGATCAATAAGGCAGGAAAGATTCCTATTATCTATGGTTATATATTAACCATTTTAAAATTGAAAGGCTTAAACTATTTAATCTTTTACTTTCTTGTACTCATTATAGAGTCAAGAATGACCTTGAACTTCCAATCCTCCTTTCTTCACCTTCCCAGAGCTGAGCTGGGATTATAGGTGTATAGCACCAGACTTTGTACAGTACTGAATTCAAACCCCAAACCATCTTTACATGCTTTAAATCCACACATGTAAAGTATTTAAGAATAAAGTTCTATTGTGGGATATTATTTTAACTAGGAAAACATGCGTTACATTTGTTTATGCTGCACAATCTTACTTTAACTGTGCAAAGGTGTGTTACTTTCCATGCTTCATTCGTTTAATTATGTAAAAATATGTTCCATGTGCTTCTCCTTGCCTGCCTAAGGCACCTGATTGGTATAATAAAGAGCTAAACAGCCAATAGCTAGGAAGGAGTAGGCAGAGAGTAAAGAGGAGAAATCTAGGCTCAAGAGAGGAGAAGAGGAAGAATGGGAGAAAATGGAGGAGAGGATGAGGAACACACCAGGGCAAGCTGCCAGGCAGCCACCACCAGCCAGCCAGAGATAGCAGGAAAGTAAGGAATACTGAGAAAAGGGGAGGCAAAACGCAGATGAAGAGAAACAGGTTAATTTAAGTATTCAAAACTAATAATAAATCTCTGTGTCATGATTTGGGAGCTGGTTGGTGGCCTGAACGAAAAAGCCTGGTACAAAGTTCAAATAGAAAAGGCTTGAATTGATAAGGTGATATAAAAAAGTGCTCTGAGCGGGGACTAGCTACCATTCTTACATTTCTCATTCCAGTGAATCATATCCCAGTCATTATGTTTTCCACACTGAATAGCAATAAGGTGCTTATATCTCTCTCCACCAGAGAGAAGGAACTCAGGGAAGATGAATTAGCTCACTTATCTCATTGTTGGGCTCAAATGCCTGACAAGGGGTTTATTTTTGCTTCATGATTTGAGCATATAGCCCATGTGTCACAGCAGCAGGGATCTGAAGTTGCTTTGCTTCAGCAATCAGAAAGCAGAGGTTCATAAACGCTATTCACCAGCTTGCCTTCTCCTTTTCATTCAGTCCAGGGCTTCAGCCCTTGGAATAGTGCTACCAACATTTATAACTGGTCTTTCCTCTTTAGTTAACCCAAGCTATAAACTTCTTCCCAAGCAGGCTAAAATTGGTTTGCTGAGTGATTCTAGATCCTGTCTAGTTGACTATAAATATCACTCATTAAAAGCATATCCCTTATAAGCATTGCATGCAACAGTATCGATTTTTAGGAATTTTTTCTCTTATTTTTAAGATTATAATACAATTTTCCACTTTCATCCCTTCAAATCCTTCCATATACCACTGTTTCAAATTCATGGCTTTTTTTTTTTTTTTTAGTTGTTGTCACAGACACATAACTGTATGTATACAATATATACTCCTAAATATATAAATGCAACTTGCTCAGTCTGTATGTTATTTGCCTATACATTTCCAGAGATGACAGTTTGGTAGATAACCAAGGCATTGTTTTCAATAATTCCTGCCTCAGCCCCAAAAAGCTCCTGAGCAGATCATAATGTGAGATCTATTCAGTCTAAGTATAAAAGTCCAGAGCCAATAACTGTTCCAGTATTTGTTAAAGTGTATGTGCTATCTTGTATCCCCGATTCTCCAAAACATTAGTGACAGGTTGCATAGTTACAATACACAATGGCACAGACCAGCAATTCTTATTCCAAAGGGGAGAAATGGTATCTTAGCAAGGAAATACTGGACCTGAGCAAGAACAAAACATAGCAAAGAAAACACAGAATCTTGCAGGTGCCAAAGGATTGGGGTGGCGTGATGCTCTATGCTGTCTGGAGCACACATTGCCTTTCTCTTGGGATGAATCCACTCAATGCATGTAGCTTTCCTTACTGGAGGTGTTCCCGTCCTGACATCTTCACATGCTTGGGTGTCTACTGCAGCTTACTGCGGGCTCCTGTGGCTATCTTTAAGGGGATCTCAGCTTGTCTCACACCGACTGACTTCTGGAATTTCATCACAAGACTAATCTCTTTTGCAACTTCATGGCTACGTAATATTGTCCTACATGGACAATGCTTCTGCATTCCGGTGCCAGTTGAAGATGTGGACTTCTTGGCTTGTGACACCATTGCTTTAGCCTGTGTGCTTTCCAGGATGATCCCTGGGAAGTACTTTCATAAGAAGCATTTTTCAGCAGTAAAGCCCTACAACATACTTAGTTTAGATCCTCTCCTTCCAAAGGAATGTGAATTGAGTCTTCTGTGGTAGGATGTCTGATGGGAGATGTCATTCTATAAATATGTTTCTCATACTGGTTAATTAATAAAGCACTGTTGGCCAAAAGGAAAGCAAGATAGGTGGGACTAGGAGACAAGGAGGAAATAGGAAGTAGGGAGGAAGAGTCAATATGGAGAGACTGGAGAGAGCAGATACCAGCCCTACTCTCTGGTAAGATGAGACCATGTGGAAATACTTAGATTAAAGAAGTGGGTTAATACATACTTAAGACAGTGCTAGCCGATAAGTGGGCTGAAGATGGAAGATTACAGAAAAACTTTGGGTAACTGATCTGGCAGTGAGTTGTCTCTGTCATTTCTGTTTATATACTATCATTCTGTGGTCTTTGAAGGAGTTGAAGACAAATAGTTAGGTTATAGTTTTCCTTAGTTAGGATTACAGATAAGTTACATATAAGATTTTAGACTCACAAAAAATAGAATAGATAACAAAATATTTTCTTCAAATCTTACTAAATGTTAATGGACTAAACATTGTTAACTGTGATTCTTATTTGATAAATGTTATGTGATATATTTTACAATGCTAAGGTTAAAACCCTTCTTTTTATTTTAGACAGAAAAGAGGAGATGATGGGAGATGTCATTCTGTAAATATGTTTCTCATACTTGTTAATGAATAAAGCACTGTTGGCCAATAGGAAAGCAAGATAGGCAGGACTGGGAGACAAGGAGGATTTGAGGGTAGTAGGGAGGAGTCAACATGGAGAGATTGGCGAGAACATTTTCTGGTAAGATGAGACCACACGGAAATACTTAATTTAATAGAAATGGGTTAATAATTAAGACAGAGCTAGCCGATAAGAAACTAGTACCTGGCCAACAACATTATATCAAATACAGCGTGTCTGTGTGTTATTTTGGGGCTGGTACGGCTATGGCTCCAGGCTGCTGGAAAAACTACTCTTACAGATGTCTTATTTGGGTGCCTTTCTTGTTGCAGTGCAGAGGAAAAAGTTCCTGCTAATAGTTTTAGTCTCTAATAATTACAGGTTGCTTTCTTTAGTACAGGTTTTGTTTACAACTTTAAACTTCCCTGTCTTCACCAAACAACATGATTTTTATGTTTTTCTTGCCCATTTCTTTTTCTCACCATAGACTTGTTTAACAGCATGACATAGGGACCCTGCTAAACTCTTAATGCTATGATGTTTTAAGATTTTTGTTCATCAAACAAATTATTACACTTCTATTTAATTTATGTTTATGTTCTCAGGACATGGGCAGAATGCATTAGTTTTGTTGTTTCCATAATTCAACATGAATCGCCTTTACCTTAGTTGCTGATGGAGTTCTTATTCTTGATGCAACATTCTGGTCTTTCAACTCGTACCAGATTATCACTTCTAGGCCTTTTGGCTAAAATGAAACTCCTACCAGATTTACTCATTAGTCTCTGATTAAAGTGTGCAAGTGTTTTCCTAGTCCACAGCCCCAAAATCTGCCTTAGTCTTCTTGTAAACCTGTTTCAAAAACCTAAGAACTCAGTTTTATGATAGCAATGGCTCCACTTCTTAGTACCATTCCCTTTCATTATTTTTCTCATTTTATGGCCCAATGCCTAACCAGAAATTACTTAAGAAAGGAAGGGTTTCTTTGGCTTAGAGTTTGAGGGGACACAGTTTATTGTGGCAGGGAAGACATAGCAACAGTCAGAGGCAGCTGATCTCATTTTGTCCTGCAGTAAAAAAGGATGGGGGAGGGTACATGTGCTGGTTCTTATGTATTTGGCACCTTTTTATTCACTCTAGGACTTGACACATTGGAACTGTATGTCCCAGAGTTAGAGTGGGTTTTCCACTTAAATTAACCCAACCATAAAGAAACTACCTGAAAGGTTTGTATAGACAATTGTCTCCTAGATGATTGTAGATCCTCTCAAATTGACAACCACAGAAGGGAAGAACTTGCTATTGACCCTTGTATGGCTACAGAGAATCTTATATATATAGTAGGTGCTTAAGATGGAGATTAGATACACGCATAGCATTTCAATTCATTGGACAGAAACAGAAGTTATGGACAGGTGCTGAATTCTATTAGGATTGTCATTTGTGAACTTGTGAGCTCATTTTTTTTTCTCTGCAAATTTACAAGAAGGGACATTTGAGAGACATATAAATTGGGCCATAATCAAATAACTTAATTACTCCCAAATTTACTTTGACTCATTCACTAGAGCATGAACATTTTCCTTTCTCCTTAAAACAGAGTGCTGAATTAAGGTTGTCTTTAGAGATACATTGTCATATTTTATACAATCTAGACACTCTAGTTTGGACAGGGCTCAATTGTATTTTACACTTAAAAGAAAATATCTTGGATTTGCAATTAGTCATCATATAAAATAAACATGGAAAGATAAGGTTATGATTCAAATAACAAAAGAAACCAAGGAATTATCCTGCTCTATGTTTGGTGATTTGAATATATTTTTAAATTCATGTATTATTGTGATTTATAATGACCTTTATTGTGATGTTAATAATCCCTTGGGAAATAGGAAGGTGGTTTGGAATTCTAATGCTTGATGTCAATATAAGAAAGTGATTTTAAAGCAAGTACCAAAATTTTCCAGGATGAATGGACTTCTGATGCAGAGTTACTGTTGACACATTTCAGTGCTGTCCTTCTTGATATGTAAGGTAGAGTCCTGACTTTTGCATATTATATAAGGGAGTTATTAAATGTAGATTATCTTTCAAAGCCGAGTCAGAGATTAATGGGTAAAACCATAGTGATGCATTAAATGAGCTTGACGATACAGTTGACAAACAGATTTGGCACAAATATCCAGGAAGCAAGACTTATTAGAAACTGATTAATGAATGATCAACTTGAGGAGAAAAAGCTTATGCAATGAAGCAGACAGTGTAGCAAAAGATATATTACCGTAATAATTAAAGCATTGTGTCTCAGTAATTTTCCTTGGAAAATGTTCGCATCTTAATTTTTTTTTTTTTTTTTTTGTGAGTTCATCACCTTTTCTACCAAGGGTAAGATTTAGAACAAACTGGAGAAGAAAAATAAGAACTTGTGGTCCTTTTGTCTATATCTGCCCACCTGACCTAGATTGAAAATAGAAGGCATGTTCAGTGCTAGGGAAAGACAGTTTCTTGAATTTGTTCAGTGTAGATTTTTTTTCCCTCTGTAAGTAAATACTTGATTCTCTAGAGGTTTAAAATCTCTCAAGAAAAATTACTCAACCAGCGAATCAGTTAAAGTTATTAAAAAGAGGGCACTGGCCAGCTGTTCTCCTTCTCAGGGGACAGGGCTGAAAGAAATAAAGTTACACAGGAAATGGAAAGTTATAAGGAAAGAAAGGTCCCTCATGAGAAGGTTGATAGAAGTCTGAAGGGTTCAAGCTTCACCAAGTGTTAAGAGTGATCCAGTGGATGAAAGCAAGTCTATAACTAGAGATAGATCCTTCACCTTCAGTTAAGTTTTTGCCCTTGGAGAATTCCAACTTCCCTGACATAGTATTTAAAGCTGCTATTTAGAGATGCTTTGAAGAGTGTAAATAACCTCTATGAAATTCTTGACATATAGTTGACATCAATAATTAGATGTCATGATTATTATTTCTACCAATGCTTTGGGAATATTTGAGTGTATATCAATTCAGGGTTATTTTAGTAACTATAATATTACTAGCCTTTTCTTGAAAGTAAGAACACATTGGTAAGGTAATGTAAGAAGTAGTTCACAGAAAACATAAATATCAACAGTTCTTTCATCTTTAATAATAGGAGCAAGGGAATTTTTAATAGTTCCTGGAGAAAGAAATCCATTTTTCTCTCCTGGCATTTCATAATGTGCTTCTGCCCATAACCTTGCATCCTAATTTACAATCATAACATGCTAATTTTATGCTTGTAACCTTAGATTAGATTAAGTGCCAAAATTTTAGAGATATAAATGACAAAATATATTTCTTTGGGAGTATATTTATATAGGCATAAATACTTCCAGTGATATTAAATTATATTCAGCATGAATATCTAAAACTTAATCACATCTTGCTATGTTTGGTCTTTTCATAGTAATATGTAAATGTTTAAAGGGGAGATTTTTTTTTTATTTTGATATTGATTATGGAATTTTGGAAAGAACTACATTTTTCATTCCTTAAAGAGTCCATCTTTTTTGCTTGTTTGTACTAGAATGAAAAATAGTTCTATTCTCTTGAGTTTTGTTTTGTATCTTTCCTCTGCAACTAAATGTACAAACTATACCAGTATCTATTATTTGCAGAAGACAAAAGTATGCAGCGAAAATTATGTGGATGCAATATGTATTTTTAAGCCATAGAAGTACGAAACTTAAATTAGATATATACAGAAAAGGAACATGATATATACAGCAAATGGAACATGATGGCTTTTCTTACAAGATAGAGTCATAATCACTGTAGATCAGATACTCAGTAAATTTTACATATTCACCTAGAGTTGGAAGGGTTGGCTACTCAGTACTTCTCAGGAACAAAGAGAGGCAGTGGATCTTCTGTCTACTGAGTAAATGCTGCTTTTTATTTCCCCTTGTGAAGTTCTGTTCAACTTTCCTTCAAAATTTTACATGGTATATATTTTACATAAGCTTTCTAGTAATGTTTAAATCATTGTTTCGGTGTGCTGTGTACTTGGATAAGACTCAAGACAATAATAGAGATGAAAAAGACACATTAGCAATGATGTAAGGAAATACTTCCTGAAGGGGTAAGATTTTATTCATAAGGAGTAGCTTCTAGGCGATCGTTTATACAAACATCCTTCCACTAAAATATATCAAGGTTTAACATCGTTTTACTTTGAAGGACCCTCTTTTAAAAACGGCTACAGAATTATCAACACCAAACTAGCTTCACATATTCCTGGGTCCTTACCACAATTTTAGGAGCATCTTCAAATTGTTCTATTCTGTGTTGCTATTCAAAAACTGCCTAAAACAAGGTAATTTAAAATGAATGAGGTTTCCTTTGGTACAGGGTTCTGTAAGCCCAGGAGTACAACCCTGGCATTGGTTCAAGACAGTAATTGAGGGTGGTTTTAGTTTAAGACATGAAGAGCAAGGGCAAGGAGATGCCTGGAGAGATAAAAGAGAAAGCCAACCTTGCTTTTGCAACAACCTACCCTTGTGATTCCTAATCCAATCCCACAAGTACAAGAGCTCAAGAGAAACCATTCATGCATTCATGACAGCAGTGGCATCGTGACTCCGTCCATTCTTTTGAGAGCTGAGCAGTGTACTTTCCAACGAGTATATGAATTCTTGCCCAATGGGTGTCCAAATGAGGCAAAGCCCATAGGGACAGTCTCAGTCAGCAAGGACCAGTAAACTTTGGAACAGCAAAGAATACTGCTGGGACCGACCGACCTACACACTCTCTTCTGTCTCATAATATTGATAATTCTTTTGGCGGTTTTTAGTGTCATGTTGTCAGTCACACATAGAACAGATGTAATAATTCCTTGAAAAGCCATTTTTTCCCTTGAATCTTTTCCCCTAAAATGCTTTGGGAGCTGATGCTTTTCTTGTCTGGGGATGCCAGCTGCCACTCCAAACCTTGGGGGCTGTCCTGATTCAGGGTTGACATGATCAGAGACAATTCACCTCTATTTCTGTAAATATGTTTTGTTAAGTTTTGGATGATATTGTTGCTCTTGAAAATGTGTGTCTATGTTTATCATCTTTTAGTTTTGTAAAGCCAGGAGGTACCTGGCTCAATATTTGGGCAAGCTGGCAAAATGATAAGCATCGTTTTTGGTTTAAAAGATGTTTTGATGTAAAAGTTGGGGAAGTAATATGGATAAGCAGGCTAGTTTTTGAAGTATAAAGACAGCTTTAGCTATTTGGGACGGGCCACTTGTATGAAACTCATCGGGTGGTCCGACAATTCATTTCTTCACACTGATGCACCGTCCTCATCTCAGGACCTGAACCCAGGCTGCAGCAGGATCACAAGCACCACTCATTACTACTTCCTAAATGTCTGTAGCAGGGACTAATTGTGGTGAAATCATATTCAAATCGTGTCTGTCACCCACTACTGGTCCTGTCTTAGTTTCCTTTCCTGTTGCTGTGGCAATCTGCATGACAAAGGCGTCTTAAGAGATGAAGTTTATTTGGCTGAAAATGACAGGTTATGCTTCAGCATTCAAGCACAGTGAGAAGGAATGCCTGCATCGCCATGCTGTGCTCAGTTAAAGCTCTCCTTTTCATTTAGTCCAGGGTCCCCAGCCATGAATGGTGCCACCCACTTTCAGCATAGTTTCTTTCGCATCAATGCAACCAGTGAAGAATAACCCTGCCAGGCATCTCTACAGGCCAGCCTTATCTTCGCAATTCCTCATTAAGATCCCCCCGGCTCGGTGAGCACACACTGGGTTAAGGTTGACAAGCAAAAGTAATCCTCGTAGTTTCTTAAGTTTATTTCTTCTATTAGCGTCTCCACTACACCCACTCAGGCATGCACTTGTTCAAACACATGTGTCCATGTTATCTATTCTGTTTTTGCAGCCTATTCTCCAACTTCAAATCTTGTGGCCCTGATAACTTTATAGATAACTCCCTTGTGAGAAACTAATAGATTATTTTTTTTTAATGCAGCACAAGACAAAGGATTGTTTCTAGTTATCCCATAAATACATTTCTTACTCATTTTATTTTTTATTAAAAATTTAATGCCATATATTTTGATCATGCCCCTCTACCTCCATACCCACCCAACTTTATGTTCACTCTCCTCTCTTTGTGTTTCTCTTAACAATTAAAAATATGAACATCAAATGAAACAAACAAACAAAAAAAAAACAGTTAAGCAAACATTGACAATGTTATATAACCAAGCAACTTTAATGCTTGGCAGTATTCAATATTTATTACCTAGGCACAGTCAGCAAATGTGTTCTTTCTCCTTATATTAATGTCGCTGAGCTTCATACAGAGAATTCACATTTCTTTTCCTGCTTTGCAAATGAGAAAATAGAGTCACAGAGGGGTTCAATAGTTTCCTCCTGCTGGAAACTGTTGACAAATGATGGCCCAGGCTTGATTCTCAGCAGCCTGGTTCTAAAACCTGCACTCTTAAGTGATGTATCACTCCATTGCTTCTGATTGTTTTAGTCATGATATGACTTTGTTCATTAGATAGACATGAAGCACAGGAAATTTTAATTTTTTAGGCATTTTGTGACCAGCGAAGGTATGAGCTTGCAAATAAAGAGATGAGTTGATGGAAATAATAATACATATTTGTTTTTTTTTTTTTTTTTTGAGTGCTACAAAATATCATGAGTATATACGGCTTTGCTAGGGAGACTTCTTCTCCCATCTCTGTTTTGGAGAGGGGGAGTATCTGAAGAATTAATTTCAGAGTAATTCATGTTAGATATCCATCATTTAGTTTCAGAATGCCCTAAGTTGATGGTCTATCTGTGCTTAGATATCCCCATGGAATTGCTAGGATTTTCACATTGCTGTCTTTGACTGTTATTAGTGTTGGTCCCCTAACCCAGTAGATCTGTGTCCTCGGTCTTCCATAGAACTTAGATTATGAACAGAGGTATTTCCAGTCAGTGAGGCAGTGATTTCCTCATCATTTCACACTGTAGGTAATATAAACCTATACATATCGTACCCAAAGGCAAAATAATTCAGCTTGAAAATAATCAAAACAGCAAACGTACTTAGCCAGACAAATCATAAGCAGAGGCTGCTTCTTTGGTACCCATCTTGTGTCTCACTAGTCAACCTCTTTGCAACGTGTCCTTCCTTCTTCCCTTCCCCTAGAGATAAACCGTTCCTCCCAATCCCAGGGGTAGAACCCGGTCAACATACTAATGACATTCTAAAAGCATCCATACCCTTGTTTCACAGAAACCAAATAAGCAATGCAATCTTGAAGAGGTCTTAGAGATTGAAAGCATAAATGGAAAAGATTATTCCAGATTTTTTTTTCCATGTGATGGTGTGTGTGTGGGGGGGCACAATCTAATCAGGTGATATTTTGAAATAGAGATTTATCAACAGCTGTATAACTACACGGAATACAAAGAAAGCAAAACTAAGAAGCAGATCTCTCGTTGTTGGTGAAGCTGAAAGAAGCTCCCTTCTGTGCAGAATTAAAACCATCTTGTTGAGATTTATTAATTTGAGTAGATGTCTCTTGAGGTAGGACCCTAATCCTTTCTCAGACCCCATGGCCACAAGATACTTGGTTCTCTGAATAATCCAAAGCTTTGCAGAATCTGTGATTTTAGACTTGTGGTACTCACAGCAGAGGATGCCTGAGCCATGAGGGGTCTGAACTTCAGCAATGCAGAAAATCTGAGATAATAAAATGGGAACCTACCAAGTTTTTGGTAATTTATTATGAAGGTATATATATATTTAAAAAAGTAAGTCACTGTTCCCACCCATTCATTTGTCTTGTAAAGTGACATCTCAGGCATCAGCTGCATATTAATGGAATTAATTAAGGTCTATTGGCCCCAGAGGACAAGTAAAAGAAAAAGAATTCTGGGCCTATGGCTGACTGGAAGACTAAGATAATGCATTAAGAGAAAAAAAAACAAAGCAAAACAAAAAAAAAAAAAAACAAAATAAAATAAAAAAAGAAAGGAAGGAAGGAAGAAAATTATGTTTTCCCTCTGTGTACTGAAGCATTTAATGCATGCATTCTTTTCTTTACTCATCTCAATTGTTTTTCAGTTGACATGTAGTTTTTTGTTTGTTTGTTTTGTTTTTGTTCCCAAATGAAAGTTTTCTGGGACTTCAAACAACAAGTAATATTACCATATTATATCAGAGTCAAATCCTAGATCTTTGGATTGTAGGAAATACGGAGAGAGGATGAGGCTTTCACTTACAAGGTGTTAGAAAGCCGAGGTGGACACAAAGTAGCTTCCTTCCCTTTGGCTATGAAGCCTTTTTACCACCTGTGTCCATAATCCTTTCTCTCTTTTCCTGGGGAGCTGATCTCACCCAAATGCCTTTAACCAGTTTTCTGACTTTGAGTTGATAATTCAGAGCAAGAGAACAATTGCTTAATTTCTGCAGGGCTTTTGTTATTTTATTCAAGTTGCTGTAATTCAAAAGCCATGTTCTAATCTTATGTGGAGTGAAATGTTTTGACATAGTCCCATAAAATATCTATGAAACAATGATGTTAAGTTAGCTGAGTTAACTGTACTATAGCCACACACTCAGTTTCTATTATCCCCAGATGCACTTATTTATGCTGGAACATACTGCTATGGAAGCTCTGACTTTGTATAGCATTGTAATATTCAGTAAAATCAAAGATCATATATCCTCTGGGTTACCTCCTAGAGCATATGCCTTTGGGATTCAGTAAATATTTGTAGAAGTAACGGACAAGATGACATCATTAAAACAATAGAATAAAATGTTTAGGAAGGCAATGTAGGAAGGAAAGCTGGGCACGGACTGGTCAATAGGCATGGAGCAATAGGAAACACAGCTTCTAGAATCCTGAACAGCAGACTATTAAGACTGGCAAAAATCATTTTGATATTTCAAAATATCGAGCACAGTGTATTAGAATGTTCTCAGCACATTGAAATGATATGTGTGTGAGGATAGATAAATCAATTTTATCATTACACATTGTTACAGATACTGAAACACGACACTGTACCCTCTAAATATATTTATTGTTTCAAGTGAAATCTATTTAAAAATTTTAAAATATGACAATAACAGCACTTTATAATTTTAGTGGAAGTCTTTCTCTGAACATAGCGCAGACAAAAAGAAAGTGATTGAAAGACATATGATAGCGCAGTAGAAGTTTGTCTATTTAATATGAGCCTAGGGCTCCCTAGCCTGTGTGGACCTATGTGAATTAAAGACCAGGACTTCCCCAGGGCAAATGAGATTCCACATACATTATCTATCATTTACGTCCAATTTACACAGGCTACACAGTGACCCCGAGTAGTTGGACTTAATTATAGATAACACCTTAACACCGACTAAAGCCAATTAATTGAAGTATCACTTGACCTTTAAAAACCCAGTTTTCTTTGTCTTATACTTACTTTCAAGCCCAGAACTGCTTCTGATTACCATATTTTGGGTGGTGATCAGAGTTACTTCCTTGCATTTTTATTTGAGGACATTTTCCCCTGGATTTGACTTGGTTCTCTTCTTTGTTTCTCATGACCCTGATTTCTAAGAATACAACAGCTCTGTTGTCAAAATTTAATTATTGTAATTCAATTTTAACATTTTATTTAAATAATGTATTTGTAATTTATTTTACACACGAGTTTCCACTTGTACTTGTCATCCCTGTCCCATTCCACTCCTCTGCTCTTACTCTGACTTTTGTCTTAGCCCAGTAGAGTCAAGTTGGCCCACACTGTACCCCCAAAACCAGTCTTAGGGAAAGAGAAATAATTAAGCCAACACTGGTGTTTTTTAAATGACCTAAATAAACAGAGAACAAATCAGTTTGGAATGCACACAATTCAGAAACATTAAGCAAAAGCAGATTCAGTGTGATTTTCAAATTGGCCATGGATAAAACTGCATGAAATATAGGGCAAATCTGACTATTTTTTATTTTTAGCAAAAATTCCAGAGCTAACTAAAACATAAAAATCACTACACCATTTAAAATTTCATTCTGTGAAATAAAAATTTTGCCTATGCAAAATATAATACATGAATATACATATATAATATATAATTTGAACATACTCATGTGTATATATATATATATACATATATATATATATATGTATATATATATACTGAAATTTCATATTATCAACTATTTGAGCACACAAAGTAAATGAGCAGATGTTTCAGGCCATCTACTATACTTAAATTTTTGTATTATGGTAATCTAGGGAAAACATTATTATTTAATAAGAATCTCTTATTCCTAGAGATCTAGTATTTCAAAAAAATAATAATGTGATTATTTTAAAAATGTAAACATTTTGGGGAAGACAGACTGAGTCTTTGTTCTGGTCCTGGCCATAGTTGCAATAGATTCCTTCAAGCATCCGGATTTCTTTTTCCCTGCGTGATGCTCCAGAAATTCTCTTTGCACAATCCACTGCTATCATAATATTTTCATCAGCTGATCCTCCTGACTTTGTTCCTGCTTCTGAGTTGAAATTCCGAAGATGAACGAAGTGATGGGAGGATGAACGGACACATGCTAGTTTGGAGCTGTGTTCGGAGAGGCTGGAATTAATTCAGCAAGTCAGCACAGATGGGGATATAGGAATGCTGAAGGTCAATGATGCTCTGTCAGGTTATAACCTAGTGATTCCTTGAGCTGCCGGGAAACAAGCAGCTGCAGTGGGAGCCAAGGGAGTTGAGAAAGTTCATGGTTTTATCTGTATGACTAGAATGTGTACCTGAGTGTACCTGACTCTTCAGTACAAAGAACTTACTTTGTCTTTAAATATATTCTTTAGATATATGTGATATCTTTTGTCTCCTCTCTTCACAGAGCTGGCTCTGGAGTCTCCTCTCAGGTTACTCTGTTTCCTACTTCATATCACCTGGATCCTGATGGGAGATGTCATTCTGTAAATATGTTTCTTGTATTGGTTAATGAATAAAGCACTGTTGGCCAATAGGAAAGCAAGATAGGCAGGACTAGGAGACTAGGGGGAGAGAGGAAGAAGTAGGGAGGAATTCCAAGATGGAGGACCTACAGGGAAGGATACCTGTCTCGGGTAAGATGAGACCACGTGGAAGTACTTAGATTAATAGAAATGGGTTAATATTTAAGACAGAGCTAGCCCATAAGAAACTAGTAACTGGCTAATAGAATTATATCTGATACAGTGTCTCTGTGTGTTATTTGGGGCTGGCAAGGCGGTGGGACAAGACCGGCAGGGGAGAAACTACTCCGAACAGGATTCTGCTAGTCTCCTTCCACCCATCCTTACCATCTCATGGTTCTTTTATGCTTTCCTGGTTTCTATGGTTACCATGTTGCTGTAACCTTATAATCGTATCTGAAGTCTGGGAGCTTAGAGCCACAGGTGAGAGAGAACACGAACCTTGCATGTGGGTTATTTCACTTGCTACAGTCTTTCCTAGGTCCTCTTTATCTGCAAATCTCATGATTTCGTTTTTCTTTGCATCTGAATAATATTGCATTGTGCACATGTACCATTCGTATTGAAATGATAAGGAAGGACTTGTAAGTTTTTTCCATTACCAGGGTATTGTGAATAGGATGGCCATGAACATGGCTCAGAAAGTGTCTGTAGAGTGGAATGTCAAGTTCATTAGGTGTCTGCCAAGGAATGGTATAGGCTACTTATTTTTTTCAATTTTATATTTTTTATGTATTTTGTATTTATGTATTTTTGAGGATAGCACATAATGATTTCCAGAGTTACTGTATCCATTTTCATTTCCCATCAACAGTGAGTGAGGGTCATATCATTGCCAGCATTTGCTGTCAGTTGCATTATTTGTCTAAGCTATTTTGATTGGAGAAAAACGAAATCAATCCCGTTTTATTTTTTCTCACAATGACGAATTTTGAGGAAAAATGTTTTGTAGCCATTTTTATTTTTTTATATAGTTATTTTTTTTATTTTATTTAATTTTATATAACAAAGTCCAATTAAATGAAAACAAACATTTATACACAATATTTGGGAATTTGGGCGTCGTTCTTTCCAAGCTACTTACTGCTGGTAAGGGGCGCTGTCTTGGGGGGATTCGAAGAAGATTCAGATATCCTGGCTGTAGTCTGTAGGGCTGTTTTGTCCAGCTGTTTTGAATGTAGGATTAGCTTGTACTCTGTTTCAGGCGGTCTGGCGTGATCAAACCTCATTAGTATGGAAGGAATCCACATGTTTTCATTTTCTGTGGAAATAAAAATAGAAATTCTTTTCCCCAGTAACTTGTCCTTCAACTTAAATTTTGGAATCAAAGCATTTTTTTTTAATTTAATTTATTGTTTTACATGTTGATCCCAGTTCCCTCTCCCTCCCTCCCCCCAACCCTTCCTTCCTTCCTTCCCTCCCTTTTACCCTCTCTGCCCTCTCACATGCACTCTAAACATCCTCCCCTCCCATCCCTCCACCCCAATTCCATGTGTAGGGGAATGCCATCCAGTTGGGGTCATGTAGATCTGACAGGTCCTGTGAAGTAGGGACTAGGGCTTCTCTCTTGTCTCTAGATTAAGGCAGTTATCCCTCCATGGGGGATATGTTCGCAAAGTCCTTTTGTGCACCAGGGATACATCCTGGCTCCACTGTCTGAGGTCCCTTAGACTGCTCAGTCCTTCTGTCTGAGACCCATATTCAGGGGGGCCTGAGTCAGTCCCATGCTGGCTTCCCAGCTATCAGTCTGGGGGGGCCGTTAGCTCCTCCTTGTTCAGGTGCTTCTGCCGCATGGTCCTGTCCTCTCCATCTGCTTCTGGGTTCTAGTTCGTCTCAGTGTTTATGTATGGGTGTTTGCTCCTATTTTCAACAGGAATTAGTTGAGGGCTCCATGGAGAAGTTAGTTGTTGATCTCACTTTCCGGGAACACTCCTCCACTGCTGGTGGGAGTGCAAACTCATACAGCCATTTTGTAGATCAGTATGGCAGTTCCTCAGGAAAATGGGAATTAGTTTACCACAGGACCCGGCAATCCCCCTCTTAGGAATATACCCAAAGGATTCACATCCATGCAACAAAGACATCTGTTCAACTATGTTCATAGCAGCACTATTTGTAATAGCAAGAACCTGGAAGCAACCTAGATGCCCCTCAATTGAAGAATGGTTAATGAAGATGTGGCACATCTACACAATGGAATACTACTCTGCAGAAAAAAATAATGGTATCTTGAAATTCGCAGGCAAGTGGATGGCACTTGAAGAAACCATCCTGAATGAGGTAACCCAGTCACAAAAAGAGGAACACAGTATATACTCACTCATATATGGATTTTAGACCTAGATCCAATGATCACCAGCCTATAATTCACATCGCCAGACGAACTAGGTGTATTCTAAGAGATTCATATAAAGTCCTTCACAGAACTGGGAAGGGACAAGTCCCTCAGAGCTCAGGTGAAGTGGGGGGGGGCAGCGAATGGAGAGAGAAGTAGGAGAAAATGAAGGGGAGGAAAGGAAAACCTGTGCGACCAGGAAGATTGAGCCTTGTTAGGAATAGAAGATAGGAAAGAGAGAGACAGAGAGACAGAGACAGAGAGAGAGACAGAGACAGAGAGAGAGAACATAAAAGAGGGAGCCAATATTGGTTTGAATATAAAATTGAACACAAAGAAAGGTCGAGAGAACTACAAGACTGCTCCCAACTAACAATCTCAGCTTCCGTGGAAAGGCTATCATAAATGTAGCCATTTTTATTTCTTCCATTGAGAATTCTCTCTTTAGATCCGTAGTCCATTTTTATTTTTTAAATCAGGTCATGTGTTTCCTTGACTTTTCACTTTTTGTATATTCTAGATATGAATCCTCTATCAGCTTTATAGTTGGCAAATACTCTCTCCATGCTGTGGGCTTCTTCTTCACTTGATTGTTTCCTCAGCTTCACAGAAGCTTTTTAGGTTTATGAGGTCCTTGTTAAAAAGTTTTGGTTTAATTCCTGGCAATGGAAAGACACTCAGAAAGTCCTTTCCCACACTAATGTCTTGTAGCACGCTGCCTATGTTTTCTCTATAACTTCCAGTGTTTCAGATTTCAAATTGAAGTCTTTGTTACACTTGAATCTAATTTTTGTTCAGGGTAGTAGATATGGATCAAGTTCTGTTTTTCTTCATGTGGGCTTATAGTTTTCCCACTACCATTGGTAGAAACGTTATTTTTCTTCAATGTATGTTGTTTTTCATCTTTGTCAATATCAGATTATTGCAGTTATGAGCACTCACATTTGGGTCTTCTATTTTATTCCATTGCTCTACATGTCTGCTTTTGCTGCTTTTGTTACCAGTACCATATCATTTTATTACTATAGCTTCACAATATACCTTATAGTTCACAGCAGCAATTCCCCCAGTGTTTTTTTTTTTTTTTTTGTTTGTTTTGTTTTGTTTTGTTGCTCATGATTGCTTTGGCTATCTAGTGTCTTTTCTTGTTCCATAGGAAATTTAGGATTTTTTTTCTTATGTCTGTGAACAATTTTGTGTGTGTTCTCATTAGGACTGCATTGAATCTACAAATTGCTTTTGGTAGGATGGTCATTTTCACAATATTAACACTAGCAATTCATGAACATGAATATCTTTCCATTTTCTAGTATCTTTATCTATTTCTTCGAAGATTTGAAGTTTTCATGAAGAGGATTTCATGTAACAAAATTAGGTTAATTCCAAGCTACTTTATTTTCTTTGATGCTATTGGAGATGGAAGTGTGTTCATGATCTCTTTCTCATGGTGCTTGTGGTGGTACAAACTACTATTTCTTCAAGTTGATTTGTAATTGTTTTGGGAGTGTTCTGATAGGCTTCTTTGGGATCTCTTAAGTATAATGTCTACAAATACAGATTGTTAGACTTTGCCATTTCCTATTTGTATACCTTTAATTTTCTTCTTTTTCTCTAGCTAGTGCTTCCAGCACTGTTATTGAAAATGGTGGGATAGTGGGAAGCCCTGTCTCATTCCTGACTTTAAATGGATAGCTTTGAGTTTTTCTCCATTTTGGATAATGTTGGTTGTGTGTTTGTCATTTCTTAAAAGTTGAAGTATGAATTCTTCAATCCTATCTCTCTAGGACTTTTATCATGAAAACATGTTAGATTTTGTCAAAGGCAGTGGTGATAGCTTGCTTGTTCGAATAAACCCTGTCTGAGGATTAGAGAGAAGGAGATACAGAACGCCTTACCACCTTAGTGTCTCAGCAGACAAGAGATCGATTCCTGTTTCTCTCTGCTTATATCCTGTTTCTGCATAGCCCCCTCACTTCCAGACCTATACAGGAGCTAGTGGCAAGCTCCATTCTCTGACCCTCAGACAGGCTTTATATATACAAGCAAGATATCACTACATATGCCTCCTTTTGCCTAAAATTAAATAAAAAGTTATAACTAATATAAGAAAAACTATATACAATAAGTATATGCATTGTATAGAGGCAGTAAGTACATTAGCAATGTCTAGTCCATTAGCATTAGGCAATTCAGAGAAAATACTCCATTATCTATTCCTTCTCAATGGATTCAAAGTCCTGTAGAAGATGCTCATGTGGAACTGACTTTATTGTGTCAGTATGGATAAAGATGGTATAGCTACCACCAAGCAGCACTGTCTAACCTTCAGCAGCAATAAGGATGTGACCATTACTTGGGGGGACTTACTTTTGGAGATCTATCTTATTTAATAAGCCATAGAGTTGGCCATGAGTTAGATGGGTCAGTAAACTATAGTCCGTGGGCCAAATGTAGACATTTGTCTGTGAAACACAGTCAAATCTATTTATTTACCTATTGTTTATGGCTTTTTTTTTTGGCCACAATGACAAAGTTAAGTAAGTGCAACAGAAACTGCATGACCTAAAAAACTATGAAGTATTTACTATCGAGACCTTTACAGAAGTTTTCTGACTCCTAACCCAAATAATCAAAAAAAAAAAAAAAAAAAAAAAAAAAAAAAAAAAAGGTCAAAAGCTGTGAGGAGAAGATTGATGTTGTTGGACTCTATAATAGGAAAACACAATCCTTTTTCTCAAACCTTAGCCAGTTTTAAACTCAGTTATTGATTGAAAAAAAAGAATGTAGCCACAGAAGAAATATATATATATATATATATATATATATATATATATATATATATATATATGCACACACACACACACACATACATATAAACACATGTTCAGAGGCAATCCTTCCCAAGTTTCGCCATTCCTCTACCATTTGAAGAATATCATATAATGGGGGAAACATTAAATATCTGGATATTTTACATCACGGAGGTCCTGAACTCATAACTGCCAGAAGGGCTCCCCATTGTTATGCCCTCATTTTCTAGGTAACATACCAACATCAGATACTCAATGAAGGGCAAGTACAGGATGGATAAACACTTTCAATAGGAGAATGTTGTGGAGTATTATTTAAAGGTTTGTGACTTTTCTTTATGGTGCATTTGCTTAACTCTGTGAAGCTGTGATTCTTTGCCTGTCTAAAACACCCTATGGTCCTCATTAAGAGCTGAACCATCAGTAGCAAGGCAGGAGCAAGGATAGGAGGGGATGGTGGGCAGAGAGGATACATAGGAACAAGGAGTGAGGAGCAAGGGGAGACAGAACGCCAACACTCGTGGTACATAAGAGGGTCAAGACAGATACCGTGGGATCGACACTACACATGGGTTTGAGTACACACGCTTAGTAGGAATTGAACTCAGCTTCTGGAAAAGAACAGCAAGTGCTCTCAAGCACCGAGCAACCTCTCCCGACCGCATTTTTTCCTTCAATTAAGTGTTACCACCACTCCAGACCCAAGGAAATTATATATATAGTTTTCTTTTTCATTTACATCTTTACTATTAAATTGAGCCTTATGCATTTATAAAATTACTTATTAACTTATTTTTTAATTTTTTGTGCACATCTTAACTTTTGCCAGAGAATATGGTCTGAGATAACATATTTGAATGGTTTAAATGGTGCACTTTTCCAGAAATGGTCATTGCCTTTAATATATTATACATAGAATGGGTTGGTGAAATGTGGAATTCAATCTGGAGCCTTTTCTGCTCTTCTTAGATTTATGGAGACTGCTTCAATGGACCCTGATTGCAGAATCCTCACAATAGACTTGAAAAATGCAAACTTGAGTATCCTTTCCTTTTATTAGAACAATTACAAGGATGAAGAAAACCCTAATGGGCAGTTTATCACCTATATGGATTGAATATAAGATGATCCATTGATTTGTTAAAACAGAAGTAAAAAAGGAAGTCTCCTTTCAATTTTCCATGTGTAGAGGGTTTTGTCAGTTACTGAAACAAACATTCATTCCTGGTAGGCAACATCACTGAATGCTACCTCATTTTTACAGGGCTTAGTGCAGACTGTAAAATGCCTGTCATTCCCTTCTCCCAACAAACAAACGGCAAAAAACAAAACAAAAAAAAATATTCTTTTATTTGATTGACTATTTTATTTGCTGCTGATTTTGTTCTGAGACAGGTCTCAAGGATTTCAGACTGACCTCAAGCTCACGGTGCTTAGTAGACAGGAGGACTTTGAACTCCATATCTCTGCCTCACCTTTCACATAATGGAATTTCAGGCATAATTTCATCCAGCTAAACTGTGCTCTAATACTAATATTATATTGAGTAGTTAAGAAGCATAATTAGGAAGATAAACCAGGTTACTATATGTTCTTAAAATATATTTATGAGTATAATGCCTTATTGACAAGTTCTTTCCTCTCTCTCTCTCTCTATCTCTCTGGTGTGTGTGTGTGTGTGTGTGTGTGTGTGTGTGTGTGTGTGCATGTGTGTGTATTTTCTGAATGTGTAACACGTTAGAAGGAAGAAACAATTTTTTTTGCCAAGACTCTCAGCCACTGAGAAATAGAGGCCAAAGACAACTTTGTGGTTTTGTTCATTCTTAAGCAGGTCATGTGTTTGTTAATTTTGAAAATTCCCTTCATGGGGTTTGGAGTCACGTGGAAGCACGTTGCTTTTAAGTCCGTGGTGGAAATTGGTAAACTGAGGTGGGAAGAGCCATCAGAGAAGTAAGCAATAACGTTCCATGTTCTGGAGTTTCAAATGAAGGGGGAGGAGGTGGAGAGAAAGGCAAAGGAGGAGTGGGGAGGGGAAGGGTGGGAAAGGGAGGGGAGGAAATGGGGAACACAGCTCTTGTCTTCTGGATTGAGGATGCAATGTGAACATCTGCCTCCCAGAGCCATGCCTTCCATGACCTGGTGATGACCACTACCCTCTGAAACCGTGAGCTAAAATGAACTCTTCTTCATTGAGTTGCTTTTGTCAGGTGTTTCCTCACAACTACCGGGAAGTAAATAATGCTCAAAAATGATGCCAGGAACTGTCTGGGGATTTTGTGATGAAACTGACTGTGAGCCTCTTAAGCCTTTGGAAATAGCTTGTCAGTTTTATAGAACTCTGAGCTATAAAACTCCCTGTGCCATTCTGGCGAATTCTTAGAAGACAAGAATGCTGTCAGAAACAGACAGGGTAAGCCGAGTTGATGAAATTTCAGAGCAGAATTAAGGTTCTATCAATGGAGCAGAGGGCATTTTGTATGTCATTCTGGAAAATAATATGGTTGTAATGTGTCCATGTTCTGAATCTTGAGTTTGGATTGGAAGGAACTTTAATCCATTTAGCAGAAGAAACTTTAAGACAGGATAATGTTTAGCATTGTAGTTACTGTTCACCGGTCTTATGGAAGTTTACTGTGAGGTAGAACAAAGCATAAAGCTGAAAAAAGGAAAAGTATATAAGCACGTTTAAGGTTTCAGACAAGGAGAATACAGGAGACACAGCACCTGTGACTTATAGAGAGATTCGCATCACCAGGGAGAAACCAGGTTCTCTTGACTAGGATGACAAACAAGAGGCCTTGAGGATGGAACCCATTGGAAGATCCCTGTAATGAAATCACAAATTCCTCTATAAAGAGAGAGCCTAAATTAAGAATGCCTTCCAAGGAATTCACCACATCTCAAATGCTACAGTCTCTGTTATACAGGGTTTGCAAAAGCAAGTTGATTTGATTGTTGAACAAGAGATCTGACTCTGTTCTGAGCTGGCAGTGTTTCCCAAATAGTACCGATTAGAAGGACTTGAAAGATACAAGGTTGAGGGAGCCATGGAATTTTCCATTATGTTTCCAGAGAGCCATTGAGGCCAGGGACTGTGCAGGAGGATTGGAATCTCTAAAAGGAGGCCTCAAGAAGCCACTGTATAAATCTGTAACAATAAGCCCAAGTTGTAAAGGAGACCACAGATGTTGGAGATATCTTAACTATGGGACATCATCTACCGAGGACAGGATAATATAAGGAGTATAATCAAGAGAAATGATACATATGTCAACAATGGCAGAGCTGGAGGACAAAGCCCTAAGCCATTTGGATTCTAGATAATTATAATGGATCACCAGATTCCACTCATGGAGTTGAGGATATAGGCTACTGTGATTCAGCCTTGCTTTGGTTCAATATTCCTTGTTTTTCCAGTGTGTTTCCCTTATAGCATGGGAATAATTGTTCTGTGTAATATATTCTAAAAGTATGTAACTTCTTTTTGGTTTTATAAGAGCTGAGAATTAAGAGTTGGCTTTGACTTCATAAAATACTTGAACTTAAAAACAACAACCACCACAAACAAAAAGCATTGGAACTGAAGTTTTACTGAAGGCTTATTGTATTATAGTTCATACATGAGCCAATGAGAACAAGAGATGGAAGGTTATTGTTCAAAATTATGTCTTTGGTTGCTAATAGAAATACTTTACTTTGCATTACATTTACTTCTAATTGAAGCATTTCTTCATGGAGGGAGTCCTGGTAAAACTGAATAATTTCCAAATAGAACCATTTCATTCTGGAAGGATGTTTTTTAAAACTCAGGGATTAATGAACAAAACTCAGGATGCCCCTGAAACTTATTATATTTACAAGGGCTTTCTATACCCAAGATTATATAAGCAGTAAGAACTGTGGCAAAGAGAGACACTCTGACCTGTAGATCTGTCTGAAGGTTGATCAAATTCTTCCAAGGATACAAAGCTGGTGTGGGCTTCTTAGTGATGAAGGTGCTTTTGAGATTTTAGGCTTTTGTCTGGTAGGGAACAAATGAGAAATGAGTAGGCATTTGTTCACATCTATCCAGGAAGAGTATACAACAGAGGAAAAACAAATAAAAACACGTGTGGATTAGAAAAACAACCAACGAACCAAAAAAAAAAAAAAAAAAAAAACCAACAACAACAACAGAACCCATGTGATTAGTTGGTCACTGAAGAAATTAGGTAGTAAATTTCAAAAAACTCCTAAAGCAAATGAAAACAGATATATAATTTACCAGATGTTTTGGAATGCAACAAAGGGAAATTAAGATTTTATAGCTATTCAGATGGATCTCATGACACTGCTTAGTGATCTACCTTAAGGTTTTAGCCAAAAAAAGAGAAGTCAAACAATTCCAGCACTTGGGAGGCAGAGGCAGGTGGATCTCTGTGACTTCAAGGCCAGCCTGGTCTACCCCAGATGTTTTGGAATGCAACAAAGGGAAATTAAGATTTTATAGCTATTCAGATGGATCTCATGACACTGCTTAGTGATCTACCTTAAGGTTTTAGCCAAAAAAAGAGAAGTCAAACAATTCCAGCACTTGGGAGGCAGAGGCAGGTGGATCTCTGTGACTTCAAGGCCAGCCTGGTCTACACAGCCAGGTCCAGGACAGGCTCCAAAGCTACAGAAAAACACTGTCTCAAAAACAAAAACAAAACGAAAATCAAAGAAAACAAAAAATAAAACAATAACAAAAAAATATCATAAAATTAACAAAGAGTAATAAAAAATAAAAGGAAGTGTAATGAAAAACGATTTCTTTGTAAAGTTAAATAATATGAACCAACATTTTATCAACTAATTAAAAAGAAAGAAAAGGTCCAAATTAATAAAATTAGAAATGACAAAAGAATTTCAGGAGCTACCTACTGAATACAATGATCATCAATAAACATTTGGAAACCTCATATTATAAAAACCTGGAAATTGTAGAAGAAATAGATACATTACTAGATACCTGTGAACTCCTAAAATTAAATCACACACACAAGCACACACATATTATCTGCAGAACTATCTTAAAACAATGATACTCCTTCAACAAGGAGTATCCACCTGACTGACTTACTGCTTTTCACAAAACCACTAAGAAAGAAGTAACATTATAATTTTTAAACTATTCCATAATACATAAAGGGAAAGACTATCATTACAGTTGTCCCATGAGACAATATTATACCAATAGGATTCAGATAATGACACAACAAATACAGAAACTGTTCATCAGTGTCCCTGATGGAAAATCCTCGGAAGATACTGACAAACTCAATTTAGTATCACACTTAAAATACCACACACCATATTCAAGTGGGTTTAATTAGAGGGTGAGATGGAGGGTCGTTTAATATTTAGAAATCAAGCTACACAGATGTATTCCCAAACAGAAACCTCAAACAATTCCAATACATGAATAGAAGAAGCAAGGTAAGGAATAATATCTCATAATATTAAAATCCCTAAATATAAGATGAGCATTGATCATAAGAAAAGTTATATGACATAAAGTTACAGTCAAGACTATAATAAAGGGGGAAATGCTGGACCATTCCAACTTAAATTATGAATTATTATTGAAGGTTATCCACATATTTCATGTGGTCTCCATTAAAATTCCAATGACATTCTTCAGTAAAATATTAAAGCTAACTAAAATTCACTTGGAAGTACAAAACACCCCAAACATACAAAATTATCCTGAAGAAAAATTACAAAGCTTGAAGCCTATGGTACTCAATTCTACATTATATTTCAATTGTATAAAATCAAACACATTTTCACAACACACACACACATACACACACACACACACACACACACACACACACACATGTGCAAAAACACAAAAGCAAACACATAGATCCATAGGTTGGAATGAAGATTCAAGAAATGCACTCTCACACGCATACCCACCCGATGTTCCAAAATGACACTAAAATGTACTGGAGAAAAGTACCTCTTCATCAATGATGCAAAGAAAACTGGATATCCACATATAGAAGAATTGAACTATATCCCTGTCTTATAAAGTCAATTATAAATGGATCAAAGGTTTCAATGTAAGACCTGAAGCTACAAAACTAGTAAAGGAAAACATGTGGCTGTTCATACATAAGCAAAGATATTGTGATTCTGACACTAGTAACCCAGAAAATAACAACAATCATTGGGTAATGTGATTGAATGAAATTTAAATTCTTCTGAATAGGAAAGCAAACAGGCGTCCAACAGAACGGGAGAAACTTTTGACAGCTTTATATCCAAGAAATTAATTGATAGGATTTAAATGAACTGAAAAAAAAAACCCTAAATACCTAAAAGAATAACCTAATCAATACATGAAACAAATAGTATAGACAGTTTGAAAAGATGTACATATAGGCAAAAAAGTATGTGAAAAATGATCCAACACCCCTTGTCTTTGCAGAAATGAAAATCCAAATTGCTCTGAGATTCCAGTCAGTATGGCTATTAGAAAGAAAAAAAAAAACATCCACTTATCTTGGCCAGAATGCAAGGAAAAACAAATTTTTAGCCACTACTGGTAATAATATAAATTAGTATAGGCGCTCAAAACAAAAATGAACCCAAAAATAGGAATACTGTATGAACCATCTATACCAGTTTGGGATATAAACTTAAGGGAAATGATGTGAAAAAAAAAAAAAAAAAAAAAGCACATCCATGGTTACTGTGACACTTAACACAGCCATATATGTAACCAGCTTTGATGCCTATCATCAGTATATTCATGGATAAAGTAAACATGATACCTATTCACAACCTTCAGTCATAACACATGGATACAACTCCATTTGCAAGAAAATTGATGGAACTTTACAACATCTTAAGAAACATGAGCCAGATTTGAAGGACAAATTCCACATGTTTTTCTCTCACAGGCAATATATGGATTTAATACATTGGAACACTCATCAGCATGGAAGGAAAATGGAAATTGTTTGGGTGATGAAAATGTATGGCATGAGGGAAGGAGCAAGAGAAAGTCATTGGGCCATGAATATGTGCATAGTAGATGATTGTACTGGCTGATTTTGTGTGTCAACCTAACACAAGCAAGAGTCATCAGAGGAAGGAGCCTTAGCTGAGGAAAAGTCTCCTTGAGGTCCAGCTGTAAGATACTTTCTCAATTAGTGATCTATGGAGGAGGGCCCATCCCATGGTGGGTGGTGCCATCCCTGAGCTGGTGATCCTGGCTTCTATAAGATGGTGGACTGAGCAATCCAGGGGATGCAAGCCAGCAAGCAGCACCCCTCCATGGCCTCTGCATCAGCTCCTGCCTCCAGGATCCAGCCCTGTTTGAGTACCTGTCCTGCCTTCCTTGAGTGATGAACAGCAATGTTGAATGTTAACACAAATAAACCCTTTCCTATCACTTTGCTTGCTGGTCATGGTGTTTCACTGTAGCAGTTGAAACTCTAAGACAGAAATTGGTACCAGTGTAGTGGGATTCGGCGGTGACAAACCTGACCATACATATTTTTTTCGAGGATTGTGGGAGGATCTTGGAACTTTGGGCTAGAAGAGCCATTGAGTGTTAAGAGACCTCCCTGGGATGTTCTGTGGGAACTTGGAAGCTAAGAATATTGGGAGAAGCGAAGAAGATGGAGGCCTGGCTTGCAAAGTTTCAGAGGCATGTTTCAAGAATCTGTTATTTTGAATTAAAATCCTGGGCTTATGGTTAGCTGAGGCTGAAGCATCAGCTGTGATAAACAAGACACCAGAACTACTGAACAGAAACCTTCATTTTAGTGGGACAAATGATGCTGGTCAGCCCAAGCTAAGACATCAGCAGTCATTAGGAAGACAGAAGCATCACTGACGTGAAATCTTCTGGGAAGTGTTTTCTGAGAACACGAGAGACAGGCTGTGTTCCAGAGGCAGCCACGGTTGTACCTGGTGTTGGCAGCAGGACTTGGTAGTGTGTAAACATCACCAGGTGGTACTGGGTTTGAAGGCACCAAGGGGTCATGGGGAGCGGCTGAGCTGAGTCTTGGCACTGTGAGAGGTCAGGAGAGGCCATTGGTGAGGATGCAGCCTCAGTGGCAGTTGAAGGCCCAGGACTGAAGGGGTCGTGCTAGGAAGCTGAGGCTTGGCACCCTGAAGAGAGCCTCTGAGAGAATGTTGGTGAAAGTGCAGCCCAGTTGTAGCAGCCCAGTTGTAGCATCTTGGAGAAGCCGGCATGGGAAGACCACCAAGAGCAGCAGCAGCCGTGAAGTGGAGCCAGCCGGAGCCCAGGAACCCTGCGTTCTACCTAGAGCAGAGCTGGAGGAATGACCAAAGCTGATTGGAGGAGTCCGGAAGATCGTGAGTGGATCCCAGATATCGTATGCTTGGTACTTTGTTTTGCTTTGATTTGATTGTGACAGTGCCCTGGGTTTTCCCTCTTGAAGTAAGAATGTATTTTACTAGAGCTCACAGTTGAGAAATTTCGCATTTTAGAAGATTTCAGTTTTTAAGAAATCGATTATTGTAAAGGGACTAAATTTTCTATGTGTTTCAATTTGTGAAGACTGTGAGACTTTTAACGTAATTCAAGGTCTTGCGTATGAAGAGAAAGCAAGGATGGTGGCTGAATGGTGATGTATATATGTGTGTATCAAGTTGATGGGGGGGGCTGTCAGCTGATTTTATATGTCACCTTGAAACAAGTTAGAGTCTTCAGAGGAAGGAGCCTCAGCTGAGGAAATGCCTCCTTGAGATACCTCCATAAGGCATCTACTTAATTACTGATCAATGGGGGAAGGCCAAGCCTGTAGTAGGTGGTACCATCCATGGGCTGGCTAGTTTTGGAGGTCATACCTTGTGAGGAGGAGTGGACTGAGGGGGGTTAGTGGAGAGGTGGGGGTGGGGGAAGGAGGCAAGGGGCCAGGAGGAGTTGGAGGGAAAACTGTGGCTGGAATGTAAAATGAAATTTAAAAATGGGGTGTGGGGGAGGTGGGTTGAGCAAGCCAGGGGAAGCAAGCCAGTAAGCAGCTCCCTCCATGGCCTCTGCTTCAGCTCCTGCCTCCAGGATCCCAGCCCTGATTGAGTTCCTGTCCTGAATTCCTTGAGTGTTGAGCAGCAATGCTGAAATGTAACAGAAATAAATCCTTTCTTCCCCAACTTGCATTTGGTCATGGTAATTTGTTGCAGCAATAGAAACCTTAAGTGAGACAATGATATGTCTTACTTACCATACCATCATGAGAAGTGTTTTCTAAGAACACAGAGATGCTGTGTTGCAGAGGCAGGCAAGGTTGTACCTCCTGCTGGCAGGAGGACTTGATTATGTGTAAGTGTCACCCAGTGGTAATAGTTTTGATAATGATACCATAATGAAACTCATTTTTATCTCTATAGTGCTTTCCTCTCTATGAGAGAAAAAAAACTTCTCTTGTTAGGGAATATAGCATCACACTGTCAAGATTTGATGCTTGAATGTCTCCCACTTGTTCATATACTTAAACACTTGTTTTCTAGCTAGTTACTGTATTGTAAGGCTGTGTAAGATGGAATATGAGTGGTGTAAATGATTCAGAGTTACTGGCAGCGTATGTTTTAAGATAACACCTATTTCTGGTTTAAGAGTGTTCTGAGTGCCCTTCCCATTGCTATATGAAGACTAGAACCATTGATTCTTGTATCCACTGATGGTGCTACACCTGATACCAGGGCTCTCTGACATGGTAGACTATAATCTCTCTGAACCTGCAAGCCAAAATTAATGTCCTTACTTTTATTTTTCTTTTAGGCATTTGGTTATTAAAACCTGATTTTAAAAAAAAAAAAAAACTAGTACAGAAAATTAACATCAAGATTGAGTCTTCCTTCTGGTTGATAGACATGAAGCTTCAAGATTTAATGTTGGTCATTCTGGGTTTTGATCTTATGTCAATTGTTTTTTGATTATCTTTTAATCCCTTCTTTTGTGATAATTCTTTGTCTAGGCCACTGTGAACTAGAAGTACAACTTGGCTCTTATCTCGAAGGCCTCATAGGAGAGGGTTTGCCTTGAGTCTCAGAAGAGACTTCTGAACAGTGTTCAAACTGTTAGGATCTGAGTCCTTCTGAACTAAGACTGAATGGATTCTGCCTTATGAAATGGTCATGCATCGCTAGGGTTCAGAGACACAATGCTACAGTTTGAGTCTAAAATGCCTCCCACAGGCTCACAGTTGGAATACATTTTCTTAGCTGGTGTCCGTTGTTTGAGGAAGCTGTGGAATCTACAACCTGAAGCTGGGCTGGCAGAACCGAATCATGCTTTCTTGGACATTTTATACCTGCTTCTAGTTTTGGTCTTCATTTTCTGTATCCTGATTTTTTTTTATCAATCTTGTTCTGTATTTGTCATTAATTACTAGTGCCATGGATAAGGCCTGCTATGATGGACTTAATTCCTGTGACATCATGATCCATAAGTCATTACGTTCTCTAATAAGTCATTCTGTTACATATTTTCTTATAGCAACAAGAAAGTTATTTAGTCCATTGCCATATTCTGCTGCTGTTGTTTCTATGAATAGAATTCCAGTTTAATTAATTTTATTTGATTACTCCTTAGAATATCACCTTCCATAAAATTCTGCATTTTCCTATGTATTACATCTTCACTAATCATGTTATCAATTTTTTGTCAGCTTCTACCTTGTCAACTGTCATATGTTGTAATGCTTTGGAGTCAATTCTTAGACTTTTTATCTACCTATATGCATCCTAAAAAGGATTACCTGACTATAGCTAGTAAATAGACAGTGACAGATTTTAATTCTGTTACGAACTTCAGATTCCTCCAGTAAACTTTACATTTAATATACTTTAATATATCATTTCCTAATCTTCTTGGCTCCATGAAAACCAACTTTTTTAATCACTCTCCTTATATAGTAACTCCATTTTTCCAGTTTCTGAGGTGAAATACTTTCTCATTGTTTTCTATTGTTCAACATATAATGCATTTGTAAATTAACATAGACCTTCTTTATTAAATCATAGAATCTGTTCACCTTTCATAATGTTCACTGGGCTTCAGCATTTGTTTATAGTACAAGTATATTCATCCATTCATTTTCCCCTCCTCTCTCCTTCTCTTGTATAACCCTTTCCGAGCTATTTAATAAACTGTGAATCAATTCACATCACTGTTTACATAAAGTCATCTGGTGGTAATACACTTCTGTCAGAGTCAATACCATCGTTCTGGACCCTGTGTGATCTGCTACCTGTTCACTCCTGATAATCACCTTGTTTCTCCCCAACTTTCCTGGATTTTCTTTTTCTTTTGTCTCTATTTCTTGTATACTCCATGTCTATTCTTGGCATAGGACAATTTATTATTGTCTTTCACTTTTATATTTAAATATTTAATTATTTGTCATTCTGTTCATCTAACCCCCTGAGAAATCATATATTTATTACCACCTCCCATATGAAGTCTATGAAGATGGATAAAACTCTATATACCTGTTGCCCACACCAATCCTTAGTACCTGTGAAACAGAGACTAACATTATGCTTCTTTATTGATTATGCTCAGAAACCTTTAATCCTTGCTTAGTAAGTAGTTGAACAATTTAAGGCAGTGGAATTATACGTCTAGAGCCCAGGATGAATTCGGTGTGTTAAATGTTCACAGATTATTAACCATCCACCTAAAACTCCAAAACTGGCTACTACAATTTTGCAGTTTGTATTTTCATTCATATCTCAGAGAATAGTTATTTTACACTAATTTATTTATACAAACACATTCATGACAAGATGAATAGGGATATTCTCTCCTGTCTCCAGAAGAGTTCCAGCCATCTTCAAACAGAACTTCCTTGCCTCTATGGAAAAGGTTGACTACTATGTCAACAATAAAAAGTTGAAAAATTCAAATAGACCACTGAGATGGTTAATTTTATACTGTAATATAAGGAGTAATTATATTACTGGAAACAACTATAATGTGTAATAGTATTGGGGCCTTTGGTGAAAATAAATATAATAAAGTGAATACAAACTATAAAAACTGACAAAACCCTCTTGACACTCTAGCTATAGTTTTCACAAGAAGAAAATGGCTCACAAAAGAACTGAAAATAGATTCAATTATCTCTTTAATTTTAACTGTAATTTTGCTTAGCTAGACTTCTTATTTTTATACAAAAATCGTCCCAAAAGGCCTACATCCCACAAAATACTTAACACATTTTATGTATCAACTTTCTTAGAGAATTAAATGGTCGCATGAGAAAATGCCAATATAATGAACTTCATTAAATACTAAACAGTAATGCGCATATATATATATATATATATGTGTGTGTGTGTGTGTGTGTGTGTGTGTGTGTGTGTGTGTGTGTACAAATAAATTATCAAAATAATCAGGTCACTTCAAATCAACATTATTCAAGAAAAAAGAATGTTACTTAAATGCTATGTTCTTGTGCATGAAATTGTGAAACTTAATCTAAACAGTGTTGGATAGAACAACATCATAAAATTGTTGCCTCAGTGATATATGGTGAATTACAGTTCAATTCTGCCTAATTGACACAATGTTGTAACTTGATAACATGATGAACATAACTAATCAGAATTTTCTAGAGAAACATAACATACGTGTGTGTGTTTAAATAATTTGCTAAATCAGTGTATGCTGAAAGTAACAAGAGTTGTCTCACATCTGAGAGGATGAGAGCTGGGTGCTTGCTCAGCCCTTGAGGCCATTAGAGTGGTCCCACAGTGGCTACCTCACACTGGAGACTCCTGAGAACCTTGTAACTGTTTGATTTATAAGGGTGATGGCTCAGCAGTATCAATATGAATGTTTAAGTTGTTCCTGGAGAGTAGATCATCCATAGTCAACAATGGAAGCCTGGAAATGCTGGTTCTCACATCAGTGAAGAAGTCAGAAGTAGTAACAACAGGGTAAACAAACTCTATGGCAGAGGGGAGGCCAAGAGGGTGAAAGATGAATTTTCTTCCTCTGCTCTTTAATCCAGACTTATCAGTAGATGACACACATACCCAGAGTAGACCTTTATTTATCAATTAAAGCCCTCAAGAACAGTACTTCAATGCAACTCTCTACTCATGTGTTTCTAAATTGTGGCACATTGACATCAAAACCAACCATCATACAAGACATATTAATGTGGACCAGAGGAATTTTACAGCTATACTGCTGTTTGTTTTTCCTTTGCTCCAAACTTATTTTTTCAAAAACCTAATTAATAATGCCTCTGTAATATATAATGAACTTGGAATGTCTTTGACAATTTGCTTGATCATATAAATCGATGTAAAACCAAACAAACAAGCCAACAAAAACAACAAAAATCCCCCAACATTTTTCATTTGTGATTTATTTACTCTTTTCTTTGAATGTAGCCATTTACATGCTTTTGGAAATAAAATAATATGACAAATTCATTCCAAAAGTAAGATTGGTTCATAGAATTTGAGAGTGCTTTAGAAAGGCTCATAAGAATTTTTTTTCATGTTTCTATTGACAACAGTCATGAAACAAAGTTGTATTTCATAATTATTTTATAGTCAGTAATCAGTGTATTTTAAACTTGTGAATTCTAAGACACTGTTGAAAAGTTCAATGATTTGCAACAGAATTTCTTAGGATGAGACTGTTCCATCTCTCTGATCATCTATATGAATGCAAACAAACATAAAGACGCAAATTGCTCTAGAAAAGTTCAACTTCAACATGACGGTTTCATTACACTTGTGGGTAAATAGGATCTCACATGCTATTGTCATTTGAATCAATACAATTACTCAGTTCTGGTAATGTGAAAGCAACGGAATCGAATGTGTCTGAATACATCTACTTATAAAAGCATCTCTATCTTATTGTATTCAATTCTGTATTCATTAGAAGATTAGCCAGAAAATATATTCTTCCTGCTGTTTAAGAAACACAAACTGCCTTGCCACTGGATATTCACTATTGAATGGTAAGTGAATAAACAAAAAATATGACAAGAAAGGCCAATATTGCAGAGCAGATGAGAGGTAGGTATAACATAGAAGATTCAAGTCATCTATGAAAATTAAATCTTTACTTCATCTATGATCATTCTTTTCTAATAAGTAAAACTGCTAGTCAAACTCATAAATCTATGTAACAGGAACATTCTTTAAGAATTTTAATATTTTGATCAGAGAAACACAGTTTTAAAAACACTAGGTGTCTCTTGGCTAAGAAATAAAAGTAGTACTTCTTGATTTGGGAAGTTGCAAAAAGTATTACTTTATAATGTAAACTTCATTTCAATTAACTTTCTGTAACTATTCCTAAGGCTGTCTTAATGAACCTCATGTTGGGATTATGTGTATAGTAGCCTTAAATACCTTTTTGAATTAAGCATATAATGCTTATATGCCTTTGCCCTTATAAAAAAGTTTTCATAGTGTAGTGTCCATTTGACTTATGATTCGCTCTCTAAGGGACTTCCAATAAGAAAACAAGCTAAGAGAAAATCTGTTTAAGTAAAAATACAAAATAAAACAAAACAAAACCAAAAACCCAAACAAACAAGAAACCCTATGGAAAAGGATATATTGGTCAAGGGTGTCATACTAGAAAGAATTTTCTAAGGAGACAGACCACATATTACCACACATGGGAGTCTGTGTTCATTGAAAATCAGTTAAAGTTTAAAGCAAATAAGCCCCCAAATGTCTATGGAATGTATAAATCAACCTTAGGTTGAAATCCACTCTGAGTATAGACTTTGAGCCTACATTTTATGAGTTGGACACCTTTGAGTACATAGGCCTGGTTTTCTTCTCCGAAAATGAGACTGAGAATTATATTTGAGTCTTAACTTCATCTGACTGATTGCATTTGTAGCATGTATTGAGCAACTGGCATAGAAAACACTGAGCACTCATGTGTGTTGACAATTATTATTACATATTATAATTGCAAATATCATGAATATCACCATGTAATGAAAACAGACCAAGAGGAAGGTTTATAAGAGATGAAATGCTACAGGGACTCAATCTGAAATACAGTTTAAGAAGCTGAGCCGGTGAACTCTGGGCATTTAGCAGATGTTTCCATGTGCTGACCTCAGCATGTGGTGCCAGAGAAGAAAAAAAGTTCTTCTAAGAGGTTCTCCAGACTAACAATGAATCAAGAAGAACACATACAGCCACAGACTATCATTCCATCCACATTATCTAGCTAAAACTACTTTTTCAAATGCAAACCTTCTTGAGTCATGTACTATAAAACTTAGCTGAACTAGATCATAGTTGAAAATATGTCTTTATCTCAACACCATTCAGTTGGAAAGCATTGGTTAAAAGGCAGGAATACAAAGCAGTGATTTCTTTTTTTTTTTTTCTTTTTTTCTTTCTTTTCTTTTTTTTTTTTTAGGTATTCAGCTATTCAGGTCTATTTTTTTCTTTTATCGCTATTGAATTAGATTCCCCATGTTTTCCAGCTTCTCCAGGAAGTAGAAATATTTGAATCAAATACAAAGATAACCCATTAAAGTGTGTAGAAATATAGCAAGAACTAACATTATATGGGTTGTCTTAACATTCCTGAACTGTACAGAGTCAGATATGAGCTAGGGAGCAGAATGATAACTAGAATGCGTTCATCTGAAAGCAGTCTGAACACAGACCCTGACATTGCATAAGGGTAATTGTTAGTAAAGGGTAATTGTAGCACAGTAATCATTTTAAGACATAAATTAAACCTTGCCACCAACTTTCTGTGCATAATTATTCAAAAACAATTCCTCTGTCACTTAAACATATTCTACTTTACAAAGTTCTCAATAGTCTCAAACAAACTCATTTTTCCTTTCTGAACTTATCTTTCACAGATTGTACCATGACAGATTCTACTTAAGTCTTTATATCTCAGCTGAAAACCCACCATCCCCAGATATTCTTCTCCTGCCAGTTGCTCCAGAAATCAAATCATGCCACAGCACTTCTGAATGTTTCAGGTCACACCTACTAGGGTGTGTACTTTCCATTATATACTGATGTATTGCATAGCAAACATGGCAAAAACAAAACAAAACAAAACAAAAAAAAAACCCACTCTCAGACCATAGGCTTATTGCATGGAGTAAAATACATAAAATGATACAGCTTAAGAGCTTGTCTTCACACTTCATAATGGGAAACATACCAGTTGTGTAGTTATGATGCTATTATTGTATCGCCATCACCATCATCATTATCAACAACAACAATCACCTTCAAATGAGCAAAGAATCCAAGGGGCAATAAAACAAAAATGGTGTGGGTGGGGGGGCTTTAGGGAAATAAACTAGAAAACTCTAGGTATGAAGTAGGCATTTCTTTCATAAAGAATTGTCTATTTTCTTACTGCTATTATCACTACCAAAAATCACATTTAACCTGGTGTTCCCTACAGGTCATCGGTAAGCCTAGAGGTAGGCAGATTTTAGTGTTGTGTTCCATACCATTTTTACAACTCTTTGAAGCATACTTTAGTTACAATATAATGATATAAAAATATTTCATACTGCTAGTGACCCGTAGCAAACCTGTCAGAAGGGAAACTCTAATAGTTATACAGCAGGTTTCCAAAGCTCCATTGATTCAAATATTAACCCTTTAGCTGTAGAATGTTCATAGATTTGAGGACAGTGAGATCCCGAGAAGGAGCTGAAGTGGCAAGGATGCCTGACAGCTAAGACTGAGATCTTCCAAACTAGTAGAAATTGTGTTTACTCAAAGCTATAGTATACCTGTTAGAAATCCCTGCATAATAAATAGAATGCTGAAAGCTCTTCGTATCAGTTGCTTTTCTAGTTGCTGTAACTAGGTGCTTGACACAAAGCAACATAAGGGAAGAAGATTATCATTTGGCCTACAGTTTGAAGGAATACAGCCTATCATGGTATGAAACAGTGGCAGGAACATTGGGCAGCTGGCCATATTGGAGCCTTGGCCAAGGAGCAGAGAAAAGACAGGAAGTAGGGCCATTAGGAAACCTAAAGTTTTGTACTCAGTGACCTATTTCTACCATGATGTCTTCACCTCAATGTTTTCTTTTTGTGGTGACAACATTTTCAAATACATAAATACTAGGGGAGGCATTGCACATTTAATACTGTGACACTGCTTTAAAAGAATGTGTTGCTTCATATATTCTGAGTTAGATATCTATACATGTAACAGCCTCACATGTAACAGGCTGAAATGTAAGGGCCGGGGGAGACTGCACTTTGTCCTGGAGAATATTTACAGCCTCAAATAGGTATTGAAAGAATTCAGTTTCTTTTAGGCATGGGGCTGGGTTTTCTGTTAACTTGATAGCTTTTACCCAGGGGCAAACCTCAGCCATCAGCTGTCTCTTAAAGTTCTGTAACTTGTGAGTCTCACACCTTCTCTTAGAGTTGCTAAACCCTTCTAGTATAACAGGAGAATGCAATCTCAGAGAAACTTTAAAGTCTCTCTTTAAAGGTTCAGCTCTGTCTACCATAGCTACTGACAAGACTATTGCATAAGACACCAAACATTTCTTTAGCAAGACATAGATCAATCTCAAACTGACTAGAAAGTATTCCTCCCTGCAGTCTTCTGAGGAGAAAAGAATTGGATATTGGCTGCTAAAATAACTTCCAGGTAAGATACGTCCATTGGTACAAAAGTGGCATTACTATTATAGAAATAACCAACTGCTTTCTGATTGGATTTGAGACCTTCTCCATGTGAGGGAATTTCATTTCTTTTTTCCGTATTTTATTTTTACATACAAACCATAGTTTCCTCTCCCGCCTTTCCTCTCATTCCCTCCCCTACATTCTTTCTACTCCACCCCATCCATTCCACCGCTGTCTCCATTCAGAACGGGTAAGGTCTCACATGGGAGTCAACAAAGCATGGCATATCAAGTTGAGGCAGGACCAAGCTCTTCCCTACTGCATCAGTGTTGGGCCAGGCATCCCACCATGCAATCCCATGAAAAAGCTCATAGACTTTAAAAGGGATCCAACTACTGTTTTACTAAACTGCCATGTTGCCAAACTGCCTCCTAAATATTTATGTTCATAGCTATAGATTTGTGCTTCTCTCAGCTTTGGCCAGGAATGCTTCCATTTGCAATGGGTTGGAGCAGTAGGTAATGCTGAAATTCATTAAATTCATGACTGGTCAAAGAGCTGAGGATGAATGCTCAGGGACCATTGTAGAGGAGAAGGTGGAAAGAATGTGAGAGTATGAAGAAGGACACTGGGAACTGCCATCTTACGGTTATGAGATGGCTGTCACACATCTAAACACACAACTGTGTTTAGCTACCATAAGACTTGTACAAGATAAAACTAGTGAAAATTCCAGCATGGATGCAGGAGGACTTCATTTAGCCAAAGAGCTATAAACCATTGGTGGCTACTGGGGAGCAATCATTTTCTTTTGGCTTTGTGGCCACTGATAGGTTTTTTTCTTTGGGTAGCTCCACAACCCTGTGAATATGGGCATATCAGTGGACTTCCTGGTTGAAAAATGAAAAGAGAAGATGAAGACAAGACCTGGAGATGGAAATATGTTGTTAGGGAATCTAGGAGAGTTTAGGGGGAGGCCATGGATATGATGAAAATTAGTTGCATACAATTATGAAATTCTCTTAGAATAAAGTACTTATTCGAAGACAAAAAGGTGAAAATAAAAGTGGCTCATCTGATTAAGTCTGGCCCATCTGATATAATTTTTTATTAACTCAAAATAAAAGCAATTACTAATATACTTACATCTAGATGATTCATTCACAATTGCTTACTAATATAAAGCATGGGCTAATCTCAGGGGTGACACCCATCACATTCTCATCTCGGAACTAGGGAGCAGATGACACTGGCCATGAACCATATACCATATACCAACAGACAGTAGGCATTTGAGAAAACCCTAGTCTTCATGTTCATTGGGTGCCACAATAGCCTTGGGTACCACAGCAGCCTTAACAGAAGGAAATGAGCAAGGAGTGTACACACTCAATAACTTTTTCTTTAAGGTTGTCAGATACAAATTGCAGATACAATGCAATTTTTCTTTTTGAGCCAGAGAATTTGGCAGTTAAATAGACAATAAAAATGGCTTTGAGGTCAACAGAAGTAAACATAACAGAAGGAAAGAGGTTCTCTTATGGTGTGCTTAGAGGTTTAATAGCCGCACTGTGAAAATTTTACAGTAATTAAATTTGCATTCTTACATTATTTATGTAACTTTGGAATTTGAAAGATAGCAAAAAATACACAAAAACAGACAAATATTTTAAAAATACTTCATGCAACATTGGCCTAAACATAATCTCCAAAGTACACATCATGTCTTTGAGAGAAATTCATAAAAGTATTTGTGTGCCATTTCATTTGATGTTAAGTCACTTCAAGCAATTGACCAGCTGTGTATTTAGGCACGGATGTAGGAAACTTATGTTTTTCAATGAAAACAAGAGGACACTTTACATAAGCACATAAGGATATTGGGAATTCTAATGAGCTCTTTTTTGGCAGTGTACTTTGCTTCTGTGATAAAACTGCCATTTCTGACTGTGTAATATTTTAAGACAGACACTTCTGTCTCCCCAGCAAAGAGTATAGTATTTGACCATTCAATGTAAAACACACACACACACACACACACACACACACACACACACACACACTCACACACACACTCACACACAAACCAAAATACAACAACAACAAAACACAAAACCACTAGGGTGTAAACAAATTCGAAGTAGCATCCTCAGTATATAACTTGAAGGAGAGGGTAATTCCTTGGAAAAAGGAAAAATGTGAAGTGAATCCCAGCTCTGGCTTTTTGCCTGGAGCTGATTTTCAGACAAGAATACACAGATGGAGAGGAGACTCTGGTTGGGTTTTGTTTTGTTGAAAGATCAAAAATTCAAGAGACAAATGCAAAAAAAATTCATGTAGCAATACATGTCCATGGCTAAAGAGCTCTGGACTGCATTGGGATCCACCCGAGTCTTTGGCTAGGGTTTATCTTTGTCATGCATACATTGTCATGCATACATGAGTTAACTAAAGTATTAGGCCAGTAGCCCAACTCTGGAAGTCCCAACATACTAGGTTTGCTATTTTTCAAAGAAAACAGACAAAAGTAGTAGTAAAAGGAATAGGCAGGAAAGGAACTCAATTAAAATAGTTGGTTTAAAAATATGGAAAGTAAGCATTTTAGCCAATAGACAAGATACTGACACACACTTTAAATTTAACTGGAGGAGGATTTGGAGCAAGGGAGAAGGGATATAGGAATAGCTGAGTTTTAGCTGACATGGTCTAGTTAACCAGTATTTCAGTTCTGCTTTTGAAAAATGGCCCTGAGAAGTTCTTATTACTTGAGATTATTAAATCTTCTGACCTGTTTATGAAGGTCTGCTCCTATAGTCATCCAGGTGACTGCATGTTTAAGACAAAAAACAATGGCTGGGACCCTTTTTAGGGTTCAAGCAAAGTAATCACATAATCTGATGGACATTTTGGTTACTACTATCTTTATGCATTCATCCTTCGAAGGGTTTAAGTTCTTTTCTTCCAGTGATTAACATGTCTCTATACAGAATAAATCAGGAATCTGACTGAAATAAAAGAGATAGATACAAAATACAAGGCAAAATTATCTTTTTATTCTTTTCTTTATGTTGTAGACCAAGAGAAAGTAATTTGTGGCTCCATAGCAAAAGCAGTCTCTGTTACATGTGGAGACTGGCCATGACTAAAGAATGAATACCAGAGTGCTATAGGTCATGTAATATCTATCGTTCACACAAGCTTGAGAGAAGACCAAATTACAACTAATTAGATCGACATATCCCATTGTATAAAACAAAGACATTCAATGAAGACCACTAGAAAATATTATGTCCTAATTATATAGTTAATGAAGCTTTGACAGCTTAATACCCCAACAAAAGTAAGAAAAATTATGTCTAAAGTTTTATATATGTATATATACATACATACATACATATATATATTCTACCAAACTGGTTAAATGAGCAAAGAATTCTTTATTTGATTCAAATCTGTTGCAATAGAGGCAGAGACTAAATTCAGTTTCACAGAAACAAAATATTAAAACACATAACGACAACTATAATCTTCTGAGTTGGTTTAGAGTTTTTCATATGTAGATATTAATATTAAATAAATATTATGTATTCCTAGTTTGGTATTTTAAGTCATTATTTTTATGTCCATATATTTCATTCTTAGTATGCATTTATAAAGGGAATATAATTTGACTTCTATTTAATATCATCAGAAATAATTTGAGTTATTTAGGGATAGAATGGACTGTGTATGTATGAGTGTGTGTGTGTAAAAGCAAAAAATACATTATCATATGATCCCTGAAAAGAACTATTTTCTGCCTTTCATTGTGTTTTTAATAGATCAAGTACTTTAATGAAATGCAAAGCTTCAAGAAAGAGTTGGGCATTTGGGGGAGCTAGTGAAAAACATTAGAAGATATCAGTGAAAAGGTTGGTTAATGTGATTATGCCATTTACATCATTGATTTCCACTTATGAACATGAGACACCTGCTTTCCAGAGATAAGAGAATCTGATGTTATATTGATGTAAACTATATATTCCTATCCTACTTGCATGCGGGGTAGGATATATGCCACTGAGAATCTATGGGTATCAGAGGGCAACATATACCTTACTAGGTGAGCCATCTTTTTTGGCTTTGGATCCTGTATTCTTGACTATTACATTTCAGTGGAATGATTTTCATGTTCTTGAGCAAGACATTCCTGGGACTGTAAAATATTTGTATCTCAAAGGAATAGAGAAAGAATTAAGCTACCTTAAAATAAGTACTTTAATAAAAAAGGATGACAGTAGCTTGTAGTGAAGGAGAAATCTATCTGAATTTTAGCCCAAGGAGAATATGAGGGCACACATGGCCAGTGGCCAAAATAAATCATCACACTTTGTAAAGAAAACCTGGTATGCCTTATGGATTTCTGTCCTAACTAACCAGCTCCCAGGATCATGTAAGTCAATTTCTAGAGCTAAATCTCTTTTCCCTCTGCTTCATCCTACTCCACATTTCTCTGCTAATTCTTGACAGAAATAGGGTGTTTTGTTCCCTGGTCGCTCATGCTCTGCTCACTTGCATTTCCATACCACTTTTATGGTTTCTTGAGTGGTGTGGTAAAGAGAATTGCACCTTACTTTTGCTACTCTTTCCAGCAAGATCTGGCTTATGTCTCTTCTTGAATTGGAATTGTTACTGCGTCAGGATAACCAAGCTCAGGTGCTTGGAGTGAGATTCTGACAGCTCTAGCCCAGAATGACTGGTAATGAGCCATGTTCTCTGTATGAACAGCAAGTGGTCAAGTGATCTTAACTGCTGATTCCCTCAGTCTAGCCACCTGGTTCAATTGCCAAAACTTACATGGTGGCTTTCTCTAAAGTTAGATCCACTACCTTCCACCATGGGCCCAAAAAATACATGTTGTATACAGACACACTCACACAAATAAAATAAAACTAAAAATTTAAAGGACTAGGAAGACTGACTTTTATAGGGTAAATGGTACAAGCTCACTTTCTGTTTTGGACATTTACCAAACTCCACCAAACCTGAGCTTGAAATCCTACCAACCCCTGGCCTTGCCTTGAAATACTACCAATCCCCATCGTGGAAAACTTCATCCCACGAGAAAACCATATAAAGCTTCTTACCTAAGCACAGCCAGCCACTCTGCTGGGCTTTTCCCTCCCAATAAATCTCTTATGGGAGGTTTGTAACTTTGTGGTATCCCTTGGCTCTCAACTGCCAAGATACCTTTCCCTTCTGAGCTGCAACAGTTCCACTGGGAAAACCTTCTGCGTCAGAGCTGCAATACTTCCACTAGGGATACTTTTCCCCATAGAGCTACAACACTTCCGTTGGGGAAGTCCTCCCACGGAGACCTGTAACACGTACAGTATTGCTATAGGTGTACCATCTGATACCCAGTTAACATGCTAGAAGCAACATGATGCCCAGGGAGAGGCCAGGTGGAGCTGATCTGGTCAACACCCAGAGGGAGCAACTCATCAATAGAAAAGTAAAGAAGTTATTACTTCTGAAAAAGAGATGAACTTGAGTGCACTCTCTAGCTTTATTTACTCTACTTTGATATTTTCTGTTTCTAGAGCCTGCAAAGAAAATGCAAATACGTACATAAAGATCACATTGGACAAGAAAAAGGAGACACTTCTCTGCTCCGTTATTTATCTAAGACTCTCTAGTGTGAGCTGCAAAGGAGTCTTGTGGATACAGTCCAGCTGCTTGCTCTGGGAAAAGATGAAAACAGACTTGGAGAATACTAAAGAGACATTTGAAAACAAGGGCACGCATTTTACTCCTAAAAAAAGAGTTAGCGCATATAGATTACCAACCCCCACCACAAGTAGAATCAATGCATAATAATAGTAAAGATGTTGAGGAATGAAAAGTAACTTCTTTGTTTAGTCAATGATACAGTTATTTTTAAACACCCAGTCTATGGTTAGTGAGGAAAATAACTCATTTGTTTTGAAATTGATTAGTTTCCTTTCAATTTTTTTTCAGGGTCTTAAGGACTGAAGACTCATGTTTCCTTCCTTTAGCCAAAGCTTGTTGAATAGACAGAGATATGTGGGAATACACAGTCTCAAGTTAAGATAACAAAAGTAATTTCACATTGGGTTGGGTTTCTATGACTACTCAGACAAACACATGTAATAGAGTAATTGGATCCCTAACAGCCTCTGGTGATCATATGATGCATATGTAGTTCACATGTTCATATGATAAACCAATTATGATTGTCTATTTTACCTTTGTACCATCTTATTTGGCACTCTGTCATCTCGGATTCTGCCTTATGTAGAGCCTCAGCATATATCATATTCCCTTTTCAAAGTCTTCACTATTCCTACAGTCGCTGTCATGGCAGTGACACTTTGCTCATTCATAGTGTGGGCCTTCATGGAAAATTGACTGTCAACCCACCCATACGACATGGAACTGTTACTAGATTTTTTAGTGGATAGATTATTTCTACATGACCTCTAATCATGCAATGGAAATATCTCTACCCTCTTCTTTGATGGATCCAAGAGAGGAAATAATTGCTTTATGCAAGACATAGATGTCAGCCAACACCCATAGTCCTCTGTAGGTTCAGATATGAATTCTCACATTTTGTATCCTCTTGAACAGAAAGTTTTAATTTTATGTATAAGTGGGTATAAAATAAATGTCTGTGTAGCTATTTTTACAACAGATGTATAGCTTTCATTTTGTATAGAATATGGAGATGTGAATACAAAACTTATTCTGTCTTTGTTCTGTGCATGTTTAGTGACTTCTACCAGTTTCAGTAAAATAAACAAGTGCAAAAAAAAAAAAAAAAAAAAAACAAACCTGGCTTTCATAGAAATGCAGTGTTCATTGTGATGCTAGGAGGAACTCAATATATCTTTTGACCTTTGTGTTAATGAGGTAAATGTGGGGATCAAGCAAATAAACTCGTTGTCCAGAACACAGGTTGGATGATAGCACTATCATCTTGATACAGAACACTGAGTTAACCTATTGGAGGTCAAGTATTGTACTGTTCTTTAAACCATGAATCCCATACCTATGAAACCTCACACTGCTTGTGGCCACTCTAGACACTCTTTATATGTTGGGTTCTACAGAGAAAGAATGTTTTTGCTGAACCAAGTAGAACAAGTAGAAGTTTCTTCTTCAGGAATTCAAAACACAGAAACTCATAGCATTGAAAATATTATTCCTTTTATACATATATTCATATTTCTCTCAGATATATTTTTCTCAGTAAATAGGAAATAGGGTGATCAAACATTTCAGTACTGACAATGACACTTGGGGTTTTCTTGGGGTATGGTTTTTTTTTTTTTTTTTTTTTTGATTGTTAAAACTCTGTAGTTCTGGGGATACTTGGATAATTGTTGAGCTACCCACTTCCAATGCTAAGCAGATATGAAATTAGAACTATTGTACCAATTTGTCCCTCAAGCATGTGATTCTCACTTGTTTGTTTTATTTCTTTAATTTCTATTGGAGGTAGTATCTTACTACATAGCTCTGGCTAGCCTGAAACTCATTATACTGGCTGTGCTGGCCTTGAACTCACAGATATCTACCTGTTTCTCTCAAAAGCTGTGGTGAAAACCATGTGTCCCTGAACCAGGCCTGATTAAGTTATGATATCTTTAAGCTCACAGTTGCTCTGTTCCTACAAAGATGAAGGTTAAAAGAGAACACAATCACTATTTGTTGCTATTGTCACTCAGTTTCTGGCCAGTGGCTGAATTATTGCATCTGAGCTATTAGATCCAATCCATTCTTACTTGGCCAAATTTTTGCAAGCATATATTTGGTTTTGGTTCTTAACTTTATTTCAAAGTAATTGTCTTACGTTCATCTAGCCATACATAGTTCCCACTGTGGTTGATTCTAGGATAACTACTCTCTAATCCTATTTGTGTATTTTACTAATCACTTCATTTTATAAATGCTTTTACTATAAGTTTACATAGTGAGTGTTCCCCAGAACCTTGCCTGTTGAAGGTTTGGTCCAAGCATTGGTGCGAATTAGCTAATAGTACCTTTAGGAGGTCTTATTGGAAGGTATGCTCTTTAAGAGATTTCATATTTAGTTGCTTCCCATGTCTCTTTGTACTTTATAATACTCTGAAATGACTATCTGCCAATCTGTCTGTCATTTCTAGGAGTTCTCCATTTTGGTGAATTGACTCATCACTGGCCCAAGGGAAGAGATTGGACAAGTATGATTAAAAACAAATGTTTCTTCCTTTCAGTCCAAATATCTCAGGTGTTTTATCATAGTGATGAAAAACAGGATAACAAAATTTTGTTTTTTTTTAACAATAGATTATGCCTATATTTTCTCAAACAATGATAGATGAGTTTATTTTTTAATGTTAAATATTTATTACTTTAATTAATTAATTAATTATTCTTATTTCACATATCGATCCCAGTTCCCTCTCCCTCCCTCCCATCTTCCCCATCCACCCTCCCATCCCATTACTCCCCACATACACACACTCTCCACAGGGAGGGTGATGCCTTCCAGGAGGGGACATCTAAATCTGTCAAGTCATTTGGAGTAGGACTAGGCCCTCCCTCCATGGGGAATGTGTTCCCAAAGTCCTTTTGGGCACCAGGGATACATCCTTGTTCCACTTACTCAGAGGTCCCTTAGACTGCCCAGGCCTTCTAACTGAGACCCATGTTTAGGGGGTCTGATCGGTTCAATGCTGGTTTCCCAGCCATCATTCTGGGGGTCCATGAGCTCCTCTTTGTTCAGGTCAGCTGTCTCTGTGGGTTTCTGTGATCAATTTAAATTGCAACCTGCAGTTAAAAACTAGGATTCTTAAATCTTCCAATGACATATTTTTCTATTAATAAATAATTTTATTTCATAATGTTATGAAATAAAATTTTACATTTGTGTAATTATTTTATTACTTGGTAGAATTACTCATTCATTCTTTTTTCTTTTTAATTTTGCTTTTTAAATGGAAACCAAAAAACCTGCCTTAGCAGGCACCAAAATTATCAGTCAAAAGCTTCATATTTCTATACTTTAGCCCAGAATAAAGAAGTCAATATTTCTATGATTGGTCAAATTTAATAACTTTCTTATGTATTTTAACATTGTAGAAACACTGGGCTTCTGTACAAATTACTAGCACTCAAATTTCTGGCAACAGTTACAACTGTAGCAACCCTGTGTGTGTGTGTGTGTGTACGTGTGTACGTGTGTGTACGTGTGTGTGTGTGTGTGTGTGTAGATAATCAGAAGCTTTCTAATTCACAGATTATTATTTTACTACATGAAAATTGATTCTGTTTTATAACCTTCATATGAGATATATAATATACAAGAAAACCAAACATTTCTACAAGCAACAAATACATGTCTGCAAAACTTAACTTTATTTCATAACTGGATCTCACTTCCTTCTTTATCCCCAATTTCACTCAGGTTCAGATCCCACATCTAGTTAATTGTAAAGAAATATAAATATTTTCCTGATTTTAGAGGAATTGGCTTAAGTTTCTCTCCATTCAGTTTGATGTTGGCAGTTGGTTTGCTGTATATTGCTCTTATTATGTTTAGGTATGTTCCTGTTATCCCTGACCTCTCCAATACCTTTATCATGAAAGGGTGTTGAATTTTGTCAAAGGCTTTTTCCGCATCTAGGGAGATAATCATATGGTTTTTCTTTTTTTGTTTGTTTATATGGTGGATCACGTTGATAGATTTTCGTATGTTAAACCATCCCTGCATTCCAGGTATGAAGCCTACTTGGTCATGGTGGATGATTTCTCTGATGTATTCTTGAATTCAGTTTGCAGTATTTTATTGAGTATTTTTGCATAGATGTTCATCAGGGATATTGGTCTGTAGTTTTCTTTCTTAGTTGTGTCTTTGTGAGGTTTGGGTACCAAAGTTATTGTGGCCTCATAAAAAGAGTTTGGCAATGAACCTTCTGTTTCTATCTTGTGGAACAGTTTGAGTGGTAGTGGTATTAGTTCTTCCTTGAATGTCTGGTAGAATTCTGCGCTGAATCCATCTAGCCCTGGGCTTGTTTTGGTTGGAAGGCTTTCGATGATTTCATTGGGGGTTATAGGTCTATTTAAGTTGTTTGTCTGTTCTTGATTTAATTTTGGTAAGTGATAGTTATCCAGAAACTTTGAATTTTCAATTGTTGTGGAATACAACTTTTCAAAGTATGACCTGAAAATTGTCTGGATTTCCTCTGTGTCTGTTGTTATGTTCCCCATTTCTTTTCTGATTTTGTTAATTTGCATGTTCTGTCTCTGCTTTTTCCTTAATTTGGATAAAGGTTTGTCTATCTTGTTGATTTTCTCAAAAACCCAACTCTTTGTTGCATTGATTTTTTTTTATTGTTTTCCTGGGTTATATCATATTGATTTCAGCCCTCAAGTTGATTGTTTCCTGGAATCTACTCCTATGAGGTGAGTTTGATTCTCTCTGTTGTAAGGCTTTCAATTGTGCTGTTAATTCTCTTATGTGACTATCCTCTGTTTTCTTCATATGGGCACTTAGTGCAATGAACTTCCCTTGTAGCACTGCTTTCAAAGTGTCCCATAAGTTCGGGAATGTTGTATCCTCATTCTCTTTGAATATTAGAAAGTCCTTAATTTCTTTCTTTATTTCTTCTTTGACCCAGGAGTGGTGCAATTGCACATTGTTCAGTTTCCGTGAGTTTGAAGGTTTTCTGCTATTTGTGTTGTTGTTGAATTCCAATTTTAAAGCATGGTGGTCCGATAAGATACAGGGGACTATTCCTATTCTCTTGTATCTGTTGAGGTTTGTTATGTCACCTAGTATGTGGTCGATTTTAGAGAAGGTTCCATGTGGAGCAGAGAAGAAGGTATATTCTTTTGTCTTTGGATGGAATGTTCTATAAATGTCTGTTAACCCCAGTTGAGACATAACTTCTGTTAATTCTTTTGTTTCTTTGTTGAGTTTCTGATTTGTGGTCCTGTCTAGTGTTGAGAGTGGTGTATTGAAGTCTCCCACTATAAGTGTGTGAGGTTTTATATGAGCTTTCAGTTTTAGTAGTGTTTCTTTTACGAATGTGGGTGACTTTGTTTTAGGGGCGTAGATGTTCAGAATTGAGGCTTTGTGTTGATGGATTTCTCCTGCGATGAATATGAAATGACCATCTTCATCTCTTTTGACTAATTTTGGTTTGAAGTCTAACTTGTTAGATATTAGGATAGCTACGCCTGCTTGCTTCTTATTTCCATTTGATTGGAAAATCTTTTCCCAACCCTTTACCCTTAGGTAATGTCTATCTTTGAAGCTAAGATGTGTTTCTTGTATGCAGCAGAGGGATGGATTCTGTCTTCGTATCCATTCTGTTAGCCTGTGTCTTTTTATAGGCGAGTTAAGACCATTAATGTTGAGGGTGAGTAAGGACCATTGATTGTTGATGCTTATTTGATTTAGGTTTGTTGTTGGCAGTGGTATAGTGAATATATTAGTTCTGCTTCACCCTTGGTTTCTGGTGTAGTTGGATTATCTGTTGCCTACATTTTTGTGGGCGTAGTTACCTTCCTTGGGTTGGAGTTTTTCTTCCAATACTTTCTGTAGGGCTGGATTTGTAGATACATATTGGGAAAATCTGGTTTTATCATTAAATATCTTGTTTTCTCCATCTATAGTGATTGAGAGTTTTGCTGGATATAGTAGCCTAGGCTGGCATCCCTGTTTTCTTAATACTTTTAGAACATCTAACCGGGATCTTCTGGCCTTGAGGGTTTCCATGGTGAAGTCAGGTGTAATTTTGATAGGTCTGCCTTTATATGTTACCTGTCCTTTTTCCTTTGCTGCTCTTAATATTCTTTCTTTACTCTGTATGCTAGGTGTTTTGATTATTATATGTCGAGGTGTCTTTTTTTCTTTGGTCCAGCCTATTAGGGGTTCGGTATGCTTCTTGTACTTTCATGGACATGTCCTTCTTCAGATTTGGAAAGTTTTCCTCGATGATTTTGTTGAATATATTTTCGGCAACTTTGAGCTGGGCTTCCTCACCTTCGTCTATGCCTATTATTCTTAGGTTTGGCCCTTTCATGGTGTCCCACATTTCCTGGATGTTTTGTGTTAAGGATTTTTTGGATTTATGATTTTCTTTGGTAGATGAATCTATTTCTTCTAGTTTATCTTCTGCACGTGAGATTCTCTCTTCCATCTCTTGAAGTCTATTGGTTATGCTTGTGTACATAGTTGCCGATTATTTGCCCAGCTTTTCAATTTCCAGCATTCCTTCTGTTTATGTTGCCTTTATTTTCTCAATTTCAGTTTTCAAGTCTTGAACCGTTTCCTTCACCTGGTTAATTGTTTTTTCTTGGCTTTCTGTACTTTCCTTAAGGAATTTGTTCATTTCTTCCACAAAGGACACAGTTGACAAGACCAAACGGCAGCCCACAGACTGGGAAAAGATTTTCACAAATCCTATATCTGACAAAGGGCTGATCTCCAAAATACACAAAGAACTCGGGAAACTAGTCAACAAAACACCAAATAATACTATTAAAAGATGGGGTACAGAACTGAAGAAAGAATTCTCAATGGAGGAAATCAAAAAGGCTGAAAGACACTTAAGAAAATGCTCCACATTCTTAGCTATCAGGGAAATGCAAATCAAAACAACTTTGAGATACCATCTTACCCCTGCCAGAATGGCTAAAATTAGAAACACCAGTGATGACTTATGTTGGAGAGGATGTGGAGAAAGGGGAACACTCCTCCACTGCTGGTGGGAGTGCAAACTCATACAGCCATTTTGGAGATCAGTATGGCGGTTCCTCAGGAAAATGGGAATTAGTTTACCACAGGACCCGGCAATCCCCCTCTTAGGCATATACCCAAAGATTTCACATCCATGCAACAAAGACATCAACTATGTTCATAGCAGCACTATTTGTAATAGCAAGAAACTGGAAGCAACCTAGATACCCCTCAATTGAAGAATGGTTAATAAAGATGTGGCACATCTACACAATGGAATACTACTCTGCAGAAAAAAATAATGGTATCTTGAAATTCGCAGGCAAGTGGATGGCACTTGAAGAAACCATCCTGAATGAGGTAACCCAGTCACAAAAAGAGGAACACAGTATGTACTCACTCATATATGGATTTTAGACCTAGATCAAATGATCACCAGCCTATAATTCACATCACCAGATGAACTAGGGTACAAGGTGTATTCTAAGAGATTCATATAAAGTCCCTCACAGAACTGGGAAGGGACAAGTCCCTCAGAGCTCAGGTGAAGTGGGGGGGGCAGCGAATGGAGAGAGAAGTAGGAGAAAATGAGGGGGAGGAAAGGAAAACAGGTGCGACCAGAAAGATTGAGCCTGGTTAGGAATAGAAGATAGGAAAGAGAGAGACAGAGTCAGAGAGAGAGAATATAAAAGAGGATGCTAATATTGGTTTGAAGATAAAATTGAACATAAAGAAAGGTCTAGAGAACTACAAGACTGCTCTCAACTAACAATCTCAGCTTCCATGGAAAGGCTATCATAAATGCCCTTCCCGGAGAGTGAGATCAACAACTAACTTCTCCATGGAGCCCTCAACTAATGCCTGTTGAGAATGGGATCAAACACCCATACATGAACACTGAGTCGAACTGGAACCCAGATGCAGATGGAGAGGACAAGACAATGTGGCAGAAACACATAGAGACAGCTTACCTGAACAAGGAGGAGCTAAAGGCCCCCCAGACTGATAGCTGGGAAGCCGGCATGGGACTGACTCAGGCCCCCCTCAATATGGGTCTCAGACAGAAGGACTGAGCAGTCTAAGAGACCTCAGACAGTTGAGCCAGGATGTATCCCTGGTGCACAAAAGGACTTTGTGAACATATCCCCCATGGACGGATAACTGCCTTAATCTAGAGACAGGAGAGAAGCCCTAGTCCCTACTTCACAGGACCTGTCAGATCTATATGACCCCAACTGGATGGCATTCCCCTACATGTCGAATTGGGTTGGGGAGGATGGGAGGGGAGGGTGTTTAGAGTGCATGTGAGAGGGCAGAGAGGGTAAAAGGGAGGGAAGGAGGAAGGGAGGGAGAGGGAACTGGGATCAACATGTAAAATAATAAATTAAATTAAAAAAAATGCTTTGACTCCAAAATTTAGGTTGAAGGACAAGTAACTGGGGAAAAGGATTTCTATTTTTGTTTCCACAGAAATTGAAAAGATGTGGTTTCCTTCCAGACTAATGTGGTTTGATCACGCCAGACTACCTGAAACAGAGTACAAGGTGATCCTACATTCAAAACAGCTGGACAAAACAGCCCTACAGACTACAGCCAGGATATCTGAATCTTCTTCGAATCCCCCATGACAGTGCCCCTTACCAGCAGGAAGTAATTTGGAAAGAACGACGCCCAAATTCCCAAATATTGTGTATAAATGTTTGTTTTCATTTAATTGGACTTTGTTATATAAAATTAAATAAAAAAAGAAAAAAGAAATATAAATATTTTGTAATAATTTTAAGCTTAAAGTGTAATGTCATGGAATTGCTTTTTATTACCTCTTTATTCTTAGAGTATATTCTAAACTACTGAGAATATCATTTAAAATCTATAGAGAGTGATGTGGTCCATGTACTTATCCAAGGAATCACACCCATCCCTGCCCCTCCAGCGGGCTTGTTCTAGGGGAACCTTTCAAAGAACAAGTTACTCTTCATGACTCAAATGAGTTGAAGGACATTGTCCTGTGTTAACTTTATATTGTGTCCCCATCTTGATGTCACTTTTGACTATTTCCTTACCTTTCTCCAAGACTGAAGATCCTCATAATGTGCTTCCTATTATTGAAATATCAGTCACTAACCAGTTAGATTTTGAACTGTTAAATATTGACTAACTATTGATTTAATTTTCCTAATGTACAATGACAAATCTATTTGGGATAAGTGCGGTTTTATTTTTCATTCCCAAGTTGAGGAAAGTATTCGACTTTATCTACATGTAGGCTCAACGGGGATTACACAGTGAAATTACGAGTCCCTCCATTTTTCAGGTTTATTTTTTTCCCTTTGCATACACAGTGAGAAATTAATTCAAACTGGAAACACTGTAATAATGTTTTTGACTGAAAAACTGAGCATCTATGCATGAAACTGTATGAAGAACTCTATTTATAATCCTATCCAAAAGTCATGTTACAAAGAATGTGGAATTATCATCACCATTTTACTTATGTGAAATCTCAGTTTGGTTAATTAAATGATTTTCCTAATGACAAGCAGCAAAAGAATGACCCAGCAACAGGATAGATGAACTTGTCAATAAGACTGAGTTCAAACAGGCAAAAGTAAAAGTTTCATGTCCCTTTATGGGGGTGGTATCAGAAGGTGTGGTCTACTTTTTGGGTAGGTCTTCCCACTTTAAGTGATAATAAAGATAGTCCCACACAGGCTTCCCTAGTTTCTTGATTTTTAGTTGATTACAGACATAATCAATTTCACAACAAAGATTAGCTATCACATCTGCCAATTAGAAGAATGGAAATTTGTACCACATCTTCTTTATCCATTCTTCAGCTGAGGGGCATCTAGGTTGCTTCTAGGTTCTGGCTATTACAAATAATGCTACTATGAACACAGCTGAACAGATGTCCTTGTTGTATGAATGTGCATCTTTTGGGTATATGCCTAAGAGTGGAATTGCTGGATCTTGAGGTAGACTGATTCCCATTTCCCTGCAGAACTGCCATACTGATTTCCAAAGTAGCTGTATGAGTTTGCACTCCCACCAGCAGTGGAGGAGTGTTCTGCTTTCTCCACGCCCTCTTCAGCATAAGCTGTCATTGGTGTTTTTGATTTTAGCCATTCTGGCAGGAGTAAGATGGTATGTCAGAATTATTTTGATTTGCATTTCCCTGATGGCTAAGGATATGAGCACTTTCTTAAGTGTCTATCAGCTTTTTTAGATTCCTCTATTGAGAATTCTCTATTTAGTTCTGTACCCCACTTTTTAATCGAACTATTTGTGTTTTGGTGACCAGCATCTTGAGTTCTTTGTATATTTTGGAGATCACCCCTCTGTCAGATGTGGTGTTGGTGAAGATCTTTTCCCATTCTGTGGGCTGCTGTTTTGTCTTGCTGACTGTGTCTGTAGTGGGATGTTCAGTTTCTCTCCTTCTGTGGCACTGATCTTGCCCATTTAGGGTGGAGCCAGGGGCAGAAGTGACCTGTGAAACTAGGTCTGAGGAGGAGCCAGGAATAGCTCTCTTGCTGGCGGGACTAGGAGAGGAGAACATCCAGTGGAACTTGCTGGTGTTCATCTGTCTAGGTTGTAAGTTATTTCTCCCTGAATAAACATCTGTTTAGCCTGTTTATCCTGATCCTTATTAAACTGCAATACTGTGTCCATTGCCTTACAGAAGTGTCTCAGTTTCAGGCACTACCATTTATTAATTGTCTGTTCTGTTGGTGTTATGGTCAGGAAACAATCTCCTGTACGAATTCGTTCAGGATACTTCCTATTTGCTCTTCTAAGAGATACAGTATGGCTGGATTTATGTTTATGTCTTTGATCCATTTGAACTTAAGTTTTGTGCATGGTGATAGATATGGATCTATCTGTAGTCCTCTACATGCCAGCATCCAGTTGTGCCAGTACCATTTGTTGAAGATGCTTTCTTTTTTCCATTCTATAATTTTAGCTCTTTGTCAAATATCAGTTGTTAATTCCCTGATAATGAGATTAATGACTACCTTATATGCCATCCTAGAGCCCTCATCCAGTAGCTTATGGAAGCAGAAGCAGACACCCACAGCTAAACACTGAGCCAAACTCCTGGAATCCAGTTGCAGAGAGGGAGGAGTGATGAGCAATGAGTCAAGACCAGGCTGGAGAAACACACAGAGACAGCTGACCTGAACAAGGGGAAGCTCATAGACCCCAGTCTGATAGCTGGGAAACCAGCATAAGATCAACCCAGATTTCCTGACTGTGGGTCTCAGTTAGGAGGCCTGGGAAGTGTATGGTGTCTGTGACAATGGAAGATGGGATGTATCCCTAGTGCAGAAATGGACTGCAGGAGCCCATTCCCCATGGAATGATATTCCCTTAGCCTAGAGACATGGGCAAGGACAGACTTTAATGATCACTCATGGAAGGCTTCACCCTCCCTTGGGAGTGGATGGAGGATGGGATCAAGGGTCTGTGGGAGGCATGAGAGGATGGGAGGAAGGGGAAACTTTGATCAATATGTAAAATAAGAAAAAATGTTAAATACAAAATTAAAAAGATGCTATAATAATATATAATTAAAAGTGAAACCTTTCCATCTTAAAAATAGGATTGAGTCAGTGTATAATGTATAAATAATAACAAAATAAAATTTGTGTACAAATGCAAGCCCTTATTACTAATGTTCTGAATTCTTTGTTATGGTATTTATCATCAGGGATGATTTTTTTGATTTTCCATGTGAGAAAATCTTAGTGTAAGTGGTTTTGTAATTTTCTGTTGTGAAATTTCTGATGGGTTTGCTGCTTTAGGTTTTGCTTTTTCATTAAATGTCAACCTTTAAACAGACCTCTTGCAACTTAATCAAAGTGTGTTCCACCAAGATGTTTGATCATTCATCTTGACTCTTTGAATGAGTCCACTGGCTCTCCCTGGCTACCTGTTAATTTGAGAGAACCAGTTTTAGCCCTAATTTATTCTCTGTTATTTTACTTTGTTTCTGCTTCAGTATTATTTGGCAAATGATAAGTGAAAAAAATATGAATTTAATCTTAAATGAGTTTCAACTTGGCACAGGTTTGTGAGGAAGCTCCCTACATTGTAGCATGGAACTCTAGATGATATTTTGGCTTTATACTCATAACACTTAAAAAGAAAGGAAGAAAGAAAGAAAATAAAAAGAAAACCCTGAGATTTAAGGTAATTAAAACTAATGATACAGACCAGGATCTTTAGACAAATTATTTCTAGAAGCTTCAATATTTGTTTGAAGACAATGTAAATGCATGGTCTAGTATATGTATTCATTTGCATATAATCAACATCATCCCAAATTTGTTGATTACAAAATCAAAACAAAATAATGAGCCACTCAAAGTCTTTTATGTGTATTGGCACCAACTGTGCAGTGCAAGAGCTGAATGGATTTTTAGGGCTGAAGCAAATTTTGTTGGATGGATTAAGATGCTATTGTATAAAAACGAATTTAAAACTGAGATGAGCTGGGCAGATTACACAACCTCTAAAATACCAGCTGAACCATCATGAGGACCTGAGTGTGAAGCTCCACAATCCACACTGGTTATGATTGGTTATGATTGTACACATTTGCAACCATATCCCTTGGGGTGAGCGGAGATTGGTGGATCTTCTAAGCTTAGTGGCCAGACAATCTAGCCTATCAGTGAGCTCCAGGTATAGTGAGAGATCCTGTTTGAAAAGATAAATTAGAAATCAATAGTATAAGTCATCTGAAATTAACCTCTGGCTTCCACATATTTATGGATACTCCATACATCACACACACACACACACACACACACACACACACACACACACACACACACACATGAACTAATGTAACATGCTTTACTTTGTACATCTTTTTTGGTACAATCTTGATACTTTCTCAGAAATTAATCCTATGTAGACATTCTGGTCTTTGGCACCTTTCTGTGGAGTGTAATCACTCTGTCATTCATTCTGATCCTACGGAAGGGGCTTTTCTCTTTATTCAAAGAGACTGTTTCATAATCTGCACTGTGACATTGTAGGAGTCATTGAGAGCCCTGTCATGGCTGGTGACACTCTTGGAAAACTCATATGGGCTTTGTCAGTTGGTTGCTGTTCTGAAGAATTGAGTAGAGTTCTAATCGCGTAAATAATGACTTTTAGTAAAGATATTCTTGGAGCCTGAGGTGGTACACAGAAGCTTCACGTTTCGAGAGGTGTCCGTTATCCCATGGCCAGTTAACTGAACATCTATGCATTGCTTCCAAAATTTGAGTCTCAGTTCCTAAGACCATAACAAGTTGACATTTGGTTAACTTGGCACCGACTCTGCCGCTGTGAACGTCAGCAGTCTTGGGTGTATTCGTTCTGTCTTTTCGCCTATACTGTTTTCGTCGAGATTGTGGAAGTTATATTACTCTTGTCATTGTTGGTTTGCTTAACGAAAGTAACGTTTATATCCCTTGCCACTGTGAAGCAATGCATTCAGTAATTCTGGAGTTTCTAGGTGAACGAACGAGATGGGCTTGGATGTAAATTCTGGATGATTCTCTTATCACCTATGAACTTAGTCCAGGTTATCTAGAAAGCAAACTATGTCTTCATATGTATTTCAATTTTCTCAGTGTGTGTGTGGTTAAACATACAGAGATTCCCATGCAAGTACTTGGCTGAGTAAATTCAAGGCAGAATTCCCAGAGACATGATGGGTTACAAATGCCTTAACCCTGTCCTCTTTCTCTTACAAATGAGGCCCCTGAGTTTTAACTGGGACGATACTACTCCATAGGCAGAGGTTCTTACTATCATACTATGAGCACTGAGATATTCTAGCAATACAAATGCCTACCACAATGTTTAGAACATACTAGAAGCTGGAAAAATATAACTGAACTTCTTTCTAGTAGATTCTCAGAATGTTTGGTCTGTACCCAGAGAAGTGGTAAATTCCCATACGGTTTATGTGACATTTGACACCAAAGAATGGAGTCTGTGACAAAACTTACATTTACTTCCATGTAGTATTTAAATATGTGACTTTCCTTTGTAGATCAATCAATCTTCTGTACGCTTAATAAAAGCCATTTTCCTAGGAGCTAAAAGACATGCATCTTTTGAGGCAGATGAAAAACAAAATGGCAAAATTTACGGAACAATATATTTCAACTGCATTTTCTACTGGGACAGAGTGAGAGGTAATTGCACAGTTCTAGTTTCTCCAGGCACTGGGTTTGTAAGAACATGTTTAGAGCAACCAGAAACAAAAATCATATCCCAGCAGCATTTCAAGGAAAAGTACCTTCCCTCTTCCCATCACCGTAGAAACATGCTACATCTTAAGGGAGAGATTTAAATGCCATTGGAGGCTTTTCAAATACTGGAGACTGTGTGAAGGTTGTGTTGCCAGAGTCTTTAAACACAGGTCTTCAGTGATGACTCCAGTATATAAATGGAGAGATGGAGAATTAATTCATCGTACAGTGGAGCAGAACACTCACATCTGTTCTTTCTACAACCCAGTACACCCCATTTATTAATGCTGTTCTCTGTACTGTCAGGTCTAAGCAATTAACTGGCACATACTGGCTTCTCTGAGGCTAGATAGACGGGGTGTTTATCAGCAGAAACATACCTTTTAAAGCATTTTCAGTAGGAGAAAAGAAATGCATTGTTTTTTCTGCTCTGTCTGGGCTGAGGACACCCATACACATCCAGCTTTAGGCTGATGGCTGATTTTCATGCCTGAGTTATATTCACCAATTTCAATAATAGAAATTTGCAGGATTTTCGTTAGCCAACCACAAGTAAATTATTTTGAATAAAATATTATGCAAGTGTGTTCGCTTCTTTGTGAATCTTTTCTTTCTAAATATATTGGTAACCCACATATCTGAGTACATGGAAAGGAGGAAAGGAATCAATTTTTTTCTGCTGAACAGCAACAAAGAAGTACATATTTGCATGAGGGCTATTCTTCTGTACTCCATTATAATTATAAATAAAATGCCATGTTTATTGTGAAACATGCCCCATTATTTTATCAATTGCTTAATCAACATCTCATTTAGACATATAAACTTCATCCAGTATACCTGGAATTAAATCTTTCTTTGCCTTTTAGCTGCTCAATAACGTCCTCCCTCCTTCCCCGAGGTCCCATGTTCAATGAGTGGTCCAGCCATTCACTCTAGTTTCCTAGTTTCATATGGACATCTGAGCTCTTCTTTCTCTCGCATCAAATCTATTCACAAAACTAGTTTATTTTAAAGGCCAGTTGCTACCATTTATTATTGACCTTGCCCCTCACTTAATCCCCCAACTTGGACCTATGCAGTACCTTTATAACCAGTATAGTTTATTCCCCTCTTTTTTGTTTATTTTTCATAACATAGTTTCATAACTGAGTTTTATTCTTTAACAATTAGATGTCTCCATTCACCTAACTTTGTTTCCTGTAACGCATATTTCTCTCATGGGCAGGCCTTATGTCCTGCATGAAGCTCTCATTGACTGATAGCTCATGGCTTTGTAATATTCAAAACCTAGTATTCGCTGCCATAACCCAGGTTTCACCTACACAGCTTCACACAATGGTTTGTAAGTCTAGTTCGAGAAAACTATGGAGAAGGCATCAGTGTTCCCCTCTTTTCTGGCTACCCTCAAAAGCATTTCTCATATATGGGGAGATGGATCCGTGTTCAAACTGTTTGTTACACAGTTATGGGAACTTGAGTTTGCATCCCTAGGTTCCACTTAACAGCTAGGGGTGGTGTAGTTGCAGCACTGGGTGTGAGTGTGAGTTTGGGTGGAGAGTGTCCAGTCCAGAGGAGGGGCTGGTCACATAGTCTAGCACCTTAGGTTCAGTGCAGGAACCTATCTTAAGAAATAAGGTGACAAGAATTTCAGGAAGATATCCACCTTTGATCTCTGGCTTCCATTCGAGAGAGAGCACATCTGCCCTCACTACAAGCAAATGTAATTTATAGGCACACACTAAAAGGAAAAGCATATTTGTATCATTTAAGCCTTTCAGTCTGATGGTTGCTTTTCAAATGTATTAGCATTAGAATATAAAAACAAATTATTTTATTGTATTATCTTTCCTAGTCTAAACTCCAAAGATACATTAAGTATGTAATGAAAGCACAGTTGAGCATTTTTAGCTGAATAAACATATAATAAGCTCATCTCTGTAAAAACTTTATTCAGGGTAAGTTCCCTTATAAATTTAATTTTGTCATATGGCATCATTGGCTGTCTCATACATATTCAACTGCTAGAATTATAATCAATTAACAAAACAGACTCAGAAAATATTCCAAACAAAAAGAGGAAAAATTATTATAGGAGATACTAATAACATTTATTTTTACCTGATGATGTTAAAAAACCCACACCCTCTAAGTGTTATTTCATAACTCAAAGTATTTATAGAACTGAGAATCTCTCTTTAATTTGGTGAAGTATAGAAACAGCCTGAAACTGATATTTACCAAGAGTTATGGAGCTCTATTGTTTGGGTAGATGGAGAACCAAACTCTTGAAATGTAACCCACCAGGTTGCCACTGAGATTTTTCAAACAATAAGCAAAAAAAAAAAAAAAAAAAAAAAAAAAAAAAAAAAAAAAAAAGAGGTGAAGTGTTTTATGGTTTTGTTTGTTTTGTTGTTTGGCTGGTTTTTGTTTTTTGTTTAGAGAGTTTGTGGGTTCCATAGTGTTTATTTATCCTTTCTGCCTGAGCATATGCTAGATTCTTAGACTTGAGTACTTAGTTTATCTACATTTTTCCCTAAGTAAAAGTATTTCTATTCATGGTCTTCAAGCTAAATCCAGGGTATTTGTGTAGAGAGAATGTCCAAATGAAACACAACCCAGCCCAGCATCAACTTCTTCCAGAAATTCCTTGCTAATCTCTCTGGCTTCTCCCTCTGTCATTCATAATTTAGTGGGAATTAATTCAAAAATGAATTACATCCTGACAAGGAAAATGCAGTTCTTTCTGGATGATTTGACAGAATGTTAACTCTGCTTATTTTTAAGAATTCTTTTCAAGGAAAATAACCCCCTTAAATCCTACTTCTTTATCTTCATTTTTTATAATTCTTTTATTCTAAATGTTAATTGAAAGAATCGGTTTAGAAGATGAATGTTAGAAATAGAAATCTTAAATCTCATGGAGCAAAAGTAGATGCCTGTGTCCTCCAGTTGCATATCTATCCTGCATGGAGAGACTGTCACTTAGCCCCAAGGATTCTGGAAGTCTCAAGCCATTTAGCATAACCTCAAGTCCAAACTCATCTAACATTTACCTCCTAATAAATTCTCAGTGTTGTAATCTAAATTGGATGGCGTGAGAATCTGAAACGAATTTATCCTTTAGCAGAATTCCTCTCAATCTTTCAACTTGTAAAACTAGAAAGTAAGGTATCTGTTTCAAATACAGGAAGGCAGGAAAGACATTCAAATATTCAACTGTAAGCCAATTAAAAAATTGTTTGTTCTCTCTCTCTCTCTCTCTCTCTCTCTCACACACACACAAAGAGACAGAGAGACAAAGAGATGAAGAGACAGAGAAACAAAGACAAGGAGACACACAGAGGGAGACTGAGACAGAAAGACAGAGAGACAGGCATTAAAGACAGAGAGACACAGAGACAGACTCAGAGAGATGGAGAGACAGAGCTTGGAAGAGAGGCACAGAGATAGAGAGACACACACACATACACAGAGACAGTGATCCATTCAAAAATGAAAAATATAAAAAGAAAACCAAAGGAACAACAACAAAGCAGGCAGTTGTCAGGAACAGGCAATTCTGAGATCAAAACAGAAAGAGATAAAACCTTGACATGAGGCTGTGGAGGCTGCACCTCTGTTCCCTGAGCTTGCTGTTCATCCATTGGGACTGAGCTTCCTTTATTTGGAAGACTACTAAGTAGTCTCCAATGAATATTTATAAGCCTGTTTTCTGCACACGTAAATTGGGCATCCACCAGTCATCTTTAATTCTTTTTATTAATTCTCTTTTAGTCCTACTCATTAGTGTTAGCTTTGTTGTTGTTGTTTTCTTTTTCCTTTATTTTTTCTTTATTTCTTTCTTTTTTTGAGACACAGTAGTCACAGAAAATGATGGGTTCTCAAGTGGGTATCAGAGAAATTCCCTATGTTGGACTGATGTTTCTTACATATATCTACTTGATAATTGTAGCTCTTATTGTAGCTTCCACCCAGCATATTTAAGAGGATCAATAATTCTATATAATATACCCAATTTCTTCAAGGATCCTCCTGTGAGATTGGCTGCCAGGCATTTTGCTATTATTTTTTTTAAGGCTACCAAAGGGACACAAAACTACACCAATTCTCTCTCAAAACTGTACTTTTCTAGCAATTAAATTGTAATTTTGATGTTATTACACTATTCTTATTCTCTGTTTTGCTCCACAGTTCATCTTTGATCTACCTCTTTTCCCTGTCATTTACAATAAGGGAAAGACAAAAATAAGCAAGCAAACTAGGTCACACTGTCGTGGTTTGAATGAGAATGGTCCCTGCAGTCTCATCTACTTGAAATGTTTTGCCCCAAGTTTGTAGAACAGTTAGGGGATGGTTTGAAGAGGAGGTGTGTCCACGTGGGTGGGCTACAAGCATTTACTGTTTTTACTGCTCTCACATGATGTGTTAGTGAAGACTAACAAAAAGAAGATGGGACTGTGATTTCATAAAGCAATAAAGCAGGATCAAAGAACAGCCTACCTGAAAACATACTGCATGATAGCAATATCCTTACATAATGCCATTTAATTTATCTGTAATTTAATGGCCACATGTAAACTAGATCACCAATACACCTACCATTTCGCCTTATTTTGAATATAAATAGAACATTTATTCATGTATTTAGCATTTTCTTTTTTAGATACAAAATAAGCACTCCAAGTTCAGGTATGTTTCTTCTTTCCTGAACTACTTACATTTTGAAATTACAAACTTACTTCCCATGAAAGATAAAGTCATATAATATGTAGTACTGAAAACAGTAAAAGCTGAGGAAAAATGAAGTTCAAATACAAATGGATATATTAGATAACTAATAGACTGTCAGAGGTATATAAAATATTGCCTGTTTTAGATAAAGAGACTAGAAAATATCCTATATCTCAACATGCAAAGGTGGGAGAAAGTGTGGAACTTAGAAATGAAAACTATAGTTAGTATTCATGCTGGTCTAACAGAGTGGTGGTACTATGTTTGGGGATATATATATATATATATATATATATATATATATATATGAGCTCATATACTGTGCTCATATATATATATATATATATATATATATATGAGCACAGTAGCTCATGGCTAAATTGTCAGTGCTAGGCATGATTTACCTCCTGTTGGATGGGATTTAATCATAATTAGATACTTTTTTCTTTTTCTTTTTTGATACAGGATTTCTCTGTGTAGCCCTGCCTGTCATGGAACTCACTCTGTAGACCAGGCTGACCTCGAACTCACAGAGATCCCCCTGGCTCTGCCTCACAAGTGCTGGCATTGCCAGGCTTTAGATACTTCTTGGTACATGTGACATCTTAGTGGCAGATTTGTGCATGTGTTGTTGCCTTGTCATTGTCGTTTTGCCATGGTAAATTGGTGGTGTAGCTGAGTAGACTCTTTAATTTCTTCACCCTTGTCAGCTTTACAGTATTTTCTAGTACCATGGCTACCATAGGAATGAGATTTCTTTTTTTTAGTCCAGACACAGTTTAAATTGTGTTGTGATCTATGCATACAGTGTCTCTATTAATACAGAACCAGTCTTAATATCCGAGGGTCAACCAAGAGCTCAACAACAACAACAGGCACAGTGTTGTGTGTGTGTGTGTGTGTGTGTGTGTGTGTGTGTGTTACATATATACATGTATATAACAACTGAAACCAAAGAGACAATCAATTTGAGCAGGGGGATGGGAAGGTATGAAGGATAAAAGGAAGAGGAGAAAGTGAGTAATTCTTTTCCAATAAAAACCATTAAAATGTATTGAAAATTAAAAAAGTGTTTAAATTATTAAAGAAAAGTTTGAGGCCAGTCACTGGTGGCACGTGTCTTTAATCCCAGTACTTGGGAAGCAGAGGTAGGTGGTTCAAAGGCAGTCCAGTCTACAAAGTAAGTTCCAGGACAGTAGCCAGAGTTGTTATACAGAGAAACATTGCCTCATAAATAAATAAATAAATAAATAAATAAATAAATAAATAAATAGAGGCTTGAAGGACATTCCATATCTACTCAGTCTTCTACTCCATTCTTGTTCTGGTAAAATACACAAGGCAAGATATTTTATGGTTGCTAAGAGGAGAGAGTGAACATTTAGTAAATGTCAAATACTTTAAATTTCTTGATCTTAGCTTCCATTATGCCATTTTATTATATGTCCCCTAACAAGTGTCCTTGGTTTTCCATGGTTACATATGAACATTTCACTATCTCTTTGGAAGCATTATTTTTCTTTTAATGATTAATAACTTGTTCCCACACTCAGAAATATGGTCTTATTTTTGAGATCACTGACTATAGTAAAAGGACTCCACACTGTTTGGGGAACTACAATCATTAAAATCTTCAGACATCCAGTGGAAACATATTTTTCTGATTATGAAAGAATTATTAATTTGGAACATTGTATTTTAAAATGATTTTTAAATGAGTAGAGCCCAGAATCACATATTTGAAGAGAATGCCTCAGAGCCTGTTTCAGGCTGTTCTCAAGTCTGTTGAAGAACCCTTCAGTCTGTCTAATCCTCTCAACTGTGGCCACTTAGCACCAGAAAAGAAAATGCAGAGGAATAAAGCTTATTTTGAATAGAGGATGGATCATTAGCCCTCTTTATTTTAAATCAAAGAAACCAAATAGTTACAAATGAAAAGATTTATTTTGCAATGGGATAAAGATTGGAGTTGCACCTATGTATGAAGATCAAAGGCTGAAAACATAAGAAGTAAACAACCGGCAGGAATAGTTTCTTTAAAATTCTTTATTATTATTATGTTATGTTTAGGGATGGTTTGTTTGCTTTTATGTCTGTTCACCGTGTGTGTGTGTGTGTGTGTGTGTGTGTGTGTACATGTCTGTGTATGTGTGTGTATGTGTGTTTGTGTGTGTGTGGTGCCTGAATGGACCAGAAGAGAGAATCATGAGAATCATGGCCCGTGGAACAGACTTGTAGATGGCTGTGAGATGCCATGTGGTTAAGTGCATCATGATGCATATTTGAAATTCCAACAATGGGGTAACAGATGGAGGAGGACCCCTGTGCCTTCATGGACAGCAGGCCTAGCTTAACTCATAAGCTTCGTGTCAATGACAAACCCATTCTCAAAAACAAGGTTTACTACAGCTCCTGATGAACAAGACTCTATGTTTTACATGTATGATCACATGCACAGACACTCACACAAATGCATGTACATTAATGCACACAAAAGGGAGTACGTTTTCTAATTACTACATAAATATTTTCCAGTTATTTTATGACAACATAATATATATTCATTTCCAGTTATTAATATTATATAATTTAACCATATTTTTGTTACTAATTGTACTTCTTTTATTAATGGTTAAATTCTGGAAAGGCCAATTTTACATCAGTGTTTAACTCCCCCCTCTTGGTTCTGGAAGGTCAGTAGTCATCCTTCTGCAGAGCTCTCTTCACAGTGGATGGGATATCCTTCTCCTATTGTTTCAAAGGCTCGCTCATTCTCACAGTAGGTCTGAAAAAGTCAGATACACATATTCAGTGTACAACAGATTAAAAAGACTTTCTTTGCACTAATATGTCCTGATACTATGGTTTTGCTCACACTTCTGCTACAGGCTTCTTCATGTAGAGAGACGTTTCCTTGGATAGTTATCATGAAGGCAGAGTAAACTCACATGCCTTCCACAGAAATCATGCAACCTAAGGGAAGTACTCTAGAACTATTATTTCAGTGGAGAACAGTGCCCATAGAGCACATACTGACCCAGAGTGTTTCTAAAGATGTCCTCCTAATCTATGTTCCCCCTGATAGAACAAACAATGAAATAGCAGCCTCCTGTCTTTGCAAGTTTCTCAAGTTTATAAATGGACCCCCAGGAGGAACCAAACCCAGTTTCTACTTGTGATACCATATGAAGCATTGCCTGTTCAGAGGCAGCATTTGAGATTGATTGAGGTCAAGCACTCATTGAATGCGATAGGAAGTTGACATTGGGAAAAGTACAATGAAGATACGGAGAGATCTACTTTGAAGTCCAGTAGATCTCAGTTCAAAACCTTGGTCCATACATTCTGTGATAAGGTCATCATGTAAGTGAACCTCCAAGAGATTTCATTATTGCATGTGTATAATAAGATTCTTTGCTTGAAGGGGAATTAGCAAAATTTATACCTCCAGAAAGGCCGAGTCCACTTATAGAAAGACAAATATGGCCCCTTCGTGTCTTCTACCTTTCTATCATTGCCAATCTTGGATCCTTTCACATATACATGGATAAACCCGGTTTAGTCTGCAAGAGGAAAGGCTAACCCACAAAGAAGCATTCCAGAGCCAGATTGCTGTCAAAGCAGGCCAATGCTGTTGTGTAGAGGGATGAATCAGCTGCTCTTGTTCCAAATGCACAGAAATGGTTTCATTTGCTGGAAAATGTACTTGTGAGCTGCACCGATGATGCTTGCTTTAATTGGTTGAATTTTGCTTTGGCTTGTTAGTCACAGGACTAACTAATACATATACCCCATATATAAATATATATATGTTTTAGGTAGGATATAATTTTTTGTTTTTCAGTATTTTCTTCTCTTAACTCTAATATCTTTTTTATCATCACGCTCCTTCCTCTTTATCTCTTCTCTGTCACAGGAATGAATTTTAATTAGAGGAATTTTTGTTTTGTCTTTCTTTTGTTTTCTACATTCATATAACCTTTATATTTTTCAGTTGCATTGCATGTTTTCATTACCTTGCAAAGTAATGTGCTTTATTGGCATTAAAATAAAGTTCTCATTGATTCCCCTCTCTCCTGTCTTCCCTCTCACCTCCTCCAATGGAATTTATTCAGTGGTAAAGAAACCAATTTGTCAGAGAATGAATGCATCTGGAAAGAACTATATTAGATGAAGTGACCCAAATTCTGATGGAATTTAATGTTCTATCTAGTACACATACACGAAGGTTCCATTTGTATGGGTACATATAAATGGGTGCGATAGTCTGAATAGCCATTGAAACTGATTGAGGGCACAAGAGATACTGAAGGTGTGTGGAGGGGAAAGGAGGCGTGTGGGGCAAACATGGAAAGACCCTGGGGCTGGATCTTCTAAAGGGAATATCCCTTCACACCCACAATCAAGATGGCGAATAAGAGAAAGGGAAGGTTTCTTTTATAAAAAAAATATTATTTTTTCTTATTTTATATATCAATACCAGTTCCCCCTACCTCCTATGCCCCCAATCCCCCTTTCCACCCCTACCTCCACTCTACAGGGAGGATGATGCCTTCCAGGAGGAATCATCAAATTCTGTCAAGTTATTTGGAGTAGGGTCTAGGCCCTCCCTCCTGTCTCTAGGATAAGGGAGTATCCCTCCATGGGGAATGTGCTCCCGAAGTCCTTTTGTGCCCCGGGATACATTCTGGTTGAAAGGGAGGGTTTCAGACAGTCGTAGGAACAAGGGCTGTTATTTCTTATGGTGGCTAAAATGTGGAGCCTTGAGATGCCCTGGGAATGATACTGCATTGGAGCAAGAACTACAGCTCTGCCGATCGGTACTACTCCTTCCTTCTCCCCCCTTTTAAGGAAATGTTTTATTTATTTTCCTTTTAGAGAAATTTTTACTTAAATATTTTCTCATATCGTCATGTCTCTGTATGAGCTTGTCTCTATACAGTGTCTACCTTTGGAATTCAGGTAATTTATGGTCATGATAATGACAAAAAATTAGTACACACCAAGATCTGTAAAACATAAATAATGACTTGAAAAGCAAAGGACACATTGCGTATTTGGCAAGTATTGCAGCGATTCAACAGGATGATTTAGGCTACTCAAGTGATCTTTACAAACCTAGAGCTGTTTAAGTTTTAAAAAGTGGTACACGAGAGAAAGAAGCCATTTGACAGGGTTCAAACAGAGGCCTTTTGTAGTTGGGAAAGGGATCACACAGAAGGGAAAGGGGTAAGTGGGGACAGGAGAGAGGAAAAAGGGGCACACACACACATACACAACACATACACACACAACACACACACAGACACACACACGTATGCACGCACACACACACACGCATGCACGCACACACACACACACACAGCACACACACACACAACACACGCAACATACACACACACACAACACACACACACACAATACACACCCACACACATAAACCACTCTCTCACACACACACACACAGGGGGAGAGAGAGGGAGGGAGAGAGAGGATGGGAGGTGGGTAAACCCATTTTAAAAGGAAACATAGTGGATGTGCACAGGTGGTGCACTTAATGTCTAAAGCTGAGGATGGATCCTGTCGGAACCCTAAGGGCAGGCCAGTACAAATGCCTGAATACTAACAAGAACAACCCCAATTATTTTGAAATACACTCTGTGTGTTGTCTTATATTTACAAAGTGACCTGGGATCCAACAGAGTAGTTTAACTTAGGGGCCACATTTTTAGCTTAATATTTTAAAGTTATTGCAATAACTTAAGGTATATAATCCATAAAGAATAAGACCCTGATCACATGTAGAGGTACTACAGTTCAGAAATGGAATGCCACTAATCAGTTAATTTTGACGCATAGCCTTCCTTATACTATTCTCTGTGGACCAGATCTACCAACTTCCCATACTTGATCATTATTTTGCCTGTAGTTTTTATGACATATACATATATGATAAGATGTCTGTAGTATTTTCACATATATAGAAAATATATGCACATGTATACATATACACAGAAGCATATCTTTGTAAATATTACCTGTGCATTTTGTTAAACAGTACAGAACATTCTTTGTAATATATATATATATGATTATCATTATTTAATATCTTTCTAAGACTCACTTTTTCTCTCACTCTCTTTGTGTGTATGTGTGTGTATGTCTGTGTGTCTGTGTACTTGTGTGTGATGGCATATGTCCATGTATATTTACATGCATTTGATGTCAGCAGTTGCTGTCAAGTGTCTTTCTCAATCATTCTCCATTGGATAAGCTCTTATCATAATAGCAGTTCATAAGCAATATTCAGAGTTCTATTCTTGGGTAGGGGTAGATTCTCATCTAGTTTTCAGTATGTTAAAAATATACTAATTCATCACAGACTTCCTTGTCCATTCTAGTAGGTCTGGCAGCATACCTTGACAATTAAACCCTAAGTTAAGACAAAGAACACAATTTATAGTGGAGTTGCTCAAGTGTTCATAGAACTCATGTTACAATAGATTTATCATTTTGACTTCAAACAAAATGTATTGCTACTTTGGAGAGGTAATTAAACACTCTCTCATTGTTCTAGGAGAAGTTCACACATAAAAGCCAGGTTACATCCACAGGACATTTAAATTCTTAAGAGTGTGTAGGTGCTAATACTGTTGTTAAAGCAAGACTCAAGAAATTAACAACGTCGTTAAAATGCACCAGTGATCAAGGCAGACACCTCTGTGGAAGTATTTATAGGATCTGCTGATGAGTTTAACAATGCTTCAAATATTCCTGTTTAACATCTGTGATAGTAGCTGAGGTATTCTAAATATGTCTTATAAACTCATTCTTTTCAATCTCTGTGATCAACAGGGTTTCCTTTTGTGCCAATCAAAGTAGTTTAATTCTCTGTCTCACAGTTATTTTCAAGTGTATTCTACTTTCAGAAAATTAATGCAATCATATACATTTCCAGATAATTGTTCTCATTTTAGTAAGCTGTTTCGTAAAAAGACCCACGACCACATTCTTCAGAATAACTGGCTCCATTAGCACACCTAAATGCTGATTCACACACACTAACAATTTATACAGAAGGCAGCATCAGGAATAAAGGGAAGAAACTTAGAATAATGCTATGAATTGGCTAATAGTTGGCCGTAAGAATCACATTTACCTGAAATATATGAACTGTATCAGCGATGAAGTATATGAATGCATGAACCATTTTAAGCCTATACCTATGTTAGGAGCTAAAATATGTCTTCATTTATTTTTTTTCTTTTCAAAGTAATTTAGGATAGCCAGCAGAAATTTTCTCAGCTATCTTCAAATCTGAAAAAAAATGTGATAATAATTTTTCCTACTGAATAATTGTCAGCTACATTAAATTCGCAGGTATGAGTTGTTATAGATGCCCATGGCAACTTAATGTGCCTACAATCACAGGATTGGGAATAGTGATCAATAGCACACAGTGACTTTAATCAACATGCAGATTAATGAACAGGGCCATAGTCATGAGGGAACACCAGAACAAAAACCAGATGAGCATTTTAATTGCTAAGTTGCTACTCAGTCTCAATTCCCCATCAATCTCTATCCATTACAGCCATTGATGCATAGCAGACATTAAGAGGAAAACAATAACATAATGATTCATATGTGTGAGGGTGCAAATGAACAGTTAGCACTGGGAAAATTACTGCTGTGAATATGCTGTGGCGCAGACTGCCTAAAAGATCTGACACATTATTTCCAGTTGTCATTGTTGCCTGGACCTGACCTGCCTGTGTTTAACGAGTTAGTTTTCATGGAGCTAATAGCACAGCAAAAGGTCAACTGAAGATTCTTTTCTCAAACCATTTTAACATAGGTTTGAATCACCCCTTTAATATAAAATCACGGCCAAAGAAATTAGAAGTTCATACAATGTCATCTAAAATATTATCATCCAGTAGGGGCACGGTTTTCTCAGGCAAAGATTCCTCTTTGTTTCCTGGAATACTGACACTTCACTTTATAGTTCTAGTTTCTTAATCCGTATCCTAGAAGTTGACTTCATAAGTTGTGCAAGTATGTCTCTTGATGTAGACTATAGGTGCATTGGAAGCTAGAGAAATGGTTTCATGTAAATTCAAGATTGTATTAGTTTACATGGTATCCTTCAAGGCTTACATTTTATAGGGTAGGCAGCTCAAGAGCTCAAGCTGGATGACTTTGTCAAGTTTTACTTCCTGTAGGGAGTGAAACAAGAATTCATAAACCAGGGTGCTCTGACATTCAAGTGTGTACTTTCATATTCATTTGGCAAAATACTAAATGTGAAATCTGGTCTTGTTTCTTATGTGTTGTTCTATCAACCAATGATTTGTAAAGCTTTTCACTATTGTACCAAGTATAAAGTGTATCAAACTCCTGTGTTCCAGTCTATCTTAGGATGGACATCTTTCTTCTGATAGAAGTCAGCCATTTAATATTGCATCTAATCTTACATCCTTGCCTCTTTGTTGGATGGAATTCCTACAGTTTCATGGCCTCTGTCTGATGGCATCCATATGGAAATTAAAGAATCCCAAAATGTCAGGTTTTTGGCAAGATCATATCTTGATTTGTACACACATTCACTGTCACAAAATTTCTCTTATAAATCTTGCAAAAGCCCAATCTATTGACCTTTCTGGGGGTAATTCATTTGTTGGTCTTCCGTTGCTACATTAGAAGTTGAAAATTGTAATATTGAAATAATTATTCAAGGTTTCAAACTGAACTCATTTAATGGTTTTCCTTTTCTCTGCTGTCATACTATCATGTTTGGAATATGATTCATCAGTAAGCTACATCTCTTGTCCCATTTGACTTGGACTGTTTCTACAAGTAAACTTGGAGAATATCCATAAATGACTTGCAGAGAATAAATGTTTATGCAATCTACCACTATGGAAAGGGCTCCTCTTTGGTTCGGTAACTTCTCCAAGTAAGTGGTATAACATTTTAATACTGTTTATAGAAATTCATACACTACCAAGTATCTGAATGAGAATCAAGATAGAACAGGGGAGGTGGACCAGTTGGTAAAATGCATTCCATAGGAGTATGAATTAAGACTCTCTCAGTTCCCAGCACCCACATGAAAAGCCTAGCAAGGCAGCATACATGTGAAACATGGCTCTGGATACGTGCACAAATGTGTGTGTGTGTGTGTGTGTATGTTATTGGTGGATCATTAGAGCTCCCTGGTCAGTCTGTTTAGTCTAATTAAATACCTCCAGGTTCAGGAAGAGACCTAATCTCAAAAACGAAGATGGGGAAATTACTGAGGAAGACAACAACAACATTTGACCTCCACAGCATACATGTGCGCGCATAAATAAATATATATATATACCTATATATATGCATATATATGCATAACACAGAGAATAACATAATGTAAACACATAAAACATAAATTCATTTTAAAAATCAGGCTATTTTTCAGAAGTGTGATGCTGGTGTTCACACAGGACTTGGTAACAGCACAGAGTTACAGCACAGAAAACAGTAAACAGACTAAGGCTCAGTCAAACCTTTGATTTGGGACCTTGACCTATCATTTTAAGAGTTAAAGTGATATCACTTTAAGACTTAAAGTTTAGTTTAGTATTTTTTTTTCTGGTATGGTGTTCATTATCAATAAATGGTTTCATTCTTTTAAGATCATAATATTTGATGATGCTTCCCTTGTAAGTTCAGAACAATTATGGGTCCATATAAGAAGTCTTACTTTTATAAGTTGTTAATCGCCTGATCCATTCTTTTTGCTGCATTTAAAAATGGATCCTCTATACTTTTATGCTGACTAGTGATCAACTCATAAGGGGTAGTTTGAATCTTAAAAGCATTTTGCCTCTTTGAGGGCAATTCCTTCTAAACTGTATCTCTGGCTTCTTAATTTTGATCACAGTATTAGCATATTGTGTCACCTTCAATTCCACAGTCATGGAACTGTGGACATCAATTCAAGAATCTCAACTTAGAGAATTCAACTTTTAGATGATCCTTCTTCTCAGATGTCTATTTCTATCTTACTGTTTGTAACCTCGGAGTCTGTATCCTTTGCTGGCATGTAATACACCTTTCAATTATGGGGCAGCTGTGAATTTAATTAATGTGCTGTGGACTCTCATCCTTTCACAGGCCATTAATGAGGAGGTTAAAGCAGAACCGAGTGGTTTTTACCTGGAGTCTCTGGAGGACCAGTGGAATAGCTTCTCCGTGACATTTATTTTTACCATTTTCATTGCTTTAACAGTTCAAGCTGCATGATAACGAATGCATTTCAGAAGGACCGCATCTTAGATGCTCTTTATTTCTTTAAGAGTTTGAATCTTACCAAGAGGATCCTGTGTTTTTCAGCCATGTTTTTTGAGACCGTTGCTCTGGTGGGAACTGTGATCTGTGGTTAAGTGGCATACATATTCTGGAATGACTCGTTGATTTGGCTTGTGAGATAGGTAGATCAGTGGCGTGATATGAAACCATTTATAAAACCCAACTTCATAGGAGATAGGATAGTCTGAGATGATCACTGCGGACTGTGGGAAGACTGATGAAACAGGTCATATGCACATCCTACAAGCATTGAACCATTTCAAGTTTATGCTATTATCAATCTGTTATATGGCTGCACCACTACTCCATAAAATCAAGGGCTTATTTCAGTACTTACATGTTTTGTATAATGATAAATATAGCCAGATATGTAAGTATTCATCCAAATTGACAATAGAAGAGGTTAGGCATTTTATTCACAGTTTTTCTAAAGGAGCAAAATAAAGTACTGATTGGATTCCAAAATACAGCCTTACAAATCTTTCATTTTGGTCACACAATTAAACATTTTAACTGTTGGGGAAATTGCTTGTAAACCCCGCTTACAGTGTGATGATACCCACTTCCATTTGAATTGCTCAGGTAACTTGTTAAATATACTGTGATTTTCAACAAAAGATAGGTAGGATTCAATAAGCTCTATAGAGTTGCAAAAATACCACTGCTCACTCAGACTTCATCTATGACAGTCTTCAAAAGCTTATTTGGCTGTTGCTGCTAATGAGAGGTTAAGAGGTGTAGGCCTTGAGTAGCAAGAGGAACTAAGGAAGACTGGCCTTGAAGCTTCTTTCCCAAGAGCATGTTAATGTCACAGTGACCCCTTGATAGGAGGATTTCCAGAGAATACACATGAAATAGATTCCCCTTCTTTTCCATTCATTCTTCCTGACTATGGTCTCTAATAATTGCAGAGATGATTCTAATAAAATGGAATTTCTTCCTGTTCTGAGAGGTAGCATAAAGGGCTTTATGAATTTGAGGCATTCTTATAATAAATTATTGTGATTAGAATGCTTGAAATAATGGAAATGCACACTGTCTCACTGTAGAGGCAACAAATCTGGTGATATCATTGTTGTGGTCTCTCTAGAGGCTGACAGGAAGAAGCTTTTCTTGCTTGAGGTCTGCAGATGTCCCTTACATTGCTGCTGCCAAACTTCAACCCATCCTCCTCCTCCTCCTCCACCTTCTCTTCTCCTCCTCTTCCTCCTCCTCCTTAAGGCTCATTTCTGCTTCTCTGCACATCTTCTCTTAAGACATTTCCCAGTGAATTAAAGCTACACTGATAACCCATGGTGTCATCCTCTCCAAAGCTTCAATAAAATAATGCTTTTAAAGACTTCCACTTCTTTCCAGATAAGGCCACGTTCTCTGGGAACTGGACATACTACCCCTTGTGATATTATGACAGCAAACACAGGCATGAACGGGAATGAAAGGAAGCCATTTTTTGTAATTGAAGAGGGAAGATAGAACTTGCCAGTACATGATTGTATCATACCATTTGAAGAGATTCATCTTTCAAAAACTAGCCACTGAAGTGACCAGTTCACTCCAAAGGCAGGAAATAACACTTAATAAGGTGCTTTAATTGTATAATGTATGCTTCCAAGTCAACAGGTAAAACATTATATTTGAGTGAATTGGAAAAGGTTAGGGAGAAGTAATGCAGATACAAAATTCTGTAATTGTGGATGTCAGTGGTCTCAGCATTTTCGCCTGACTTCAGGTAGTTAAACGACTTCATATCAAGCCCTCTACTCTAGGCTGAAGAAGAACTGAGTAATGTTCAGGTAGAACAGGCCGCGGATGGATGCAAGTAAACTGTACCTGCTCTATCTGCATCAGGAGATGAAAGGTATACATGTGCCCAGTGGTAGAGAATGATAAAGACAAATTTGAAACAGTTGAATCAAACACAGTGAAACACAAGGAAAAACAATAGCATCACAAGTAAATACCATTCACATTGGAGAACATTTACCTTTGCAAACTTTTAAATGAAATTCTTTTGTTTCTTTCAATTTAACATACACGCATCAGCCTATTTGTTCAAAGCATCAGTGAATGGGATGACAGCATTGAGCAGAGACTGAAAAAAAAGTCTTTCCAGATAAAAATAGGGAAGTTAGAAAATAAGAGTTGATTTGACAAAGTGTTAAGGGATAGTAAAGCTTATTATAGTTTTAAATAGAACACTTAGAGTAGGTATCAAGAGGTTCACACCGTCCCTGTGAAACACGAGGTGAACAATAAGGTGATATTACTAAAGAGTAAAGAAACAAGAAGAAGAAAAGCAGAGGGGCAATTAAAAATGATGTGAAATTATTCAACATTTGTTGGTTATAAGAGAATCCAGATGCAGAGAAGGAGGACAGGACCAAGCTACAGAAACCCACAGAGACAGTTGATCTGAACAAGGAGGAACTAATGGACCCCCCCCCCAGACTGATAGCTGGGAATCCAGCATGGGACCGACTCAGACCCCTGAACATGGGTCTCAGAAGGCCTGGGCAGTCTACGGGACCTCTGACAGTGGAATCAGGATGTATTCCTGGTGCACAAAAGGACTTTGGGTGCACATTCCCCATGGAGGGATTCTCCCTTAGCCTAGAGATAGGAGGGAGGGCCTAGTACCTACTCCAAATGACTTGACAGATTTTGTTGAACCCTCCTGGAAGAGATCACCCTCCCTGTGGAGTGGAGGGGGGTGGGATGGGAGGGTGTTCGGGGGGAGGGTGATGGGAGGGAGGGAGGTAGAGGGGACTGGGATTGATATGTAAAATAAGAAGACAAAAAAAGATACTGCTGAACAATAATATGAACAACTACATAAAGAACATTGGTTGGAAGGAGGCTTAAAACATAACCGGAGAAAATGGCCATACTAAAAGTAAAACCAAGGATAGCACAGACCCTGGGGGCATGCAGTGTGTGTCCAAAATGACTTGCTTGAGATCCTGTTGAGATTTCTGTGTTGAAGTGGGAAAAGAGGCAACACTCAGGGACCACAGTGTTTCCTGATTCATGGAGGGTATAATCTTGATTGTTCAGATCCCATCAAGAGATTTGGAGGCACAAAAACTTTAGAGCTGGAGTGATCAAAAAGCAAATTTTACTTGGAAAACACTGAAAATTGTCTGCTTTTCTACAGGCTAATGATGGGGATGACCATAGCATGCTTAACAGCATTTCACTGCACACATGATAACTATAAAGCTCTTCCAAACAGCCAACAAAATCTTGTGTTAACTGTTATAGATACGTCTGTGGTATCATGTATTTCTTCTCTGACCAAATTGTTCTCTCTACTCTGCACTTGTGCCTTTCTTTTATTTTATGACTATGCCATATTTGTGTTACTTCTTGTATTTTTTTTTAACATTTCCTCTTCTCACACAGATCTCCCATGCACAGAAGTCTCATAACCTGCATCATTATTATCAGTTTGCTTGTGTTTGCCTTCAAAGCGTTTACACTAACTGGACTATGCTAGCCTTTGTATGTGTGAGCATGTGTATCTGTCCTTTACATCTGTGTGAAGAGGAGATTAGCCATAGTATCACTAAAGATAGATAGATCCTCATCCTCTTAGTGCTGAACATATACCAAGTTCCCAATAACTGTTGAAAGAATAAATGAAATAAATAGAAAGGCTCTTATCTAACAAGAGGTGTTTAATAACCTCTTCTGAACGTAGTGCTGAGGTCTTCAACGGGTCTTATTTACCCCTTCTTTACTTTTTATTTTTATTGTTTTCTTTATAAAGGTTGTTCAACACATACATTGAAATTATTTGTCTACTCTGTCCATTTTTTTTTATTTTGAAAGACTTAAGACATGAACCCCAAGTAAGAAGACAGAAGACTAACATATTATACCCAAAGAAAGCCAACTACCACTCCCCAAGTCATGTTTTATTTCCTTGGTGTATGTATGTGTGATTCTCTGATAAAACAGCATACGATTTTGTTAGTCAAAAATATGAAATCTTTGGAGTAAAAACTGGGTTAAAAATCAGGTTGTGAATGTGAGGTTGCATATTATATTTGCTTGCTCTCTGTAAATAGGATTTAGTGCAATTAGGTTATCAAGGAGCAGAGACTCCCCAAGGTATCTAAATATAAACTGAACCATTTCCTGAATGCTTAATTCCTAAGGACAACTCAATAATACCCACAGTTTTCACACTCTCTACTGTTCTGTGTGCCAGATTTGTTTGCCATCAATGATACGGCAAGAGAAAAGTGCTTCACTCCCAGACATATTTCAACATTTACAAAATGTATTGCTTACAATTCCAGTTTCCTTCCTTTCCTCAGGGCTGATGAATTTTCTGAATAAAGGTATTTGTTTTAAGGGGAAAATTCAGAATACAGCAGTAGGACCTGAATAGCATCTTGCTTCTTCATAATTCATCTGAAGGACTGACATGAAGGAGCCTTTAATGTATAGCTAATAAATAAATGAGTATGTGTATACCATCAAAAAGAATAAAGAGCCAATTTAAAGTTAAAAACAACCACTTTTTTTTACATTTTTGTATTTTTTATCTCCCCTTTCTTTTAATCATATAGCATTGCTTTTATTTCACCTAAGGTTTTATTGTCCTCTCCATTTCAAATTATTTGTGAAGCAGGAAGGTTATATTTCAATCAAAACTCCCTTTTTCTGCCTCCATCCATAGTTTTGTGTGATTATATTCAGTTTGTTATACCCTTAAATTCTTTAGAAAGATGAAGTTTACAATTAGTCCATTGGATACATTTATGCTTTCAAATAGATATGTGTGTGTTGGTTTAATAGATACAATAAGTCTTTAGTTGTTGCCTTGAGACATTCAATGAGAAGGTTTCCTATCTCTTGCTTGTGGGTGAAAGAGACCTTACTCCCTGCCTCATTTTACTATAACTTTCACATAACCTAATGAGGGAGTACTTGTGGCTCTGAATGCACACCATGAATGATTAGTATACCATTGTATCAGATATTTTAGAAAATTACAATGATCTCTGACTTCAAGGGTTTCCCCAGGCATGCAAAAAGCAATTAAAAAATGGCATAGTTGAATGATCTAACATGGCTTACATTTCACAGCGGAAGCTGTATGTTAGGGAAATACAGAAATTTCAACCTTGTGCATGTTTGTTAATGATGGCAACATAAATTGTAGAAACAATCCTTTAAAGACAATCCTCATAGAACCTTCTTTAAAAATCTATTCTGACATGGGTTGGTAAAGATGATTTAGCAGGAAAAGGGAACTAATCTGTGTCCTTTGAGTCCACGTGGTAGAGGGACAAAACTGACTTCCAAAAGTTGCCCTCTGACATTTTTAAATGCTGTGGTAGGTATTCAAAGCCCCACCCACACATACACAGAATAGGTTAATTTTTAAAATATTTATGGTCACATTATATATGATTGACTTCTAAGGACTTCATATAACTCCCCATCCAATTATGTATGGCAACAGCAGCTGTGTTGGTTGAATAACATCGTCTTTTTTTGTTAACCATGCATGATATTATCAAAGCAGACAACTTGTGTGTTGCATGAAGTTCTTAAAGAATTTGAGCCCTGTGGTATCTGAGCTTTCTAGCATGATGTTCAGTGACACAGACCACCAGACTACAGAGGAGCAGAGAGAGAGAGAGAGAGAGAGAGAGAGAGAGAGAGAGAGAGAGAGAGAGAGAGAGAGAGAGAGAGAAAGAATTTTCTTATACTCCTTGGTGCCTACCTGCTTTCATTTATTATCATAACAAATTACTCCAAGACAAAATGCCAGAATAAAATAATACCCAGTATATCCTATTGTTTTTGTAGAATGAGAATCTAAACAAGACCTAACTTTGGGAGTCTTCCAGGGCCTTTCAGTGCTTCAGTTGAGATACTGACTTTAATTGTAATCATCTTAAGGTTTGATGGGTAATACCATTTCTCATGTCACTTCTATGGTTGCTGTAGGAAGTCTTCTTTTCTATTAGCTCAAGTCTCTTGTCATATGGGTCTGTCCACTGGGTACTTATGTCCCTTACGATTTTTTCCTAATAGTCGTAATATGTAGGGATGTGTGGGAAAACAAGGTAATAGTCAATTTTTTTTCAGCTTTTCTTGTAACTTTGTCTGATCACTGTTGCTCTATTTTACTCATTATAGTTAGTAAAGTCAATCCCAGCTTATGCATTAGGAAGCTTACAGGACTCCATGAATACAAGGATGAGGACACCATTAACTCCTATTTTAGTGTGTGCTACAATAGCCCATGCTTTAGCTATGGATGATTCATAACTTCACTATATTCAAAAGGCACATAGTCCCTCCTTAGGTCCTATGAAGTCTCATTCTCTTCTACTATCACCTCAAAGCTCTCAATGCATCAGAATGAGGTGGAGAGAAAGATTCTGAAATACAGTATCTTAAGTGTAGCCCTTAGATGTATTTTTCTATTATCTGTAAATCTGTAGATTTGCAAAGCTGAGAACAGCTTTCCATATATCCACACATACTTATGGCCCCTGCTACATCCCTTTAAGTAAAAGATGTGAGAGAGGAAAGGATGGGATACATACTAAGATAGACATTGTTGTTAGAGCCACTTAAATCCAAATATTGGAGGCAAAATTCTACCTCTTTGTCATGTTTATTTGTCATAATTGAGTCACTAAGTCTGTCTTTCATACACATGAGGAAAGAACTAAAATGGAGCAATTGTTGGAGATAAGATCATGGTAATTACCAGAGGGTAATAAGGAGATTGTGTACCCTCTCTTCTAGAGGTCTAGTACTTCAAGTTTATAATAACTTCCAGTATGTTTTTACTGTATATTTTCCAGTATGAATTCTAACTTTTAAAATTTAAATTAGAAACCATCTTATTTTATATATCAATTCCTGTTCCCTCTCCCTCCCGTCCTCCCATGACCAACACCAACCCACTTCCCATCCCTCTTCTGCTCTATAGAAAGGGTGAGGCCTTCCATGGGTGATCATCAAAGTCTGTCATATCATTTTGGACAGGGCCTAGGCCCTCCCCTGTGTGTATAGGCTGAGAGAGTATCCCTCTATGGGGAATGGGCTCCCAAAGTCCATTTGTATACTAGGGATAAATTGTGATCCACTATTAGAGGCCCCATAGTTTGCCCAGGCCTCCTAACTGACACCCACATTCAGGGGCCTGGTTCCATCCTATGCTGGTTTTTCAGCTGTCATTCTGGGGTCCATGAGCTCTCCCTTGTTCAGGTCAGGAGTTTCTGTGGGTTTCTCCAGCCTCATTTTGATCCCCTTACTCATCACTCCTCTCTCTCTACAACTAGACTCCAGGAATTCGGCTCAGTACTTAGCTGTGGGTCTCTGATGGAAGCAGAAGCAGATAATCCATACTTCTTACAACCCAAAAATCTGGCTGTTAAGTCAGATCTTTTCTTTCCTTGCTGTGCCCCCCCATTTCATTGTATAAGAATTTCATACCTACATATAACATGTTTTGATCAAATCTATCCATCATTCTGTTTCCCAAGTCTTACTTTACTCTATTACCATTTATGTGCTCACTCTCTTTTAATTTGGTACCTACAGAGGAAGGTTAATACCACCTATATGTACTTTATTGTAGGACCATCTATTGGGACACAGGTAACCTTTCAGGGTCTGCATCGCCAAAGAAATTTTACTCTTCCCACCTCAGCAACATTCAATTGTCAACACATTCTCTTATGGGTCAGGCTTCATGAACCTCCTCCCAATGCACGCTGGGATTTCCTGTGGTTTGATGTTGTTCAAGGATTCCTTTCCTGTAAATTGATACTTATTCCCTATTTCTCTTATTCTGAATTCTTCTTATCTATCACTTGGCACATTAAGCAAAAGTCAACTTCACATAGAGCATCTAGTATCGCCTAAAAGTCTCATATTATCAGTAAAAGTATACCCATTTTTTTCATAGTTGCTAGTTACCTCATTGCTCTTATATTCATTGGGTAGTTTAATATTATTTTTTTAGTAAACATCTCTTCTGTGTTTGAAACTGTTTCTGGTTGTTTCTTCCTTCTAACACTTGATCCCTCTGGCTTCTGTGACATCACACTCTCCTGAGATGGCTTGCCTGTTTCCTTGTGAGACTTTAGATTTGCATGTATAGCGTAATCACACCCCCCCACACACTGTATAGTCTTCAAATGAGTCTACACTCATTCACTTTAATGACCAGCTGAGGTTGATGATGTCTACCTCATCTGCATCCCAGATTTCCATCAACACTAGTGTCTTAAGTACCTATTCAACATCAGTTGGTACTGAGCACATATTAAAACTTACATGTGTCTCAATTTCTCCCTGCACTCAGCATTTTTTGTACTTCCTACCATCTTCAGCTAGAAACTTGAATTTCACCCTCGGATCTTTCTCTTATTCATCTTCTACTCATGTAATTCACTTCCAAATTTATTTTAATTTTTCAGCCTTTACAACTCCTTGAGGCATTTTCTGTCATCAGTCTTACACATAAAATAATAAGTAGTTATATTTTTCTTGTGATATTATATATACAAAGAGAGTTAAAGCTAGTGAAACATTTTTTTATAATTTTTTATTGAAATTTGAAACAAGCTTACTTTACATATCAATCCAAGTTGTCTCACCCTCCTGTCCTCCCCTGTTACCCCCACCAATCCCCATCCCATCCCTGTTATGCTCCCAAGGGAGAGTGATGCCTTCCATAGGGAGTCTTCAAAGTTTATCATACCATTTGGAGCAGGGCCCTGGTCCTCCCCCATATATCCAGGCTGAGAGAGTATCCCTCTATATGGAATGGGCTCCCAAAGTCTATTTGTATACTAGGGATAAATACTGATCCACTACCAGAGGCCCCATAGACTGCCTAGTCCTCCCAACTAACACCACATTCAGGGAATCTGGGCAGGTCCTATACTGGTTTCCCAGCTATCAGTCTGGGATCCATGAGCTCCTCCCCTTGTTCAGGTTAGAAGTTTCTGTGGGTTTCTCCAGCCTGATCTTGACCCCTAAGAGAGACATACATCATCCTCTGGAGAAGAAGAAAGGGACAAAACCTGCCAAGCAAATTGGGAGAATTGGGGGGAGGGGAAGGTATTTAGCAGGAAGTGGACAGGAAAGGTGGACATGACAGAGCAGGAGGATTGAGTCAGGGAAAGAATATAGGAGAGCAAGAAAAAAGGTATCATAATAAAGGGAGCCATTATAGGTTTTAAGAGAAATCTGGCACTAGGGAAATATCCAGAGATCTACAAGGATGACCCCAACTAACATTCTAAGCAATAATGGAGAGGCTACCTTAAATGCCAATCCCTAACAATGAGATAGATAACTACCTTATATGCCATCCTAGTCTTCATCCAGTAGCTGACAGAAGAAGAAGCAGAAGCTAAACACTGAGATGAACTCTTGGAATCTAGTTGCAGACAAGGAGGAGTGATGAGCTAGTGAATCTTGAGCAGAGATACCTGGCTTTGACTCTGGTTCTGTTAGCTATAAATTAATTTGCCCTGTGAACTAAAGAAGACTTAAATCTATGATTCACACTCATCTCCCATAAAAGGCAAAAAGTAAATCTTTATTTTACCATTTAAAAATCAAATAATGTAATTAAAACATTTGTAACAATATTAGACTCATAGTGAATACAAAATAATTATTAGTTTCCTCTATATTAGTAGATGACTACAAGGATGTCTTAAGCAGAATTACTTCCCTTTTTTCTTCTTGGTCATCAATCAAAGCCATTTTAAGTTCAACAGAAGATAGTTGAATTGTGCCTTTTAAGACTCTCATCAAAGTCTCAAATGGCATCAACCTATGTTGGTGTTTGAAGTATCATACTGTGATGTCATGTTATTGCTGCTATTAGTTTTATAAGTTTAAAACCTCCACAATTTGATGTCGTATTCACGCATCGGCTCATTCACTCCAAGTTACTGCATGTTATTTAGCTCAGTCTTAGGTATGTGGTATATAATCACACTTTTATTCATTCATTTTATTCTTCCCGAGTAATTCCTATGTCTTAGATCCATCTTAGGCATGCAATATGCATGTTCTCTCTCTGTTTCTTTCTTTTCTTTCCCTTGCCTTCATTTCTACCTATCTCCTTCTTCCTCCTTCTTTCCATTCCCCTCCCTTATCTCTACTTCCTTCTGTAATTTTTATATATCAAGACAGTCTTAGATATGTTACAGTCATCATGATCATTCATTCATTCATTCATTCATTCATTCATTCATTCATTCATTCATTCAGAGTAACTACTAAATTAGGGCAATCTTAGGCCTGTGGTATGCTGTCATCCTGTTCTGGACTCAGAGCTTGTATACACTTCATGGAACCCTGTATAGTATTTTCATCTCCAGTTCTATAAACTATCACATTTCACATTGGTTTTAATCTTTTGAAAATTGTGTGTTCTCTGATCCTCTTTGTGTTTTTATTTTTGTGTGTGGGTATTTGATGTGATAATCCCCTTAATGCATGTGTTTGAGATTATATGTGCTATTCTCCAGGAAAGGCTACTCTAATTACTATTACTCATTTGTTCTTCATCATTAACCTCATATAGTATGTTGGAATTAGCTCAGTTACAATTTCCAGTGTACTCTTTAGTTGTATCCATAGGCTATGTGCCCTTCAAAAGCTGACATTAAGTTCTTATTGCTCACCTTTCTCTTCACTATGTAACACCATGCCCAATAATGTGTAGACTTTCAACTCACACTTGTCAGATTTCTATAAACGTTTCACTGATTTACTGTTGAGGGAAATGCTAAGTGTATAAAACACTGCTGGATACACCTTGGAGAGAACTTTGTAAAGTGACAAATGCAGGATCAAGTGGATCATTGCTATCAATGAGTAATAAAACCACTTTACATATAGAGTAGAGCTAGTTCCAAAGCCACTGGTCCCGTACAATAGTGAAGGGACAGGGAAGGGTGGTCACCTTTGGACTCCAAAAAAAGGCACAGAGCACACCCAAACACAAATTTCCTACACTAAACAATCCCTTTATTGAGCAAGACAAAGAGACAGAGTGACTGGATCTGAATCAGGCAGAAACAGGAGCAAATAACTTTGTAGTGTTCATGTTAAGAGGCAAAGGGCTAGGAAGTATTGGGAAGTTCTGCCTGGAGGTTTTAATTAGGGTAGGCAAATGAGAATTTTTGATTGCTGGATCTTGATGTTTTCATCTTTGGTCCTTAGTGTTCAGCTTTAGGAGTGACTCAAGCATAAGAAAGTGGCCAAATAAGGAAACAGATATTGGTGGCTAGCTTTAGGAATATAATCTGTGATTTAGCAAGATCTGCTGGCACCATGTTTGCTATGCTCCAGCCTGCTAGAGCCCTTCTAACAGAATTATCTCTTGTGTAAATTGATATCATGGGGGGGTGGGCAGTGGGAAGGGTGGAAGGGGAGAGTGGAGGAGGGTATTGGTGTTGGGACAGCTATAAGGCTCAATTTAAATAATTAAAAATAAATAACAGAATTATTTATCACTAGTGAAGGAAAAAATCTGAAAAGAGAGTGAATGGGGAGGAAAGAGAAGAGGAGTGAGATAGTGGGCGTGAAAAGAGGGACAGAGAGAGAAGAGAGAATGAATCTAGGGAATGAGCTAGTTTATCTAAATTTCTGAAGGACCCAGCCGTATAAGGGATCAACAATATCAGTGATAGCAGCTGAGTAAGCAATTGCTACTTTAGCAGGGACGTAGATCTTGCAGAATCAGCTCCCTGGATATCTGGCATCAGATGTCTCAGCTCAGACACCAAGAGACACCCAACAGCAGTGACGATGCCCCTGGTGTGCACTAGCTGTGGAAATCATCTTTCTTATGCTGGCAGATACAGAAGACATCTGTTCTGCAATCCTAGCCAAAAAGGGGGAAGTGGGTTATTGTTTCAGGAAAACCAAGACAGCTAATATTGCATCCCCTTTAAAATATTACAGACGTGTTTCCAGAAATGTGTAAAGGGAAGTTGTGCATTAGGATTCAGTGGATATAGAATCATTGTGGCAGAGAAAAATAAAATTTTATTTTTGGTGGTTAACATGGATCTAATTTTATCTTCAATATGCTGCAATCAGTGATTACATGCACCTTTTTTTTTATCTTACATGGAGTTTTTCTAAATTGGTTAAAATATCATTTTTAGATCCCGTGCATACATCTATATGAATACATATGATGTTTAAGTGCGTATCATTAGTCAGTATTTGCAAGGAAGTGCTACAATAATAAACATCTGCAAATCTCTTTTCATTACAGCAAAAAGAAAAGTATACTTGGGGCTGGTTAAGAACGGTTACTTCTTTTGCAGAGGAACTAAGTTTTTTTTTTTTTTCAATACCAGGCATCTCACAACTGCCTGTAAATTCACTTCTAGAGGACCTGATGCCCTCTGGCCACTGAGGCTATATATATTCTTGCGGTGCACATAAACTCACACCAACACACACGTAGCCACCTACAAATACATCTTTTTAAAAATTACACGAAGCCTTAATTCTTTATTGTAGGTTAACCCTACAGAGATTATCTTTGGTTTTATTTTCTGGTTCTTCATTCTAGGTTGTAACAGCAACAAAAAAGCCTTCTTGACAACACACTGTTCTTGTAACAAAACAAAACATTAAGAAGGACGCAAAACTTCACAATGGTTGCTAATGCACCACATGATTCTCTCCCTTCCCTGATACAATAGGGAAGGGCATTGTAGATAACAGAATAATGGAAAGGATGGCTAATCTTCTCACTGTACTTGCAAGGAGTTGAGAATGGTAATCCAATAACCCACATGCTTAATTACATAATTACATACAAATTAAAAGTACTTTGTTTCATTCCTTGAGAATTATTTCCCCAGCGAGCCACAGTACAGCATCTGTGGTCGATTTACCCTCTTGCTATATTTTGTTTTATTCCCACTGTGGTGATTTTCCCACCTCATTTTAATCATTGATTAGGGAGAATAGAAAAATAGCAGCTGTGGAATTCTCACAACTCCACGTCCTCAGTTTTTCTTAATACTTTGAGAGCTCCATGGCCATGGCAGTGGCCACAAATTTCCTTTGAAATAATTTCTTGTTTGTGGTTGTAATCCTAGCCTTTAAAGGCTGAGCCATCTCTCAAGCCCAAGCTTCTTCCTTTTTAAAAGAACATATTTTATCTGCTTACATATTATTTATATTTTGTAATTGGTGCAGTTTTAGTTTTTGTAACCACTAGTTTTGATTTCTAGGTAAATAAGTATATTTACTTAACAAGTTTATTTCATTTGCAGACTATTCACACTTTAAAAGGTTTTTTTATGTCATATTCTAGACAATTAAATGCTCCCATTTTATCTTCTTTAAATAAGAAACAATTTACGTTTCTAAATTGAGACCCAGGTATTCCAGATTCTATAGGTATTCCAGAGAACTAAGACAACCCCATGATTTAGTTTATCCATGGATGTATTCTTTAAATTGATGATTGTTCAATGATTCAATTTACATTTCTATGTCATGTGTGCGATTTTATCAACATTTGTAATCTTTTTTGCATATGCATCACGTATCTTATTTTATCCAAGTAAGAGAAAACTTCCATCAAAAGGACCCATTCTAAACAATAAGGAAATTTATTGACTCATATAAATGGAAATTTTCAATAGGACTGGTTATAGGATAAACACAATAAACCTGTGATTATTTGAATTCTTTTCTCTCCTTGTTTTTCTTCTTTATTTTTGAGCTGATAGCAAGAAGCACAAATTTTATATTCATGCACAACTGGAATATAAAGATATTGTCAATTTTAGAAGCCTTTTTAAGGAAAGGAAAGAAAAAATGACAACAGGCTTACTATAAGCACTGAAAGCTCTGTGGTATTTCATTGTCACAAATGTGATCACAAGTCAGCCCTTAACTAGGTACCAGGGACATCACTGTGTTGACCCATATAAATCCTCTTCTAAAGAGTTGAGCTGCTCCCAACAGTCCTTGGAACATGTGATTTCAAAAGAAACCATGAGAGCCCTGAAATCATATACATGTAAATTACTTTCTTATATATATATATATATATATATATATATATATATATGTGTGTGTGTGTGTGTGTGTGTGTGTGTGTGTGTGTGTGTGTGAATATGTATTACATATAAATATACATATATATGTTATATGTAATAACAATGAAAATAAATAGAATCCATGAATTTGAGTGCAAGTCTCTATGTGTGGGGTGGAGTATTAGAGGGGAAAGGGGGAGGGGGAAATTATGCAATTATATTTTAATTTCAAAATACAAAATAAATGCTTTTTAAAAATAAATAAATAAATAGAAAACCAGAAGGTGTGTGGATAGCAGAGCAGCATCAACACTCACCCCGTGAAAAGTCAAGGGTATTGAGCACTAACAACCAACCTCAATAACATTTTCAGTTCGTGTTTTCATGGTGTTTCTCTTCCTTCCTGTCATTAAATCCATAATGACATCAACCAAAGCATTCATTTCGTTAGCAGACAGAACATGGGTGTCTGCTTTCTCTGTAAGCATTTCAGTCATTTCTATGATTTCCAAGCAGTTTGAGCTTTCCCTATAGTCTCTTGTGAATTGCATTCTAATACCTCATCACAACAGGTGTTGGGTAATAGGGACACTTTCGTTCTTTGTCATTCCTTCCTTTGGGGACCTTTTCCTGGGGCGTCTCTTCTTTCTCTCTTGAGTGTCTCTTGTTTCTTTCTCAAGGTCATTGTTTATGCTTGACCATCCTCAAAGACCACATCTTGAACTCTGTCTTTGCTTTAAGCAGCTCTCTCTTTTTCTCTCAAGTATCACAATCTGCCGAAATGAACATAATTTTTTTTATCTGTCTTCATTGACTTTTGTATTCCGAATCCAGAAAAAAACAATACAAAACAAAAACATACAGAAAGATGCTCAGTCTTTTGAGTCTGCCTTTTTATACTTTTTCTTAGCTGACCAATGTCTTCCCTTAAGTCCCTCAGCAATGCTTTCGGCCACTGTACTGCATAACTCTTTTAAATTTTGTGTTCATCTATCACACAGCTACACTTGTTTAGGCAAACGGAATGAAATTAAATGAAGGTTTCTCAAACTCTATGCATGCGCATCACACAGCCAAAGAAAATGGAGCCACAATGCCTCTACTTCTTAAGATTATCTCCTGGCAATTCCTCCTTTTCTCCTGTATCTTCTTACCTTTGCTCATAAGCATATAAACTTATTTCTTATTAAGCAAAAGCAAAAACAAAAAACTCCAAATCCTGTATTGACCCTATAGACTTGGCTGTATTTTCTCCTTTTGTTTATGTTGGATCCAACTGCATCAAACTTCTCAAAATCATTGTCTCCAGTTGCTCTCTCTAGCTAATATCCTCTAGTTTTTCTCTTGTGTATAGTTCCATTGGCCTTTGACCCTGAGTGTTGCAATTGTTTTGTCAAGTTAGTTAGTGGCATTCCATATTTATTGTTAAAGTAAAGGTTAATTATCATTCACCTTGTTTAGAATAAGATAATATTATTTAGCACAGTTGACAACTATCTTTTTTTTTTTCTTTCTCAATTTGTAGATGAGGCTGGTCTTGACCTCAACTGAGATCCACCTACTTCTGCCTCCCAAATGCTAGAATTAAAGGCATGGGCCACCACCACCTAGCTATTTGACAATTATCTTATCATTTGAAACTTTGTTTCCATAGCGTTCATATGTTCCTGGTGACGTTTTCTTCCTCTCTTTTTTCATTTTGGAGAAGTCTGTTGCTGCCCGGTTTGGCAGGGGATGACCTTGAACTTCTTATTTGCCTTTTTCTTCCTACCCATTGCTGAAATTTTAGGTGTGTGTCACCAAATTAAGTTTTATGTGGTGGTAGACTCGAACCCCAAGGCTTCATCCATGTTAGGCATGTACCCTTACAATGAGCTACATCGCAAGTCCTTTGTGGTTCCTGTCTTCATGGTTATGTTTTCCTTTTTCCCATCATTCTCTCTAACTTTCCTTATCTTTTATCTCCTAAATTTTCAATAATTCTGCCTCTTGTTTCTAAGTATACCCTACAAATTCCCAAAATCTCCAGAAATATATCTCTATTTAAAACGCCCTTCCTGGATACCAGACATCCAGCACTTACTTGGCTTCTACACATGGGTAAATTTAAGGAAAAAGAAAAGAAGCAGTGAATGGAGCTAAGGTTGGAAGTGAAGATAAGTAACATGTCCTCATAAATGTTGGCTGAAGTTAAAAAGAGCTATATACTTGATGTGATTTAAAAAATCTCCTGATATCTTTAGAACTAGCTCTTACTAAAAAACTAGGTTTGGCATTGGTTGGAAATAGAAACTACATCTTAAGGCATGTAAGTCATACTTGGGTCTTAAACAATGGGCTTCTAGTGCTCTATTGTATAATGTTGACACTCTGCGCTTCTATTTTCTGCACACACTAGCTAATGATGGAGAGAGTGCAGTTTGATCTTTAAGAAGCAGTGATGCTCCTTGGTAAGGAGACTAATATTTAGAACCATGTTGTAGAAAAGCCCTTAATACAAAGTTGGGGATTGAAAATATTTATCTGATGAATCACACATGCCTAGTATTTTGTGAGCTTATTAGAATAGAACAGCGAAACTCCTTCATGAAGCACGCATCTATAAATCTGTGTTTAAACTAAGCTTGACATAATTTCTTAGAAAATTAGAATGTGTCAATTAAGAGGAAAGGGGGTATATTGCATACATGGTTGAGCTAATTAAGATATCCAATCAGCTTTATTAACTGTAACAGGACTGTTATTGAAAACTCTATTAGAGTCAGTATTTGGTTGAGAGATTATTCTCCTCAGTAACTAGATATTTAGGTGATGGGGAAGAAATCGAACAGTGGGGGTCTGAGAGGAAGGTTTTGAATTCTGTTTAAAACACATAATCAGTATGTTAGTGGATATAAAACTTCTACAGTATAGATGCAATAGAGAGTAATCAAAAGTTTGTGGGGCCTGGTACTAACAATATATCCTTTCAATAACCATCATGTCACATACCCCCAAATCTCCTACTGCCAGTAAAAAACATTTGGGAGAGAAAATTTCAGAGTGAAAACTTGTGAAGAAGTGAAGCTGGAGTAGTGTGGTTGTAGTATTTTGATAAAGGCAATAGTTCTTTTTGACAGGAGGACATTGAAGCATGCCTGCCAAGTATCAGGAACAGACAACCCACCTGAGCTAAGGAAAAACATACCCAGGCGAGTCTAGAGGATCTATTCATTGGCTTTATAAATAATTAGTTAGTCAACAGTTAGCTTTATTTAGCATAATTCATCAACCATGAGAACAAATACAGAAACTGTGTCTAGAATCATACTTTTGAGTCTTAGTAGGTATGCTTCCAAGTTGTTTCAGGGTAGTATATTCTGGCATCTAGGAAAGGAATCAATATCAGAAATGGAAATATATTTATTAAGTTGTGAAATGTGTGCAAGTGAAAGGAAAGAATTCTTTCAAGTGCTTAGATGGTCTGCATCACTAGCATTTAACTATAATTACAGATGCACTGAAAGACAGGTAAAGAGAGGGCTTGAACCAGGATTGCTGCACTTGTGACCTCATGGCAGCTGTGGTTGACCTTCATAAGGTCAAGGCAGTTACCATTCTGATGTGAATGGGGCAGAGGTAGAAGAGATACTGAGATCTGATGGCTTCTAGGGGAATAAATAGAACTTCTCTTAAAGTTGTGGCTCCTGGTACTTCAACCATACTCCAATAGGTAGCCCCACCCATGCATACATGTGCAGCAGAAATTGAACCCCTTGTGTGTGTGTGAGGGTGTGTGTGTGTGTGTGTGTGTGTGTGTGTGTGTGTGTGTGTGTATATATATATATATATATATATATATATATATATATATATATATGAAACCCATGAGGTTGGGAGTGTGTGGAATCAATCAAGGAATAGTTTAAGGGATAAGTATGAATATGATGAAAATAGACTACATGCATGTATGCAAGCATCAAAAAAATTAATTCAAAATATTACATTTTTAAAAATAATAACACGTGGGCAGGCAGAATGGTGGCAATGCAGAACCTAGACTCTAATCACTAAGGAGACACACATCCGGACATTTCTAGAATTGGTTATAAGAGCGGAGAAGCCCTGACCTCAACGTGATGCAATAGACCTGTCTGGCAGATCAAATATCTCCTACAAAAACACTTCTCCCTTTTTTGGCTCTTATATTATGAAAATGAACTCTGAGAAATAAGAATTACTGTAGGAATTTCCTGTTGGAAGAAGAAAAGGCTAAAGCTCTGCAACTACCAAAGAAGGAATTTGTCTCTTAGAAAAGATTTAACTTTGCAGATGACATTGGAGGTGAGCAGTAGAGCTGAGGCAATGATGGGCTAGGGCCTGCAACTTGACTAGATTACGTAGTGATGTATATTTCTTACCTTTTATTTCAATCTAACACTCACAAGATGGATTTAGGGGATCACTGGTGCTCATCTCAATATGGCATTTTGAATGAATCTAATCTAATTTCTCTACATTTCTGTATTAGGTCTGCTCTTTTATTTGGCTAAAGGACAGATGATTGAACCTGGCTTATTAGGAAATAGACTCTGATCCCCTAAGTCTGATAACATTTGCACTATTCAGGCCATATTTTATAAGGTTATCTAATAAATCCCTTCATACACACACACACACACACACACACACACACAGAGAGAGAGAGAGAGAGAGAGAGAGAGAGAGAGAAAGAGAGAGAGAGAACATTGTTTCTGTTTCTAAGGAGAGCCTATTTAATAGGGTGGCAAGGGCTTATTGCCTGACTACATTGAGATCTGAGGCAGGAGGATTACAAGGATTTTTTCCTGTATTACCAAATAAATTTAACAAAATACTTCACATATTTTCTTTTATTTATTGTTTGATTTTATTTTTGAAAAGGATTTCATACAATATATTTTGACCAAGTTTCTGACTCACTCAACTCTTAGTCTTCATACTCACCCAACCCTCTTTTAAAAAGAGGAAAACAAAACAAAACAAAGTAGAATAAGCTAAAAATCAAGACAAGTATATAAAAACGCAAATGCCCAAACAAAACAAAAGGCTCATTCTACACACAAAAACATGGAGTTTGTTTAGTTTTGGCAAAATATTCCTGAGTGTGGAGCCTGGTCTGGAGTTTGATTGGTATATCCAGTGACACACCAACAGAAAAAACTGATTTTCCATTTGTCAGCAGGTATCATTTTCAGTTACCTTCTTAGAGATGGGAACCTGTGTCCACTTCCTTTTCACTGCTGGGCCCCTTTTCGACTTGAATCTGTAAAGATATGAGCATCAGTCCTGTGATATCTAGTAGTAGACACTGTTTCCTAGGAGTTATCCACAACCTCTGGAATTTAAAACTTTCTGCATTCCCTTCCTCATAGATCCCTGAGCCCTGAAGGGAATTGATGAAAATACCTCATATAAGACTGAGGGTTCTGAAGTCTGCCTACTGCCTGGTTGTCTCTATGTTAATTCTCATCTATTGGAAAAAGAAGCTTCTCTGAAGAGGTTGTGTGAGGCACCAAGAGGAGCCATTTTTTTCCCCCTGTGTTCCTTTAACAGAACAATAGTATTAGGTTATTCCCTAGATGGGTGATTTATCTAGTCTCACATTCTTGGCCATTTTAGCAGTGTCAAACAGGTTCCAGCTCATGGGTCTTTAAATCAAATAAAACAGATGTGGTTGGTTATTCCTATAATATTTGTGCCACAACTGTACCAGTACATATTGCAAACAACTAATCTTGTTGGTCATAGAGTTTGTAGATGGGCAATATTATTTTCTTTTCTTCAAGTAATATGTGGAGTACTTGTCAAGCACCATAGATACTCATCACTAGGGGTGAAGCTTTCTGCTGGGTACTAGCTTGATCTTTGTGTTTGATGACATAAGTAAATGTTGTATTCTACAAAGTACCCTTTCAATAATGTTGTGGAGTACAACCCCTAACATCAATAAGAGTCCTGTGGTGTTTGGGACATTAAAACATTGGCCTATGACTCAACAAGATATAATCCATTCCTGGTATTGGAGGTTTTAGTTAGTGGCATACAATGTCTAGTTGAGGAATTCTCTAAATAATTATGTAGTATATTAGGATTCTCTAGAGGAAGAGAGAGAGAGAGAGAGAATTGTCTATTAAAGAGAGTTTCAGTTTTCTGTGTAGATTATCAGGTATGGTAATACCCTTGACATTGAGGGACAGTGGTGGCACAGGGCACACACCTTTAATTCCAGCACTTGGGAAGTTGAGGCAGGCATCTCTGTGGGTTTGAGGCCACATTGGCCTACAGAGCAAGCTCCAGGACAGCTCCAAAGCTACATAGAGAAACCCTGTCTTGAAAAAAACAACAAAAACTAGTCTTGGCATCTATTATAACCTGAAGTGAACTTATATATGCATATTTTATATCAAAATATATCTTTAAAGCTAGCTAGATATCAACTAGTAATGATATGATTAGGATTATCTTGTATTTATTTGGATCAACAAAATCTTCTATCATATGAGGTCAAATATAAGGCAAAGAACTATAAATTAAACCACAAAGAGCACTGGATTACATTGCTGGGTTCCTTTAAGTTCCACTTTCTAAGGTGTTCTCTGCCATACTTTATTCAATAAAGGCATTGAAATATAGTAAGGGTTTTGAAATTTCACAAAATAAAGTAAATAAGCAAAGGAAAATATTTATTAAAAGTACTTCCTCAAAGACTGACAAGGGTTGATATCAATATATACATTGCTGACATTTTCCAGTGAATTAGGGAAACTTGTTCATTTACATTTATTTGAACTTTTGCTTATTTACTGGAAATGTGACACAATTGGGTAGGATGATTTCTTTGTACAGCTAAAATTTCTCAATTTGGCTTATTGTTACTTTCTTGAAGATGCATTTTTCCTCTTTTTACTTTGTATTTTCCAGGCATCACTGTAAAAGTGTCATTATGAAAAACAATGATTGCTAATAAGTATAATGATGATATCATCTCAAGACACTTCAAGAAATACTTTTTTTCCTCCCAAAATGTGCTCACATTATTCAAAATTAAAAGAATCAGATACAAAGTCATTTAATGTAGGCTTCATGACAATGTAAGAATAATGCAGTTTTGCTGTTTATATTTTAATATGAAACATCTGAAGGCTGTTTTGTGTACAGGGAAACTTTGGCTGCTTTAACCTATTTTATTGGAATTCACGCTGACAATAATAACTTGCTATGTTATCTCTATTGTGGAAAGATGAGGAGATACTACTGAAGAAATATCGTGTAAAGGTGACCTGAAGGCAGCTCAGACTGGTTTTTCTTTTTCTTTTTGTTGAGCTCGTTGCTTCATAATCACAAGTCCTTTGTTGGACTTTGTTAAAATTGTCAGATTGTTCAGTTTAGGCGATGAAGACCTTATGTCAACCTTGACTCAGACTCTTTTTAACAATGCCTGAAGTTCCTGGAATAAGATTGGTTTAGCTGCAGGTTACATTAGCTTCTCAAACAGCCCTGTTGAAGGTGTCATCCTAACCCTTCACACGGTGGTTTCTTCTACTGAAATTGTACATAGGATCAAAGGCCAGATGAAAGACTTCCCATGGCTTCAGACACATTCTCTAAGATGGACCAGCTAGCTCACGAGTCTTTCATCTCACCAATATTTTGACCTATTAACATTCCCAGTGCATTCCAGATATTTTGCAAAGATCACTTGCCATTTTTCATTCCAACGTTCTATTTTTAATGGACTATAGTTACACATGTGGAGGCATTTTCAATTTTTTTCCTTAGAAAAAGGTAAATCCAATTATTAAATGTATTAAAGCTCTGTATTAAGAAACTTACTTCTGAGTTCCAGTGACATTAGCAATTTGAAAAGTTACATGAGGGTGGCACACTTATGAAAAAGGGCTCCTGGCTACTAATCATTTTCTTAGTTGATCTGAGCTAATAGTGAGACTGTGACATTCTAATTTGGTGTATTTTGCTTGCTATTGTAATTTATGCTGTTAAAGTTCCTGGTAATTCCTGTGGCCAAGTGAGTGTTGAAAGACACATTTTGCAGAATTCTTTAGGCTGTTATATGAACTTGTGTGATACAGTTATACGCATTCACAGCACATAAGCTTATAAGCTTCCTAATCATGTAATGCAGATGTCAGTACTTCCCAGATATTAAAATACTTACCACAATTTGCTTACTGCCAATGCCCTATACATGCATTGGCTATCATCACTGTTTGTGATACAAGAGAAATGGAGAGTAGTTTTCTTTATTTTCCCTTGTGTGTGTGTGTGTGTGTGTGTGTGTGTGTGTGTGTATGTATGAATGTATATGTATATATGCTCCATTATTTAATGTATTTACTTACATCATTGTCCCTGGATTTGTCTTTATTTGTTATTTTTTTCTGATTGCAAATTAATTACAACATTTCTCCATTCTTTTCCTCCTTGCAAACCTTCAGGTATACCCTACCACAAAATCATTTTGTTTTTTTCAATTCATGTGCATACACATTGTACATATATATATATTTCTAAATATACCCTGTAGAGTCCACATAATGTTACTTGCATGTACCCTTTCAGGGTTGAAAATTTGGCACTGAAAAAAAATAAGAAACTACTGCTCTGCTCTTTCTTGTCCCCTGAAACCAGTTAGTTTTCAAGTTGCAAGTAGAAGGGAGAGAATTAGGAGCAGGTGAGTCCTATCATTGTGTACTTTAGTCTGGTGCATTCAAGTAAAGAGAGAAACCTCAACCTTAACAGATGGTTCACAGCAGTCTGGTAGGCCATGTGATTTGAGATAAACATTTCTGACGTTTCCACTCTTGCTCTGTTTTTATGTTTCTGGGTATCTTATTTGTCCATGGTATACATATTCCTGTAGGGAATTCTTTCTTAGTCTACCTCGCATTAGAGGGGGGCAGGGGTTCCTAAACTCAGGCATCGGTATGCTGCAAAGTAAGATCAGCTGCTGACTGTCAAACATGTATCTGTGATAGTTCTTTGTGTTCCTGTCACTCAGTTTATGAGCTGGAAAACAGGGAAGAGGGAAAGAACTTAGCTGTCCTTTCAGATAATTAAATCTCTTTTAAATTTGCTTGAATTTTGTTGCTCTTTGATGGTTGTCATAAGACCTCAGGTACACGCTACAGATAGAATTGTTAGGAATCACAGGACAGGGCTGGGCCATGTATTTGATGGTATATCTTATAGGCACTTTACTAATTAGACATTGTTTTCGGATGGGGTCCTCAGTAAAACTCCGAAGCAACATAAAGTCTAAGGATCATCTGTTACTTTGTTAAATTCAATTTTGTGCTTCTGAGTAATCTATTTTTCTAGAATCTTCTCTTTAGAACTCTTCTACTATGCTGATGGCCAAAGTAGAATTACTTATTGAATTCTGGTGAGAAAAAAGAAAAAAAAAACTTATCATTCATCTATCTATAATCTATCACCTATCATCTATCTATATTGCATCTATTTATTTTAAACAACCAAGAAGTAACTTTGTAACATGAAAACTCAGCCTCAGTTTCTTCACTTAGAGAATTAACTTTAATTTTTCCTGTCTCCTGGGCATAATATGACCTTAAAAAAATAAATGTGAAGTGGTTAGTTCAGAGCCTGTTGCATACTTGGTTCTCAGCATGTAATTGTTGTAATTTGTCTTATACCCAAAGGTTTCTCACTCTTAATTACAAAATCAGAATTTCAGTCCTGTTTTCCCCCTCTCTTCCTCTCAAAGTCCACTCAATCACTAAGCTTCATTCATTAAAATGCAAATACCTCCTGGCTAAGATTACCTCCTAAGCTAATTTTAACACCTTGTAAGTAATAGTTTCTAATGGGCCAGCTATCTGAAAGTGTAATGTCTTGAGCAAAAATGCTAGAGATGGATGGATGCATTCCCTGGTGTGATGATTTTGGAGATCAGACGAGGGTTAACGTGGGGCTGGACATTGGAGATGTGACTCTGTCTTTGTCATATTACAAGCTTGACTGCACAGTCAGTGCAAGGAGAGGGCTGCTTGAATATTAATTAAGACAATATATTCTTCTATCCACTTGGGACAATAATCCTCTCCCTACTACATCCCAGCTCACAATATTTGTGGAGTTAGAGCAAGTATCTCAAGCTCCCCGTAAATTCTGACTTAACACTTTAATCTTAAGAGTTTATTTTTCAGCTTCTTCTTTTTACAAGATAATATTATATTGATTATATGGGAATTTCACATAATTTACCCTGATAAGACTCACAGCCTTTTAAAAATCCCAGATCTGGAGTTTTTCTTACCCTGAATTCTTTGGAGCAGAGCTGAGGATCCAGGCTTTGTCATATTGAGTGTCCAGGGTGTCAAAATTCACATCTAGCCACATATCTTGGAAGGAGATAAAGAAGCTACAAATGTCTCTGGACATTTCAGTGACCAGGCTACGAAAAATATATTCATAAAGTCGGCTCATATTCAGGCATCTGTCCTTAAGCTGGGTCAGGAATTTACATCTCCTTGTGTAATCAAGATGGAGAAAAAGATCCTCAAGGAACTGAGTTGTTTTTACTTCCATCAGAAAAACTAGGATGTCATTTGGAACCTCTGTGAGAGCAGTGACAATATGGACATATCCATGAACAGAGGACAGTATAGTAATGTAGAAAAAATTATAAGTAAACATAGCATGAAGGCATACAAAAGCAGACAAACAAAGCCTAATGAAGATGAACAGAGAGTTATCTACACAAATCCTATCAGTTGTTAGTTAGGCTTACAAGTTCTCAGATTTGCTCATTTGCTAAGCACGGGTAAAGCTCAAGAAAGCAGTGGCAAGCTTTGTTCTGAGGAATCCTGCCAGAAGCAAATAAACCGCTCTTATCTAGAGAAAAGATGCTGTCTGGCTGTCTGGATTGCAGTATATGCTACCCTACACTTTTGTCAGGCTCCTTAAACATAAGTCCTGAGAACCTGATGGGTGTGTGAGAGATGCTAGGGCAGGTAGCAGCCTTGGTCCAAGTGTCCTGGGGAGGGCAGAGAGGCAGAGTGCAGTGGTTGGGATGGGGGGTGGGCACAGGGGGAGCGGAGAGGCAGACTGCAGTGGTCCCGTTAAAGAAAGCACAAAGACTGATTTTCTTTACCTACTACATTAGTTTTGAGACAAATCAGCCTGTGCTTGTGGGATCCTATTAACTGTAGATTTGCTTTGAGTGAAAATAAGAGGTTCTTATTAGGACATGTGATGTGAGTCCTTAATGACTGTCATTTGTGAGGTTTGGGAAGCTGTGTATCACACTTGGAGACATGGCCTTCTAGCAGCTGCTGGGAAACCACTACTTCATCTTCTTCTGAGTCACTGGTGCTAATTTTACAGTGTGACCAATTTCTGGGAAGCTTAATTCCTGGGTCCAGCAACAGATAGCTGTAGAATGGTTTCTCCCTCTGGAAGTTCTAATTTAGTCCATCTTACCTCAAACTGGAAAATAAAACAACAACAAAATAGAAACAAAACATTGCCAGTGAGAAACTTTTCACTTTGAAATTAAGGTCACGGTGTCCCAGTGAGGGAATGGTTGCTGGTAGTGAGGTACAGATCCCAGCAGAGTGTTAAGTGTGCGATACTTCAGTATTGACTATGTCATTTCAAGATAGTAAAGGTTCATTGTAAAAAGTACATGAATATAAATAACAACTAACAAAGCCACCACATCATTTTTATCCTAGATATACTATGCTATTCTGTGGCTGGATATCCGTTTCACCACAAACTCTACCATATTGTACATTCTTGAATTATTGAAGTGAGATTTTAAGCAACATATTTTGAATACAGTTTTTGTATAATTTTCTGTTTTTCTTTAACAACAACATGAAATTTCTTCGGTAATAATATTGTCAGTAATTTCCTTGCCTATACTTCTCTCTTGTCCTTTGGCATGAGTGTCCTTTCATGTTGTTCTGGTCTTATCGAAGTCAGTATGCTGAGTCCCTGACCTGTTGTAGTCACTCCATCACACTGCTCTAAAGCATTCTGCAAATTGCATATCTGTACACAGTTGTCTGATGCCCTCTTTCCATTCCTCAGTTCCTTCCTCTTCCTTTCCTTCTATTATTTTACTTTTGGAATTTCTGTTCTTTCTTTTTATTTTCACTTCTCTTTAGTCAAGCATAGCACCCCTTAAAGGGGTTAAAGCCTGCAGGATTCTCCCACAATGTAAAATGCCTTTGGCTCTTTTAAAAATATTTATTTGATTTATTATTTATCTGTATGTACCTATTTGTGTGTGGGTGTCCACCGAGGACAGAGAAGGGGATTCGGTTTCATGAAACTGCAGTAACATGGGATTGGAGAGTTACCCAACATAGGTGCTGGGAATGGAGGCAGCTGTCCTTCAAGAGTGGCAAATATTATTAACCATGGAGTCATCTCTCCATCTCCATGACTCTTTGACTTTGGCAAGAAAGAGTTAAGTCCAAAGGAAGTCAAAACCAAACAGATGCTACTTAAGTATTTTAACATATGCTACTGATTCCAGCAAACCCGAACCACATAAATTATTGTCAACTATTCACTCAAGATATTTCTAGTTCTCACTATAAGAATGACAATAGGAAGGAGATAAAGAGATTCAGCCTGCTTCGGTCATGGTCTCCATTAGGTCTCAAAAGATACCCAAGAACTCACTTCATCAAAATAAATAGTACCAATTCCCATGCCTATTTCCTATCACCTTTCCTCTGAATCATTCCTACCCTTAAACCATTACTAGATAACTTTATAGTTATCTAGTAACAATTATAAGACTTTAAGTCCATGTTAAAAGTACATACAGACTTGTTGGTTTACAGTTCTTACTGATAAACTATACCCCTGCCACTCACAATGGGACAAAGTCCAATGTGAATTAGTAGGAATTAAAAGATAATTAAATGATGTAGGGTAAAATGTAAAATAAATAATCTATTGATACCCCCAGTGCTTTTACTTAACTAGTGTTGAGTGAGAGTATCTGTTGTTCTTTTGTTACAGTTGTAGGAATAAAGGCTGGAGAAGGTGGTAGTGGTGGTGGTGGTGTGGTCTCACGGAGTGAGTGGGGTGCCAAGGTAAGGAACCATGTGGGAGAGCAAGCAGCTTTCATAGCAGGTGAGGGTAACCGAGGCAGAGGGAATGACACACAAGGCAGGCAGAGAATAAGTGAGACATTTATATAGAAAGGGGAGTGATGGGGAAGGTAAGAGACATAGAGGCACCAGGAACAGGAGAGAGATTGAGAGAGAGAGAGAGAGAGAGAGAGAGAGAGAGAGAGAGAGAGAGAGAGAGAGAGAGAAAGGGAGAGAGAGACTGGAAAGAGAGCAAAGAGAAAGCAAAAGAAAGCGTAAGTCTGTCTTTTAAAGGGGTCCCTTACATCTGCCTACAGACTAGTACTAATGGAACCCTGGGCTGAAGAGAGAACTGCCTGAGTGCATTCTGCCAGGTGACAGGCCGACGTAATGCCCGAATCCTTACAATATCTAGTACATTACTATTTAAAGTATTATAGAATGTCTTTTGGTATATTAGATGACATATTGCTTTATTGGTATTTTTGTTTTTGTCCTCTCTGTTTGCATGCTATTCGTTGTTTATATTAGGGTGCAAGGCATAATTAAATTGCAATAGATATGAATATTGTCAATAGCCCTTGGAAAAGCAGTCATTTAAATCTCTATCAATAACCATGTCATGAAAATTTTATGGGTTCAAAAATATAGAAATGTCCCTGTAAGCAATGAGAGTGCCTCTGTGGAAATCAGTAGCCTTGGTGAAAAATTAATTTATCCAGTAAGAAGCCTTTGCAAAATATATGGCCCTGAATGAACTTTCCTTGAACTTGCCTCATGATCCACTCATATTTAGCATTAACTTTTGGTCCCTGAAGATAATGGGAACATTTTAAAGTAATGGTTTCTGCCTCTTTTTAAGCCATTGACAAATATTTTTTCATTTACTAATAATGTTTATAACACATGGTTGGATGCTAAGGAAATACAAAGTGCAGAATGGGCTTTGCCTAGGAAATTTCTTTGCACTTAGAGGCAAGTGTGTCTTTAATCACAGAAGACAAATAAGAATGAGAGGTGATACATAGCTCGTGCTAAATTAATGTATAATTTTACGAAGTTCAATTGGTGCAGAATTTTGAACATGTCTGGTGGACATATTGCATAGGACATGGGAGAATCCAGAGATGCCTTGAACACTTGGGCAGGAAGTCTTGGCATCTCAAATGTCAGATCTGTAGAAATAACAGATCTGTAGAAAATGAAGCTGATAACTTATTCTATACGAATATTCACCTAGGAAAGTACAAATTATTTTTTTAATTCTTGACTATTCATGTCTACGATAGTAACAGAAATGATAATAATACTAATTCATGAAACGGTATACACATTTGAGTGAATCGATTGACTACTTTCTAAACTGATAAGCAATTACGTATGTTCTCAACTTTGCTTACGTTAGAACAGTATGAAAAGTTGGAACATGATGAAAAGTAAAATATGCAAACAAACATATAAAACCATATAGATCTTGATCATCAGATCCAAACAGACCTAAGTGGGGGTCTACTTACGGTTTCATGAATGACCCCAAAGCAATTGCAACACCAAAAAAGCCCACTCCATTTGGGGTGATTGTTACGTGTAAGGTTTTTCCTACCAGTCTTGTCCCAGTGCCGCGCCAGCCCCAAATAACACACAGAGACTCTGATAGATATAATTCTGTTGGCCTGTTACTAGTTTCTTATTGGCTAGCTCTGTCTTAATTATTAACCCATTATTAATCTAAGTACTTCCACTTGGTCTTATCTTACCGGAGAGAGGGGCCGGCTTTCTGCTCTCTCCACCTTCCATCTTGGATCTCCCTACCACTTCCTCTCTCCTCCTAGTCTCCTTGTCCCACCCATCTTGCTTTCCTATTGGCCAACAGTGCTTTATTCATTAACAAATACGAGAAACATATTTACAGAATGACATCTCCCATCAGGTGAAGACTCATGCAAGCTGTATATTTGGAACTCTCTTATCACCAAAAGGCAGCTTAACTGGTCAGAAAGTACTCTCTATGGCAATTATTACTACTTCTATTATCTTTATGGGATACCTTATGAGTTTTATAAATTTCGGGAACTTCTTGAGACTTGTGAGATGCTTACTTGCTGAACTTTGGAATTTTTGTTTATGTCCCATATAATGAGCCTGTCCCTCCATCTAGGGAAAATGCTTAAATAGATTTTTAAAAAAAGTATCAACACTGCCAAATGCTATAGAAATAACAAGATATGGAATTGGTTAAAAGGAAATTGAAATAATAATTAATAACACAAGTTGTCTTATAAATACAGAAATGAATGAATTCCACCCTATAGATTAAAGAACTGTACTATGAAGATGTCATCACTACTAATATAAGAGAAGAATATATATATATATACATATATATATATATATTTCTATATATATACATATATATATATATATATATATATATATATATATATATTTCTGTGTTTTGTAGGAGCAATTTAAAGGAGTTCTTGTTGGATGGTTTCAATTTTCTCTGCAGACCGGTTTCCCTGAAAATAAGCTTGCCTAGCTTTTGGGATTTAGAGTCAGGGTATTACCATGTGCACCTATGAACAACAAAAGTTACTGTCTGTGGTATTTAAACTATTTTAATGATTGAACAATTTTCTTATACAAAGTTAGACTGAAACCTTCAGGGTAAAGGTTGTATGCTAAAATCAATAGTAAAGGCTAGATCTGGGTCTGCTTTAATGGAAAGGATCAATATGTTGTAAAAGAGCTCTTGAGAGTAGAATGTTGCCACTGGAAAATAGAAATTTATTTTTAGAAAACAAATAATGGTATGAATTACTGTGCTAATTAAAACACACGCACACACACACACACACACACACACACACACACATCTTTTATATTTACCTACCTGAATAAACTCATATCTATTATAACATTTTAATATCATACAGTACTGTCTAATCATTTTCCTTCTTACTGGTTTGTAAAATATGCTGCCTCACTTGGTGTAACTTTCCCTTGCATAGTTACCCCTGAAGATGTGTGTCAGAAATGTAATTATGCATACTCTATAACCATATCTCTCTCAAATATTCTGAAGAGTTGATGTATAAATGAATTATTTATATGCGCTAATATATTAATTATTTACTCTAACAGATCAACAGATATAGTCTAATTCACTCCTTTGAATATTTCAGACTGGGGTTAATTCTAGCGACTATTCAGTTGCTCATATGTTAATCTTGATTAAAAAATGTGATTATTTTTTCTTTTGTATACCAATACTGCCAGGATATTCTTGATTCAAAATTGTATGCTAGTGTCATTTCAGGGCATACGCATATATTTGCATATATATCCATATCTAGATAGATCACACAGTTAGTGGTATAGAAAAATACATAGAAAGGATGATTTTTTCAAAGGAGAAAAGTTTCTTAAGTGCATATATAAATTTCTTATTAACAAATTTGTGAAATTGTTTATGCCCATTAATGTAACAATTGATACTATGTGTACATGCATGTGTACATTTAATCATTTGTCCTGTGTCTGCATTAAACTGAGATGAACATTTTCAAATTAAATATTGAGAAAGGTTTTGAAGAGTAGTGATTGTTGATAGATATTTTTGAAAACACTTTTGTGTAATTGTTAACATATGAATTAGCAGACACCTCTGACCCATCTCTTATATTTTCCTACTGTTCTTTTATTGAAAATACAGTTTTTTTTGATACAATATATTCTGATTATGGTTTCCCCTACTCCAACTCCTCTGGAATGCTCCTCAAACCCTTTCAGTCTTGCAAGGAAACAAATAATCATCTAAAGAGCAACAATAAAATGGAAGAAGGTAAAAACCCTATAATAAAAAAAACCTAAAATACTACAAAGTACAAGAACTAAAGAAAAAGCACAAGAAACAGATGCACAGACACACTTTCCCTGTTACAGAGACACACACTTTCCTATTACAGAGACACAGACTTTTCTGTGCACAGGAATCCCATAAACAACAAAACACTGGAAGCCATAATATATGTGCTAAGGACCTGTAGGGTAAAAAAAAAAAACAAAAAAACTAAAAGCCCTGACAAACATCAAGTTTATTCTATATTGTCCATTTATTGTTGGTCATGGGGCCTGCCCTTCCAAGTGGTTTGTATAGTGTCTCTGATTCTTGGTTGCCCAGTGTCATAACTCACTTGGTGACAAGGGATGCCAGCTGGGACTTCAACAACCCCATCATTAGCAGACTTCATTACTGATGCCCCTTATATTTAGGAGGATTTCCTATAGCTTCAGGTTTCCATACCATTCCTCAAATACCTATGAATTCTAGTTCCTTTTTTTCTGCATTCCATACCTCTACCCTATGTCTACTCACACTAACACCTGTTCCTCTGATCCTCATCCCGACGGACCCCAAGTTTAACCATGAAGTCTACTTTATTCCCTCTCCCTGGGAGATCCATGTGTCCCCCACCCCCAATCCCTTTCTCTGTACCACACCTCTCTAGGTCTAAGGATTGTAGGCTTGTTATCATTTATTTACTAGGTAATATCCACATATAAGTGAACACTTACCATATCTTATCTTGCTGGGTCTGGGTTGCATCAGTTAGGGTGAACTTTTCTAGTTCATCAATTTGCCTACAAATTTCATTATGTCATTTTTTTTTTTAACAGCTGAGAAGTACTCCAGTTTGTAAATGTACCATCTACATAGAGAAGCATCTACATTGGTAGTTTCCAATCTCATGCTATTATGAATAGGCCAACAATAAACATGGTTAAGCAAATGTCCTTGTGGTAGTATGAAGCACCCTTTGTGAATATGCCCGAGAGTGAAATAGCTGGGTCTTGAGATAGGTTAATTGCCAATTTTCTGAGAAACTACAATATTGGTTTCCAAAGTGGCTGTACAAGTTTGCACTCCCACCAGCAATGGAGGAGTGCCCCCCCCCCCACAGTCCACATCTTCACCAGCATGAGCTGTTACTTGTGCTTTTACTACAGGTACAGATGGACTCTCAGAGTGGTTTTGATTTGCATTTCCCTGGTGAATAAGGATGTTGAATATATGTTTCTCAGCCACTTAATGTTCCTCCATTGAGAATTCTCTGTTTAGATGTGTGTGTACCCCATTTCTAATTGGATTATTTGGTTTGTTGATGTCTAGTTTCTTGAATTTGTTATATATTTTATAAGTTAGTTCTCAGTCTGAGGTGGCATGGGTGAAGATCTTTTCTGATTCTATAGATTTGCCTTACAAAACATTTTCAGTTTCATGAGGTCCCAGTTTTTAATTGTAAATGTTAATGCTTGCTCTATTGGTGTTCTGTTCAGGAAGTTGTCTCTTGTGCCAGTGGATTCAAGGCTGTTTCCCACTTTCTCCTCTATCCGTTTAAGTGTATCTGGTTTTATGTTGGGGTCTCCAATCCACTTTGACTTGAGTTTTGTGCAAGGTGATAGATATGGATCTATTTGCAATCTTTTACTTGCTGACATCTAGTTAGACCAGCAACATTTGTTGAAGATCCTTTTGTTTTTCATTGTATAATTTTGGCTTCTTTATAAAAATGAGGTGTCCATAGGTGTGCGGAATTTTGGCTGGGCCTTTGATTTGATTCCATTGATCCATGTGTCTGTTTTTATGCCAGTATCATGTAGATTTTATTACCATGGCTTTGTAGTATAACATAAAAGTGAGAATGGCGAGAAAGAGCAATAAAATGACTCCTAGAAATCATGCTGCTATTCTCATAGATTAGTGCTTAATTCACCCATAATCAGAGAAGCATTCTCTTGCAGCATAAGGGATCAAACAAAGAGACCCACAGCCAAATATTATACAGAGGGAAATAGCGAGAGAGAGAGAGAGAGAGAGAGAGAGAGAGAGAGAGAGAGAGAGAGAGAGAGAGAGAGAGAGACCTTAGGACACAGAGTTCTAAATGGAATGTCTCTATCAAGCACAAGGAACCCCATTGAACAGGACAGGGAAAGAATAAAAACCACAGGGGATGGAAGACACCAATAGAACAAGGCCTTTTGAGTCAATGAGCAAGGCTCATATAAACTCACAGAGACAGAAGCAGCAAAAACAGCCTACACAGCTCTACAGCAGGTCCTCTGAGTACACATTATAGCTTCCAGTTTAGGATTTTTATGGTACTCCTGAGGGTATGAAAAAGCATGAGTCTCTGACTCCTGGTGCTTTCCGTTGAGACTTTTGTGCTTTTGTTGGATTGACCTCTCTAGCCTCTTCATGATTTTTTTCCCCCTGAGTGTATTTTATTTTGTCATGTTTGGTTGTTATATCCTAGAACCCTGTCTTCTAGTGAGAGATAGAAATGGAATGTACCCAGGGGGGAGGGGAGGGAGGAAGGGGAGTAGAAGGAGGGGAAACTGTGGTAAAGAGATGTATTGTAGGAGAAAAGAATCCATTTTCAGTGAACAAAAAAAAAATTCAAAACATATAAAAATTATGTAAATATTAGAGATTCATTTACTAAAAACAAAATGGGTGGTTTGTACATACACATCCACTGTAAAAAAGAACAAACAAACAAATAACAACAACAACAAAATCCAGAATTTTCATTTGTGAACACTTATCTTATCAATTGGAGATAGCCTCTGGGTTAGAGATGGGGGCTTGTGTCCACTTCTCCAGTCAGCTCTGGGATCCTATCTGGAAAAGACTCATGGAAGCAGAGGCCTAGCGGTGTCCCTTCTGTACCTATGGCTAAGACACTCGCATTAACACTATCACCATCCTCTCTGCCGTCTTATTGCTCTTTTCCTTTTAGTTCCTCTCTAATATGTTTTAGTCCCTTCTCACATTACTGGTTGTAACATACAGTTATGTCTTTTCATGTTTGGGGCATCCACTTGTCTGATTTGGTCGGTGAAACGCAGGCAAAAATGATGTGTGTCACCTGTGTTATTCCCAATTACATTGAATGTTGGTAACATTTTAAGACATGTTGATAAAGAGGCCCCCCAGGGACAGCATACTCAACAAACTCTAGGTGAATATGGAATGTGGAAATAAACTCATTGATACCTGGTCATTGAAGTTTAGAGGGTGTCTACTACATTGACACAGTGTAAAAACACCCTTCTTTCTCTCACTCTGTGTGTGTGTGTGTGAGAGAGAGAGAGAGAGAGGGGGGGGGACAGAGACAGAGACATGGAGGCAGATAGAGAGACAAAGACTGATAGAGGCAGTCAGACATAGAGAAAGAGAGACAGGCATATAATCTTACCCATATTTCTGCTCTAAACTAGTACAATCTAGTTTTTTTCTTTTTTTTAACTAGCTGAATCATTCTAGAATGATATGATAATTTTAAAAATGCTGACATCGTATTATTTTATTATCCTTTTGTTTTATATAGAATTATTTCTATTTGAAAAATACAGAGATTCTACTTAAGTACAGCTTACGATATTTTCAGAATTTCTTCCTTAGATTATTGTGAATAATTTCAAGAAGCTGGGGCTTGTCTGCTGGATCTGACTTTGTTGGGTGATGCTCGACTATAACTCAGTGAACTGGGTTCTGTTGACAAAGCTGATTATTAAAATGGGCAGTTAGTCACTCCGGTAATTGTTTTCTGTCTGTAATTTACATTTATTTTCATTTTGTTGCATGCTGGAATACTAGCATTTTAATTATTCTTTCAGCACAAATTTGAATTTGACACCCATGTGGCATGGGTTCCTCTAGTTTTGATGTACTGACTCTTTAAATATTTCATGTACCCTAAGAAGATAAGTGTTAACTGGCATTTGTTGACCTTCTAGTTGGGTTATAATTTAAATGTCTGGTATTTCTTTTCTTCTCCTCACAGTTCTTCCTACTCTGCAATTCATGTGACAGAAAAAAAAAATCATGAACGAATCAAAATAGAGACAATTTATAGGTAACAGTTAAGCTATTCTGCTCTGGAATATTCCTTGTAATTTTGTCCATCATTTATCAAGTTTATTTTTCCATTTGCTTTCATTCTGTCTCCTAACGTCATATATTCTCCATTTCCTCCGTTTTTCTCTTACTGTGTGTGTGTGTGTGTGTTGTTGGTGAGAGACAGAGAAAGAGAGAGAGAGATTGTTCCAACATGGATGAGATCTTTGAAATTTACATATAAGTTGATATTATTCATCCTAATGAACTCATTCTGGACATATACATTATTACAAAGTCCTATTCATTATAAATCATATATTCTACTATGTAATCAACCAAGTTGAACAGAATTATAGAAAATATAATGTTATAGATGATGAAGCTAGGAAGGAGGAACAAAGATTTTTCTCATGAATGAATTCATATGAACTTGACTTTCCTTTCCTGGAAAACCTCATTGACTAAACAGAGAGTTAGAAATTACCTATAGGTAAGTTTCATTGGTTTTCACTAATTGAAAAGTAAAATATTTAGCAGATATTTACAAACAAATTTACCAACAAAATTTTCTAGCATTTAGATACTGAATCTCTCTTGTTCTATTCATTACATTATTCAAATTGCTTTTGTTATGTTGTAATATTACTTTTTCAATTATGTCAGAGAGATAATCTTTACAAAAACATATATAGGTGTTGACAGTGATATTTTAGTAATCTGTTTTTCACATTGTCAGTAAGAATATAATTGGAAAAAATTTAAACTATGTTTGGCATGTGTGCAAGGTGAATTTACATGTACAATTATATGCAGGTATTTGAGAAGGCCAGAGTTTGATATGAGGTATCTCTGTTTTTTTACAACACTTTTTGAGATAAAATCACTGGACAGGTATCTCACTGATTAGGCAAGTTAAGTAGTCTGACAAGCTCCAGGCATACCTCTATTTATCTCTCTCCCCCAATGCAAGGACTATAAATACATATGGAAGAAATTTATTGGGCAAAAAATGACTATCTTATATAATTGACAATTCCCATATTTCTTCAACCATTTCATTTCTCATTGTATATATGTAATATCTGACACCCATGAAGAGGGAATACGCCAAAGTATTCATAGTTACAGTGTTCGCAGAAACAGACTTAGTGACTATGGATCAATAAATTATGGTACCCAAGAAGAAATCCAGTAGGAAACAGGTGATTAAAACTGTAAGAGTTCATTACTTTTGCCTGTTGACTCTGAGATTGGCTACATGCTTTGGGCAACAGAACAATAACAAATGTGATGCAAGAATAAAACTTAAGTGATCGCTCATTGGAGCCTGTTGATTAATGAAACTCTGAAAATGCTACTCAGTCTACAAGCCCAGGCCAATCTACAATAAAAACAAAACCTTTCCCAGTTTACTCCATCACCATGACATGACAGATGTGACCTATTCACAGCCAGCATCTATCACCACACATGCACAAAATGCCATCTTACAACATCTTCACATAAATCTCTGCCCCTCCTTCAGCTACATGCATGTGCACAGAGAAGCCAGCAAGAGGTCTGCCCATCAGAGTACAGTCTGGCTTGTTGAAGAACAAAATTGTCAGTTAACGAATGGTCTCTTTTCTATACCATTTTGTTTTAGAAATGGTGTTTATATGCAGCAGAAATTGAATGAACACATTTAACACCTTGTAATTTCAAGTTAGCTTCCTTTTCCACAAAAGTAAGTAAATATGATAGAAGACATACTTGCATGATATAGGCACACATTTGTGTCATATTTTTCTTAAAGTGCTGCTAAATTTCCAGAAACACAAAACTGTTCACAGTACATAACATCAGGTAACACATTTAATCAGTGTTCTATTTTTAAATTTTAAGTTATTTATACTTTTAAAAAATAGAAGTCGCAAGGGACAGTTTAGAATTTTAAAGTGCTTGGGAAAACTTATAGAATAAATTCCTGAAGGTGGATTTAAGAAAAGCATAATTTAAGAAAATTATGTTTGTTATGAATACCATTTTAGTAATTGAATTTACATTAGTCAAAAAAACATTCCACACCAGAAAATGTGTATTTATTTGCTTTGTTAGATATTTGCAAGTATTTTTATTATTTTATCAAACTTTTTCAGTAAGGTAGGTTAAAATAACAATGACATTTCACTGTTATTTTAATTGCCACACTGTGCAGAGTATGCTGTCTCAATCACTAGTCATCTTTATTTTTAAAACTTTGCATTATGTTATCACACATTTTATTCAAGACACAATTTCTTTGACAGTTGCTGTGTGGTTGTTTGAGCTCCACCTTTATGAGCTACAGCCATACCTCCTGCTAACTAAGGAGTCTGTGCTGTTTTCCCTTGGATCAAAGTCCCTCCGGTATTTCCCATTTCTTGGTCAGATCTTTAACAATGCTCTTTCATCCATGATAACTCATGTATTTTTACAGTGGACTTTATTAGCTTAGAAGTCCAACACCGACACGAGAGGACTCAATTGAGTAGTTTATTTTGCTATTTATTTACTTATCTTTGGTTTTTCAAGACAGGGTTTCTTTGTGTAACAGCCCTAAGAAGCCTGGGACTCACTCTGTAGAGCAAGATGGTCTCGAGCACATAGAAATCTGCCTGCCTCTGCCTCCATAGTGCTGGGATTAGAGGCATGTATCACCACACCTGATTCTTCAGCTGTTCTTTTAATAACTACATAGTATATAATTTCTCTACAATCAAAGGTTTCGTTGCATGATTTCTTTCTGTATGCCACTTTCCTATCAGTGTACATTTTACCAAGACAATCTAGAGGAAAAGATTTTGGAGAATAAATTTTAGTATTTCTGTACAAAGTCTTACTGGACTGCATCACATCGGGATAATCACAAAAGAGATGAGAACTAAAGTAACGTTTTATACTGATTGACTATATCATTAGCAAAACTAAAATCAATCACTTTGCAAATTGAACAAATTGATAAGGTTCGGAGACCCCTTCACCTGCCACAAATCTCTTCTCTTGAATCACTTGTGCTATTTTGTTTTTCTGCCACACTTGCCATATTAAATAACTCGGTAATTTGGGGAAAATGAAAGCAACAAACAAACAACAAAAATACCGCAGCTTCAATGTTTGAGAAGGATCAAGAATTCAGTTACTCAAGCGTTAAAAATTGGGATAGAGTAGTAATAAGAACAGGAAAATAAGAAGTCATAAACGTGAGGAAATTGTACTATGATCCTACTAAACAATAAATACAAATATACAAAATGCAGTAGAGACCAGGTCTTTTTCCACTAATAGTCATTCCTCACTATTTATTTGCAGTCTAATTTGAACAATCATTGTGCTTTTGTTCTGGGTGAAAACATTTTTGGATGCACCCATGTATTTCTCTGTTAACATTGCCATGGTAGAGGAAAGGCTGGGGATGAGCTGTGGGTAGGAGTCTTAAGATATATTATGAGCTGTTCAGTATCTGAGGTGTCATAACAGGTATGAGAAATAACATATTCCTTACATTTTGTATATATTTTCTCTTCCAAAACTGAGTTTAAGCGTGTAGACAATTGAGAGTACATGGAAGCAAAATATTTTTTATCTTTTAAGAAAGTTCAAATTATAACTAGAAATCTGCTGTCCCCATAGGCTCAAATGCCTCAAACGTTAGCCCAGAATGTTTTATTTGGGACAATATTTTGACTCCCTAGGCAACTATTATGTCATTCTTCCAAGAGTACTGACACACAGAAATAGAATTAAAATGGATGTAACTAATAGAGAAATAAATAATATGTATCAGAATAGTCCTTAAAGATATGAATGATATTACTTGACATGGAAAAACCATCATAAGAGCCTTGCAGAGTAGCATAATTAAATACAATTTAGCTTTGTCCTGAATCTGCCTACTCTATCAAAACTATTTGTTTGGAAATCAGATTCTTTATATCTGTCTGAATGCGCAGCAAGTTCTTTTCAATCAGTAATACAATAGATGATTATTGTACTCTTCCAGGAACCTTTAGCATTCATTAGGTTTTCATTATGGAGTTAAGGGGGAAATGGAGAAATGGAATTGCCTTCGGTCAAAAGAATTTACCACATAGTTTGCTTTGGGAGACTGATTGCTACAGAGGGAAGAGAAAGATAATACGATTTGTTAATGATAACCAAACAACTTGTGGTCAACCTCGTCATCAGTGTCTTTCATTAGAATGCTGTTATTCAATGTTGAGAAGGCTTTCCATTTTCAGTTGTTACACTTCCGAGTTCAGCACATATCATTCCTAGAGCCTCTCTGCCATTCACTTGAAACAACCACTTGTGGGGAATGAGCAGCTGCAATTAAAATAAGAAAGGGTGGCAGATAAATATTTGCTTAGCCACACACATGCATATGGAAGTTTTTCCCTCTGAAACCTCCAAGTGCTGGGAGACAGCTGTAGGTAATTGGCAGTTTGAACTGGGAGGTGAGTACAGAGACCAGCATGGTGCCATTCTCTTTTGCAAAGGCTTCATAATTTGAATGCTATTGCTTTTATTGGCAAAGACATGCTCATAAAGCTATGTATACCATGTAGACAGAAAATCAAGTTTGCTCAAAAATGCTTTGTAGAATTATAATTTGTTACTGGCTTCTGAATTTGCTTGGAGTTCAAGCATAGAGCTTCAGACCTCCAAGTAATGCAGTCTTTACAATTGACTCATTTCTTTTACAAATGTTAGCAAGAGAGAAAGTTGTCCTACACCTGGAGCCAGTATCTCACAGAAATGGTTGCACACCCTTTCCATATGAAGTTTCCTCCCCATTAAAGGTGAGTTTGGCATGTTGGTCTGCCTAAATCAGCGTGTTATCTACACAGAGAAGACATTGCTGCTTTGTTTCCTTTTGGAGACTGATGGCTGCAGAGAGGAAGAGAAAATAATCTGATTTAGTAAGGAGAGCCAAACAATATTGTGGGCATCTGGACTACAAACATCACCCTAAAACCGGTTTGAGACTGTTTTGCTCGAGACAACTCAGGACTAGCTAGCTGTAACGGTGCACCTTCTTATTACACCCTGGCCAGAGTTTCAAATAGAACTACATTCAAGCATTTTCTGCCACACAGTGTCTAGCTACATATGTCACATCCAGTTCTGTTGAGAAATTTAGTTGCTAAAAATTTTCTTCCTACAGGATCCCATGGAGCAATCATCGTCCCATTTCAGCAGGAAGTAACCTTAAGATAACAATGCCCCCTTTCCCTACCCTTGTAATTTGGGGACAATAGTCATCTTCTTTGGGTTGGTTTTAGTTATTTAGGGTCGGGTATGGAAGGTAATGCTTACACTCGGGTTTATCTTTTAGACAGGAATAGGGAATAGGGTATGGTTGGGAAAGGTATGGTTTAGATGGGATATGGGTAGATTAGCCTATTTTCTTGTAAGAGTGAGATAATAGTATTTTACAGCTTACATTGTTATATATTCTTATTTGTAGTAAGCTATGTAAAATTAAGTTTATATTTTGTTATATTGTGTGAAATATTTATACTTATGATATTTCATGCACATTTATTTTTACCATATTCTATGTATGTATACTTTTACTTATGTTCAAGACATTTTGTATATTGATACAATTTATGCACATTTATTCTTGCCATATTCTATGTATGTGTACTTTTCTTGTATTCAAGACATTTTGTATATTGATACAATTTGGGATGTTTATCTTGTTGCCCTTAATAGTTCTACCTCTTGTCTTGACAATTCTACTCTACCTCTATTTTAGGGATTTATATGTATGTATATGTATATAGTTATATTGTTTAGGTATTTGTTCCTGTTTTACTCAGGGAAGTTTCAATCAGTATTTTTAGCTAAGTTCCTGAGTATTACAGATTATCTTCACTCATGTTTCCTTTACCTGTGAGATTAATCAGACATAGATGCTTAATCTTCAATCACTTTATAGACATGCAGAACATGACATTTAAATGTTTTAATATTAGTACTCCTTTGACATGAAACACTGTTGCTTCTGACAGCACCGTGCACTTTCCTGATAATATGTTGGACACTGTTGTTGCTCCTGCTGGAGTTCATTCTTGCCTCAGCTAATGGCCGGTTGGGCAAAGAACTGCCCCCACCTTGACCACTGATTTGGACATGCAGTCCTATGTGTTTGCAGAAGACAAATATAGAAGACTGCTGGACCTTGCCAAGTCAGGGTAAGACAGCCATTCTACTTCCCTGCTGTTGTTGTGGTCTGTCAAGTTCTCTTGGCCTTAGCCAAAACTGGGTGTACCAACTTTGCTATGAGACCTAGGGTCACTGTCCAGGTAGCTTGCTGTTTCTGTCCTCACTGCACCTTTTGGAAGATGCCATCCTCACTTCCTGTCTACCCTAGTATCATTATTTTCCTTCTCAAGTCTTGATGAGGTTGAAGATTAAACTATCACAACTATTATTCTCTCTTCCTAGTTAGATATATTAGGTACTAGACTTAAGTTTTCCAGCTTAGGACAACTCTATTGTAAACTCCGTTATGCTTTTACCCTAGGACTAGATACGTAGGTCGTTTTGTTCTTGATTTTCCTTTTCTTAGAGCACACTTGTTATTCACTGTTTTGTATATAGTTTTGTATCAAGCCTAAATCTTTTCTTTAGACTAAAAGGGGAATTGCAGTGGGATATTCACTTTGTCTCCTTCTGTGGCACGGACCACGCCCATTGGTGGGTGGAGCCAGGGGCAGAAGTGACCTGTGGGAGGAAGTCTGAAGAGGAGCTGGGGAACGCTATCTTGCTGGCAACAGTTATGTTTTAGAGTACTTTCAATGCAGCACTTGCTAGATTGTACAATACATTTATGCGTATGAAGCATTGAACCTATACTCTCAATTAGAAATGTATTTTGTTTCCTCTGAAAATACTATTTGGAAATAGTCAATTAAGCATAATATAAACTATAACATACTAATGTATTTCTTAGGCTATCATCATATATATATATATGTATGTATATATATATACATATATATATGGGTTCAACTTTTTGACATTGTGATGTTATCCTCAACAAATGTATTGGGCTTTACTCATAGCCACCCTGTTATACATGTAGCTCATACTCTATAAGGCAGATAAACCTGCACTATGAATGAAATCACAAAATCAGTCATTTGAATGTATTAAATTGTGGTAAAATACATTTACTATAATTCATCTTCTTAATCATCTTAAGTGTACAAATCACTGGAAATAAATAATTCATTCTGCTGTTTGATCAAAACCACCATCATTCTTTATAATCATTTCATCAAAACCAAAATTATAACTCTTCATCTACTCCCTCTATCTACCATGGCAAATATTTCCCTGTTCTTTGTGTAATTTGGGTTATCTCATATAAGTAGAATAATAAGGAATATGTTTTAGGGGGGATGGAAAAGGGGAGGGAGAATTAGCTGGGGTTGGTATGTAAAATGAAAAAAAAAACTTAATTAAAAAAATGTTTCATATATGAGGGAGTATATACCATGTTTTTCTTTTTTTTTTTTTTTTTTGACTGGATTACCTCACACAGGATGCTTTCCTCTAGTTCCATCCATTTACCTGTGAATTTCAGGATTTCATTGGGTTTTTCCACTGAGTAGTATTCCATTGCGTAAATGTGCCACATTTTCTTTATCCATTCTTCAGTTGAGGGGCATCTAGATTGTTTCCAGGTTCTGGCTATTACAAATAATACTGCTTAGAACATAGTTGAACATATCTCCTTGTTGTGTACATCTTTTGGGTATATGTGTAAGAGTGGAATTACTGGATCTTGAGGTAGACTGATTCCCATTTTCCTGAGGAACTGCCATACTGATTTCCAAAGTGGCTGTGCAGGTTTGCACTCCCTCCAGCAGTAGAGGAGTGTTCCCTTTTCTCCACATCCTCTCCAGCATAAACTGTATCTGGTGTTTTTTATTATTATTATTATTTTATCCATTCTGACAGGAATATGATGATATGTCAGAGTTGTTTTGATTTGCATTTCCCTGATGGCTAAGAATGTTGAGCACTTTAAATGTCTTTCAGCCATGTTAGATTCCTCTATTGAGAATTTTCTCTTTAGATCTGTACCACACTTTTTAATTATTTGGTATTTTGGTAACTAGCTTCTTGAGTTCTTTGTATATTTTGGAAATCATCCCTCTGCCACCCTACAATCCACACTGCCAGAAAAGCTAGGAAACAAGGAGGATCCTAAGAGAGACATATATGTTCCCCTGGAGAAGGGGAAAGGGACAAGATCTCCCAAGCAAATTGGGAGCATGGAGGGAGGGCAGAGGGAGTAAAAATAAAGAGGAGTGAAGAAGTGGGCATGAAGGAGTAGGAAGATTGAGTCAGCAAAGAATAGAGGAGAGCAAAAAAAGAGATACCATAATAGAGGGAGCAGTTATTGGTTTTAAGAAAAACCTGGTATTAGAGAAGTGTCCAGAGATCTACAAGGCTGACCCCAGCTAACAATCTAAGCAATTGTGGAAAGGCTACCTTTAATGCCCTTCCCTGGTAAATGAGATTGATGACTACCATATATACCATCCTAGAGTCTTCATCTAGTAGTTGATGGAAGCAGAAGACACCCACAGCTAACACTGAGCCTAAGTTGTGGAATCCAGTTGCAGACAGGGAGGAGTGATGAGCAACCCACAGAAACTGCTGACCTGAACAAGGGGGAAGCTCATGGACTCCATTCTGATAGCTGGGAAACCAGCATAGGACCAACCCAGATTCCCTGAATGTTGTGTTACTTGGTAGGACTGAACACTCTATGGGGCCTCTGGTATTTATCCCTAATATATGAATGGACTTTGGGTGCTCATTTCACATAGAGGGACACTCTCTCAGCCTAGACCTGCCTAGGACCTGCTTCAAATGATATGACAAACTCTGAAGACTCCCCATGGAAGGCTTCACCCTCCCTGGGGAGCAGAAAGGGGAAGGGATAGGTGTTGGTGTGGGGAACAGGGGGAGACAGGAGGGTCTGGGAACTGAGATTGACATGTAAAATAAGTTTGTTTCAAATTTAAATTAAAAATTATTAAAAAAATAATTTATTGAACTCTTTAAAAAAGAATATGTCCTCTTGTATGTCTTATTTCACTTCAACTGATATTCTACACATGCATCTGTGCTGTAGAATGTTATTAATCTGCATTGTTTCAAATATTTCTCTATCCTTATGTGGATTCTTAATTCTATTTAGTTCATGTACATGTGCAACACAATTTTTTATCCAGCTACCTGAGCATAGACACTTTTTTCCTTCAGCATTTTTGCTGCAATGCATATTGCTTCTATGATTATGGATACAAAAGTATCTTACTGAGATTCTGTCTATTGTCTATGACCAAAAGAATACATATATATATATGAAGCTTCTAGTATATTAGGTTTCCGTTATCCCTTCAAATGGCCCTTAGTTGGCTAACTTTATGTGTATTTCCTCCCTTTCCCTCTACTTCCCACCCCTCCGCATTTGATCCTCCGGGTCTTTCTCCCCCTCACTCATTGATAGCTATCTACTCTATTTCCCCTTCCATGGGTGATCTACTGCACTCTGAACCTAACCTCTGCAGTTATATGTTTATATGGATTGTAGATTGCTTGTTGAAGACTTAACAGGTATAAGCAAATACATATTATGTTGTTACTTTGGGGTCTGGGATATCTCTTTCAAGATTATTTTTCAGTTCTAGCCCATTCCATGTTAAATACCTGATTACATTTTTTTTAACAGCCGAGTAATATTCTGGTATGAAAATGCAGTGTATTTTCTGTGTCCACTTGTGTGTTGACAGACATCTAGTTGTTTTCAATTTTTTTATTAATTGAGAATTTCCTACTATGATATAATAAAAATATGATCCTATTCACTTCTCTCCATTGCCCCTGTAACTTCTCCAACATGTGCTCTTATTCATTCATGACTTCTTTTTTCCTGGTTTTCATCAATAAACTCTTAAATACAATCAGTATAATCTGGGGGTGTGTCTACTATAACATTGCGAACCTCCTAGTCACCACATCTTCAAAAAAACAAAGGTTCTCCCGCCACCATTGACTATCCAATGCCAGTAGTTCCCCAGCGATGGGTGAACTCAGAGATCCTATATCTCATGGATGCTAGGATTTTGACTGTCTTGCCATTGTGCAGGTCTGGTGCAGGCAATCATAGATTCTATTAATTCATGAGTGTGATGGCAATATCAAGTCTGAAGATAGCATTCACTCCTTCCAGTTATCTTGTTTTTATATTCTTTTAGATATCCTGTTTAGAGTGAAACACTCTGTCCCTTATTCTCAGAACTTTGACCATTTATGAATTTAACCTTCACTGACTATAGTCTACTACCAAAAGAAGACTCTCTGACCAAGGATGTGAGTAGCCCAGGTCTATGCATAAAAGAGTAATATATTTAGAAGACAATTTGACATCGAACATTTAGTAAAATAACAACAGCAGGTTCTGTCTTCCATGCTATGAGCTTTTTGCCAGAATCACAGTACAAGATCTGATATTCCCTCCTGTGGATCAGGCATCAAATGTTGGCCTGGAAAGTTGGTGTTGTAGCATGCTGAGTGCATGGCTGGAAAAGACCTTTGATGTCTTTTCTCTCCTAGAAGCCTACATAGCCTCCTCTGAAACTATGGAAGTTACCCAGCAACAAGGAAGATTCCCACTTTGGGGGGACTGAGTTTTCTGTCCTGAGGAAAAATATGCAGTATCATTAGCAATAGGATTTTACTGTGTATTTATGGTGGGAAACCAAGGTTGGTACCAACATCCTCACTCTTTTGAAGACTTCTGGGACCTCCCTGTCTAATAACTTGTAAGGAGTTATCACATGTCTTGTATTGCAATTTTCATTTAATAAAACATGTATTCTGGAAGAGGTACTGTCTATCTACATGGGGAAATTCTCATTGTTTTAATTTGTATTTTTCTAATGGGGACTCTTCAGCAGTTTCTGCGTGCTTATTTGCCATTGTTTATAAATTTTAGAAACATGTCTATACAAAATTCTGATTTGCACCTTCTGACTTCAGCTTTTGACAGTGCCAAACATGGTAGATAGCAAACGCAAGTCAGATTGAGTGACATTCTCAGAAGGACATGAGAAACAAATTTTCAACCAGTGAAAAAAAAATCTTAGAGATCAGTAAATTGTTATTAGGTAATTGGTCAGATATTCCAAGAAATATCAGCCTTGGGAAGTGGGGATGTTGATAGTAATGCTTCAAAAGCATTAGAAAACAAATGAGTTCTGGGGAGATGAAATATTGTTGGATGCTTGTAGTATTGTAAGACATACAGGTTTTTCCTCCCGCTGCCAGTCTTGTCCCGCCGCCGTGCCAGCCCCAAATAATACACAGAGACTCTGTATTAGATATTATACTGTTGGCCAGTTACTACTTTCTTATCGGCTAGCTCTGTCTTAAGTATTAACCTATTTGTGTTAATCTATTATTTCCATGTGGTCTTCTTACTGGGAGCCGGCTGCCACATACTGCTCTCTCCAGACTCTCCATCTTGGCTCCTCCTTACTACTTCCTCTTCTTCCTTGTCTCCAAGTCCCTCCTATCTTCCTTTCCTATTGGCCAACAGTGCTTTATTTATTAACCAGTATGAGAAATATATACAGAATGACATCTCCCATCATAGTATCATTTCTTTAACAGTGCTGTTTTGTGTGAGAGCTGGTGTGCACTTGCCAGAGTGACTGGAGAATAAGGACGACTCATATTTATAGGCTGTCTATTTATTAAGTTCCTACTTAACAGTGGTTATAGTTTAATAAACAAATAATTAAAATATATATTATTAAATTTTGACCATTTTTCAAGTTCAAAACCTGCCTATCAAAGGGTTTGTCTTTACTATTGAATTTATAGATTATTCCTGAATTAAGATGTATGTCAGCACCACACTACATCAAGTCATACAGCAAAGGCTTTTATAAACAACGTGAGATATTTCCAATACTGGTTATACAGAACCCTGAAAGAACATTATGTTGGGAAGGAAAGTGGAAAAGATGTAATTACATAATATGGGAGTCTAAGCATCCTACTTATCATAACTATGTGATCCCTGTAGATTGGCACAGAATATGTCCTAAACAAAACATTTTGGTTCCTTTTGAATTGTGGCTGCAACATTGTAGTGTGTCCTTAGTGTAGGGAATTTCTAAATATCTCTTTAAATACACTCACATACTAGATGTTTAGAAGCTTAGCAATGTGCCTGAATTTGAAATTTATATAAATTTTGAAATCATCCTTCTGTAACTTGGCATGCATATAGCTTAGGAAAGAAGAGAGCATGCTGTTGTTTCCTGTCAATGAATGAAAATATTTGATTTAATGGACTCCAGTAATTTCGGTAGATGAATCAAGTGACCTGAAGGCTGTATTATGACAGGGACAATAAGAGTTTACTCATTCCTTACATTAGATTTCTCTCTTCCTGTCAGTAAAAGTAAACTTCCCCCTTTGCTTTTTACTATGAAAATGTCAACAAGTATATACAACAGTCACTTATTATTTTCAGAAAATATATTCCAAGAAACCCCCAGTGAGTACTTGAAATCACAGACAGCATCAAACCATTTGGATCCTGTTTTTTATTTATTTATTTCTACAGATACATAATTGTGATGAAGTTGATTTTGTAAATCCAGTATGACAGGTGGTTTGGAACAACGATGAATAATAAAACAGGACAATTATAACAATATACTGAAATAAAAGTTATTTCAAACATAAATTATTTATTTCTGAAGAATTCTTTATGAATATTGATGGACCATGGGTAACTGTGGGAATCCAAAACTACAGAGTGGACCTATGGAGGAGGTGTTAGCACCAGGTTTTAATGGCTTGTTTGTTTTGTGAATCAATGGTGGACCTCTGCTGTGTGGCAAACCTCCCCTTTCAAGGTGACCTAATACAAGGACTAGGCAGTTCTACATATAGTTCTGTGTATAGAAGCCAAGAGTTGTTCTTTGAGCCTCACCTTCTCTGAATGCTTAAAATCCATGACGCAGTGAGAAAAACTAGATGACATAGTCATGCCATCTCCAGCCATTTCAAACTATCCTAGCTTTCCAACAAAGTCTCAATTACAGGGGACTTTAAAGACTCCATATAGAAGAGTGATTTTCTATTGGGCAAAAGAAGCTGACTTTTAAATAAATTAATCCATTCTAATATAATATTACATCTGAAGTAGTCATTTTTCCATAATGAAAGTATTGCTGTTGCCAACTTTTGAAAATATTTTTATTACATTCTCTAATGAATTTTGATTTTTGAAATGTCTGATCCATTGCATTTTATAAAATCTATTTCTATAGTTTCTTTATTTCAATTACTCAGTTCATTCTCACTCTGTCTGTATATATCATGTTGTAAAACCATGTTACACTCAATGAACCATATGAACTGGCATAAAATATCATTCTATACATTAAATCCACATAATGAAAAGGTTTTATTATGTTTTATATCCATGGGTAATTATACACGTTTAACCTTTTAAGTGAATATGAAATTTTATTCAACCTATTTATCCAACATATCTATTCTGTTTTTCATATCATAAATATTTTACCCACTTTTATAAAACATTTGAGTGGTTACATTAAGCCTCAAATTTTTTTCTAACCAATTAATGAATCTAAGAATAATACAAAATGTTCTGGTAGACCAAAAACTTGCAATGTTCTGCCCATTTTTGAGTTGCTCAGGGAATTGGTGGGATTGAAGGGTTAGCACAGAGTTGCATTAGCTGACCTTTAGCACTGTTTTACAACTATGAAAGCCTCGGTTGCTTTTTGGTTCATTTCCATGCTATGAAAAATTATTTTATATTGATATCAGAGGAAGCAAATAAGATCACTTTCACATTTATGAGTGGTTGGAAGACCCCAGTCTTCGGGTTTTCATGAGCTCTGTTTACCCCTTCATACCAGTGCCTTTCTAGTAGAGTCAACTCATCCACAAAGTTCCCTTTCAATGGCTACTTTCTTCACTTTGAGTTTAAATTATTCTATAGCTCCAAAATGTGGATGCTCACCCTCTTAAGTGGTTGAAAAAAATTCTGACTTCTGCAGCCAACACTGTGTTTTACATTTCTGTTAATTTGCAGAAAGCTCACACCATTTAAATCAAAAGCACCAATTCTGATGGGGTATGGAAGAAACTCCTATAATGACCCATGAAGATTTTGCTCCTACATGCGAAGTTAATGATTTCATTTCATTTCATTCGTAGAAAGCCTGAAGTTTTCAGTTCACTGTCCACTACCAAATCAGGGTAAAAGCATAAAGGTCAATATGGAATGGTTAATGACCAGAAAACTTGCAAACTCAGGGAATTTAGAATGTGTGAAATTGGGTGTTTTCATCTTCTGATGCTGCCTGGAGGAAATTTATAACTTGTTAGGTCTGATATTTAAAAACATATCAAAGTGTAGCAAAATGCTCCTCGTCCCTACTACTTGAAATGTGGCATTCTCTGCAGTCAGCTTTTGACTCGCACCTTTCCTAGGCATAAGAAAACATGTAATTCAAAGGAATCAGTGGAGACACTGCACTGTTGGATGATAAAGAGGTTTTGAATATATAAAGTTCAGCCTTTCCCCAATTGGGTTTAAAGACTTCCCTTAGGAACAATTTCTGCCATAGAGTATTTATTACCTTGAATAATGTGACAGAAAGAAATGGAACAAAGGAAATGATTTTTTTTTTCTAAATAAAAGCAGCCATCGGCTCTCAAAAGATAAACTAGCCGTATTTTAGGGGGAATACAGTGCCATGGAAAACGCTGCTCTTTTAATGACAATTTGCAAGGAGCAGGTTTTATTTTCAGTACAAAGCAGGCTCACCATCTACGTTTAACAGCTCAAGTGTACGCAGCTAGACGTCTGAAAAATCGTCAAAAAACTACCTTTTGGTCTCTGTGTTGTTAGTTCTACCCAAACAAGCAGGGAGGATCTGCTCCCTAGGGCCCAACTCTTCAGCACAGACAGGGATAGTGCCTAAGAGAGAAGCTCTTAGAGAAATCACAGCAGAGGTGAAGCCCTCAGAGACCCAGTTCTGCTGTGAACAGGAGGCCTGACTGGCTGCCAAGGAACATCCAGAAATCAGCTGTCAGCTTTTGACTTAGGGGTGGTTGTGGAGGGGAGTGTTCATTATTCTCAACTCCCTTAGCTGTGAAGGTATAGGAATCCCACAAAGGAGAGCTTTCTCTCTCTGATTTTCTTTGTGCACCTTCAATATATATGAGGTGAGATGCTAAGCGAGACTTGGAGTGAAAATTGTTTTCTGCCTTTAATCTAATTCTTTTCCTCTTGATGTAAATTATTGGTCTGTGTTGTGGCCCAAAATAAGAAAGTTTGAATACCTACATGGTGTGGTGGAAAGGAAATACAGATATGAAATAAAATTAAGTGAAAGTCCACACATAGGTTTGCATGCCTTTAAATACTTGTCTAAAATTTCTAATCTGCCTTTCTCTGATCTAGAGTCATTTTACAGATATTAAAACATTTTCTCCTAGGAATCAACTTTCCTTACTATCAAATTATGTTATCATTTGGTAAATCATGTAGTTCACTTTTATTGTTAGGTTGCTAATAATCAATGTACCATATAAATGAATATGAAAATGTTCTTGTGTAGCCCAGTATCATGTACGATGTACATGACATGACAATGAAAGTTATTTTTGTTAGGTTTTAAGAATACTAGTCACCAAGAAGACCTTCAACTTTGTGACAAAGAATCTCTGCTCTACTTTTAAGACACATAACCTATGAAATCCTAAGGGGCTGGGGCTTTACTGTGTGACTGTCGTTCCTTTTATGGCTTCTGGCAGTATTATATTACTTGCAGAAATGGAATGCTCAGAGGCAAAAAGAGATAATATATTATAACACATGTAAATCAGTGTTTATGTATCAATTTCTCATGTGATTTCAGAGCATGACTGTGAATGTCTGGGCAATAGCTCATAATAGGTACCTATGGAAGTCAACACCCATATCGTAAATAATTCAGGAAGACTAAAAATTATTGTGCACTTAGACAAATCACTAAGAAAATTCCTAACATTAGAGAAAGCAACAGTAATCGATGACATCATGACATCATTTCTCTCGTGGGGATATTTACAGTTCCTTATTTCACTGAGTGAAATCTTTGGGGTTTAGCTTCATTAACATTGCTGCCATAAGAATACTCATCTCAACATAACAAGAAATTCTTAAATTAAACTCATATTTAACATATGAAACTTCTAGATAGTACTCCCTTTGTAATGAATGTAATTCAAATTTATTATGTTTTCTTCTGGATAGTGTAGTTGTCAGCCATTTATCTTGAATAATTTAAAGTGAACCATTGAGTTTTGGCCCTACAATTAAACTTAACCTTCCAGTCTTTGAAGTCTTATCAAAATGCAGTTTCATTTATAGGTTCATTTGAATGTCCTCTTTGCAAAGTTTATTTTGTTGAGAAAGAAAAAAAAATAAAACATAATTTAATGTTCACTTTCTCCATACTTTAGAATGTGTCAATCTTTTTTGGAATACTACAGTTTTATTTTATTTTTCAACCTTGTGTAGTTTCAATCATGGAGTGTCTGTGTTTCTGAGAGGGAAAATCTTCGGCATGAATCATTTGTTGCTAAGGTAGTGTTACTACTTGGAGAAGCAGTGCTGATTCTAAGGAAACCATGTGACAATTGCCCCCAGCATTTTGCTTTGTGGTCCAACTCTTACCATCCCTTTGACAGTTAATGGGAAAACCCATAGACTCCAGGTAGTAAGGGGAAGTGGCTGAACTGTTTTCCAGAAGAAGAAGAAGAAGAAGAAGAAGAAGAAGAAGAAGAAGAAGAAGAAGAAGAAGAAGAAGAAAAAACACCATAAAGTACACTCCTTATGGCTCTAGAATCATAGCAGATATCACGAACACTATTTTTCCTTCGATCAATGAATTTCCCACCACCTTCTGGCTCTTCTGTAGTTATAATTGAATACTCAGGCAATGAAATGTAAGGAAGACATTTAGAAACTGTATAATTTAAATATCTGTAAATATCAGCTTTTCTGTTGACTTGCCATAGTCCACACACACATACAGAACAAAAGGCAAATTTCCTAGTAAAGTGTTGCTGTCCTTTCTGTAGGTGCCTTCAAAAATACTATTTTGTTGCTGTTGTTCTTAACGGTACAGTAAGAAGGTTTAGTTTATTTCTATCTGGTGTAATGAGAAGTCTATGTCATTTGATATTTTTATGTTCATAGGTTTATTAGAAGGATATGCTTGACAAAAATGTTAGTTGTGATGAGTACACAAGAAAGTTACTCTCTAACAATGTCTATTAAAGAAGAGTAGGAATCATAAGAGTCTTAGAACAATGAACATCACCCATGAAGTCCAAATCATGAAAAGGGTCTAAGTTAGAGAAATGGCAATACAATTCATGATTTATTGTTATACACTGTTATTTTCAATCAAATACTCAGATTTGATGGTTTCCTTGACAAACTTCAAAGTAAAATTAAGACCAATTCTGTAGGAACCATTGGAGCTGTAGAATTTTACAGCTATGCTACTGTGCCTTTTACATAAGACACTATTGTTGAGTCACTTTCCAAACCTGACCTCTGCAGTGATGCACTGGTAAGGGTTAGACTTTAGGCAAAGACATGTAAGTGACCTTTGACTCAGCCTCACTAATTGCCTCAGTGAACCGTTTAATCACGATGAAATATTGAGCAGCTCCATGACTTTAAGGTCTGAATTATGTTCCTACTGGGACCTCTGTGATGTCATAGGGGGTTTTAGCTATGGTAGGGGGTCATCGAGGCAGCTGGCGATTCACTTACACGGCAGTGAAATGTGGATATGGGTGGAGAAAAGAATAACTCATCATGGGGTGAAATTGGAAGAGAATGCTAGTTCTTTAAGGAAAAGTATGCATGCATTTGAATATATTTTTAAACGGATAACACAAAACCTCAGTAGCCTAAAATAATAATTATGATTAATTAAACACTACAAAAAAGGAATAGCTATGTGCCATTTAGTTATGTGACAGGATGATGGAACATTGTTGGTGACATTCCATTTCTAGATGAAACCTATGAAAATCATACCCCATGTAGCAACAATACCAGTCAAGTGTAATTCACTACTTGATACTTTTTAGTGTAGAAGTCATGCAGATGGCTTAATGATATAGTCACTCAAACAATCTGATGTCTGACCCTGCAAGTGCGCTTTCTTTATTATACAACCAAGACATGTAAAGGTCTTTAATTCTTGATCTGGTGAAGAATGATTTTGTGTTTCCTTGATATTTAATGAAAGAAGAAAAGGATCATTTTTCTGCCAAATGTCAAAATTAAGTGTATGCCACTTCTTTTTTCTGAGAAGTGAGAGTATGCTCCTGTTGTATGAGCCTCCTTTAGAGATACATCAAAACACTGACATAACACACATTGTTAAAATGTTTCTGGATGCATTATGGTGACAGTGTCAATTCATGTTTGTCGCCTGAAAAGTGTCCTGCACTTATGTAAGGTTAAAAACAAAAACACATAGAGGTTATTTCATGATCCCTATGGAAACGTTGAGGGAAAAATAGGCTAATTCGTTTGTGTTAGCTTGTTTGCATAGTGCTGACTTTTTTTATTTTTTTATTTTGGACCTTAAAATAGATAATTGATTAATATAAAAAGCAAGCTCAAACTAAATTGCAACAGATGTACACATTGTTAATTAATGCTGTGCCAGTGCATTGGTAACCTTAAGGCCCTTTAACTCTCTTGCAGTCACTTGAGATAAAATAATTATTCGTGGAATTTGAGAGGCTATTGATTGGAAGTTCTGAGATACATCCTCGGGTGCACTCCCTCTTAAAATATGTGCAGAGAATGTACTTGCACTGAATCTATTTGCCCTGTAGAACAGTTGAGGGCAGCTCTAGGAGGGCATATTCCCCCAAGTTGGGTAGATACAGAGCTTCAATTTGTAGACCTTTTATCTTAAATTGTCACACTAAATGAGGATTGAAATGCTGTTATTTTCAATTTCAACAAAAATTACCTTATTGGATTATCAAAAACATTTTCAGATAACCAGCTAACTCAAGTCCATATGACATTGTGAATCCTGTTTGCAAAATGGAAGGACAGACAGTATCCTTCTTTGCCTCTAAGCAAAAGACCATACTTGATATGGTCCTTAGATGCTGTAATAATGCTTTCTCAAATGTAAAGAGTGAAGAATCAGTAAGTAGCGACGCTCTCCAATAGAACCTAGAAAGGGACCTGGATATGCCATAGCCTCTTTTACTAGGTGTTGCTGTGAAACCTTGGGATGATATTTTTCTTAAATGAGGGTTACTATGCATAGTATTTTCCTTTAATTAATTAAGACACAGAAGACCAAGAAATCATTTTGATCATTTCGTATGTACATCTTTGATAGCAAACCAGTGAAAAACAATGGGAGACTAGTAAAAGAATGGGAAATAATAGGAGGGTAACAGTGCACGTCTAATGAAATAATTGTTTCATCTAAGGAAATCACACATATATTTGAGCTATTTTAAATTTGCTTGCTTCCTGAACAATATTTAAATCTGGATGACGTTATATGTTAAAAATGTATGTGGATAAATCGTTGCTAATAATGTGTAGACATGCTCTTCATAATACATATCATTGTGCAAACTAATAATGAAAAAAACTCATAACATCAGATCTTTTCAAACAGTATAATTCTGAATCATGATCCATACTTCCAAAAAAAATGCATTAAATTCAGCAAGCAAGGGAAAGTAGAAAATATTTCTGACTTGTTTGTCAAACTACAACTAAAGGAACATTCATTAGTACTGAGCCCTTTAGCTTCTTTATGAAATACATGTATGTATGTATGTATAACTATTCATGTAGGGTAGAAACATATTGTTTACTTTAAAATATCAATGGTTCTCAAAGCAATGGAATCAGAAAAAAAGAAAAAAAAGTAGAATGAAAATCTCAGACAGGCATATCATGTGACTCTCCTTCCTCGACACATAATTTGTAGGTCTCAAAGTGGCTGCTTTGACAAAATACTGGGCCTGCTAGATCTGAAAATGAAAGTTGTCCCACTGCCTGGCATTAGAACTAGCTTGGACTGGCGGTAAGTTCACAAATCAATGATTTTTCTCATTGAAAGATAACACGTTTTAGTAATACCAGAGAAGTCAGATGCCAGAGAGGTCACTGTAGGGGGTTAAGGAAAGCTACAACAGTTGTCAGAATAGCAATTACTCCTAGGCAAACTTGTGTGATAGAAGGAGTGGCAGCCTAGCTGGGCTAGAATTGCTTTTCTATTTGACTATGCTTATCAGTAATTAGGAGAAGGTACTGGAGGGAACCAAGGCAGGGAAAAGTTCTCTTGGACTGTCTCCAAAGACAGTAAAATATCCAAGTCAGAAATAACCATGTGGCTTTTGTCTGGATAGATGGTGCCAAATAAAAGAGTCCAAGGCTTTATAAAGCCAGGAATTGATTCTTAATATTTATTGTGATCAATGCATATCACAAAACAGTTTGAAACATATGTCAGTAAGTAAAATCTGTGTAATTTGGAGAACTTTTTTAAACATTTAAAAACACATGAAATACAAACGCTATTTTTCTCAAGACCTTCATTCACATGTCCATGTTTTGTATTAGACCAGCTAACCTATCCATCTTCTTGTGTGTTCTTGCCTCCTCTACAATAGAAAAGTAAGTATTCTTCAACTTAGTATGGCTTCTAAGAACAAACAGCATCTGAAACTGGCCTTTTGTGGTCTCCATGGAACCTTAGCTTGCCCACCATAATTTTTGATACCCAGGAAAGATCTGCAAATGAAAGATAAAGCCACCACCATCAACAAGTAACTGTTTCAGATCCTCAGCATCTCTTGCTGCCATGTTGCTTCTTTCTCCTCTTCAGAGGTAATCCTTGCCAAAAGATACCTAAAATTGTTTCCTGTTTCTCCACTTTATTTTTTTTTAATTAGAGAAAAACAGCATCCTGTGCCTCAACTTCAGCAAAAGGACTCTTTCTAAGGCCAGCAAAGGACTATAATTGCTAACACTAAATTTTCTTTCTTTAGCTTGTACTACCGGGGAACTCCATGAAACCCCTTCCATCATCTTCCTATTGCTCAGTAGCACATACTCATATTCTTTGCATTAAATGCTACACAATGAACATGTAGACTTTCATGTCCTCTTCTATAAGGGCTTCGGTCCAAAAACTTTCATTTATTTCGTTTCAAATATTATAAGTATAATCTGTCTTAGGAAATATTTTGCTCTATTATAGAATTTTCGGGTGTATATGATATATTTTGAGGGTATCTGCCTCCATTGTTGAGCTCCCATCATGGATTTTCTTTTATACTTGTCTTTCTTGCATGTCAGTTTCTATAGGATTCTACTTTAGGTTATTTTCTTATTCTGTAATGTCCCCTGTATAATCTCACCTATTCCTAAATCTCCAATAACCCCTTTCTACTGATTCACTATTCCCAGGGAATACATTCACATTAAACAACAACAACAAAAACAAAAAAAAAAAGTTGGGCTCTGATGCTGAAATAAAAAGGGTTTATAATTTTATTATCAATTTTATAGTATAAGAAGGAAACAAATAATTTAATACACAAGTCATGTCTTTGTAGTTATGTTTTAATGCCTTTATACTAGCATTTTGTTAAATATTAGCAGTAAAGGGAGGAGGAAGTATACTTCTATTTTTCTTTTCCAGATACCTTGATGATACATTTGAATAGAAACTGCCTATATTGGGTTGTTGTTAGGGAACAAAAGCTTTATACTTAGGGAACAAAAGCTTTATACACAGGGAGAGGTTGTGTGGAATGATTCAAGTGTAGCTCATGAGGATTATGAGGTTGCCTGGTGTGTTACAAAGGGGCATATATATTTATTATGGCTCAGATAAATGAGTTAAGATGTCAGGCTCATTATTACAAGAAAGGCAGGTTGCATATTCCAAACAAAATAGTCCTAGACTACCAAACTCTCTCTTATGAATGCTGCCTCAGGAAGAACTGACTCCTGTCTTTCTATACCAACATCGCTTACATCATTTTTGTTTTCAGTGAATAGTGCCTATATCCAAAAGCCAGGCTTCAAACTCTAATTTGAATTTCATTGTCCTCTAACTTGCATCTGAGGTCTTTCGATCCTACCCCTGCCAACTCTTTCTAGAACACTCTAGACAAAGTTCTGCTGCAAGTGTACCCTTGCACTTAAAGTGCTAATGAAATTACAGCAACGGGAATCCTTGTAAAATTATAATCTTGACAAGGTGTGTGTGTGTGTGTGTGTGTGTGTGTGTGATTGTGTGTTTATCCTTTCTTTGCTTATATCAGCAATAGGATCTATTATCTTTATTCCCCCTGTCGCTGGAATAGTTATCATCTCTATATAAATATAGTTAAGATATAGACTAGTAGTAGCAGGCACTGAAAGTGACCAGGGAATCAAAATGGACAGCAGCTTTCCTTGGGTACTTTTTCTTTTCTTATTCTCTGTATATTACCGTACTTAATCCATAAATACTTGAAATTCATATTTAAGTGTTCTGTACTTTTTTATGTTCACTTGTTAAAACTTGGAAAAATTAGTGAGCAGCACTAAAATTCTTCCAACGTTTTCTATCTTAAATCAATTTGCAAAGAGTCCTACACCTTCACAGCGTGGTAGAAATGGTCAGAACACATTTCAGTCTATCTCCAAAAACGTGCTCCCTCTGCCCTGTTTCCTACCTCACCGAGGGTTGTTGGACTTAGTCTGCAAGTATTTTATTTGGCTATGCAAGCTCTATTCATTTAGGCGACACCCATCCAGATTTCTAAAATACAACCCAGGTGCCTTTATTGTTTTTTTAGTTATTTTTCTTTAATGCCAGAAGTTCACCCTCTCTTATTTTATATACTTTCAAAATATCTCTTTAGTTTTGCTAATTTTCGTTACCTTACTGTTGATACCTTCAACACAACTGTTATGATCTGCCCCCTGACCCATGGTTATAAGGTCAGCTGCATTGTCTGCCTGAAGTATGGTCACTGTCTCTCAATACACATTCTAAAGAGCAAATCCAGCATCACCACTTCTGTTGCTCCTTTGAATAAACCTCAGTTACCTTTGCCCACAATGGAGGATACCTACAATGCTATTGTGAGGCCTCTGTCCATCTCTAGGATTTTCTGTTGGTTCCCTACAGATGAAAATTAATTGGAGTGGCTGGAGAGATATCTCAGTAGCTGTCACTTGCTTCTTCTGGGGAAGACTTGAGTCTGGTTCTCATTATCCAGTGCTCACCTCGATTGCCATTTCCCTGACATGTTTTAACTCTAGTTCCAAAGGATCTTATACTCTATGGCTTTTGAATCTTCTTGCACACCCACCCACCCACCCACACACACACACACACAAATTCACACACAATTAAAAGAAATTGGAATTAGCCTGTTGAGGGGAGGTGAGGAGAGGGAGAAGGGAAGAAGGGATGGAAGGACCAAGGAAAAGACAGAGAGAGAGAGAGAGAGGGAGAAGGAGACAGAGAGAGAGAGAGAGAGAGAGAGAGAGAGAGAGAGAGAGAGAGAGAGAGAGAGAGAGAGAGAGAGGAGCCTGGTATATTGGAAGATTAAGAGAGAGTAAACCCAGGTAGGGAAAGCATGTGAATGTGGGTAGAATTATAGTCACTGATAACCAGGTGGTTCAAATGTTTAGAGAACCAAATTCTCTGGTGGCTCCCATTTAATAGGCATAGCACAGTTCCTCTCCATTTAAGTGTGGTCTCAATTTTGGGACCTACTTCCAACTGGTGGAATGTAGAGAAGGTGGTGGTGGTTGTGGGACTTATGACATGGAGTGTGTTTCAACATTCACTGTGCCTTTTCCTTGAATCCACGGCTCTTGGTGAAGCCAGATGCTGTGTGACAAGGATACACACATTCCATTGAGGATTCTTTAGGTCAAAAAGTGAATCCATTTGCTAAAGCTCTGCAAACAATTGATGTGACAGTGGATTGTTTTTAAAAGGGTGCTTTGGCCCCAGAAACAAACAAACAAAAAAACAAAAAACCTTTTAGAAGTTTGAGCATTTTGACTGTAACCCCAGGAGGGTCTTTAAGACTCAACTGCATTTGGATTCATTGGGAAATTTGTTAGAAGGAAAAAAAATATGACTACTGCATATAAGAAATTAGAATATGTCTAGAATTGTGTTTTTCAAAAAGCCTTTTGAATTAACGAATCATATTTGACTAAGAACTTACTAGTTTTATTTTCTTCTAATAGTAATAATTAGATATATGGAATATGGCTTCTACTTTTGCTCTTACCTTTCAAGGTGGGCCAAAGCATAATCCTGAGTCCTTGTGTATCATTGCTAAGAAAACTCTGGTAATTTTTTTACTGTAATAAGGGAGTTGGATATGCAGAGCTGACATCACTCTGTGAAGGCTGGAAAGCTTGTGCCAGTGTGTCCCCGTGTAAAATATTATGCTTGCATAGTTGATCACTAGAATAGTAACTGGGATGATAAAAAAAAAGTGCCTAGAACTCTGAGGCAAGTCAGCCCAGATGGATCTGTTATGGTGCATAAGGGCTGTCTGACATGCAATCCTCAGTGGTGTTCAAGGAAGTTTCTTTATCATCTTCAGTTTAAAGCACTCTCCCTCTAATACCTATGTCTCTGTTGCCTGTCTGATGATGCTTCTACACCATACTGCATGCTCCAGAAAAACTTCTTAGGACATTTCAAATAACCACATTTCTTTTCCCTTTGAAAATGCCCCTCTGTCTTTCAAGGATCTCCTTTACCCCCCTTCTCTCCATTCAGTTTGATCACAGACCACAATCTGAAGCCTCTGTGATCCATTCATAAGTCTTTCGTCATTTTTTCCCCAAAGCACATTGTATTCAAGTGCTATTATCACATTCCAGGGGAGCTGTATGGTAACTTGTCTGTTCTTATAGTCAAAGACACTGTCATCTCTTTAAGGGATGTTATTCATTCCTGACACCTCTTCCAGTGACATGATAATCCAGGCCTCAAACAGTATTTAAAATGTAACATTTTAGAGCCGGTGAACGGTTCGACATGGATTGCAAGAACTCGGGGAAGACTGTTTTCATTTTGTAGAAATAAAGGATTACTCTAAAAGGTAAAATACAACCAAACCAGTAATGGCCCAATACCTTACTCCTGTACAGTGGTGTTTTAGAAAGAACATCTTTCAGGAGTGCTAGAGACACCATAAAGTGTGATGTAGCAATTACTATCTTACTACAACACATGATGTAAATCAATGGTGGCATTAAATCTTGTCTAAATGCCCAGAACATGGGGTTCTGCTCCTCGCGTAGAACTTATTTCTTTCTCTTCAGTTGAATTCACTTCCATTAAGCTTGTGGTTTGTGAACATTCTTTAATGACAAGGAAATCACAGATCATTTTATTTCACTGTTTTAAAAATAACCTTCCTAGAACAGCCTATAGTTTAGGCTACCTGCTGGATTGAACTCCTGGAAAACAAGGAACTCTTGAGAGAGTGATCCATAAGGAGAGAATTAAAATTTTTCAAATACTTGCCATAATAATTTTTAAGTGCTCAAAGTAATAAGATAATGTATACAGATTTTTGTTTTGTGAGTCCTGAGCTTCCTTGAAGAAATTGCAAGTATTCAAAACTAATATATTTAACTCTCCGATTATTTTTAATAGGTTTTTCAAGAGGCTGTTTTCAGAAAAGGGATAATCTAATAAAGAAGCAGTAATAGAGTTGCATTCCCAACATGTAGGAAGATTTGATTTATAAAACACAAATGGTTGTTCTTCTCCTAGCCCCAAAAAATGGAATTAAATATTGAAATCTAATGAAATATGTTCAGTTGTGCCTTTCTAACTTCAAGAAGATAATTGCACATGCATTCACATGTATCTCAACTTTATGAGGGTTTAAGCCTCAGTTTCTCAACACTGGAATCCCATGAATGGATTTTTCTATAATGGCATTTGTAATGGACACATCACTTAATATTCTCATTATTCAAGAGGAAAGGAAAAGACATTACATACTCTCACTTGCCAGAGGAAAGGGAGACAGTCAGATCACCTCAAAAGAGGCAGGGTGTGTTCAAGACAACTGCCTGTGTAGCTGTTATAATTTTAATGATGAACCCATACCAGCTGTGTGAATATAACAGAGCTCCACCTCGCTTCCCTGATACTTCAGTCAAACTCATCAATTAGAGCAGGATAAATGGAATGATTACAAATTAATTGCACCTGTTTCAATCCAGAACTAGAAAACCCATTAGTCTACTAGGCATTAAAATATCATTTCTCACAGCAAACATCAGATTAAAATGTCCTCTGAGAAGAGAAAGGGAACAGATCTCTTTTTCTTTTCCTTTATCTTTCTTTCCTTCTATTTCTCTATTTCTTCTTCTTCTTCTTCTTTTTTTTTTTTTTTTAAGAAAAGTTTCCCTTTCCTCTACTACCTCACTGCACTCTTGAAGGGTGGTGGTTTTCTATGATGCAGCACAGTCTACTCCTGAGATGACAGTGTGGAAAATTCACTAGGGGACTTGGACTGAAAAGTCCTCTAGTCCTTTAACACATCAAAGAAATAAAAAGTCCCACACATAGACCGGTGACCCAAGGGATAAAAGACAGGAGTCTCCAGCATAAACAACTATTGCAGATGTCCCTGGGGCATCCTGCCGGGGAGAACACCACTGCACTAATTCAAAAACTTGCCTTGGTCATGTGCCTCAGCAATGCACTAAACTAGAAAGATTGGGGAAAGACCTTAATAGTTATTTTTAGAATGTGCATTTATACTTCATTTTTCACTTTTCCCCTTGTTTGAAATCATCACTTTCATTAATTTCTTTTTTTCTTTTTATGAAATGACTTCGAATTGCAAACTTTTAAACAAGCATTCATGGATGTCACGGCACTCAGGTTCTTGTCATTTTGGGAGTATCCCGATCCTAGTTGTCTTTGTTTGTTCCTTTTAGCTTCTCATTCCCTGTACATATCCTGTACGTGACCATGGTGCAGTCCATGTGTAGCACACACAATGTTCATTTGTAGACGTGTTAAATTTCTCCCTCAAATGATACCTTAATCCCCCCATTCCACTCTTTGTTTAGACCTCTGAGATCCTTGCATACAGAAGAATTTGTCAGTCATTTCCATCCAGCTTCTGGGGAAGCCAAGACCCAGAAATTCAAGCAAATTCAAGATCACGCATTTCATGGTGATGGGAGATGTCATTCTGTAAATATGTTTCTCTTATTGGTTAATGAATAAAGCACAGTTGGCCTATAGGAAAGCAAGATAGGCGGGACTAGGTGACAAGGAGGAGAGGGGAAGTAGTAGAGAGGAGATGCAAGATGAATGATGGAGAGAGCAGAATGCCAGTCCCTCTCTCCAGTAAGATGACACCACGTGGAAATACTTAGATTAATAGAAATGGGTTAACCTTTAAAACAGAGCTAGCCAATAAGAAATGCTAGTAACAGGTCAACATAATTATATCTCATATATCATCTCTGTGTGTTAATTGGGGCTGGCTCGGTGGTGGGACCAGACCGGTGGGGAAAAAAAAACTACTAACATCATGGTAGGCAAACTGTGTCAACCTATTCATTTCAAATGAACACACAGATGTTGGTCCTGAGAATAGTGTGTATGCTCCTAGAGTGAGAGAGGAAGACTCAACTGCCAGCCTTCCTCCGGCTACTTCTCAGAGTGGAGCCTCAGTAGAAAGTCTTTCCATCACAATCAAGTGAATGAAAAACAACTGTTTCTCTTAGGAGAACTCAGCATCATTTAGGCTCCTGATGGCCAAGTTAAGAATCTGTGCATTTAGGAAGTGAACTCTGACACTTGGAGCACCCACACTGGCATATTCAGGGTTAGTCCTGTTAGTCCCGGTAGGCAAGCTACAAAGCAGACAAGTCCTAGAGTCTCCTAGTTGTTATATAATCAGTGTCAAGACAGTTGAATGAATGATCCTGCCAATGAAATACCAATAGGAAGACAGCATTTATGAACACTTGTTCCATGGGTGTGGTTATGCTAAGTGCTTTCTTAAGAAATTATTTCCTGAAGTACTTCCAGACAGGATTCTCAGAACAACTCGGCAAAAGGAGAGAATAACCTATTGTGTTTGTCTTTTTGTTGTTTGGACAAGGTTTCCTGTTTCCAAGACTGTCCTTGAACTTGGTATATAGCCAAGCCTCACTCCAAACTTCTGATCCTTCTATTTGGTGTGTGATAGAATGTATGTCACCACCACAGGTTCATGCAGTGCTGGGGATTGAACCCACAGGCTGGTGCATGGTGGGCAAGTCCTCTTCTACAGAGTAAGATTTATCTCCAGCCTCTTTCTTCTTCCTCTTGCAGTACTGGGGACTGACTCATGAGTGCAAAGCAAGTGCTCCACAATTGTACTGTAATCCCAGGATGCATGTGCTCTTCTCTCTGCCAGGAATGACTTTTCTGTGCCCACCCTACACACCACCAAGGGCTGTAATATGTTCTCTCAAGACATGACTACAAAATAACTCTCTCAAAGTTTCTGATTGCGTCCTATCCAAAGCTTTCATATACTCCACATATGTTTAACTGGAGCAAACATTGATTGCACTTCCCATGCATGCCATTTCATCTTTTGTATTTCCTACAGGACAAAAAGCTCCATGATGGGTTTCACGGTTTGTATGGTACTATGCCGCCAATGCATCTATCCCAGATACTGTGAATTCCCAAAATATATCTGCTGCTTGGATGAAATCGCTGTCGAAAGGAAAGGCTTAGGTACAGAAACCATCTGTGCCATTAATTGTTAGCCACTCTCTTCAAGCAATATGAAGAAACAGGACTACCAACATTGGTGTTCATGTCTCAACTCAGCCTACGGATCTTCCATTACTGACTAATTTGCAACCTAACTAGCACATTGTTTATATTTTCCATGTTCAGTCTCCTCTTGTAATCTAAGAATCAACCTTTAAGGGTGCCATCTCCCAGGGAGTTCTCCCTCTCATGGAGGAGATAATTTAACAATGGTAAATGACAGTAGCATAGAAATCGTGCAAGAGAGGGAGTAGATTTTCCTGCAAAGCTGCAGAAGAATGCATTCTTCTTGAAATCAACAGTTAGTAATATGCCTTAGTTTCACTAGGCTATATAAAAGTTGAATGTTTCAAATAGTGCTGTCTAGTTTTGGTTTAGTTTGTTTTAAGGAATAATAATGTGACATAATAGAATTCTTTACTTCATTTGGACTTTCTCTGTGTGATCATAATTAGATTCACTGTCATAAATATTTCTACGAGGTTAATTGATCTTAAAAAGTTAAAATTGCCTCAATCCTTTAATGTCTTACTATTTCTTCTTTGCAGAATTCTTTGTGTTATCATTCTCTTTGATTCCACACCTTATTTATTTCTCTGTGTGTACGAGGACACCTTCTTGTATGGAGAATACACATGGGAATGAAAGCCAGCACAAGCCTCTGCTATTGTTCCTCAGTCTCTCTGCTTTTACTCTTCTGTGCTTGAGGTAGGGGCTCTCACTGACCTGAACTTGACAAAGAAAGTAGCCGGGCTTGCCAGTGAGCCATACCTACCTCCCTAGCTCTGGGATAGCATGTGGTATTATTGTGTCTGGCTTCCACAGGTGGGCTCTGGGAATTAAACATAGGCTTTTGTCTTCAATACACCATTTTAAAGATTAAGCCATCTCACCAGCTCTTTCCCAAACCTTTATTTAGCTCATTGACTGGCTGGTTCTCCATTTCTGTTATCAAGTTCAAATAATACATGATTTCATATTCTTTGTATTAGCTTAGGTATAAGTTTACCAGAATTTGCTGGAATGCATAGTAAAGTTATAGATTCTTTATGAAGTTTGTGAAGAAGTTCAGTACCTCCATGTCTTTAATACACCAAGATATTATTCAGAATGCATCATTCTCATAGTTACATATGTATTTTAATCCCAAACACTGTAAGCATGATAAACTAAATCCCAATACTCTGCTATTAAATGAATACCCTTGTCTCAACTCCATGCATGCACCTGGACCTTCCAATACAGTAAACTTTTAAACAAAGGAGATGCTCTCATGGGACTTTTTTTTTTTTCCCAGAAGGACTTCATCTTGAATGCTCTTTCACCAAACATTTCCTAACTGGCTTGCCTCAAATCTTCTTACTAGAAGATTCATGTTTTTTAATTTATTAATTTAGAATTCTATCCAGCCTGCAGTTTTATGCTCAGTAATAACAGAGCTTTGTAATGAAAGTAGCAATATGTTTGGCCCTTGAGCACCCCATGTCCAGTATCTGGGGGCTGTTCTCTTTCTCAGAAACTTGGGTATAAGGAATTTTTCCCATAGGACTGGCTGCTGCAGCTTGGAGGGGACAATGAGTCTCATGTGAACTGGCAAGTATTCTTAAGTCATTGTATGAGAACACAAGGAAGAGGATCTACTTGAAAGCCCTGGCACAGCACCTGCCAGATTGCCGGCTTACTGTAAATTTGAACAAGATTAAAAGAATATAAAAAAAAAAAAATGAACTCACATTGCCTGGCATCTTTTTCCTGCAAGCAACAAATAACCATGAAGTCAAAATGCCTTTAAAAATAAGTGCATTTATACTCCTATCAGAAGTAAAAATACAGGTAGGGAGTGGCAGAACTATACTTCTAAAGTATATTCCCTTTACACTCTGGCTTCGTCTATCCCTGGCTTAGCCTATGGTCAAGCATCAATGAACCATAGAATTCTAGGAGTCATGATCGTGCAAAGTCCCAGATCCATTCTTGCAATAGGGCTTTGTTCTTTACCTTTTTCCTCCATGAGTATTCCTCTTCGCACATTTTTATTTTTTTCAGATCTCAGCTTAAAATCATGGCATAGTTTTTGCACATTAGTGATTATCTGGAGACAGATTTTTCTTTCTATACAAAGTATTAAGTTTATTGAAGCTATTGAAGCTACTGTTTGCTCAAATCACACTTTTAGTAGGCTTAACATTTGTTGTATCTGCCTAATTCAAAGGCCAATGTTCTTAATGATCGCTATCAGAGAAACTGAATATTTATTTCCTTTTAAACTATTAGCTAGTTTTCACAAAACATTTAGACTATATTTTCAATTTTGGTGTCCTTCAATTTGCACCTGAAGTAGTCTGCCTCCTTTATGTAGCAAACATTCTCCACATTCCTTAATGAATAACCCTTATACTAGGTTTTCTATATTGAACATGTCAGAGATCTGGTGAATTATTTGAGTAGAATGAATTCTTCTTAACATTATTTTTCAGTCATACCTTGTATTAGGACATATGCATCAATTTTTAAATATAAAGTGTAAATAAAGCTTTTTCCAGTATTTTATGTTACTTAGTATCCAAAGTTAATTATAGGTCTATTAAGAGTCTAAGGAAGGCTGAAATAAAGACACTGTTGCATTGTATTATACTATATTCAGGGGAAACTTTCAGAACAAGTTTTGAGGGTATTCTCTCAGATTGTAAAACTGAAGTAAGTGAAGTTAATGCATGCAGGATACTATCCAAATCTGAGAATATGGAAGAGAGCGTAGTCATGTCAAACATTTATTATGTTTAACTTCTGTCATCACTGATTTACAAGTAAGATTAGCCTGAAATCTCCAGCTAAATGGACAAATCACTTGAAATAACAAATCACTTGCTGTCTGTCACTTAAGACATACAGATAGATACTTGTGTTTCCAGCATAAAGATTGGTAGGCAGGATAGATCCCCAAATCATTTTTTTCTTGTTTCTTAGGACACAGTAACTGTAGTTGTTAAAGTAAATTTTGACTATTGTGGTTTGCTTCATCCCATCTTTAAGTCACAATCTCTGTGTCATGCTACAGTAAGCCTCTGGATAAACTCATGTGTTTGATCCATAAGCCTTCTTTCCACATTTTTCTCTATCACCTTTTGACTTTCTTTTTCTTTCTTTCTTTTTTTTTTTTTCTATTTTTTTTAACCACGTAGCACTTTTCACTACCTGAGAACTTATTTGTCAATTTATTTTTAACTTCCATCTTTCTTCAAAAATATAAACTCTATAAAATAAGTGCTTTTATTTCCTCCTGTGTCATTAAGGACTCAGAATGCCAGCACACCCTCAAAAGGTATGGTTGACCAGATGACTGAAACGATTTTACCCCTGTTTGATCATAAAGTCATATGTTGGGAGGGAGAAAGTCCCTCACTTTCCATGACTGTTGTAGATGAAGGACCTCAGATCTGAAGATGCTTTCATGTCCTCAATGTGCATGCTAGAATGGGTGCCATACACAACTATGTTTCTGCAAGGAAACAGTCAAGAGAAGTCCAAGTAAGTGGGAGAAAGGAATAGTATGCAGTTATTTTAGGGTCATAAAACACAATAATGCATCTAAGCTAAAAAGAAATAATTTTCCTTTTCCTAATTTTTTTTCTACCAATCCTGGATACCTCACAGGTGAAATCATACAATTATTTGATTTTTAACATTCTGCTCCAGAGTACAGCATGTGGCTAAATTGCTTCTTAACACAACCTTGCAGATTAAATCAGAAGAATAAAATGAGATTGAAATCTTAATCATTTTTATTTGAAACATGAAATAAAAATACACTTTCATCAGCTTTTTTATCCTTATTAAAACCAAACTAAGAAATATAATTTTCTATTAACAACTTGCCTTTCATGTATTTTTAATAGTTTGAATACTATAATAATCAAAATTCAACAAATCACTTGGAAGGGTAATGGGAATAATTTTGTATTGAATATTGCTACTAAGTTGTGTAAGCAATGTAGCTGGTTATTGGAGGAGATTTATTGCTTCAAAATTTCAATAAAAATTAGAAGCTATTTTATAACTTAATATCCATATTGCAGTGGGCTTTTATGAATTTGAAAGTGAGATTTTATTTTTTCTGAATAGTACATAATATGCTTGGGCAGTTGTATCTGAATCTTGGGAATAACCAGCTGTACCCACCTGCATAAGAGACTTGAGAAGTAAGTCAAACATCCATTTCACTCACTAGATTGTAACTTCCAGGAATCACAGCTCTGTGATACAGTGAAAAATGACACCACACCATTGTGACTAAAGACAAGGAGTTGATAAGTTCAAAGATTAAGATCTTCCAATAAGTGAGACTTTGTCAATGTTCATATTTGGAAACAAAACAAAAAAGTGAGGATTAACCTTCAAATTGTTTCTAAAACCATCTTGTTGGAGAGACAGCTTAGCCAGTAAAAACTAGGCCTACAACCCAAATGTCGAGGATGATGCTTTTGTTCAGTAATAGTTTGGAAAACATCATTCACAGAGTTTTGCTGTACAGATCTTTATTTCTACTTTTACATGATAAAAATCTATGGCAAAAATAAAATCTGAAAATCTGAAGAAGAGAGAGGTAAATACATGTCTACCCCAAGAGAAGGGACTTCACTCATTTGGGCTAAGTATGAACTATATCCATTTTGAAACTCTAAATATTTATTGAATGCGTGCTATGTGTCCTATATTTATTGTAGGCACTGGTGATGAAATAGCAAGTAAAAAAGACAGCTTCCCTACTTTTATTTCTTTCCTGTCATATATCCCTTTCTTTCTTACCTAATCTCTCCTTATTGTCTCCCAGCTGACACGTGGGTAGAGTTGTGTGCACGTGTATAAATGTAGATAGGTATTCTTTTGTTTAAAAAATACATGGACTCTCATAACTAAGAATGAGTTTGCTTAGTGTGATAATAGCTATCATGAAGGTGTAACAAATTATCTCAATTCTACAATGCCCAAGTCATAATTACATGTTTACTATTTATGTAACAGAAAAACAGACTGTACTTTCTGGTAAGTTAAGAGCCCTTGGATTCGACAGTTATTTTTGCATATGTAAATACTGAACATGGAAGAAAAGATTAATTTGTATGACCTTTTAAGAGTGAAATCCCTGTAGTGACTAAGAGACCACGTTTTTCTCAACTGTGACACACCTGACAAAGCAGTTTGTAATTTCATAGATTATCAGATTCATTCACTCATTCATCTGTGGAACTCCCTTCATTATGTCTTATTTTCTAGAAAGATATAAAAGGAAACAGAACTGTTTTACCCTGAGGAATAGTAAATTTGACAGATTAATAAAAATATAGATTTGATCAGATTAAGCACCATAAGCACCAGGCAGATAATTAAGCTGAGTTTAAGGAGGACCTGTGTGTGTGTGTGTGTGGGGGGGGGGGTAATGACAATTAGTTTGGACACAAATGATTCTTCTTGAAATCAAGACACATTTTACAAATATTTTATAAATACAAACCCATAGATAATGTTTTCAAGGAATTGGCTTATTGTCAACATTTCAAAGTTCTAGGTAATATTATATTTGATCAACAATTATAAGAAAATAATGATCATTTAAACTCATATAGGAATAAAACAAATGTATGGGGAAAAAATCTTTACCAGCTGCACAACTTACAGCGAGTTAGCATTGAGAACACACAATGAACTCAAAAGACTAAATATCCACAAAACAGCATAATTAAAAATGGGTTGCAGAACTAAACAGAATTTTCAAAAGATGAAACTTAATTGGGTGAAAACTATTTTTTTAAATGATCAATATCATTAGCTATGAGGGAAATGAAAATTAAAAGTAATTTAGGTTCTATATTACCTGTGTCAGAATGGCCACGATGAAAAACTAAGTGGTAACAAATGCTGGTGAGTAGGCAAGGAAGGGGACACAATTAGTCATTGCTGGTGGAAGATGAAACTGATTCTGCCACTATGGAAATCAGTGTGGAGATTCCTCAAAAAGCTAGAAATGGATTTACTACATGAGCTGGCTGTACCACTCCTGGGAATGTATCCAAATCACTCCTTTGCCTTCTTTAGAAATACCTGCTCATCTGTGCTCACTGCTGCCTTGTCTACAACATCCTTGCCATTTGTTTATCAACTGATAAATGGATAATCAAAATGTGGTACATTATTCAGGCGTTAAGAAAAATTAAGTTTTGAAATTTGCAGTAAATGGATGGAGCAAGAAACAGTTATTCTGTTTCAAACCTAAAAGGACAAACACCTTATGTTTTCTCTTACATGTGAATGGTAGCTTTGAATCTTTAGATCATATGTGCATTTCATTTGGTCATTCACACTCATGAGGCCAGAAAAGTACTACGGGGACACAGGGAAGAGGGAAGAACCTTTCAAGGGAGGAGAGATAGTATGCAGGCCAATGAAGGAGCAATTCAGCAGGGAGGCGGAAATGTGGTGGGAGTAGAGGGCAGGTTAGGGGGGCAAATACGGTGGCAAGGATAATTAACACTAAAGGGTTTTTTTTTCTTATTTTCCATATTGATCCCAGTTCCCTCTCCCTCCCATCCCATCCCCCCCACTCCAGAACAGTGGAAATGCTACCATAAATGCCCTTCCCTGATAATGAAATTGATGACTAACTTATCCAACATAATAGAGCCCTCATCTAGTAGCTGATGGAGACAGAAGCAGATACCCACAGCTAAACACTAAGCTGAACTGGTGCACACAATGACTAAAGGATTTTTTTGGAAAAAAATCATATAAAACCCACTACAGTAGACGTTTCCATATATATACTTCTTCAAATATATATACATATATATAAACCCCATAAATATATACACATAGATGTATATAACTCCCATTTATATGTTTATATGAGTTTAAATAGAGATCCTGGATAACACGGATGGCAATGTTTATAATACTCCCAAATAGACATCACATGCTAGCAAATAAAGCCTAAGTACAAAGAATGTGATGTCACTCTTGGAATTGTTAGCCAGTAAGGTCCTGTAGGGCCCCTTAGCCTTACCGACTCTTGCAATTGCTCTTGGTTACCCTCCTAACTTGATGATAGGACCCTATTTCTGAGGATATTGTAAAACATAAATCATCAAGCATGGATAAATCAAGTGGGTAGTGACCTGAAAGCTTCCTTCTTAACATCTCACTTTCACAATGCTGTAATGTTCTATGCACTCTATCAGAGGAGAAAAAAACCAAGAATCTTACACGTGTTATACACCTTGTGAGCTATAATACCAGTTTCCTGGCAAGATTTGTCTCCTGGCACAACAGTGCCACAGATGTTGGAGGAGTGACCAACTGTTCTGATTGGATTTAGAGCCTGATCCACAAAGAAACATTTGTCACTAATATTACTAATATCGGGGCCAAGAGACTGGCAAGATAGGTCATATACCCTAGAGAATGTATCATTATTATTCTGCTAAATGGACATAGAATTGAAACAATTCCTAATGACTCATTGCTATAGTCATAGATTAAGTGCATCTCTGATCCTCATCAGAGAAGCTTTTAGTGCAATAGATGACCATTAATAATTCAGACATCCATAACTGGACATGGTGTAAAGAACAAGAGAGTGATGTGTTCAACCCTAATTGAGACATCTTTATTGGACCACTTCTACAGTGCAGGAATCATGCTTGAAGGGTGGAGAGATTGCAAGAGCCAGAGGATATGACTACAGTGAAAGTGTCTGGTGAATAAAACTAGACAGTTGCACATATGAACACTTAATCATTGTATTAGTATACACAAGACCTGGACAAGCTGAAGTCAGACTAAATCCCAGCAAGGAGAGGCAATCACAAGAAACTTATGGCTCGCCATAATACTATGGGCATTTAATAATTGCTTGGGGAAAGAGAGTGAGTTTTCTTTAAGTGTGTAATCCCTGGTAGATCTGTGGGGACATGGAGGCAGGTGTTGGAGGAGGTGGTGAATGTGATTAAAACATATTGTATGGAAGTCTCAAAGAATTAATAATTTATTTTAACAATATAGTCCTGAAATGATAAAAGTGTTTATTATTGCACGTGCCCCTTAATGTGGCCTAACATGGTTTTCCTGGTTTAGTACATGGCACACTCACACATGTACATTACACCCCATGCTTTCTATATTTGCTACATATTTGGAATAGATGTTGTAAATTATAAAATATGGGAGGAACAAAGCATGTAGTGGGCTCTTCATAAAGTTAATTGGAAACATATATGTTACCATTCATAAGGAAAATTAGTAAGGGATAATAAGGAGGTTGCTATCTATGGGGAGACATTACTCATAGTCAAGGGGCAGTAGCTGTTCAGGAAGGGAGAGAGGGCAGTGTAAAGACATTTGGAGTAACTGATTCGGTAATGATCAGAATCACTTACAAGGAATCTAAAAGAGGATTGTTCTAGTATAGATATGCAGCACAGGATGACCTCAGTTACTGTTCAACATTTACATAAAGAGAAATGAGGCCAATGTTGTGAGAGTTCTAAGAATTCAATGATGATATTAAAGGGAGATTCAAGAGGTACATGCTCCTTGTAGCCCATGACAGGATTTTGCTATAGAATCAGAGTATTTGGGGAGCCACGGAAAGAGTTTCAGTAGAGGAATGCGATGATCCCTTTCAAACTTTAAAAAGGTTTCCCTGGCTTCTATGTCAAGAATGGATTTCAGAAAATGGAGACAGGATGCCAAGCAACCTGCTGGCAGGCTATTGTAAGAGCCCAGCTGAGAGTCTGTGTAGACTTGATATAGCACATGGTTGCAAATCGACAGAATTTATGTCAGCACAAAAGCCTGTGACCTGCTCACAGAGTCCCTTTCATCTGCGTCCTAAGCAGATATTGATTGCAAAGTGGAACTACAAAAGACAGGCCCTTCCTTTTCATCTGTGGAAGTTGTACCAACATAAATTTTGTCTATTTGCAACTGTGTGCGGTGTCAAAACTTGCCTTTTAAACATCTCTAATAAGAAATCAATGATGCCAAAACAGTCCGTTCTGTCTATAAAGTCACACAGAAACACTGACAAATATTGCAGGTGTGTTTGTCCACAGAGTTAATCAGATACTGAATGTATGAAGCTGAAATATGCATGCATGTGTTTGATATTAGGAATGCACTCCTGGAGACATCTCATAATATGAAGGCGAATGACTTTAGATTCATATGGAAAATAATGCAAATCTCCCTTTGGACTGAGACAGCCCTTTGTTTGCCTGCTGAGAGTGCCACCTGCCAATGGTTAGAAGAGCTGACATCATCTCCGGGACTGTCCTGGTCTAAGTGAATTGCCTTGACCTAAGTCTTGTCCCTTCCTTGGCTCCAGATCCAGTGACTTGTACCTGGAATGCTAGAGACCCTGGAAATAGCTTGCTTGTAGGTGGGACACTGAGGGTCAGCCTCTATTGAACTAAGCTGCAATTACATCACAGACTGCCCTCTGGTCAGCCTTGTTTCTCTCTCCCATAAGGTTCTTTAGGAAGACCTGGCGCCAAGAAAATGAAAATGCGGTCTTATCGATGTTTATTAAAGAAGCAGAACTAAGATAAAAAAGAAGCATAAGCCTGGCCCGGGGTGTAGCTTAGTCATAATGTCCTTTCCTTGCATGTGGATTTTTTCCCAACATTGTCACACAAACAAGTAGAGCTTAGCAACCATACCCTATCTCAAAAGAGTTAAGAGAAACCATTTTTTTTCTTGTGCATTCTCAAAATAAATGATTTTTTTACAAGAAATTGATTTACTTTTTTAAAATTAAAATTTGAATTAAATTATGTTCTTTGAACAACTAAAGAATTCTACACAAAACATGGAATTAGTATTAAACAAATTTAATACCACCAAGGAGTATGATGCCATTCATTTGCTTGTTGCTTATTTATGTATTTATTCACTGGCCTCTGATCATCTATCAGTGGCCAACATTACTGGAGGAAATGTGATGTTTAGAGGTTCTTTATTAAATTAGTAACTCAATTAAATTTTGACCTGTTTTGAACACTGTGGAATTTAACATCGAACAAAATTTTTAAATAGACATATAAAGCCTTTCCCCAGAGCAAATATATCTAAGAGGAAAGGGTCACAGGCTTTGCTGCCAGCCCCTGGTGTAGAGTATGGTGTGTCTGTAGCCAGGAATCCAATAGACCTTGTACTCAGCTAAAAATGTGGTTTTCGCAAGGGTTCTTAATCTACTTCTGATGGAGCCATTGAAAGATTAGATGAGTGGACATATATTTAAAGACATACCCACACTTTCTTTCAGACATGAATGGGGCTATAATAGACATAAATATCACTTATTTGCCGTGTAAGAAACTTCAGCCAGCATTCAGCCATTTTCCTAGTCTCTTGGGTACATAGTAGTTCTTGAACTACTCATCACCTTTATCCAGGAAGGAAATGAATCACGCTCTTCTTTTGTTTGTTTGTTTAAAAACCCAATGATGCAAAAATATGAAAACTGCTATTTAATAAATTTAGGAGGGAACAGGAGAGCAAATCTCATTAGCAGCACTGTCTCCCAGATATTTAAAGATTTTTTCCCCTCTCGGTTTTGTTGAGTGGCCATAGAATTCAGAAGGCTCAAGATTATTATCATGGCAATAAATGCCTACCTAATATATGTTCATAAAGCTCATGTTTAGAATCATTAACAAAAATGACCCAAGTTTTTGAGTTTCTTGTGAACCTGAGTGGACAAAAGAAGGAATATTTAACTTGTTCTCAACATATCAGTTCTGATGGCTGAACCTTCTAATGCTTGTCAAGAAACAAAGTTTTCATCCATCTTGATGGAAAGGGCCCCTTTTGATACTGATATTGCTATGTTCAAATGCAAACTAGGGTTGAAGATTTATTAGAACTTTAAAAGTCACTGATAAATTCTCTCTCTCTCTCTCGAAAATTACTAAAAGTTTTCAAGTGTATGTAGCACTCAATATTTCGTTAACAATTTCCCCAATGTGGTCCCAGAATCAACAGTTCATAATCTTTAAAGACATTGTACTACTGCTACAGTATCTTTTTGGAGGAAGATGTGAGATATACTCACCATATTCTGAAGTGTGAGGGAGGCTGGAATTTCCAACCCATTCCCATTTCACATCCCTGACATAAAGCAATAAAACATCCTACTTACTTTCCAAAGGTCAGAGAGCCAAACTTGTTTTCTTGATTAAAAGAGTTTAAAAAGGATTTCCCCCCAATTTGCTTAAATAAGGGGATTTATGGACTAGACTTCTGGAACAGTCACGAAACAGAAAATACAATGAGGACTCATGTTTAAGTTGGTCCTTTCTCCCCTTGCTGGGCCCCATCGCTCTACTGTATGTGCTTCAGAAGGGAGGAATGGTACATAGAGTCTCTGAATGCCACCACTGCAAAGCATACAAATAGCCATGGAACATGGATTCTGGGGAATATTATTACTATGGCCAAGGAGAGGCAGCACAGACCAAAATAATTTAATTTATCTGACTAAAATAAAAATCATAACACTCACATATTGCTCCTATTCCTCACCCTTTTTTATAGGCTTGAGCTCTTGCCTCTGACTCAAATCAATGTTAAACACTAGGATTACCATCTGAAAATTATCTGTTACATAATTTAATAGATGCCATAATAGATTTTTAGTTTCACAAATATCCTGTGTTATTTTCAATAATGCCTACTACTATTTTGCATATATAGGCACATAATCTTTTAGAAAGTTGATTGCACTGTCTTTGTGGGCCAGATTATGTTAGGCAGCAGCCAATGCTGTCTGAAATCTACCATTACAACATTACATATTTATTTATTCAGAATGAGTAATCAGCTTCATTTCTCAAAGGCAATACACTAGGAAATGTACATAAAATCTTGTCTGCTGATTAACCTAACAGATAATAAAAGAATATGAGTATCATAAAAGTTTTAAAAGTGTAAATGAGGACTTAATATGAGAGATAGGATTTACAAATCAGTAGAGAGAAAAACCAAATTCCAATCTACCTTCTATGGTGTTTTATTCGAGGCCCAAACAGAACAGCTTACCTTAAAACAATGAAATTGACTGCATTCATCATTTCCTCCTATTTTTTTTTATTTTAAGAGCTAATTTTTAATTTCAAGAGGTGAAAATATAAAAATAGCTAAATGCTTGTGGAAATATTAAGAACTCTATTTGAATTATTTTGAATTTGAATGTAATTTTTACTAATACTGTTGAGCTTTGGGGGTAATTAGAATGAGCAAAGCTGGGAACTTGAATAATTAAAAAGATAAGATTAATTTCAGGAGAAGCATCATTATCTAAAACCAAATATTAGAATTCTTGTAAAACGCAAGGCAGTTTAGGGATGGAGAATGGTAAGAGTAACATTTTCCATTTATTTCTCCACATTAAAATAACAGATTTTCTTGAATAGATATTAAGTTCATTCATACTACATAACATTTGAAAGGTTTATCGTACATGGCTATTTGATTTTTTTTAAATACTTTATTTTGATATTAACTTTTTAAAGAAAGCAATAATTGAACCACTATATCTTCAGTGATTACGTATCACTTGAACAATGGTTTCTTGAATCATTTCTTCCTAAATCATTTTTGAATTGGTAATGTGTGTGAATTATGAAAGCACTAACTAGTTCCCTGGAGCAACCATTCTCAGTGTTGTGCTTCATATGTCCACACATCTTTGAGTATTTCACACTCAAGGACTCTCCAATACACCGTCCCTGTCCTTTGTCGCTTATCATGCACCATATTGATTACTCTTGGACATGCCATACCACTTCCAAATGGTACTGGATGTTTCTCTTTCTGCTCTTGCCATGAAAACAACACGGAGTTGATTGTAAATGCCTGAGTATCTTCACAGATCTGAAATGCTCCTCACAACATTGACTTCTGCTAAAATGATTCATATATTAAATTTTTTCAAAAATAGCTTTAAATTGGCTCCTAGAGAGGCCTAACCAGTTATATTTTCAATAGTAATATGGAAGGGAGATTGTATTTTTAATTCTCTCCTAATCGTGTATTACAATTTTTGATTTAAGTCAATCTGGAGAAGAAAACATCACAATTTCATAGTAGCTTCACTTTTGGTTGTATGGTTCATGCGGCTGAGATTGTCTTACGTTCCTTTATGTCTAAATATTACAGAATTTTCTCTTCTGAAAGCTGTATTTTCATATCATATTTATTGTAAAATTTAAAAATTAAGACTGTCTTGGGGGCCCTCATAAAAGAGGTGAAGTTTACACCAGAATGTTTTGTGACCCAGTCTTCATGTCCCTGCCATACACATCTTGGACAGTCCTTATTTGAAAAAGAGAGAAATAACTTTTGAGTTAAGACAGATGAATCATGGAAAAAATGCATATTAATATCACCATCATCTTTGTGCAGAGCCAAGAGAAAACATTTTCAATAGAAAATATTCGATGAACTATAGAAATGTGGAGAAGTACCTTCCTAATGACAATCAAATTGTTGTTGAGAATAGAGCACCACACCGCACCCTGCATAAATACATGGCCAGGATTTCAATATCTGAATGATCAGGCTTCTGTAAGAACCCGAATTTGATGAGCATTGTGTGTGCTGTGTCTCTTTGTTTAGAACTCATGGGGCTAGTAAATATAATCCTCTTCCCCTGCGGCCCGCGTGGCGAAGGTGTACGCTGAGGTGGGCTCCTGCATGAAGAACAGATTCTCATGAATAAAGGATGGCATTCGTTTACTGCAATTTGAGGGATAGCAGCAGGTCTGAAAGCTGCCTACTTCAAGCTCTGGACAAGAAAAATGGCATGGGGGAAAAACTGGATCTAATTTTGAATAATGTGCCTGAGGATCCTTTCAGCTGGATCCTTTGCCACTTTGTTGTTATACTCTCTGAGAATATTTTTTTTTTATAGTTTTCATAGAGAGTTAGAGAGCTGAAATTGCAAAATGCAACTGTTGCTTCATTGTTTCATTTCAAATGGACCTCACATTTTAGAAATTGATTTTGTATAGTATTAGGCATTGAAACCAAGATAGAGAGACATCAAAAGATACCTGTGAAAATTCATATCTTTGCTTTCTATAGCATTAGAAAGTTAATGTAACATGTACAGTGCATTGCGTATTGTAGTTTGCAATAAGCTATACTCCTTTTTTTTTCATTTAAACTATTTTTCAACTATTTTGACCATTAAGTATGAAGACAAAATACCAGGATGAAATAAGTGCTTTTATTGATTTTGAGAATTGTGTGCTATTTGGATTGCTTAGTCACATTTGTGCAATTTATTAACTATCTTATACAGATCCAGAGAAAGTTAGAGAAAAGTGAAATAAGAACAAAAAGAAATTAAATTCTGTGTATGAGGTACTCAGTGGTTCTCAACTTTCCTCCTGTGACCCCTTAATATAGATCCCATGCTGTGGTGACCCCCCCAACAATAAAATTATTTCATTGCTACTTCATAACTGTCATTTTGCTACTGTTATGAATCGTAAAATAAACGTCTGAAATGCAGGATATCTGATATGTGACTCCCAAAGGAGCTGCAATTCACAGGGTGAGAACCACTGCCCTAAACTCAAAAATAGATACTCAAAGAAGAACTGAATAAAAATCTATAAACACACACACACACACACACACACACACACACACACAATCAAAAATGTCTCAATCTCCAAGATCAGCTAAATGGCCATCCAGGTGGAACAAAATTATTGATTTGCAAATACTCAAGTATTCCTGCCTCAATGCTTTGTAGGTGGCTGAGATCACGTAACTTGCTCTCAGCAATGGTTGATGAGAGAAAAGACAGCCCTCATCCCCATTCATAAGTAAATAGGTGCCATCAAGCAATCTCCAAACCCTTAAAGAAGTTAAAGGAGGAAACTGTCTGGAGATGAATTACAGAGGGAGGAATATCAAAATTCTTTGTGAAATGGTGGTGTGGGAAGATACTGAGCTCCAGACTCGACTATGCCTCAAAATCAAAGCACCTGAAACCAAGGAGAGCAGAAAAGACCCCTTGGATCTTCGTGGAGGAGCAACCTCTGCCACAGTCTTTTCAAATTGATTATCTACTCAGTTTGATGACTCAACTCACCTATATTTCCGTCAAACCCCTATGAGTAAAAGATGAGCATACAGAGTTGTTTGTTGGAATCAGATGGGATAACAGCTATAAAGGTAGCACCTTGTTCTATTTCATATTGTTAAAGCCCCCTTTTAATGCATTATTTGGCAAACAAAAAAAAATTCCATAGACAGGAAATAAATAGACTGAAGTTTGACATCTGGCTTTCTCTACCACTGCTTGATTGTGTTATCACAATGTACAAAAAGGCCAATCAATTACATATAAGAATTGCATGGTATATGCAAAGAATACGTGGTGGTGTCTTCTATTATAGTCCTTTATGAGAACAGGTGGTGGCTTGGATTTAGCCCAAGGGCTATCGTTTGCAGCCCCCTCTCGATACCATTTTAATTATAATTATGTTGAAAGAAGAGGGTTTGTCGAAATGAGTTGAATTCAAATGGTTTTAGACAGTGTATAATGTGCTCAGAAGGCTGTTATTTGCTATGAGAAAGACATTTATGTGTACTGAGTATTCTCCATGTGGCCAGCAATCTGTTAGGTACTTTATGCACATAATTGCATTTAATTTTTTATAGGTTGGCATTTGAAGATAAGAATATTGAGACAGGTTCAATGAGGAACCCAAGTTAGCATGGATAATAGTTTTCTAATGTAGGATTGGTGTTTACCTGACCCTACATTCTGAGGTCTTTTCATACCCTTTTAACTGTTACATTGAACAAGTACCACTCAGAGGTAAATCACAAGGACATCTATCCCTATTATAATTACCTCTATACACACAATCTATAAGAGTATTATTGTCCTCTCATATAAAACTTAGGCAGATAGCCCAAATAGGGTATGTGTTCATGACAGGACAAATATATATGTATTTTCTTCCAGATCTTTTAATTCCTAAAATCATCTCAATTTAGTGATGTACATGATCTGTCCAGTAAAAGAATAAAAGCCATAAGCTGAATGAAAGGGAAATCATAATTTTAATTCAGCCTTGGGTAATTTTCCTAACTCCTTCTTCCGTATCCTCATTTTTTAAATTGTTTTGAAATATTATGTAGCTCATGGATGTGCAAAGACATCCACTAGTCCCAAGCACTCATATGCCCCTCAGGAACCATTCCCTCAGGAGAGGTACAGCAGAAGAGTGTTCTTTCCTTTATGCTTCCCAGTTTCTTTTCACTATTCCCAATGGCATTTTCATATATTATTTCTTTTTATTTTACATATATATTTATTATTTTTTCTTATTTTACATTTTGTTCCCAGTTCCCTCTCCCCCTCCCAATCTATTCCATTTCTTATCAACTTCTACCATGTGTAGTTGTAGAGATGGAGGCCACCTTAAAGAGCTTCATCGACTCCTTCTACCTTTCACCGCCTTCTCTCTCTCACCCTCTCACTCACTCTGAAATATGGTACTCATGAAACTTATTAGGTTTTCTCAGGTTCTAGTGATCATTTTAAGCACTTTTCATTTGATTGGGAGTGAGCTAGAAATGTACTACCTACAGATATTTCTAGCCTCTGACTCATGTCAGTTGTAACTGTCTAGGATTTAAAAGGCTGCCTTTAGTCATCTGAAAATCTGTCCTCAACAAGTTGGCCAAACCCCTGCCCACGAAACATGGGGGGAATTTGTGTCTCTTATCCTTGGACACATAGATACCTTCAAGCAATGCTGTGGAAGTACATTCAATGTTGTTTTTTCCTTAAGACATTGGCAGTCTGGTTGTGAATTGAAAATTATTACTCTAGGATTATTTTCAAAATTATTGTGGATCATCATGGGCCTGGGGATCAATAAGTTTATTCTGTAACTGAAAGGATGAATATTTATTCATTTACTAATATTTCAAAATTGTAGATCTGGTATGTAAGTAAACCATGAGCTACTGTAGTCTCTGGTTTGAGAGAACTTACCATCTTTTAAAAAGTCACATGTCCATTAATTTATTTAAACCTTGGGTGTTTCTGATATTTTAAAAAAGAATGTTCCTATATAACAGAGCAAGACCAATGTCAAAAAAATAAAATAGAATTACAGATTTCAATTGGTAAAGAAGGGAATACTGTCTTTTCATTTGACTTTTTAAAAATCATCATATTTAGCTTTTCCGATAATTCTTAATGTGCCATACAAATGGCTGCATTTGGCCACTTTAAGAAGAGATGCTGGACTCTGATCTGCAGTCGACTCTTTATCACCATGGTGAAGATCCACTCCATATTTCTGAGAGCTTAGTAAGAGCTCTGGTCATCTCTTGCTGATGACTTTGAATATTTGTATATATTCCATTCAGGTCCAGTCCCTGCTTCATGGTGTCCTTGATTTTTTATGAGAATCATGTCCGTCAACATCATATTACCCAGCATCCTAAAATGTTGGTCTTTAAAAACATTTAGAGAAAGTTAATGGAGCCGTGGAACTAAAGAAGAGCTTAGAAATTTCCACAAGCTGTTGGAAATTAGAACATGATGAAATGGAACTGAATTGGAGACTATGTATTACAAAATATGCACATCAGAGAACAGAAGAGCCACAGGTCCTATTGTTCTGCTTCAGTGTTCAAAAGGTCGGCTCTTTAAATTATAACACTTTTACAATTATTGTATTTATAACTCCAAAAGCCAAGTTTTACTGTTAAAGTGATTTAAATACTAACAAATTTCTGGGTAACTCTAATCATTAGATGAGTTTTATTTATGATAAAATGATAAGCAAGAAACATCATAATATTAAATACATTGTGGTGGGAGATGTCAGTCTATAAATATGTTTCTCATATTGGTGAATGAATAAAGCACTGTTGGCCAATAGGAAAGCAAGGTAGGCGGGACTAGGAGACTAGGAGGATTCAAGGAAATAGTAGGGGGAGTCAAGATGGAGAGAGAACAGAGGTCCGGGACCTCTCTCTCCCAACGCTTAGATTAATAGAACTGGGTTAATATTGAAGACAGAGCTTGCCTATAAAAATGTAACAGGCTATCAGCTTTATATCTAATACAATGTCTCTGTGTGTTATTTGGGGCTGAAGTGATAGTGGGTCCAGACCTGCAGGAAAAAAAAAAAAAACTACTCTTAACAACATTGAAATACATTTAATGAGAATTCTTTAAGAAGCTTAAAACTATCTGTTAATCTTGAAACGATTTGATTTTGGGTAATCAAATCCTGATATGTAATACTCATTGTCTGTGTACTGAAATAATTCAAAGGCCATAATTCAGAATTAAATAAAAGACTTGAGGTGTTTCCACTATAGGATACCCACAGATTCAGGGATGAAGAAATTTTTCTGGTTGCCTGCAGAGAATTATTTTAACCCCATAACTCAGATTTTACATTTCCTAGTAATAGTGAAGTCAATTTTGTTCTGAATATACAGCAACCTTATTTTGTTGTAATGAGATATATATTGGATATACTGATCCTCTGCCATAGTGAATTACACAGGCAGGCTCTCCATGCTATGAAAAGTGTTTCTCTACTGGAGGCGCTCATAAAGAAACTCAAAGTTTCTCCAATTAGTCTTTCTAAATGCCCTAGGCCCCAGTCATCTCCTCTTCCATGTCCTACACAGCTCCATAACATTGTTGGACCCACTAAGCCCCCGGGATTTGGCTGTCTTCCCCTATGGCAATATTTTGTTTTTAAAAATAAACTTGTCACTGTTGTATAATTTTGTGAAGGGAGTGGGCACCTTTGTGATTGACCAAGCTGTGTTGAAAGATAGCAAGCACAGAAACTAAAGTTCAAGATATGAAAGAACTTATCCAAAGTCTCAGCAGAATGCTGGAGAGAAGAATTGCTTCCAGACTGAAAATATCTTGAGTTTTAAAATTGTGGTAATCTGGGATGGGCTCAGGACACACACACACACACACACACACACACACACACACACACACATTATTAAAGGTGATGTGACTTATTTCTTTATTTACTTATTTATTTATTTTTATTTTACATATCGATCCCAGTTCCCTCTCCCTCTTCCCCTCTTTCTCAACATCCCATTTCCCACAGACCACCTTCCCCTCCCATGCACCCCCCACTCCACATGTAGGGTGATGCCTTCCAGAAGGAGTTATCTAAATCTGTCAAGTTATTTAGGAGTACGGACTAGGACCTCTCTCCTGTCTCTAGGTTAAGGGAGTATCCCTCCATGGGGAATGTGCCCCCAAATTCCTTTTGTGCACCAGGAATACATCCTGGTTCCACTGTCTGAGGTCCCTTAGACTGCTCAGGCCTTCTGGCTGAGACCCATGTTTAGGAGGTCTGAGTTGGTCCCATCCTGGATTCCCAGCTATCAGTCTGGGAGCCCATTAGCTCCTCCTTGTTCAGGTCAGCTGTCTCTATGTGTTTCTGCAGCCTGGTCTTGTCCTCCCTCTCTGCATCTAGATTCCATTTCAACTCAGTGTTTAGATGTGGGTTTTTGTTTCTGTTTCCATCAGCTACTAGACAAGGGCTCTATGGTGGTGGAATCAATCTCATTATCAGGGAAGGGCATTTATGGTAGCCTTTCCACAGCTGCTCAAATTGGTAGTTGGGGTCAGCCTTGTAGGTCTCTGGACATTTCTCTAGGATCAGTTTTCTCTTCAAACCTAGTGAGCGTGTGCAGCACAAAAGCTTGTAGACAGAATGAGGACAAAATCAAGACAAGGACAACAAATCTTGGCCTCAACTGTTGCCATGGCTTGTGTCATGGCACTGGTTGAATTTCTTAGCTTCTCCTGACCTAGGTTATACACTGTCATTCTCATGGATAGCCTCATCTGTATTTGCTACCCTTGTCAGGCAGGGTTCTCTGTTTCTCTCACAGCCTCCCACATATAAGAGGTAGCTAGACAGATAAACAAACTAGCAAACAAACAAACAAATGAAAAAACAGGAAGCTTTCCTATAAGGTACACAAAGAAATGGTTCAGTAGTAGTGAAAAGTGACTGATGTCAGAGAAAAAGGGATATAATCCCAAAGTAAGTGGATCTGTGTTTACCTGAGGGGGAGGCTTAGAATAAACAAAAATTAGGATATCCTTGTCCAAGTGGTTTTGCTTTGTGGTCTGGACAATGCATCAAGAATATTTGTGTATTCAACAGCCTTTGTAGAGATAGGCAGAATCTTAGTAACAGAGAACAAGCTTACTGATAACCAGGTAAGCCAGAAGCAACACAACACTTGCTTCTGTAGAAAATGGCTGGCATTTTTACTGAACTTTTAAACACTCGCATTCCACGCATTTAGGATTCCTCATGTACTGGAGCTTACAGTGTATTCAGGGCCTTGATACATGTCACTTTAAGGGACAGGAAAAAAGCAGGATGTGGGTGCCTGCTACTGATGTCTGTTATATAAGATACAAGACACTTTTCATCCAATGATGGATGTCTTCTATGAATACTGCAAGATGACTAATGTGCTTGGGAATAGGAATATTGTATGATTCTTGATTTAAAAAACATATATATTCTAAAATAATAATGACATATTCATAGACAAAAATTCTGTTATGTTTTTTTATATAGACAAAATTTAAAATTTTATGTAATCAAATACATCAGTCTAATACTCTATAATCTAGTAGTTCCACTGGATTCTGGAAATATTTTATCTCCTCTCTTATATAAATACTCATTTATTTTTGTACTTAATTTTTAAAGATCAGAGCTTAAATCTATGTGATTATTGTTTTACAAATCTCCCACTCTGAACTTACAATTAATTATCTCAAAATCATGTAAGTTGTCCATCTTTACCTGTTTACATAAAATGTATTTCTAATAAATTAAAATTCCTGGATGGCAGTTTTATTCACATCTGCCTATGCATGTGCATAAGTATGCGTGAAAATACTTCTGTTTTCAGCACCTGTTTAGCTGGTGCCAGCTCAGTTTTACCCTGTGTATGCATTCACTCTTCCACAATGGTTAAGTAAAGTAATTCGACTGAGCTTTGGCTTTCCAAGTAAACAGAACCTTGCTGAGAAAGCAAATGCTAAAAGACTACTGGGTAAAGATGCAATTTAGGAAGTGTGAAGATGGGAACAAAATGGGCATGTTGACAGAGCATTGTGGTAGGTAGGAGATTCCAAAGTCTCCTCTGATGATGCCATTTCAGCCAATACCAAACTGTAACAACTGAGCATCAGAAGAAGATGGTGGAAAGATGTCATGATGGAAGGGCACAGAGATGTACAACTTTTCTCTTGAGGAGAGGTCTTTCACATGCGTTTTGATTACTGTGCTGGCTGGTTTTGTGTGTTAACTTGACACAAGCTAGAGTCATCAGAGAGGAAGGAGCCCCAGCTGAGGAAATTCTTCCACAAGATCCAGCTGTAAGACATTTTCTCAATTAGTGATCAGTGCAGGGAGGGCCCAGCCCATCGTGGGTGGTGCCATCCTCGAGGAACAAGCCAGTTAACTAGCATTCCTCCATGGCCTCTGCATCAGTTCCTGCCTCTAGGTTCCTGCCCTGTTTGAGTTATTGTCCTGATTTCCTTAAGTGATGAGTAGCAATGCTGAGTCATAAGCCTAATATACCATTTCCTCCCTGACTTGATTTTGAGTCATGGTGTTTATCCACACCAACGGAAACCCTATCTAAGATGATCACTCTCTAGCAGTTTTGCAAGTTGTGTGATATTTAGTGACAATTCTGGAATTTCAAGGCTCTTTGTCATATTTCCCTAGTTATCAACTATTATACCATTGCCTTTTCTTCTCTATTTGTCTTTAAGTAATTTCCGCAAGGTAGTATTGGGTGCCACATCCGTAACATCACATTCTTTCACTCCCATACATAAATCAGGGATAAAGAATAGAATAGAATAGAAGCAACACTTCTACTGGGGAGTGAAACTACACTGAGCTTGCACAATACCTTTTCCTTCCCTGAGTGCCTGCCTGACATGTCCAGACTCCAAGCCTTAGGGTGTTGCTTTATTAAAGCTTGCCTGAGGATTCAGAAAGCAAACTCAGCCACAAGCCATAGAAACCAGGTACATACCTTTAATCCCAGCACTCAGGATTAAGAGGTAGAGGTATCTCTGTTAGTTCAAGGCCACACTGAGCTACAGGAAATTGATCCAGTCCTAAAGAGAAACAGTTTACACAAAGAAGACCTGAGCACCTAGGATCACATGCCTTTAATCCCAGGATTCATAAGCGTTATTAAAGACAGGAATACGGTCTCAGGGCTGTGATTCGTTGTCCAGCCACATTGAGGATAGAAGATATTTAGGTCTCAGGATTCTCCAGCCACTCTGAAGAGAGGCAGCTATCTGAGATTTGGTGGAGCCAGGATTTCCTTTCAGTTTGGGGTACAATAAGGACAAGTGGCTGACTGCTTTGCTTTTCTGATCTTCAGCTTGAAGCTTGAACCCCAATACCAATCTCTGGGTCTTTTATTTATCACGCTACATCTTACTTTGTCTCGTGTTTGCTGCTAGGTGGAGATTCATGCCAATCTTATCTCCATTATCCCCTGCCTACCTACATATGTGTTCTAATACTGCTCTTAGTGATATTTTTGTTAGATCCAATACTGAGTCATTGTTTGTTTTGTGGTATTACAGTTTGCAAGTAGAAATATCTTAGTTTTCACAGACCCTCTCTTTTAGAGTTATTTTTCTATCTTGCAGTAATGGAGGTGTATAAAGTTAATATTATTAAAATTTCCTGTCATGTTAAAAATACTCTGATGAGATATTTTTATTAATATTTACTAGCCTTAGAGTAGCTCGCTAACATATTGGAATCATTTAATATGGAAGTCAGTATAACAATTGGCTTTGAACTTCAACCAAATATATTAATTTAGTCCATAAATCAGTTTAATCCATTTCTATATTTTCCAGAGAGAGAAATTAAAGTCTTCCTCTGGCTATTTTCTAACTTTTCCATTACTGGACAAAAATGCTCTTAGGTCCAATAGATTATTTTCTAGAGAGATGTTATTGATGATCATCTGAAAGCACTGGCGTGTATAGGGTGGTGGTGAATGTCTTACTTCTGGGAATATAGATACAAAATGAGGTGATAATGAAATGGCCAGAAGGACAAGTTTTGTGTGTGCTATGAACAAAATTCTTAGAAGCAAAGAGGCATGGAAGAACAGCAGAATAAGATATACAATGTTTAAAACATGTAGCACTTACATCATTAATTTATGATCTGAATTTGGTATTTTGGGATAAAAATGATGAAATGCAACTTAAATGTGTTATGCAGAAATTGAGGGGGGGTGTCTCTTTTTTTACCTCTAAGTTTTATGTTTGTTCCTCTTGTGGCTTCCATGTAAGGTACCTTCATAAAAGTCTCTGTGGGTCATTTATGATCTACACTGTCACTTTTTTTTTAACTTGTTTATTAGGCCCTTGTACTACCTGAACTTGAATTGACCATTCATACTTGTGACTTCTTTTTGTGAATTGTGACCCTTTACTTTTCTTTATATAAATGATCCCCCATGGAAGGCCTCACCCTTTCTATGGGGCAGAAGAAGAATGGGATGGGGATTAGGGAGGGCATAGTAGGATGGGAGGGAGAACTGGGATTGATATATAAAATAAGATTGTTTTTAATTTAAATAAAAAAGGAAAAATTAAAAAAAATAACATTCACAATCATTTCATATTTAGGTACCAGTTTAACATTAAAATTATTCATTGTACTGTTTAAATACTTCCTATGTAAAACACATTTGAATTCAATTTAAACCACAAAATAGCAGATAAGAAATTAAATGAGCATAAAGAAATTAGGTGTCCAGACAAGTGGACAGAACCTTAAAGCCACTCTGTCCTAATTGTACATGAAAATCCATTCACAGATGGAATGTCTGTGTCCCTCGATGTCATGGGAAAGAGGCCTTGTCTTGTCTCTCCGGATGTTGACACCAGTAGAGTTAGGACATTTTCATTTGAGAGTCCCTAAGTAAAACCACCAGGTGCAATCACCACTAAGAATTTCCAGGGAAATTTGTTCAGGGACTGAAGGTAAAAGAAGCAATTCCCAAAGCAATGAAAATGATAAGTCATGTTTCTGTGTATTTTCAGTTCTAACCAGATGTAACACTTACTTATGGACCACCATGAAGTTAACAGAGGGAGAATTGCAGATCAGCAGAGGAAGTGTGTGCAAACTGAGTTAGCACAGAGAGAAAAGAAACTTCGCAGAAATCCCAGATGAAAGGAGTGGAGAATTAATCATACCCTTTCACTCAGGGTTTTGAAACCCCCTTAGGATTCAGCAGGTCAAAGGTGAGATAATGTTCCCAGCACACTCTTGCTTTATTTTCTACCTTACCTGCCTGGCATTGGGCAGATGCCAGATGCTGTGGGGTGAATTTCATCCCCCAAAGACTTGTGTTGCAGTTTTCACTCCTAGTTGCTATGATTGGAATCTACTGGGAATGGAGGTCATTGAGAGGTCATGAAATTTAAAATGAGGTCAAAATGCAGTAGTGTTGATTTTCATTAAATTAAACTGATGCTTCTATAAGGAATCACTAAGAGGACTCATGTAGGGAAAGAAAGAAGCAATATGTAGATTTATTTGGCTTGGCTACAAGATAGGAGATACTTAGGGAGCCAGAAGATGCAAGGGATCCTTGTAGATCTTCCCCAGAGAGCATATCCTTGCAGACATGTGCTTTTGTATGTCAGCTTCTAGGCATGTACAATAAATTTCTCTCGCTTTCAACTAAGTATAAAACTAGTATGGTAAGTGCTCTCTTCCTATAAGATGTGGAATATATATATATATATATATATACACACACACACACACACACACACACACACAGAGAGAGAGAGAGAGAGAGAGAGAGAGAGAGAGAGAGAGAGAGAGAGAGAGAGAGAATCACACATTGCAGGACAGGCTAGCCTTAAACTCCAGGAAATCATGCTTCTTCAGCTTCCTAAATGCTAGGATTAGAGGAGTACACCATAGTAACAAGTCCTTTCTGACTGACTTCTCTTTCTTGTCCTTTCTAATTTCCAATAATGTTTTTGTTTGTTTGTTTGTTTTTGTTTTTTCATTTGTTTGTTTCCAGTAAAGGCATGTTGTAAGAATTAACTTGTAGGGTTTATGTTAATATTATAGAAGCCGTTGATTTAAAAACATACTTGAAATTTGACGTTTTATAATTTGAGGTTAACTTCCCCAAATACTCAGTAACAAACTTAAAAAAGACTCCACAGCCTGTGAATTTCTCTGCTCTCATGCTGTGGAGCCTCTTCAGGGGTCAAAGACTGTTCTGTTGGGGAAACATCAGAAGCTTCCTCCACATTTTCTGAGAAAATGTGTGGCAATCCCTGCCTGTAAGAATGTTCTTCAAAATAGCATACAGGACTCAGGGCATTCACAAGTGATGGCCGAGCCAGCTGCAGAGAGGATCTGAAAAATGAGATCAATAAGTCAATGACGAAAGTAACAGGCAGAGCAACTGCGCACGGCAACTGTGCAGGGTCTGATAGTCAGGGGCACAAATAGGTCAACATATTAAACACCATACACTAATTCTAATTTCTTCGTTTGACATATAATTAAAATACAGAAAATGAAAACAGGAACTATTTTTTTTCTGGGATGCTTTTTAAAATTGCATTTAAATCATTAAGTAACTATTCGTGGTGGCCTATATTGACTGACAACTTGCTGAGCTCTAAACTCACCAGAGATGGACCTCCAGACAGGCCGGTGAGGATTGGGTTAGTTGAGGTAGGCTAAGCCACCCACTGTGGGGGGTTGCAGTCCATGAGCTGGTATTCTACATTATATAAAACAGAGGATGAGAGCTAATGATGCACTAAAAGTCAGAAAAAAAATGTAACTAAAGAGCTAAATGTCTCCCTTGCAATACATAGAGGAAATTGCCACTATTAATGGTGCTGAGGTCTAGGGAAAGCCAAGTGCAGAAAAAACACTACAGAGGACAGGCTCCATTTATTATACACACGCATAACGAACGTATATGGATGCTTGTTTATGACTATGAGGTTTTTGCCTCAGCAGAGTCCTTAAGCAAAGAGAAACAAAGTGCAGATTCCTTAAGCATATTATATGTAAGCCAAAATTTGGTATGCTTAAGGGAGACTCTTCAGCATGTTCAAAAATTGTCAGTGCTAGAGTTTAAGGCTCACAAAGCAACAACTTTAAAGGTTGATGGAAGAGTTCACACAATATGCAACCACGAAGCTTAAAAGGAACAATCCATTTATTCTTCAAAATAATAAGTTTTCCCCTTTTTAAATATAGAGCAGAGAATGGGATCCAGACCTATAAAAGACTAATATCCACTATTTTTTTTTAGTAATTGTGGCTTGTAATTAATGTTAAAATATTAGCTTATACTGAAATATTTCAATTATAATAAATCCTATGTAACCAGAATCATTACTAATTTCATTAAAGATACAAGGTGCTAAATAATTTGCTGCATTTCTAGTAGCTAGCCTTTAACATACTTGGATTTGGATTCAAACAGTTGTAGTTACTCTTTCCACTCGAACCAAGGTAACACATGAGAAAAGACTCAAGTGACATATGATCAAAGTGACAGAGGAAAACTCAGCTCTTCTGATAATTATTAGAAAACAAGGTGAGTAAAATCAAAGAAATATGCATTACATAATCTAGAGAAGCAGCAGAGATATAAACCTCTAAAATGCAGAAGGAATATGTACCTCGACACAGAAATTAATGAAACAGGAAACAATCAAATAAAAGCTGCCAGATTGACCAATAAAAGGAAAAGTCAGTTCTTTGAAAAGATCAATAAGACACACAAGCCTTTGGCAAATATGTTCAAGAGCTAAATAAAGAGAGAAGGCACAAAGGAGGAAAAAAATGCTGTCAAAATGAAAAAAGGAGGTCATGACTGCAGGTGTAGAGGAGATTAAAATACCATTTTCAGAGAAGAGTTTCAACCTAGACAATTTTGAAGAGAACCCAGCCTTGACCCTGGAAAAAAGGAAGAAATCTGACTAAAACAATAATCTTATTAAAAACAAAAAAATAAAAATGCCTGTAAAAGATGTGTCTTTAGGGAGGTCATACGGTACGTGACATTTTACGGGAAATTTCAAACCCAAATTTGAAGTGATAGATATTTCCAGTCTCATAAGAAAGATTGTAGAACATGGAAAAGCAATTTTAAGTTACCCACTCAATTTTATAATGCTCAACATATATCTGTGACAAACTGTATGGAAACATTAGGGTCTGGAAACCAAAGGGTCAGTTTTACAGTTGAGTATTGTGACAGTGTTAATGGTCAGCTTTACGGTCACCCAGAAGAGAGGTGTCCTTGGAAAACAGGACTCTCAGCCTGGCTGGCAAAGATGGATGATATAGACTTGATACATAGAGACCCATATAGTGTGGATGCTACCAGTTCTCAACTAGGATAGTGGGATCCTGGAAAAAGGACAGCATCAGTCCTTCTGTCTGTCTGTCTGTCTGTCTTTATATGTACCAGAAACATTACATTTACAGAGTAGGAGTGTATGTCTCTCTCTCTCTCTCTCTCTCTCTCTCTCTCTCTCTCTCTCTCTGTGTGTGTGTGTGTGTGTGGAAGAGAGAGAGAAGAGAGAGAGAGAGAGAGGAGAGATACAATTCAAAGGAAAAAAGGACATAAATTTGATAGAGAGAAGAGGAGGGGTATATTAAGAGAGCAAAGTAAAGGCAAAAATGCTGTAATAATGTTTCAAGAAATAAAGAAATATTCATTGAATTTATCTTCATCTGATATGCAGTTTTTTTTGCCTTTATTGATGTAACTGTCTTGTGCTCATTTCCTTTGTAGGAAATTATATTAATTTCTCTTCCCTCTTACCATGCCTTAGGAGCTGGTCTTTCCATTTTGTTACATAGCTTTCTCCAGCCACTCTTATATACTCATTTGCTGTGTATTTTTTGCTAATTTTTTGACTCAATAGAGAGTGTAATGGCACACTTTGGACATTGTGTACCTTTTATTTCATGAGTATAGCTAATTGATAAGTAAAAATGGAAGACTATTTCCCTGAATTTTACATGTCAAAAAACAAATCCTTACTGTCTGACCTCAGAATTTATTAGATTATAATTATAGTTATTAATTATAAGATGCTAATGGCAAAAGAGAACAGCAAGATCACTAGTAGAGTGTACATAGGGAAACGTTTGGTATTGTTCATTCTCCAGACCTAACAAATAATAATGCATAATAGATGCCTTATGTATGATATTATACATATATTATGCAAGGCATACATTTAGTTCTTAAAACATTTTTTGGGAGGGTGGTAGGATTTTGCTATTCATCCCAGGCCTGTTAGCTTCAAATTCTCTATGGAGCCCAGGATGGTCTAAAAATCACGGCCCTCCTTTCTCAACATCCTGAGTGTTGGGATTACTACTCTATAAATCACATGGAGTTCTAGATATGCATTTCTAGTGTATATGCTCCATAAAATATTGGCCCAAAAGTATCATAAAAGTTATAATTTAATGTAATGTGTTCATGTAATAAGCAAAGCACATAACCCAGGTTAAATTTACATGTCATATATTAATGATATATTTTGAAATACCAGTACTTGCATTAGGCATTTTACATATCAGTTCTGTCTTGAATATGATTTCCAAACAATATTTCCCCCTATTCTGCTCTTCCTTCAATTCCCACCCTTCTTTTCTTTTGCTTTTTTCCTTGTTCTTCTTTATTTATTCTGGGCCACTTACGCCAATATATTTAAAGCAAATTTCACTTTAGTTGAATATGGCATAATGCACTTGGTTCTCGTCAGGTAATACACAACTTCACAGCGTTGTTGTTCTTACTTGCTTTTCTTAACTATGAGTTAAGTAAGTAAATGGACATTTGTAAAACATGCAAAATAATTTTATTCGTTATGTGTTCTGTGAAGAAAGTTCAGATTTATCAAATGTCACAGCCACATAATCATCTTTTGTTAAATTAATAATAAAATCATGTCTATTTTCTTAAGGTCACTGCATAGCCTCTGACAACTAATTTAAATATCTCTTTCTTATGACCTCAAATATTAAATTCTGACATGTATAAAACCAAGAGAGATAAAGAGTAAAAATTTTAATTAAACAAGTCTTATCCTGTATTTTCTGGACTAAGAATACCCAGGTTATTTAGATTTTTTTAAGTATTCCATATATTGGTCAAGAGATATATCTCAGTGACTGAGTAACTGACCAACACATGCAGGGTCCTATATTGCAAAGAAACAAATAACAAAAAGAACAGCAATTGAATAAATAAATGTGATGGAGTGAAATTGTATGTCTTAAGTAGAAAAGCTACTAAGGCTTTTTATAGGAATTTTAAATCTAGAATTTAGGTATCCCATTATGCTGCTATTCTGTGTTATAAATATTGTTTCGATGTCCAGGGCTCCTCAGTTCACTTCACCAGGTCATCATGTTTGCTTCAAAAATCTGCTTGAAGTTGAAAGAAACATGGGCTGTCATTCATTACAGCTCATTTTGTTTTGAACATTGTCCTTAGATCTAGTCTCCTTTGTCAGAAGAGCAATGTCATCTTGAAGCAGGTATTTATTTACAGAGATATTTTTTAGCTACAAAACTAATAAAATTAATTTTTTTAAAAAATCCAAAGCTATGAGTGGGATGTTTCATTTAATATATATATATATATATATATATATATATATATATATATATTGCAGCAAGATTTTTTAAGACTATATTTTTAAATTAAGGATTGATATATTTGAAGTCTTAAATGAGAATAACCAGAATCTAGTCCTGACCTTCCTTGAGTTGTTCAGGTAAAACCCTGATGATAGCAATTTACAGTATTTCTGAATCAGCAGGGGACACACATTCCCAGACACTAGCAGCAGAGTCTTGAAGCCTCAGATATAACTGAACTTTATATAGACTATTTCTTTTGGTATGCATCCATACCCATGATATTGTAGTTGCTAATGAGGCATATTAAGAGATTAATAATTTAGTAATAATAAGTGACTATTTTTTATAACCCGATAAATGTTATCTGGATGTGTTTAGCTAGGGTAACCAATACCACTGGTAAGGGGGTACTATGCCCATTCAGTCCACAGACAGATGAACTCACTCTTTACCCTTCATCATTTACTGTTCTGAATTTTTTAACACAGTACTACAGATTCCTTATCTTAGACTACACATGTGGAATATCCATATCACACTTTTGAAAGCTTTGGAAATCATGAAATTCTCTACTATCTATGTATCAACAATATCCCGTTTTCTCTAAATGCAATTCTTTTGGTGACTTCAAGAGAAATGTGTTATGCTGTTTAGTACTTTTGATGATTGGAAAAGAATGCCCCCTCCTCACACCACCACAGGCTCATATATCCAAATGCTTAGTCACTAGGGAGTGGCAATATCAAAAAGATTAGAATTAATAGGGGGTGTGGCCTTGTTGGAGGAAGTGTGTTAATTGGGGGTGAGCTTTAAAGTTTCAAAACCAATACCAAGCCCAGTGTCTCTCTCTCTCTCTCTCTCTCAACTTGTAGGTCAGGATGTGTCTCTCATTCAGGTTCTTGTGTGCAGTCGCCTATGATGACAACGGACTACACCTCTGAACTGTAAATACCACCCCTCAAATGAAATGCTTTCTTTGGTAAGTGTTGCCTTGGTCATGGTGTCTCTTCACAGCAATGGAACAGTGATTAAGACAGTACCCATTGTCAGCTTGACACTCTTGAGGAGGGGTCTTGATGCTAGCCTCTAAGATGGTCTGTGAAGGCTTTTACTTCCTAAGTGAACTCATGTGAGAGGATCCATCTTAATTGTAAAGAGGAATATTTTCTATTCAGGAAATGCTTACCTGCATAAAATAAATCCAGATAAGCGCCAACATGCATCCCTTGCTCTCTGCTTGGATGTAGCATAACCACCTCTTCTAAACCTCTGTTACTGCACCTTTCCCAAAGTGGTGGGCTACAGCTTTAAACATGACACAGAAGTATCCCTTCTCCTCTATGTTTCTTCTGTAGGGTATTTCATCAAAGCCCCAGTTAAAGAACCTAAGTCATGGACCATCCAGGCCAGTTCCTACCCATTTTCTATAAGGCATGGTTGTTTATATAAAACTTTATCAGTGAAAAAATTTTGTTCACGATGCCAAAATCCTTCTTTTTTTCTTTCTAATCCTCTCCCTTTTAATCCAATCTCTGCCGACACTTGTCATCTTCAAGTTTCTTCCTCTATGTGTGTTGTCATAGGAGTGAGTATACAGGCCAGCATCTTGCTGTTTGTCTGTAGTGATTTCTCTATCTCCCACTCAGTTTTCTAAAGTTACTCATTTCACCCACTCAGCAAACGCCATCAGCAGCACTCAGTGTCTGGGTGACTTCAGAAGCAGTGTACCTGAATTCATTGCAATACCACTGAGTAGATTACTGATTCCTTGTGCTGCTAACAATCCTGTCTAGCTCTGTTTCTTTTTCTATGTTCCACACATATATGTTGACTGCACATTTCATAATATTAACTTACATTTCTTAGGCCATTCTACATTGGTTTAATTTTTACCAAAGAAACCTATTCTCAAGTACATGGGCAATCTATGCAGTTATAATACTGACAAATAAAGACACGAGACTCATTTAAAAATCTTAACTCTATGACACTCTTCCAAAAACCTTCCACAACCTGATTTACAGGTGCCCAATTGATCTTGCATATATACCTATGGGTTTCTAAACTTTCCTTGCCTTCTTATACTATCACACTTAAAGTTATATTGCTCTGGGTAGGCTAAATAATATTACTGTAAGTCCTCGTTTATAAGGAATGCAGACTCCTTTGTTGACTTTCCCCAAGATATCAACATCTGGATTGCTCGCATAGTGGTTCCAAAGATTCTGCTGAAAGGTGGGCCCCTGCTTCCACCTTCTTCAAACAGAATTAGGAGCAATTGTTTAATCATGATGTATGATATAGGAAGGTTCTTTTCTCCCAGCATCCTCAGGAGTGATGGCTGTTTTGTGTTTTGCTTCATGCACCTCAGTAGAAGCTTGTCCATATCAACCAATGAACACAGAGAAACAGCATAACTTCAGGAGAAGAGATGCTGTAAGAACACAAATCTCGATCACTCTGTTCTCTAGTGCCATCCTGTCTGTCTGTCCTTTATCTAGACCGACCTATCTAGGAATGTTCTGCTTTAAATGAAGTTGACAGTATTTAATCTATTATTTTCCTTGTGTTTATTTGCTTGTAAATTATATATCATTCACCCTATTCATTTGCCTTGGACCCACATCATCCACATAATCTCTCTATAAGCACTATTGAAGTACATTCTTATTTTAAACCTGGAAAATAGTTGATAAACATAACAAAATTTTAAGAAAATTTTTTGTCTGTATCATATATATATATATATATACATACATACATACATACATACATATATATATATATATATATAAAGTGGGCCAATTTTTTCTCCAACACTTTTGTCTAAAACAATGATGGAAAGTTACCTTAATGCAATTTGGTGTAGTCTAAAGTACTTGCAGCAACAGATAGGGCACGGATGACTGTGGATTCTATTGCTCCCTTGGTTTCTGGCTTCTGGCATTTCTAGCCTTCCTGCTGCTGAGTTCACAGCTTAGGTTATAATGACCATTGGTGGGTAATTTTTGCCTTTGGCCATGTTGCTCTATTGGGAAGTATACCTAGAGGAAAGTATGAGAAAAGTTCGTAATAAACTTATGGCCCCTATGTAGCTACCTCTGAACAGAGCTATGTAGTAGTTAAAACAAAATACCCCTCTAAGTGAAGTGCCTGGGTTTTTAAGACAGAAGAATTCAGTAGAGGGTCAGGGCAATAACATTTAAAGCCTTACTGTCTTGATGTTTCATTGCCATCTATAACGTGTGTTTGTTATTAGAAGTCTCTCCAGGGTCTTAGTGGATTTGTCCAACACTGAAACTTTCAAATTCTGTCACCACATTCAATACTTTATAAAATTCCTCTGTCAAATAGCAAGTCCTTTTTTTTTTACTTAACTGTTAAGAAACATTTTTCAAATGTAATTTTGCTCATTTTAAGTATGTCAAAGTCGGGTAATAACTCTATTGATTGCTTGACTTGGCACCGATTGACTTAGCATGGCACTGTAGTCAACATCAACATCTTTCACTATCAATAGGCCATCATAAATACAAAGCCTGGCTGTTTCTGTAGGAGACTTTTAATTAGAACAGAAGATCATAGAACAGCAGTAAGCAGTAAACCTGAGATATGCTTTTTTACCTAACAGTCTGAGCATTCCTTAGTGATCTGAATTTTCCCTGCCTCCTTATTATCAAAATATTAGATTTACATATGTATCTGTATGTTTCTTCTTCATTATATACACTCCTATACAGAGAAAATGATATTTAGTCATTTATTTGATTGTAATTGATGAAACCAGAGTTAACTATAAAATGGTTTCTGTGAGTAACTTTAGAACCATCCTTAATTGGAAACTTATTAATTCAATAAATTGTTTTGTGTCTACTACATATTGCAGAAATGGATCTTTTTCTTAGGAGACTTTTATATAATAGTTTCTGGATCAAAAAATAATGAATAAGAGTTTGAATGTTAGGCATAGGACTTTGAACGTTTTGATATCATCAAAGAATTTTAATGCTAAATTAAATCATTTTCCTGAGCATCAACAATTTCCTACTTCCCACTGGTCAAGCAAATTACACAAGTTCAGCCTTATTAAATGGATCTGACATTTGGCTGAACTCAACCTACCTTGTAATGCATTACAGTCCAAACTTATTGAAAAAAAGAATTTAACATAATTAAATTTAGAGCTGTTCTTCTGAACTCTACTTCAAATATCTCACTATGTTAGCAAAGTTTTCCTTTTATCTCTTCATCATTCCTTTTGCCCTAGAGATAAGGGTGATGAAGCAACAGACTGTCTAATCCTGGCTCATTGAAGGTGAGCTGTAATCTGTGCATATTGCTTTTCACATATTCTTGAGGAAAAAAAAATCTTCTGCTGCAGTGAGTGGATACTTATGCATTAAAAACAGAATGCAGGGCTTGAACTGTGGAGTGAGAGAAACTGCAACCTCAATCTTTACAAAATTATAGTCTTAACAGACAAAGAGAAGGGTGCCAAGATGAAATATGGATTTTAATTAGAAGCATGGCATTTGAACTAGTTTAAGGTATCTATCTAAAAGACGAAATAAAGAAGAACACATATTATTATTTTAATAACTTTTTTGGTGGAGACCAAAAAGTTTAACTTCTGCAGGAATTGCTATTTACTATGAAATTAATGTGATAGTAAATTCCTTCACATCTAGTTCATTCTAATCAGCTTTCCATAGAAAATGACTCATATGAGAAAAAAAAAAAAAAAAGAATGTATGGAGAGAAGCTGATATGTCAACTAGCAGCCATTTCAATAGATAGAAATGGTATAAGGCTGTCAAATTTGTTCCCACATTGGAGAGATCTACATGTATTTTTACAGGAAGTTAATATATTAAAGTATTCCAAGTTGTTCCTTCCAGGAAGTTGGATTAAAGGAGTAAGAAACACATAATTTTTAAATTAGAAATGAGACCATTGATGTCACAGGAAAATGTTATAAATTTTCATACCAGGAAAGCATCTGAATATTAAAGTATGATACTTCAGTTTTAACAATGTAAATTTCATGTTGCCTGTCTCCATAATGGCTTATGTGTTTTATATAATCAGTATTTTGATTCGTGAGGCAGGTAATAGTAACATAGAAAATACATCTTTTTGTCAGCGTCTATAATGGGTTCTGGTTAACCTAAAAATAATGAGGTTCTAAGCCTCTTTTATATCACCATATCCACCAACACACACAAAATATGGAGTATATTGAAAGTTGTACTTCTTCACATACCTCACTTGGCAGCTAATACATATGGAGAGCCACTTCACTTTATTATAATTTCTTATATTACTTTCTTCAAAATTATTTTCTTGGTCATATTTCAAGTAGCATAACACAGACAATATTCTGATTTATTTACCTAAGTTGATATTGAGTAAGTAATGGCTGTTGTTTTAAGTCAGTCTTCTCTAAAATGTGAAATGATTGGTCTAAGGATATGCAAATAATATACTACAGAATTCCCCTGAACAAGGATATTTTGATCAGAATTTCATTTCTTATTTAGCAATTCACAGAATAAATTTGCAGGCGTTGGTAAAGTACCTTTGCTGTTAATTCATATTCACATTGTCTGGATTCAGTTTTACTGTTGCTTAGTGATATTTCTTGATGAATATCAGTTATGCATTTTAGATCCAAATTGACACAGGCCACATATTTACCTAAGGCCTTAAAGTACCAGTTGCTGTGGCTACACTCTGGTACATTAGTCTGCTTTCTTCTCCCATGAGCAACCAAGTATCTGCCCTTTCCCTTCACATTGTATAACATTTTACAGATGACATTAACATGGATAATATATCCCTAAATTATCGAATTATAATGCCACTCTAGATTCCACTTAAGAAAGAAAGCTTTAGTGCTTTATAAATGGTTTGTTTACATTGACTTCTTGTAGAAAAACACCCAACAAGGGATGAGCAGTTCAGGATAATGACATGTATCTCATATGGATGAATTGTCAGTAGTGTTCAGTGTCAACAAGCAGAGACAATAGACTCATTCATCTGAAGATCACTTCCATCTATAGATTCCCTCCTCCCTGACATCTGACCCTGTTTAATCTGAACCACCTACAGTTTCCTTATTACTCCAGGGCTGGTGTGTAGCTCGGAAACTGACTCCTGTGTCTTTTCCCCCCTTTTTTCTCATTCCTCCTCTTTTCTCCTTCTCTTTCTCTGTCTGCCAGCCCTACCTATCTTTTTCTTTCCTGCCTAGCTATTGGCCATTCAGCTCTTTATTAGACCAATCAGGTGTTTTAGGAAGGCAAGGTAACACAGCTTTAAAAAGTTAAGCAAATGCAACACAAAGAAGGCAACACATTTTTGCACCATTAAACAAATATTTCACAGCATAAATGAATGTAACACATCTTAAGATACCATTCCACAACAGACTATATTTGTGAAAAGCACATTTGATTTTTTTTTTGAATAGATAGTTGCCCGTGGATGTCTTTGTCCACTCTATCTTTGTTTTTAACACCTTTGTTTAATAAAGGGCCTCAGGTAATTCACAATATTTCAAAAACAAGACCATAAAAGTAAGCATCAGTGAAATGCTAAAGGATATGTGTCTAAGGAGGTGAAGATGCTGTGGTAAATGATGTTACTCTAAAGTTTATGAATTAAAAGGCATGAAGCCTGTTTTTATATGAAACCTGGCTCTAGATTTTCAAATTAAAAGTAAAGAAATATTTTGTTTTAGGAAACAGAGACCCCTTCAACTAAAGATGAACTTGTGTCTTCTAATTCTGTGACGAGAGAGAGAGAGAGAGAGAGAGAGAGAGAGAGAGAGAGAGAGAGAGAGAGAGAGGAGAGAGAGAGATACTTCTCCTTGTAGCTACACTAGAAGAAGACTGTTCCTGGTGTTTCTCCCTACACTATAGACCATAACACAGTAGAGCTGGCAGTCTACTTTGAATGAAAATGTTATTAACATTCACCACAACTGTGAATGTAGAAAGAGAAGGAGGTGGGGAGGACCTAAGAAGATACGAGCCAGTTATCACCTTTCACAAACGTCTGATTTAATTTCATACTCCTGCCTGCAATTGAGTGGATGACAGGTTTTCTAGGAATTTAAGCTACATTGAGTTTAAGATTAGGTTCCTTGAGATTTGCCAACAGATAGTGTCACTAAAAATAGTGCTACATGCTTTCATAATTAGCTGAACTTGGAGACAAAATTGTCATGTTCATATGCAAATTGAAGAACATTGAATTAACAGCCTTCATTTCTAATAATAAGTGTGCCAAAATTATATAGGTACCAGAATAAAATTTCCTTCTTAGGATGGTAAGTGTGCCTATTTTAAAAGCAGGTTTGTCTCATTCTTAACTTTTTGAGGTTTTCTAAACTGTACCATAGGTTGCTGCCATTGTTGGTGTAAGCTTTTCTCATGCATTCAGTAGTGTTACAGTTCACAGTTAACTAATTTTTGAGTAGGTGTGAAGCATATGTATATAGCTTAAGTCAGTACAGACTCAGTGCATTCAGATTCAGTTCAGATTCAGAGCGTGCTTTGCCCTATTTTAAGTGCAGAATTTATTACTAAATTCTATTTTGAGTGTTTATGTTCGTATCATAGATTTCTTTTACCTCAGTGGTGAAAGCTTGCCTACATTTCCCACCTCTGTTTCTCAGCTATTCTTTGGTAATATGCATTAACTGAATGCAAACATTCATTTCGAAGAGATATTTTGTTGCCTGTATGCTTTGAAGAATTCCATCCATGAAGAAATCTTTTTATATATTGAACTTTTCTTCTTCAAAAACATTGTTTATATTCATGAAGGCTTCCACGTATTGTGTGATATTTGCTCTTATATATTATAGTTCATTGCTTTTAGAACTTCCTTCAAGAGGAATTGAAAATGCTGAGTTGTGTGGGGGGGGGTGGAGATGGAGAGAGAGAGCATTGAATGAGATATCATAAGATAGGGAGCCATTGGGAAATTCCCAGAAATCCACAAGGATGACCACAGCTAAGACTCCTAGCAATAGTGGAAAAGGAAAAGGTGCCTAAACTGACCTTCCCTTATAATCATAATAGTGACTAATTGTCATCAAATAACCTGTGTCCAGTAAATGATAGAAACAGATGCAGTGACCCACAGGCAAGCACTGGGCTAAACTCCTGGAGTTCAGATGATGAGAGGGAGGAGGGATCATATAAACAAGGTGTGTGTGTGGGTGGGGGGGGGGGTGTCAAGACAATGATAGGGAAAACTTCGGAGACAGCAGGCCCAAGCTAGAGGGAGCTCATGGACTATGGACTGACAGCTGGGGAACCTGTAAGGAACAGAAGTAGGCTCCCTGAATGTGGGCAACAATTATGTGGATTGATCATTTGGGGGTGGGGCTTGGCAGTGGGACCAAGGTTTATCCCAGATGTATGAACTGGCTTCTTGGAGGGCTGACTTTGGTGGGACAGCTTGCTAAGCCTTGATAAATGGGGGGAGGGGGTTGGTCCTGCCTCAACTTAGATATGCCAGACTTTGTTAACTCCCCAAGGGAGGCTTTATCCCTATGAGAAGTGGATGGGGAAGTAGGAAGGGGTTGAGGTAAGGATAGGAGAACGGGAAGGAGGAAGGACTGGGATAGGAATGTAAATGGAAAACTTAAAATAAAAATAAAATTTTGCATATTATAGTGCCATTTTTTTTTTTTTTTGCATTTCTGCTCATTTGGTAATAAGAAAGGGAATGCATGCTAATTTGTGATGTTTACTCCTAGAGCAGTTGTATGGTTAACACCTCTCACCTCCAGAATTTTCTCTAGAGATTCCTGCTATATTCATTCATTAATTAATTTGGTAGGCAATCATTAAGCAAATGTACATAATTCTTTTATATGACAAGATAAAATATAATGAGATGAAGCAAAAGCTACCATATTGAAATTGGATGCAGAAACCCAACAGGAGGCAGAGAGTCTCCAGATAGGCTCAAGAGTGAGAGAGCCACTTGCTCTCACAGTCAGCAGTCCCATGAAAGCACTAAGCTAATACCTGTAACATAAATGCAAAGTATCTGGTACAGACCTGTGTAGTCCTATGATTGCTGTTTCAGTCTTTGTGACCTCATGTGAACCTTGATGAGTTGCTTTAGAGGACTTTGTTCTCCTGGTGCCCTCTATCCACTTTGGCTCCTACACAGCCTTCCTACCTCTTCTTTAGTGGCTCTGAGCTCTGAGCCAGTGCGGGGGGGGGGGGATTTGATGGGGAAGTCTTTTGCCAAATAATGACTGGTTATGGTTCTTTCATCTGTTCCGGTCTGCTGATGGTGGAGGACTTTCTGATGATGATGGGATTAGGCACCGATCTATGAGTGTAGCAGAATACCATTAGAAATCATTTTCTCGATTTAAATTTCTATTTTCTTATTTATTTTTAGACCCATAATGTTTGGTTTTACATTCATTAGCTGGGCTATCTTGACTCTGATTCATGTTTACCCAAGAAGTAGAGGCTGTGGGTTTATTCTCATTGAGTTGGCCTTCGGGGCTACTCCTACATGTTCTGTGGGATCAGTGCCCTAGCATATATTGCAAGCTGGAGAGATCATAGGTCAAAAGTTTTGTAGATCGGTTGTTGTCAATGTTTCTTTCTAGGTAGATTGGAGAGTAACTTTCTGCACCACAGAAACAATAGCATGGCGGTGAGAACTCCATGTAGGCGCCACCTTGACTTCCCCATGTTCAGTGAGTTTTTGGTGTGTATGCTGTCCTCGGCAATTTAGACACATTCTCAGTTTGCAGAAGGCAGCCCTTTGTCTTAGCAATAGTTTGGGTTCTCTGGGGACTTCAATGGGACACCAACAAATCAATTGAATATACCCAAGCCTCACCTGGCTAGAAAAGATGGCCAGCTGAGATTTCATTTCCCTCAATCCTAGAAGTCCTCATTAGGATCACCTTTATATATTCCAGGTAGTTTATACTGCAATAATTTCCCACACCACCATGAGAAAATGCCTTCACATTCTAGAAAACTTTCCCTGCACTCCCTCCCACCCGATCCCCCCAACCAGACTGCCCCAAAAATATATCTTCTTAGAGAGATCTCCTCCCCAGAGAACCCTCCTTTTTACATAACCTACATAGGCCTAAGGACTTTGCCTTGGTTATTTTTTGCTTAATAGCTATCATCCCCTTATAAGTGAATACATGTCATATTTATCTTTCTGAGTCTGGGTTATCTTACTCAGGATGATTTTTTCTATTTTATCTATTAATGATATCATTTTTAAAAAAACCAGCTGATTAGTACTCCATTGTGTAAATGGGTCACTTTTTCTTATGGTGAGGGACATCTAAATTGTTTCTAGTTTCTAGCTATTAAGAATAAGGCTGCAGTGAAATTGGTTGAGATGTTGAGAGAATGAACAACTTTGTTTTTTTCCTGACTTTAGAAAAAATGTTTTGAGAGTCTCTCCATTTAATTTGATATTGGCTATTGGCTTGCTGAAATTGCCTTTATTATATTTATGTATCCCTAATCTATCTAGGACTTTTATCATGAAGGATACTGGATTTTTTTCAAAGGCCATTTATGTGTCTGATAAATTAACATTTTTTTTCTTTCAGTTTGCTTATGTGGTGGATTACATTTACTCATTTTCTTATATTAAAAGTTACATCTCTGGGATGGAATCTACTTGATCATAGTGGTTGACCTTTTATAAGTGTTGTTGGGTTCATTTTACCAGTATTGTATTGAGTGTTTTTGTATCTATGTTTATAAGGGAAATTGGTATGTATTTTTCTTACTTCATTGAGTCTTTATATGGTTGGGTATCAGGCTGACTGTGGCCTCATAAAATGAATTATGCAATGTTCCTTCTGTTTCTATAATGTGAAATAATTTAAGAAGTATTGGTATTAGCTCTATTTTGAAACCCACAGAGACAGCTGACCTGAACAAGGAGGACCTAATGGACTCCTAGACTGATAGGAAAACCAGCATTGGACAGACTCAGAACCCCGAACATGGGTCTAAGTTAGAATTCTTGGGCAGTCTAAGGGTCCTCTGACAGTGGAACCAGGCTGTATCCCTAGTGCACAAAAGGACTTTGGAAGCACATTTCCCATGGAGGGATACTCCCTTAACCTAGAGACAGGAGGGAGGGCCTAGTCCCTATCCCAAATGACTTGACAGAGTTTTTGATCCCTTCTGGAAGGCATCACCCTCCCTGTGGAGTGGGGAGGGGTATGGGATGGGAGTGTGGGGGGGCAGGGGAGGGAGAAAGAAAGGGAGGGAGAAAGGGATGGAGGGAAAGGGAACTGGGATCAATATGTAAAATAATAAAAACTAAAAATAAACAACAACAATAATAATAATAGTAAAAAAAGAAAGTCTGGTAGATTTCTGCACTAAATCTGTGTGGACTTGGGGTTTGTTTTGTGTTGAAGGACTTTAAATTACTGCTTCTATTTCTTTGGGGATATATAAGGGTATTTAAATAGTTTATCTGATATTAACTTTGGTACCTATCCAGAAAATTATCCACTTCCTTTTGATTTTCCAATTTGGTAAAGTACAGGATTTTTAAAAGTATGTCCTTATGATCATCTGGATTTCCTTAATGTGTATTGCTAGGTCTTCCTTTTTGTTTCTGATTTGTTAGTTTGAGTATTCTTTCTCTTGCTTTTAGCTAGCTTGGCTAACTAAGCCTTTGCCCGTACTGTTGGTTTTCTCAAAGGACCAATTCTGCTTCATTGATCTTTTGTGTTGTTCTATGCTATTGACTTCACATCTGAGTTTGATTATTACTTGCTATTGGGTGTGCTTCCTTCCTTCTGTTGTAGGGCATTCAGGTGTGCTATGAAGGTTCTGGTAAGTGGGGGGGGGGTGATGGAGGAAGGACCACAGCTGGTTTCTATTGAAACACTTAGAGGGAGTTGGAGTCTAGGGGAACAGAGAGCAAGTCACGTATCTTTCTGAAAAAATAATCAGTGATGAAGGAAGCAGGCAATTTATTCAACAAGAGCCAGGATGAAGGGGTGCAAGGGAGGAGACTGTGGAGAGACAGAGCAAGAGACACATGACGAAGTGAATTCGTACAGACGTGGAAACTGCAAAGTTGAAGATGTTTGCAGCAGGGCTGCAGGGTGAAGATCGACAGAATTAGCAGCCTCTCAGTCTGGATCTTTTTTTTGCAGTAAGAAATCCCCTTCAGCAGTTACTCAGCCCTGTAGTTTGACAACTTTCAGTTTACAGGAAGTGGCCTGCCTCTATAAGGGAAGGAGAAGCTTCTGCTGCCCAGACTGCTAACTAAATGATAATCAAAACTCATGCTTATGTAAAACACTTTCACTGAGTGGTTTATACTCTTGTTGGACCAATAAACTGAGTACAGTGATATAGATAAATTAAGACTTCTAATAAGTCACCCACCATGGGGGCAGACATAGGAAAACAAACTGGTAAAAAACAAAACAAGCCAAATATAGTAACTTATGAACTTTGAGCATGGAAAACAGGAGAGAGTTAGAATTGAACTTACATATCACACTGATTTTATACAAATGTTCTTCACTGTCAGAGAACTATACACATCTGCTCTGAACTTGCCTAAAATTGTCATTAACTTATTCAAGTTTGTGATACAATAGTTAGCTAATGTTGTCATTGATAGAACTACATTCTCCAAACCTAAGAGTTCACCCTGCCTCAACCTAGTGATTTTCCTGAGCGTGTACATCACTTCATTCATCTCTTTCTTTTGCTTGTCTTCCAGTTTAGCTAATAGGTAGCCTATTTTAAATGTGACTCATAAGGAAAGTCTATGTTCCCCTAAAAATCTACTTCTTTTTATAAGAGAAGTGTGAAAGATGACTAACAAGTAAGATAAAAACAGAAGGAAGAATAGCTAGCATGTACTGGAATGAGGCATTGCAGTTTAAATGTGTAATAATTCTTAGTGTTGAGAAGCTAAAAGTTAGGTGAAGGGACTCTGGCTAGCTCTGGTGAGCATTGTGAGCATTGGAGCATGTGATCACCGCTTTGGTAGGCCTTGGCCTCTCCCCCATTTCCTCTGCTTTGCTAAAAATCATTAGGTTACACTCCTAAAGCTAGCCACCAAGGTCTATTTCCTTATTTAGCTACTTCTTCCATCTAAGGCTGAGTACCAAGATCCAGCTATCAAAATATTAAAATCCAGCAATCAGAAGTGCCCTTTGGTTCACCTAATTAACATGCCTAATTCAATTTCAGCAGCTCATCCTAACACAAGAGTTTCCCACTTTACTTTTAGAAACTTTCATTTGTCTAAGGGCCACATCTGTCTCCTCTATCCATCCTTTTCCTCTTCCCCTCTGTCCCCAGTCTCCTTTCCTATCACATCCCATTCTCACACGGACCTCCCCTTCTTCTTCTCCTCTTATAAATTGTAGCTTCTATTTTTTCTCCCTGAGTCAGAAAGCAAACACTTTAACTTTTCTTTCACACTTAATAAATGCTCTCTCTGTGAAAACAGGTGTTTTGGTGTGGTTCATGCCTGATCCGGGGTCTGGGAGAAAGCCTTCCCTGTATGGGAATCTCCTTCAGTTGGAATAGAAAGTTTGAGGATATTGAGGGAGAGTTTACAGAATGGTTGAAATTCATTATTATGGAAATCATTCATCTCACAACTTGCTCATGACCTTTATAGTTTTGACAGTCTTGAAATTTAATTGAGTTTTGGGTTATTCTTCTTATCTAATTGTATAATAGTCAATATTCTGTGCAAGCATTTGCTTTCCAAAAACCCCATCTTTGGTATCGGAGGAAATACATTGACTCAGTAGGCAAATCTTTCCCAAATGACATAGGTAACAATACTCTTTCTTTCTCATGACTTCTTTAAGATCTATGGATGGCTACCTGTTTACATGTGATAGAGTCAAGTACACACTTTTGCCTGTATGTCTACACCTGTGAACAAAGCCAGTTATACACAATCCAATATCATATTTTCTGTTTCATAAGTAGTCTTCTGATGATGACTGCATGTCCCCTGAAATTAATACACGCAGACATAAGTATTCTGTTTTGAACTGTTTGTAACATCTGATTGCAAAAGGTCCCAAACACCCATCACCTAACCTACCCCCCTGTAAAAGCCTAGGATTAAATCTCCCAGCATGGACCTGCAGGACACAGTATGCACTCTCTTGAAGCAGGATGGGTAAATCCACTATGTTGATAATTCATTGTCTTCTTTGGTACCTGTTTTTTGAGATGTCATTGAAACACAGAACAAGGAAAATAGAAAACTTGTCTGATTGATATACTACTGCTTAAGAAGGTATACTAGTAATGTCTAAAGAAATTTTGTGTGTGCATCTGTGTCCTTTAATATTCACTGTAGAGTGAACATTGAGATTTCTGGCTTCATTTTGTGATGTAGTTTCAACTCCACGTTTAACACAGCCACACAGCAACTTTGATTAAACTGTCAGACAGTTGAAATTTCTTGACAACTGACTTTGCTGTATTCTAAGGGATGAAAAGCTCCTTCAAGCAGAATGCTTGAATGCCTGGAATAAAGTAGCTAGAAGTATAATTCAGATAACATTGTTACCAAATTTCAAAAGCCAGGTATAAAAAGGAGTGAAACACTGTGGACCCTTTGGAGGGTGTAAAGAGAAGAGAAAATTCTCCTGCTTGGACATCTCTGCATCATACTCAGTGAATGCTCACAAAGTTTAAAACATATATAATAGCTGTCCTTCATGCTAGAAGACTGAGAAAAGAGCTAGTATACAGTACACCTAATAGAAAAATACCAAGGAAATGTGAAGCTAAAGACCCCTTAGGAACACTTTCTCTAGGACAATGCCCAACAGAGCTGAAGGGACAGGGTTGCTCCCAGCTTTCAGCACTATGTTCACTGGAGCTTCTGCATAGGCTGAACTCTGCAAACTCATGGAGATGCAATTGATGGGGCATCTCTCAAACTCAATGTGCAGCCCAGTATGTGAAGAACCTTTAACCATGGAGTCAAGAGATGTGTTTCTGAGGTTTAAGATTCCAACTCTTTTTCTGGCTTTTGGGATCCTACTCCTCATACTGGGTCTCCTTCCCCAGCATTTAATACATAGAGAGGTGCTTACCTTTCTGCAACTAGATATGCCATGTTTTGTTTGATACTCGAAGGAGACCAGCCTTTTCCTGAACAGAAACAGAGGCGGAGTGGATTGAGATGGGTGGGAACAGAGAGAGGTTAGGGTTACAGGGAAAGACGAGGAGGAGAAGAGGGAGGGGAAACCACAGCCTGGATGTAAAATAAAATAAAATAAAAAATTAATGCTTTTCACCATGTCGAGTTTTAGCCTCATTTAGGTCAACTATATCTTTCTTTGTCTCAGAATTTTTCCCTTTTGTAATGAAGATGTCTATCCTGTACCAATTTAACCACTCTTTGGAAACACATAATTAATTCATAGACTGGCAGATGGAGGGATTTGCCTCAGGATAAACCAAGCCTCAGATTTAATCTTATGATTTTAAAAAGTTTGTGGAATTTGGACTTATGAGTTGGACATGGAATGAGACAAGGGTTTTTATACTACAGAGATAAATGTTTTGTGAGTTTGAGGGATCAGAGGCAGAAAATATGGTTTAAATGCCTCCTCAAAAAAATCACTGTTAACTGCCATTGTGTTCTTTATAAAAAGGAAGAGTTCAACCTTCCCTTCTGCTCTCTTGTCTTCTCTTCTCTCCTGTGCCATACATGAGGAGCAAGGACCTTGCCATGTGCTGGATTTCCCAGTCTCTAGAAACTTCAACTAGTAAATTGTGGTTCCTTATAGAGTCCTCCATGTGGAGTACTCTGTTACTGGTATGCAAAACAAAGCAAGGCTTTATAGAAAGACAACTCATATAATAGTCAACTTTATTTTAACCCACTACCAAAACTTTCTGAATTTAAACCAAAACAAATACCATTTGAAATATCTCTAACAGCGAATGAAATAATCACACACAAATTTAAAAAAATGTTGTCATATCCTGAATACTTGAAACTAAAGTGCCAATGAAATAAGACAAAAAATTACTCTAAAAAAGACAATGTTCTCACAGATTAGTCAATATTGTTATGATGTCAATGAAATTCTAATCAAAAGCACAACATGATTTCATTGTAAATATGGACAGAATGATTCTGAAATCTATATGGGACAGGAAAGCAAATAGAGATGTCAAATGATTTGAAAAATAAGAACAAAATTGAATGATGGACACTTCCGACTTAAAGACTTATATAGTATAATAATCAAGACATTGTACTATTGATAAAAATAAGATGTGTTGATTAATGAAGCAGAAAAGTGCTTTCAGACATTGACACAAATAAATACAGTCAACTGCTTTTCATCTCAAAGGGAAGAAAGCAAATTAGTGGAGAACAGTCAGTGTTTTATTTTTCCAATAATAAATTGTGCAGAAAAATTGGATAGCCATGTGTAACAAGATGAAAATGCCCATACATTGCACCTTATACACAAAGAGACATAGACCTGATATAAAAAGCAAAGCTATAAATACCTTGGTTTGATTGTTCTATGCAAAAGGAGTTTTTGGATAAGCAACTAAATTCAAAGTCCCAAAAAAGCAATAACAAACAGACAAACAAAAACAAACAGATAAGTCTTGACACAATTAAATTTCTTTTTCAGTGAAATTCATTATGAAAGAAGAAAGAGATAGATAAGCTAAACTTTGAGAGAAATATATACAAATCCTATTCCTGTCAAATCACATGTATCATTATAAATAAGGAATTTGAATAGCAAGAATAAATCAAAGAACTCCCAAATCCTAGAATAGGATAAAATGTCAGTAGGTATTTCATCAAGAACTACATAGATTGTAAGACTGTTTCTGAAAGTTGCAAAATGTCCTTAATTATTAGTAAATGCAAATTAATTTTTACTAGATTTGTCATCACATTTTTACTAGAGCATCAAAATTAAACATAAAACAATGCTATGAAGCATCAGAATGCACATGGGCAAGTGCTCACACTTTTCTGGTGGCAATGTAAAAACGGTAAATTAAGTTTTGGCAGAGGGTAGAAGATTACTAAATATTAAATGTTTATCTTAGGCTTAGCATGACATTTGACTCAACTATTTCACTGCCTGTTATCTATTAACCATAATGAAAATGTACATGTAAAACTAAATGAACAAGTTAGTAATGGTTAATTTTCACTGTCATCTTAACTAATTTAAAATCGCCGAACACACCTATCTGGATATGTCTCTAAACGTTTTTCCAGAGAGTCCAAACTAGGGAGGGAAGACTTTGCTTCCTAATTGAGTGTACAATAGTAGGCAATGCCACCAACTACCTTAGCTTCTGCCGCTACGCTTTTCTCCAGATTGGACTATATGTCTTCAAATCGTGAGTCAAACCAAGTCCTCCTCTTTTAAGTTGCTTTTGTCAGGTATATTGTAATAGAATAAGAAAAGCAAATAATACAACATTTATAACACATTTGTTCATAGTCATGGAAAATTTTCTTCAGTTTGTGAATGCATAAACAAAAGTTCAAGAATCCGTAGTAACATAAAGAAATAACTACTCTCTTTTGACATATAAATATTATATTATTATATATATCACATTTATATAATGTCATTAATGAGTTTCAAGTATTCATACATGCATGCATAAATGAATAAAGTGAGAACCAACAGAGTATGTAGTATTTAATTCCATTATCAAATACATCAGTATAGAGACACCAGGTCAATAGGGAGCAAATGAACCAATAGTTGACAGAAGACTATGATAGACATAAAAGATATAGGATTAAAAATAAGAAGGAATTTAGATGGTGGAATATGGACCTATTCTTTAACTTAACTGTGGTTGTTAATAAATGGCTGTTCTTTTAAGATGGTATGACCTTATATCAAAAGGGAACATTATAAAGTACAAATAAAAAGCAAATCTTTAAATGTTACCTATAAAGAAGTAATACGCGTATACCTTTTCATAATAAAATATATAAAAATTATTAACTTCTAGTTACTATAATACCCTACAATAAAAATAAAAATGCCAAATACACTTCTTCCATATAATTCTTAATTTAAATTTTTTCTTTTTGTCTTGTAATTCCAATTTTATTTTTCAAAAGTCAGTTAAGTATCTAAATATGTTAGTGTCTGCATATTTTTATATTACTTTTACAATTCTCACTCAATTGCAAGACATGTGCAAACTGTAAAGCAATGAAGTCTACAATATAAGAACTATGTCAACTTTTAAATGTTCCTTTCCATACTGAGAACTAGTAGTTATTTTTTAAATAATGTTTTTTATTTAAATTTTCAACAAGCTTGTTTTACATGAAATTCTAGTTCCCTTACCCTCCCCTCCTCCCATGTCTCCCTTCCAATCCCCATCCCATCCCCTCTCTGATCCCCAGGGAGGGTGAGGCCTTCCATGGGGAGTCTTCAAAGTCTGTCCTATCATTTGAAGCAGGGCCCAGGTCCCCCTCCCTCCCCATGTGTCTAGGCTGAGAGAGTATCTGTCTATGTGGAATATCCAGTCCATGTAAAGTTTACTTTTTCTTTAAGCCTCATTGATTTTTACAGACTTATTTTTTTAACACCATTAACCTTTTGATATTTCTGTCAACTGTATTCATGATAGAGCAGATTTTCAAGTTCTTCCTTAAAAGTCATGTAGTATCAGCAACATAATTTAATATAAATGAGGGAGCCAGTTCTTTTATCTTAGTGATAATTGCCTGGGCATATTTATATTTGTGAACTATAAAATTATTTGAACTTATGTATTCAAAACTGAAAGCTGTAATACATAAACATATATATATATATGTATATATATATATACACACACATAATTTATACACAAAAAAGGAACTATAGAGTAAAAAATAAATCAATAAATATAAAAATTATAAAAGATAAAATTTAAAAAGCAAGAAAGAAAGGCTCTGACATGACATTATGAGACAAGAAACTACCAAAGATGCCTCTGAGTTCATTTTCTACTGGCCATCTACTTTCTACTGGGAACGTGGCCTATACTTATGAATAGTTTATTTCCACAGGGAGACTCCCTTAAATGAATTTTAGTTCTCATTCGCAAATGGCTATCAACTGGTACTACCTCTGCTTTAGGGATGTCAACTTCTTTCATCTCTGCACTATGACATGATGCACATCTGTATTAGTCACCTCTGTCTCTGTGAGCTTGCTATGTGCATTGGCCCTGTTGTGTTTATAAGGCCCCTTTCCCTTGATGTCCTCTATCCTCTCTGACCCTTATACTTTTCACCTCTGTTTTTGTAGGGTTCTCTGAGCTCTGATGGGAGGGTTTGGATATAGACATCCCATTTTGGGCTGAGTTCTCCAAGTTCTCTCACTCTGCATGTTGTATGTTTGTGGATCTCTATTTGTTCTCATCTGCTGCAGGAGGAAGCTTCTCGGATGATGGCTGAGAAAGGTGCTTATCTGTGTGTACAGCAAAATGTCAGTAGGAGTCATTTCATTGCTACATGTCTTTAGGGTTAGGGTTTAGGGTTAGGGTTAGGGTTAGGGTTTAGGGTTAGGGTTAGGGTTAGGGTATTTGTATTTACCTTAGGTCCCTGAGCTGCCCTCTAGTCTCAAGTTCTTGGTTACCCAAGCAGCATTGGGTTTGGGTTATTTTAATTCTAGTTGTTGATATGTAGTTTTGTCTTTGTTGAGTGGTTCTTTTGTTCCTTGGTTTCTGTTGCTCTCTCTGATACTTAAGAAGATATAGTGGCTGTGTTTTGCCTGGTAGAGAATTCTTCTGGGATCCTGGCAGGTATGAACACTTAGTTCCAAGTTGAATGTGTTTCTAGGTATTGGGAGCTGATACACAGGGATGAGGTTGGGCTAAGTGTGTGTGTGTGTGGGGGGGTGTATGTGTGTGAAAATTACACAAGAGGTAGGAAAACAGGTTGTCCCAATCAGATCTGATTGTTCCCCTGTGAAGAGGATCAGAATGAGGAGAGGTCATAGTAGGTAGTCATTGACAGAGCTGGGGGGTGAGACCAGGGGATTATATGTGGAGGGATGGAGAGAGATTGAAGTTCTAAAACTGATCTTGTTTTGCTAGACTGCTTGCATCTCTGGCAGGCTTGTCTGGTAGGTTCCCAGGGAATGCCTTTCAGAGTCTGGGGCTCTGACAATGGGATTAGTGGAGAGGAAGGTAAGAAGAGATCTGTGTTATCTTCTAGAGATGGGGGGGGGGAGGACACAGCAGGTGATCTGCTACAAAGCTGGGGGTGAGGAGACAGACCTGAAGGTCTGCTTCACTGCTGCCATGGCTTGTGAGTTCCCAAGGAATTTCTGTGAAAGCTTTTCTGAAGCCCCCATTCTTAAAGGTTCTTAAAGACTCTAAAGACTCTACCTGCCCAAGGCAACAGGGCTGGGGACCAAACCTTTAACACAGAGACTCTGGGAAGCACTTATCTAAACAATAGGATTATTGTATAACAGAATGAAGGACAGCTATACATATTCCTGCAAACTGGATATCTCTCATAAACATAGTCTCACAATACATCTGACAATTTACATAATCTTCAAGGCTATTATAAAGCAACCATCCTTTTAAAGAATTTTAGATGATTTGCATTACATTCTTATTAGCTAAAAAAAAAAAAAATCACCCTGCTGTCTTTCACAGGTAAAACAGAACAATCTCTAAGGTCATAGACAACACTTTCCTCATAGCTCATCAGGCAGCATCTGGGCTGCCTGCTGACACCATCCTTCCTTGTTGCTCAGTCCACAGGAACAATTTAGTCTACCCAGTGAGAAGCTGTGCATCCTGGTATGTGCACTATAGCCAGGAAACCCTGAACAAAGGAACTCAACTATCCTTTAAAGAATTCTTTACAAACCTGATCAATACTACCCTGACACATAGATGTTATCTTTACTCTATTGGACCAGAAATGTATCTCCTCAAACTGGTGACACCGCCTATAGTTTTCAAGTTGTTAGTTTCACAAATGGTTAAAATGGGAGTGGAAAATAAAGACTATTAGCACCTCTGCTGACATGGTATTCAGAAACACTGGAGTTGTGAACTATCCACAAGTGTACCTTGTGAGGGAAAGTACTTAAAAACTACTCTGCAAACATTGACCAAAAAGATTTTTCATTGAGCCGCCTAGTCTTTCCATGCTACCTTTCCCCCAATTGTAATTAAAGTCCACAATGAAATGAAGACCATATCAAGTGACCCAATCTTAGTACTCATTAGACACACTCAGGCATTGTACCAACACATTTCTCTTGAAAGGCATCATCTTGACTGACACTATGAAAGGAAAACTGTGGTCAGTTCTTTGTTTGATCTGACATACATCTTACACGAAGCCCCACAAAATACCTCTGAGTGGTTTTAAGAAAGTAAATCGGCACCTCCAAGTGATTGATTCATTTATCAGCGGTGCAGATGTGTAGACACATAAGATAGCTGACTTTAGCTATTTCTTCACTCTTCCAGGTTGTCAGTGTAATTCATGTCCAGTTATCAATACTAGCCAATGGGAGGCTCAGTCTTCATTTGGATTACCATTAGTTTGTCAGATGATCTTGTACTTCATTTTAAGTGATAATAAATGTACACAAAGTCTAAATCAGCATTTAATTGCACCAAACTTAATGTAACAAAGTTGTTTTTATTTAGATGAGTAGGAAGTGTGATCCCAATTGCAAGTGAGTTGGGTGGTCTGGTGTAACAGGGGTAATTAATGTCATCATTGCAGGAGCACAGTCTGCTTTGCAGAAGAAAGTTTCCAATGAAAGGCCTTGCTCAATCCCCAGTCCCAACACTATTGGCTGCCCTGCCTTTTGTCACCAGAAGACAATATGAAGGCCTTTGCCAGATGCTGGCCCTTTGATCTGGGACTTCCAACCCCCTCCCCACCAGCCCCTTGCTCAGAAAACAGGAGAAATACTGATCATTAGAAGCCACCTAGTGTGTAGTATTCTGCTGTAGCAGTGCATGGTAGACTGCTACTCTTTGGAATTCTTTGCATATCAGAAGTCTGCAACAACTGTTAGCTGTAGGATGCTGGTACTTATCAGGGACTCTCTTAACATGGCCATCTTAGTGCTTTTATTTTTCCATTGTTGTATTTCTCATGTCAAGTGTAGTATTTTGTCTAGTACCTCATAATAACAATACAATTTCAGTTTCCTTCATTATTTTCATACCTGGTAAATCTACATATTTAGTATTTACTCGGGCATTTTTTCCTGTTTTATATATTTTCTATGCCTTGTTTTATAGTTCTGTATGTGATAGTAGTGGGAATTGCTTTTCCAATGATCACACCTCCAAGTTCCCACGATATCCACAACTCTGATCATTCATAGCCAGGTGGGTCATGTGATCAGTCTTTTTGAGTTCTATTTCTGAAATTGCATTTGATACAGATATTGTGTCTCCAATTGACAGATTACTAATGGGATTTCCATCCAATATCCTGTCTTTTAGTGTGTATATTTCCACAAGTCTACTCTTGACCTGAATGTAGGTTTTTAGAACCACTCCAAATTTAAGGGAATTCAAAGACAAATTTGTTGTAGAATATTATTTTCAGGTGTGTGGCTTTTATGTTATATTTGTTTAACTCTGTGAAGCTGTGATTCTTTGCCTGTCTAAAACACCTGGTGGTCTAACAAAGAGCTGAACGGCCAATAGTGAGGCAGGAGCAAGGATGGGCGGGGCTGGCAGGCAGAGAGGATAAACAGAAGGAGAAACAAGGAACATAGGAGCAACAAGAGAACAAGGACAGGAAGACATCAGGGGCCACCCAGCCACCCAGCCACCCAGCACCCAGTCACCCAGACACCCAGCCACTCAGCCACCCAGCCACCCAGCACCCAGCCACCTAGCCACCCAGCACCCAGCCACCAGCCACCCAGCCACCCAGCACACAGCCACCCAGCCACCCAGCTACTCAGCACCCAGTCACCCAGCCACCCAGCCACCAGTCACCTAGCCACCCAGCCACCAGCCACCCAGCACCCAGTCACCCAGTCACCCAGCCACCTAGCACCCAGCCACCCAGTCACCCAGCCACCCAGCCACCTAGCCACCCAGCACCCAGCCACCCAGCCACCCAGCACCCAGCCACCCAGCCACCCAGCACCCAGCCACCCAGCCACCCAGCACCCAGCCACCTAGCTGCCTAGTTACCCAGCATCCTAGTCACAGAGTAAGAAGGAAAGTAAAATATACCAAAATAAGAAAGATAAAAGCCCAGAGGAAAAATGTAGATCAATTAATTTAAGATAAGCAAAGCTGGCTAGAAACAAGCCAAGCTAAGGCCAGGTATTTCTAAGTAATAATAAGCCTCCATGTATGATTTACCTGGGAGCTGGGTGGCAAAGCCCCATAAAAGGAAAAAAAAATCTTGCTACAAATATTCAAGGGATAATATAAGTATGTGGCAACCTGTGCATATCTACAAAGAGATATTTAATGTACTCCTCTGAGCTTGACAAAGAAGCATTGAACTAAGAAATGGTGGGAATAAAACCTTGAAAACTATAAGTTTTCCTCTCACAGCCTATTTATCTCACCGTACGATGGATATTTGTTCAGTCATACCAGCAGGGTTAACTGAGAAGAGGCCGATACTTTAAGATTTCTCCCTTGAAATAATGTGATATTTGCCAATTTTTCTTCTTTTGAATCTTTCCTGCTACTAAATGCAGAGCTCTAAACTGGAGCTTTCAAAGTCAAACCATACCAATACCCTTGGCTTCTCATGGCCTGCCTTTATTTCCAAACCACCTTGCCAATCTGAAAGGAGAAACTTTTTAAACACCAGAGCTTTGCACACAGAAGCCCCTCATGGACTTGTCATATTCATGTCCCTGTATCATCCTCTCTTTCCACTGAGTTCTTCAAATTTAGCGAAGGACAAATGATCACAATAATGTAGACTGTGCGACAGTGTTGATCAAGTAACACTTGCTATTAAAGTGTATTATGAAGCAAATTGGAAGTAATCATAGATTGTTAAATGAACTGTGAACATGTGTTTAGCAGTTTTCATGTGGTTGCCTGAAGAGCTGTCATAGTTCAGAAATATGCTTCAAAGCACTTGTGAAAATTGATATAGATGTTTTTTTTTTTTATAGTAAACTTCCATGTGGCAGTTCAACAGGAAGTTGATTGTTCAGCAATAAGCAATGCTTCAGTGCATATAACTAGATCCTTAGACTCTTTATTCTTGTACAACTTGAATACTTCATTTAGATTAGCATGGAGAGGCCCTTCTGTGGATACGTGCCACGAGAGTGTCAGAACCCTTCCTGTGAACTTTCTCAAACAGAGTGGCAGATTGCTTTATCTAAATGGAGGGTGTTTTCTCCTCTACCTTTAATTGTGGATCATTCCTTAAGGTGTTTTATTATAATTGTTCACAGCTTGTGTTGCTTTATTGATTAAGCCGCCGTGGAGCCCTTGTTGGAAGTGCTGCATAAACCATGTGATATGAGCCTTTTAAGGTTATTGCTATGCTTGCACTCAGATGACTGCAGCTCTGATGTCAGTGACTGAGGAACAAATGAGATGTTTTTAGGAAACTGTAATCACATTAGTCCTGACATTTCACGCCCCCTCCCCCAGCCCCCAATCAGGTAACTGTTAAATTCCATTTTTCCTTTTTAAAAAGAAACTTCTAATTAAATGTTATTTCCTTTTCTGTTGTTAGGAAGGATTTCAAAATTTATTAAAATCCCAACTCCTTGTGTGCAATTTCACCATTTTATATTTGGGTTCCTATTAGGTAGGCAAATGACTAAAGAATATTTGATATATATATATATATATATATATATATATATATATATATATCTATATATATATAAGAAAGGTGGTTCAGAATGTATCTGTTATTGGTAACAATCATAAAACACAAAGTCACTAGGTTCACTGAGCATGAATGATAAGTCAACAGAGTAGGTGGCCTGCAAGTCCCTTAAAATCTAAGCACAGAGAGATGTACATCACACACATCAAAGCCTTCAGGAATGCTGAGAGTCTGATCACTGTATTTCAAATTAAGGTTCCATCACCTGCTTGTTCTGCGATGTTAGTCAAACCCTCAAACTCCGTCAATCTTTGTTTCCTCATCTACAAAAGTAGCATAAGAGTAATGTCCCGCTAAGGTGGGTGATCACACCGCTAAGGTGGGTGATCACAGTGTCTGCTCTCCTCAACTCATTTTGCATAGACAGAAGGTTTTGCTGGCACTGGTAGGAGGCCTTGAAGAAAAGACAGGCAATTTCTGTTCATCAGGCTCTTAAGTAGCTTTGGATGGATGACACTGTGCTGAATGCAAACTTGTTAGAATTAAAATAGTGGCATCATTTCCCTTGGGTAGAAGAAAATATCACTGGAAGCACTGCTAGGTCAATAGTTGGTTGATGTTGTGCATATGAATAGTATTTGTGTTTAAAGGAAGCATTTAAATGGAGGAGGAGGCACCAATACTAATGCATACTTTAAGGCTGTGGCCGACCGATGTTCTCTTCAGAATTGATGTTAGCAGTTGTTTTGCATTCAGACATTATGCTAAGTGCTACTATCTTTACCTTATTATGTGTGCAAGGAGAGCACACATAGTCAACTCAAAAAGTAATACTAATCTTCTCTAGTAGGAAAAGTCTCAGGATATACCATTACAGATGACTCTGACTGGCATTAATTATTTGGGCATTGTAACATCAATATTCAATTTACCAACATTAGGACCCTTCTCAGGGGTGAAATAGACATGATTTATCACTCTACATTAAAAAGGTTGAATGGCATTATCACATATACATAATTCATTTTAATTAAATGCATATTCTTGAATAGCTTCTTAATGGCTATTCAATGCCTCATTAATCTTAAGTGTAACAACCTGAGATCCTTTGGGAGGTCATGTGATAATTCAAAATTCACAAACAAGACACGGAACTTCCAAGTACAGTGTATGTTAGGTGATCCTAATGGATTAACTGAATGTCAAATTTAATGTTTATTTATGTTGCAATTACTTCAAACAAATATTAAAGAGATTAAAGACACCGTTTTCAGGAAAGGTGTCCTTTTGAGCCATCACCATTTTTAAAATTGCCTTACAAAGGACACTGAAATGTGCAAGATCTGCCAATTTTTCAGTAAGTTTCATATAAGATTGTGGAGTGATGCTCTGCGGGTCCACTCAGAGTTCCTGCGGGCAAGATCCTTGACCCCCAAAACCAGGCCCCTGCCAAAGAATGAGGTCTCAGCAGGAGAGCGCCAGTTTCCAGTTAGATCCCACTACCCTGCAAAACCTTCTCAAGTTCCAGCCCAGCCCTCGTCCTCTTCTGCCCATATGAAGAAAACAGAGGATAGTCACATGAGAGAATTAACAGCCCAACTGAAAAACTTAGAACAGAGAGAAGCGAATTCACCCCGCATGAGTAGATGCCAGGAAATAATCAACTTGATGGCTGAAATCAACAAAATAGAAACCAGGAAAACAATACAAAAAATCAATGCAACAAAGAGTTGGTTATTTGAGAAAATCAACAAGATAGACAAACCTTTATCCAAATTAACGAAAAAGCAGAGACAGAACATGCAAATTAACAAAATCAGAAACGAAATGGGGAACATAACAACAGACACAGAGGAAATCCAGAAAAATTTCAGGTCATATTTTGAAAATCTGTATTCCACAAAAATTCCAAGGAAATGGACAAGTTTCTGGATAACTATCACTTACCAAAATTAAATCAAGAACAGACAAACAACTTAAATAGACCTATAACCCACAAGTCACCAAAAGCCTTCCAACCAAAAAAAGTCCAGGGCCAGATGGATTCAGTGCAGAATTTTACCAGATATTCAAGGAAGAACTAATACCACTACTCCTTAAACTGTTCCACAAGATAGAAACAGAAGGTTCATTGCCAAACTCTTTTTATGAGGCCACAATAACTTTGGTACCCAAACCTCACAAAGACACAACTAAGAAAGAAAACTACAGACCAATATCCCTGATGAACATCGATGCAAAAATACTCAATAAAATACTGGCAAACCGAATTCAAGAATACATCAGAGAAATCATCCACCTTGACCAAGTAGGCTTCATACCTAGAATGCAGGGATGGTTCAACATACGAAAATCTATCAACGTGATCCACCATATAAACAAACAGAAAAAGAAAGACCACATGATTATCTCCCTAGATGCGAAAAAAGCCTTCAAAAAAATTCAAAACCCTTTCATGATAAAGGTATTGGAGAGGTCAGGGATAACAGGAACATACCTAAACATAATAAGAGCAATATACAGCAAACCAACTCCCAACATCAAACTGAATGGAGAGAAACTTAAGCCAATTCCTCTAAAATCAGGAACAAGATAAGGCTGTCCTCTCTCTCCATATCTCTTCAATATCGTACTAGAAGTTCTAGCTAATGCTATAAGACAACAAAAGGAGATCAAGGGCATCCAAATTGGAAAGGAAGAAGTCAAACTCTCTCTATTTGCAGATGATATGATAGTTTACATAAGCGACCCAATAAACTCTACCAGGGAACTCCTACTGCTGAGAAACACCTTCAGCAAACTAGCAGGATGCAAGATAAACTCAAAAAAATCAGTAGCCCTATTTTTTTCTGACAACAAAGAGGCAGAGAAGGAAATCAGGGAAATATCACCCTTTACAATAGCCACAAGCAACATAACATATCTTGGTGTAACGCTTACCAAACAAGTAAAAGACCTATATAATAAGAACTTTGTGACTCTAAAGAAAGAAATTAAAGAAGATACCAGAAAATGGAAAGACCTCCCATGCTCTTGGTTAGGTACGATTAACATAGTAAAAATGACAATCTTACCAAAAGCAATCTACAGATTCAATGCAATCCCCATTAAAATCCCACCACAATTCTTCACCAACCTTGAAAGGATAATAATCAACTTTATATGGAAAAACAAAAGACCCAGGATAGCCAAAACAACCCTATACAGTAAAAGAACTTCAGGAGGCATCACCATTCCTGACTTTAAGCTCTACTACAGAGCTATAGTTCTGAAAACAGCCTGGTATTGGCATAAAAATAGACAGGTAGACCAATGGAATCGAATTGAAAATCCTGATATTAATCCACGCACCTATGAACACCTGATTTTTGACAAAACAGCTAAAATTATACAATGGGGCAAGGACAGCATCTTCAACAAATGGTGCTGGCACAATTGGATGAGGGTGTGTAGAAGACTGCAGATAGACCCATGTCTGTCGCCATGCACAAAACTCAAGTCCAAATGGATCAAAGACCCCAACATCAATCCAGCCACATTGAACCTCTTAGAAGAGAAAGTAGGAGGTACCCTTGAACAAATTGGTATAGGAGACCACTTCTTGAACATAACTCCAGGGGCACAGACACTGAAAGAAACAATTAATAAATGGGACCTCTTCAAACTTAGAAGATTCTGTAAGGCAAAGGACACAGTTGACAAGACCAAACGGCAGCCCACTGTCTGGGAAAAGATTTTCACCAATCCTATATCCGACAAAGGGCTGATCTCCAAAATACACGAAGAACTCGGGAAACTAGTCAACAAAACACCAAATAACCCTATTAAAAATGGGGTACAGAACTGAAGAAAGAATTCTCCATGGAGGAAATAAAAAAGGCTGAAAGACACTTAAGAAAATGCTCCACATCCTTAGCTATCAGGGAAATGGAAATCAAAACAACTTTGAGATACCATCTGACCTCTGCCAGAATGGCTAAAATTAGAAACACCAGTGATGACTTATGTTGGAGAGGATGTGGAGAAAGTGGAACATTCCTCCACTGCTGGTGGGAGTGCAAACTCATACAGCCATTTTGGAGATCAGTATGGCAGTTCCTCAGGAAAATGGGAATTAGTTTACCACAGGACCTGGCAATCCCCCTCTTAGGCATATACCCAAAGAATTCATATCCATGCAACAAAGACATCTGTTCAACTATGTTCATAGAAGCACTATTTGTAATAGCAAGAACCTGGAAGCAACCTAGATGCCCCTCAATTGAAGAATGGTTAATGAAGATGTAGCACATCTACACAATGGAATACTACTCTGCAGAAAAAAAAAATAATGGTATGTTGAAATTTGCAGGCAAGTGGATGGCACTTGAAGAAACCATCCTGAATGAGGTAACCCAGTCACAAAAAGAGGAACACAGTATGTACTCACTCATATATGGATTTTAGACCTAGATCAAATGATCACCAGCCTATAATTCACATCACCAGACGAACTAGGATACAAGGTGTATCCTAAGAGATTCACATAAAGTCCCTCACAGAACTGGGAAGAGACAAGTCCCCCATAGCTCAGGTGAAGTGGGGAAGGACAGCGAATGGAGAGAGAAGTAGGAGAAAATTAGGGGGAGGAGAGGAAGGCATGTGTGACCAGGAGGATTGAGCCTGGTTAGGAATGGAAGATAGGAAAAAGTGAAAGAGAAACAGAGACAGAGAGAGAGAACATAAAAGAGGGAGCCAATATTGGTTTGAAGATAAAATTGAACACAAAGAAAGGTCGAGAGAACTACAAGACTGCTCCCAACTAACAATCTCAGCTTCCGTGGAAAGGCTATCATAAATGCCCTTCCCGGAGAGTGAGATCAACAACTAACTTCTCCATGGAACCCTCAACTAATGCCTGTTGAAAATAGGAGCAAACACCCATACATAAACACTAAGTCGAACTAGAACCCAGAAGCAGATGGAGAGGACAAGACAATGTGGCAGAAGCACATAGAGACAGCTTACCTGAACAAGGAGGAGCTAAGGGCCACTAGACTGATAGCTGGGAAGCCAGCATGGGACTGACTCAGGCCCCCCTGAATATGGGTCTCAGCCAGAAGGACTGAGCAGTCTAAGAGACCTCAGACAGTGGAGCCAGGATGTATCCCTGGTGCACAAAAGGACTTTGCAAACATATCTCCCATGGAGGGATAACTGCCTTAATCTAGAGACAGGAGAGAAGCCCTAGTCCCTACTTCACAGGACCTGTCAGATCTACATGACCCCAACTGGATGGCATTCCCCTACATATGGATTTGGGGTGGGGGGATGGGAGGGAAGGGTGTTTAGAGTGCATGTGAGAGGGCAGAGAGGGTAAAAGGGAGGGAAGGAGTGAGGGAGGGCTGGAGGGAGGGAGGGAGGGAGGGAGAGGGAACTGGGATCGAAATGTAAAATAATAAATTAAAAAAAAATGTGTTGACTCCAAAATTTAAGTTGAAGGACAATTTACTGGGGAAAATGATTTCTATTTTTGTTTCCACAGAAATTGAAAGATTCCAGACTAATGTGGTTTGATCACCCCAGACCGCCTGAAACAGAGTACAAGCTGATCCTACATTCAAAACAGCTGGATAAAACAGCCCTTTAGACTACAGCTAGGATATCTGAATCTTCTTCGAATCCCCCAAGACAGAGCCCCTTACCAGCAGGAAGTAGTTTGGAAAGAACGATGCCCAAATTCCCAAATATTGTGTATAAATGTTTGTTTTCATTTAATTGGACTTTGTTATATAAAATTAAATAAAAAAATAAATAAACCTAAAAAAAAAGAAAAGATTGAGGAGTGATGTACTGGGTTAAACAACAACAACAAAAGGCACTTATCACTATGGAAGAGTCTCCACTACACCTTACACTATGAACTTATCAACATCAGAAAATTCTGTCTTGTTTATTTCAACATTTCCCTAGTCTAGAATTTTGCCTTACACATAGACACTTGGTAAAAGTTCCACAGACAGAATGATTTGTCTTTAAATAAGCTAGAATGCATTACCATTGTTAAAGGCTCAGGGATGAATCGTCCCTGTCTTAATCATCTGTCTATTGCAAGCTCTGAAAAAATAATATGAAGAACATTTGTCTAACCTAAAGTTAAGTCTGCACAATTGTCCCTAATGCAATGCATGCTGGTTGGGTGTCATCGAGCTTAAAACTGTGACTAGTAACTTTCCAAAAATCTGTTATCATACAGAGATGTGACATAGTACAACAAACAAACAAAAAATAATTATCTGTGTGAATTCTCAGTATTAGAATAATAATTACTCATCCAAAAATATGCTTCTAATGTTTTCCTTTAGTGTGTGTGTGTGTGTGTGTGTATGTGTGTGTGTTTGTGTATTGCCTATAGGATATAAGATCACTATATACTGTTGCTCAGTATTTCGCCGGTTTTACTATAATAATACACTTCTCCACAGTCAGTGTATTGCTGAAGAAGGAAAATAAGTCCCCGAGGTTTCGTTGGTAAATCAATCTGAGAGAAAGCATGAAAGCAAGAAATAGTGTATAGATATAGGCATGCTTCCAGCAGACCCAGCAGACATATTTTGATATCACAGTTACCTTTTGTAAATATGAATTTTGGACACAGGTTTCTGAGAGGAGTTGGAGGAGGGAAACTGTAATCATAACACATTGTATGGGGGAAAAAAACTATTTTCAATAAAAATAAATAAGTAAGAGAGTTGTGGGTACAGACTTTCACTGCCCTTATACGGATCCATGCACAAAATGGGTAAAGCATACAAATCAGTGACAACTTGCCTTCATTAAAGTATTTTTGCCTCCAAAGTTGTGCAATTCTTGTTCTTAACAGAAAGTATAAGATTTACAGACTTAGAATCACATATTTTCTCCTCTTTTTGTGTGCTTTTCGTAACTACATTTCCAAGGAGTTTTCCTATTTTGTCTACACCGACACTGACAAATTCTTAGCACGAACTTAATCACCACAATCTCTTTTTGTCTGAATAGTCTCTGACAATATCCTGTGTTTTCAGCCATTTATTGGAGATCAATCCATCAATCAATCAATCAATCAATCAATCAATCTATCTATCTATCTATCTTGTACAAATACTTGCCTTCAGACACCATTAATTTTGTCATTGCTTGTTATGCAATTCTATTTTATTAATTTTTGTTATTTCAGCATTTTTAATTTTTTCTAGTTGGGTTGCACTGTTAATTCAAAAATGTTCTTACAGGATATCAATTTAGGAGTTTTACCTCTATATTTAGTCATAAATATTGTAATTTTGTTGCTATGTTTTCTTTCAACAACTGTTTGTGTTTAATTATGGGTCGCCTAGCCCAGTTTGATACTAATTTTATGGCAGGTTCAACCTTTTAGTTGTTCATACTTTAACTCAAATACGAAGGTCTTATTATTGTTTAAAACATTCTTTCCTTCTTTGCAGGCATCATTAGACAATTTGTAGATGATCTGCTGTATATGTAAATAAAAGCATAACTACATCCAGTCTTCTGTTTAAACACATTTATGTAAAATAACTGTGTTTCAGCCACAGATGATAACCTAGGGCTTTAGAAACACCTTAGCAGCTTAGTTTAGAACCCCTGCAAGGGATTATCAGGGCTTCATCACGTTCTGCTTGACTGGTCAAGGAAGCTGCTTTCTTTCTCTGGGTCAGTCATAGGCCTTAAGGCTTCTGGAGTCATTAGACTCAGGAAAACTATATGAGCATTCACAGTGAGTAGTGAAGGAGAAAAGGAAGCATTGGTTTTTTTCAGGGGAAGGAACAGGAATAAAGGTTATGACAAAAGCTGTTCAGCAATCTGTTTAGAAATCCTAAATGCAGCACTCCTTCTGTGTGTGGGCCTGCCACCCATGGAGAGGTAGGAGAGAATGACAGATCCTAATAATGAACACTCTTTTTCTATCTCTTTGCTTAAATTTTATTGTATAATGAGTCTCTTGTCTTAAATATTGCACAGCCTGACCATGACCATTTAACTCACCCATTGAACTACTCATTGGGTAATCATCTTTTATATGGATGACAAATTTACGTGCTTCCCACTCCCACAATTCTATGCCTACACATGTGTACCAATGCAAGTGTTGCTAAGGGGAAAGTTAGTGATACTTCATGAATGCCTTCATGAAGATTTTGGAGACATCTCATACTAGTGACTTCACAGAACACTCTAGAACCAAGAGAGAGAGAGAGAGAGAGAGAGAGAGAGAGAGAGAGAGAGAGAGAAAGTAAAAGATAAAAGAAAAAAAATTAAAAAACCAGAAACACCTAAGAGGAGTAGACAGCAGGCAATAATCAAACTGAGGGCTGAAATCATTAATAAGAGAAACAAAGAGAACAATAAAAGAATCAATGAAACAAATAATAGGTCCTTTGAGAAAAGCAATAATATAGATAAACCTTTAATCAAACTAAATAAAAGGCAGAGTGAGTATATCCAAATCAACAAAATCAGAAAAGAAAAGTGAGACATAACCAGACTCCAAGGAAATCCAGAGATTCATTAAGTCCTACTTCATAAACCTGTACTCTGAATAAATGGAAAATCTAAAATTTTGATAGAAACTACTTACCAAGTTAAATTTTGATGAGATAAACAATTTAAATAGACTGATAATTCCTAAGGAAATAGATGTAGTCTTTAAAAGTCTCCCAACGAGAACAACAAATGGTCAAATTGTTTTAATGCAGAATTCTACCAGACTTTCAAAGAACTAATACCAATACTCTTCAAATTATTCCACAAATTGAAACAGAAGAAACACGAGGCGACAGTCACTCTGATACTGGAACCACACAAGGCCTCATCAAAGAAAGAGAATTGCAGTCCAATTTCACTCATTAAAAATTGATGCTAAAATACTGGCAATCTGAAGCCAACAACACCTGAAAATTATCATCCACCATTAACAAGTAGGCTTTGTCCCAGAGAGGGAGGGATAGTTAGTTCAAACTATGTCAATGTAATCCACCATATAAACAAATGGAAAGAAAATAAAAACACATTATCATCTTGTTAGATGTGGAAAAAGCCATTGACAAAGATTCAATACCCCTTCATGATAAAAGTCTTGAAGAGATCAGGGATACAAGGGGCATACCTAACAATAACAAAAACAACATACACCTGATTGTCAACATTGAAATAAATGAAGAGAAACTCAAAGTAATTGCACTAAAATCAGGAACAAGAAAAGTTTGTTCATTCCCTCCATATCTATTCAATATAATACATGAAGTTCTAGCTAGAACAATAAGAAAACTAAAGGAGATCAAGGAGATACAAATTAGAAAGGAAGAAATCAAAGTATCATTATTCACAGATAACAGGTTAGTACACATAAACGGTCCTACAATCTCTACGAGGGAACTCCTACAGTTGCTAAACACTTTTAGTAAAGTGGCTGGATAAAAGATTAACTCAAAAAATCAGTAGTCATCCAATATACAAATATAAATGGGTTAAGAAAGTAATCAGAGTATGAAAGCCCTTTATAATAGCCTCAAATAATATAAAATATCTTGGTGTAATTCTAACCAAGCAAGTTCTGTATGATGACAAGAACTTTACGTCTTTGAAGAAAGAAATTGAAGAACATATCAGAAAATGGAAAACTCTCCCATGCTCATGGATTGGTAGGACTAATATAGTAAAACTGTCCATATTGCCTAAAGCCATCTTCAAATTTAATGTGATCCCCATTAAAATCCCAATACAATTCTTTACAGACCTTGAAAGAAAAACACTCAACTCCTATGAAAAAATAAAAATCTCAGGACAGCTAAAACAATCCTATACAGTAAAAGTACTCCAGGAAGTATCATCATACCTGATTTCAAGATACCCTATGGAGTAAAAGTAATAAAAACAGACAGGTGAATCAGTAGAATCAAATCAAGGACCCAGATGTAAATCTACACACCTATGGACACCTGCTTTTTAGGAAAGAGGCCAAATTTATATAATGGAACAAAGAAAGCATCTTCAACAAAAAGTATTGGGCTCACTGAATGTTGGCATGTAGAAGAGTGCAAATAGATCAATATCTATCATCCTGCACAAAACTCAAGTCCAAGGGGATCAAAGACCTCAACATAAATCCAGATACACTGAACCTGATAGATGGTAGAGGGAAATAATCTCAAATGCATTGGGATAGGAGACAACTTCCTGAACAGAACACCAAGACTGAGTAGGCACTAAGATGGGACATTAATAAATGATACCTCATGAAATTGAAAGGTTTCTATATGGCATCGGACACCATCAGTAGGACAGGACACAAGTCAACAGAATTGGAAAAGATCTTCATCAATCCCACATCTGGAAAAGGGTTGATTTCTGAAATATATAGAGAATCCAATATATTAGATATCAAAAAGCATGTATTACAATTAAAAATGGGGTACAGATTTAAAGAGAGAATTTTCAACAATTGAATCTCAAATGGCCAAGTAATACTTAAGAAGATGTTTAACAACTTTAGTCCCTCAGACAGTGGAACTAAGATGTATCCCTGGTGAACAAAAGGACTTTGGGAGCACATTCCCCATGGAGGGATACTCCCTTAACCTAGAGGCAGGAGGGAGGGTCTAGTCCCTACTCCAAATGACTTGACAGGTTTTGTTGATCCCTCCTGGAAGGCATCACCCTCACTATGAGTAAGGGGGTGAGAGGGGGGTCAGGTGGTATAGGAGGGAGGGAGGGAGAGGGACCTGGGATCGATATGTAAAATAAGAAAAATAACTATAATATCAATAAAAAAACAACCTTAGTTATCAGGGAAATGCCAATTAAATTGAGTCTAAGATTACATCTTATACCTGTCAGAATGGCTAAGATCAAAAACACAAGTGACAGCTCATGCTAGAGTGGACGCGGAGCAAGATAAACATTTCTGGTGGGTGTGCAAACTTGAGCAGCTTCTTTGGAGTCAGTGTATAGTTTCTTAGAAAACGGAGCATCAATTTACACAAGACCAAGTCATACCACTCTTGGGCATACACACATAGGATGCTCAACCACACCCCAAGGACACTTGCTCAGCTATATTCACAGTAGTTTTTATTTATACTATTCAGAACCCGGAAACAACCAAGATGTTCATTACCAAGAATGGGTAACATTTACACAATGGATTTATTACCCAGCTGTTAAAAATAAGGCCACCAGCTGGAACTTGAACAAATCATTCTGAGTGAGGTAACCCAGACCAAAAAAGATAAGCATGGTATGTACTCACTCATAAGCGAATTGTAGCTGTGAAATAAAGGATAACTAGTCTATAATCCACAGACTCAGAGAGACTAGGTAACAAGGAGGGTTCTTGGCAGTTGCCCAGATCTTCCTGGAAAGGGGAAATATAAGAGATTTTTGTGAATGAATTGAGGATGAGTGGGAATGGGAACATGAGTCTTCAGTTGAGGGACAGCGAAGGGGATAGTACTGAAAGAGACTAGACTATTGGAAAGGTGGGGTATTTCAGTGTAATGTAAAAAACTGTTGCAAGGGAATGTTTCAGGAATCTGCAAGGATGAAACTAGCAAAGAATCCTAATAATATGGATACATAGCCTGAGCTGGTCATGTTCTGTGAACAGATTGATGCTTAGTCCAAATGTCAGCAGATAGGATTCATCCAGGAACTGATGGAAACCAATGCAGACCCACAACGAAACATTAGGCAGAGTTCAGGGAATCATGCAGAAGAGAAGAAAGGATTATAGGAGACAGAGGGGGGTTCAAGGACACCCCAAGAAAATACACTGAATCAACTAACCTGGGCTCATAGGGGCTCAGAGATACTGAATTAAAAACCAGTGAGCCTGCATGGGACTGACTGGGCACTCTGAATATATGTTACAGCTGTGTAGCTTTGTCCTTTTATGTGACTCCTAACATTGGGAGCAGGGGCTGCCTCTGACTCTTTCATAGGCCCTTGAGACCCTACTCCTCACACTGGGTCACTTTGCCCTAGACTTAATACATGGGGAGGTGCTTAGTCTTATTGCAACTTTATATGCCCTGTTTTGTTGGTACTCATGGAAGACCTGGCTTTTTCTAAACAGAATTGGAGGGGGAGTGGATTGAGAGGTGTGTATATTTATCTCCTGATAGGGGAAACTTGCTTATATTTCCACATGAACTTTATTACTAAAGACAGTTTTAGATTTAATAAACATTATGCAAGCATCAGTTGTACAAAGAATGATCCTACATTCAAAACAGCTGGACAAAGCAGCCTGACAGACTACAGCCAGGATTTCTGAATCTTCTTCGAATCCCCCATGACAGCACCCCTTACCAGCAGGAAGTAGTTTGGAAAGAAAAATGACCAAATTCCCAAATATTGTCTGTAAATGTTTGTTTTCATTTAAATGGACTTGGTTATATAAAATAAAACAAACAAACAAACAAGAAAAAAAATCAAAGAATGAACCACAATAATGAAAATGCTTGGTGGTAACCAACAGCTCTCTAATAGGATCTAAGACCTACTCAACAAGAGGGAATCATGTCTGCTACTAAAATCCTAGGCAACTACCCAGAGGCAGTGAAGTCATGGGCCTTGGAGGAGAATCCAATCCTCACTTTACTAAACTAGCGCAATCCCTAACCATGTTCAAAATATTTGTTTGTATAACCACACATAAATAAATACAGATCCCATACCTTACCAAGAAAATGTCTGTTTGCAACAGATAAGGACCAGTACAGAAAAGCACAATTAAAATGAAGAGTTGTGGAGCCTAGTCCCCACTGGATACACCTACAAAACACTATCACAACTACAGTTCAGGCATCATTGAACAACAAGTGGCATAGTGATTCTAATAGCAGAAGATCAGGGAGCTTGCTGTGAGATTGTGTCTCCTAGGAGTGTCAGAAACTACACCCATAAAAGTGTCATCAACAGGGCTGCCTAAACATGAGCAGAACAAGGACAACAATTAATGATGCCAAAGTAGACAGGGAAAAATTCCAATGGTTTCAATACTACACAAAGCAACACAGTCAACTAAGGAATGCTAGGAGCTGAACAGGTGTTCCTCCCCAGGGATGAGCATACCAACTGGTTGTCCAGTGTCAAATGGTCAGCTCTGAAAACATACATATAGTGAGCTGGAAAGGGAAATTAAGTCCTCACAAGCTTCAGCACTCATTCGGATGACAGAAATATTTGACCGCTTCCAAAAGTGGGTAGTGAGAACTTTGTTAGTTTTTGAGATAAGGTCACACCGTATCTCAGGGGCCTGAAACATGGGATGTTCTGCTATGCCTCCTAAATCCTGGGATTAGGGGCATGTTCCACCCTCCCTTACTCTTTGTTTCCTAGGTCTGTCAATACTCAGATCAGTCTGCTTGGTTTTTTTTTTTTTTTTTTTTTTTTTTTTTTTAGGTGTTTTCTGTGGAAGGATGGACATGTTTCCTGCACCCTTTTGATTTTACCACTCATTTCTTTGATTTGCTGAGAGGGTTATTCAAATGTGAGAATAATTTTTCTAAAGTGGTTACTTTAGTTCGGGTATAAGTATTAAGTTAAATATGCTAACATAACTATTTTATTTTAAACTTTCTTTTAATTCCTTTAACTGTATATATTTTTCACAGAGATTTGTTTTATTTTACTTAAGTCTTGAGTTTTAATATTTGTTTTATGATTGATACTTTGACATTATTTACAAAAATGTATTACCAAGCTGCAGGCTTCTCTTCTGTTTTCCTCCAGAAGTTTTATGGTTTTCTATTTTTTATATGGGAGTTAAGGAGTTAATTGATCCTTGTTTATTTTCACTTACTTTGTATGTAGGCATTCAGTTATTCCAAACCATTTATTGTTAAGACTTTTCTTTCTTTCTGAATCTTCTTTCGCTTTCTACTATCTCTCTGTCTCCTTCTCTCTGTTCTAAAATCACTTGACTGCATACTTGATTATATTTATATAACTCTTTTTTTGTCTTCTGGTATCTCTATTTGCTTCCATAGATCTGCTTGTCTATCATTGCATCTAACTGTATCACCTTACTTTCTCTGGCTTTATAACAAGCTGTAAAATCAGGCAATATAAGCTCTTCAGGTGTGTTCTTATTATTTGGTTATCTACTTGGCTATCTCTTTCATTCTACAAATTTACTTTCATTGTGTTAAGATTGTGTTATCTTTAGAGATCAAAGCTGGTAACCTCTGTTTATATTTCTGCATTTTTTTCTAAGCTGTTGAAGGAGATTTTTCTTTTTAAACAGATCATCTAAATTTGGGAGTGGAAGTCTAACCTTATGTGGTGGACCTGGTCAAGAAATCATGGTATGTAGAATGAACACCGTTCCATAATTTCAAAATTGTTTCTTAGCTCCAGCTTTACTCTCAACAGTTCCATATCTACATAATTTTTTTTGAGTGTGCTCTGATGATATTCTGGATATTCCCCACAATATCAAACACAGAATCATGTCAACCATGAGCACAAATTCTGGTTTAAGCCAAATTTTATTGGCTTAAACACATAACTTATTGCTCTAAATCATCTACCTCACAAAAGCAAACAGCCTGTGATATGTTTTTATAGGAAGATTTTTACTACTGAAAGTGGCCCACCAGGGAATACAAAAGGACATACACAAACTCCCTGCTTCTTAGCATGGCCTACTTTTCCCCTTGCCCTCAGCAGTCTCTGCCCCAATAACACCAGATACTATAAAGGGACAACAGGAATAAAAGCCATTCGGTTTCTTCAGGGTACATTGTGTAACAATGGGACCCTTTATTTTCACAGATGCAGAGCAGTTCAGAGATTTCCCTAGCAGTGCCACAGTGATATTAAAATTTTGGAGTGCAGCTAAATGGCATGTGGGTGCCCTTGGGACAACAGAACAATGACCCTGCACCTAAGTACCAACTTCTTTTAGCAGTGGCAGGGAGTTTGTGAGTGGGAGACCAGGTCAAACTCTTCAACAAATAGATTCCTATGTTCAAAATCAATCAGGTAAGTCACAGATAGGCAGCTAGGAAGGTATTACTTAATGACTTTACATTTTACTTCAGGGTTTGTGTTGGAACTACACATTTAATTGTATGTGGAACTCCTCTTTATTTTTTGTTTTTTTATTTGTTTGTTCTTTATTTTTCTTATTTTACATATCCCTCCCTTCCTCCCATCCCCCACAGCCCCTCCCCTCCCATTCTACTCCCCCCCCCCACTCCACAGGGAGGGTGATGCCTTCCAGGAGGGATCAACAAAATCTGTCAAGTCACTTGGAGTGGGGACTAGGCCCTTCCTGCTGCCTAGGTTAAGGGAGTATCTCTCCATAGGCAATGTTATCCTAAAGTCCTTTTGTGAACCAGAGATACATCCTGGTTCCACTGTCAGAGGTCCCTTAGATTTCCCAGGCCTTTTGACTGAGACCCATGTTCAGGGGGTCTGAGCCAGTCCCAAGCTGGATTCCCAGCTATCTATCTGGGGGTCCATTAGCTCCTCCTTGTTCAGGTCAGCTGTCTCTGTGTGTTTCTGTAGCCTGGTCTTGTCTTCCCTCTTTGCATCTGGATTCCAGTTCAGTTCACTGTTTAACTGTGGGTGTCTCCTTCTGTTTCCTAATTCTTTGGGCAAATCAAATTTGAAACATGTTCACATAAATTTTCAGTTTAGTATTGAGGAAGTAACTGCATCTCTTTTTAAGGGCGCATTCTAAAGAGAAATGAACTGTGTTAAATACGCAAATGTAGAGGACATGAATACATTGACTTTTTGTACTTTATGCATATACTTATGTAATGGCACATGGACAATTAAAATTTCTACTGTCATTTGAGTTTTATTACATTGTTAGGCCTAAAGTCACTTAATATAAACCCTCTATGGTAACAAAGAATGGACATAAATAAGTTGGCCTGACAATTGTAGATGGGCAACAACTTTGGCAACAATGGAATTCTCCCTATTTATGAAAAAATTGTCGTTACCTGTGAGTTATTTCTTAAATTCCTTCTGTTAAGGACTGAGTAGTCAAGAACATCAGCTACAAATTGGTTAGGTAGTTTTAGGGCAGTGACTGTAAAACAAGAAGATTCAGTTATTGTCCCCAGCCAGAAGCTCAAAAAACAAACAAACAAACAAACAAAAAACCCGAAAAACAAAGCAAACAGGGAGGAGGTCAGAAATGTCACAAGTGAAAGCTTTCCTTGTGTGGTTTCTTATCTTTCTTCTCCTCTTATGTATCCTCAATGAATAACCCTGTCTGGAGGCTACATATGAATAATTCTGAGAGATACCTGACCCATTTGGACCCACCCACGTGTCTTCCTCTCTCACACCTGTTTCAACCCTAAACCCTGCAAAATGTATCCATCCTGTAATGCTCCATGTCCCATACTTACTAGGATTTGATGCGTTTACAGTGGTTTTCTCTTTCTTTCTCCTACTCTTCTGTATATGTGTTCCTCTTATTGGTTGATGAATAAAACATTGATTGGGCAGTAGCCAAGCAGGAAGTATAGGCAGGGCTACCAGACAAGGAGAATGCTGGGTAGAGAAAAGAGAATCTCCCAGAGAGACAGGCCATGTAGCAATAGCCTTTTCCAGTTGGAGCCTTTTCCAGTAATATAAGGCCATGTAGAAATATATGGATTAGTAGTTATGGTTAATAATTACTAGAGAGCTAGTCAGTAAGGAGCCTAAGCCATTGGCCAAACAGTTTATAAATTAATATAAGTCATTTTATGTTCATTTGGGCCTGAAAGGGTGGGAGGGACCAGGCAGGACAGAAACTCAATATACACACTTCCACCTGTAATCCTGAAAATAAAATAAAATAAAATAAATGCCAGTTTAGACTCACCTCTCTGTTTATGATTTTCATTTTTTTAATGAGTTATACAAAAGACCCAGAAGTCGCTAGCTTGATCTGTTGATCATTCTGAGACCCTAGCACTCTATATTATACTTACGTAAAGTGAGCAATCAAGCCATATCAAAATCGTTGCACAAAAGTAGCATTATTTAAATGATAAAATGAGAGGAAATAGGTTAAAACATTTTAGTCATACAGTTAAAGGTCTATGTGTTTCTAAAAGGGGTCAAATCACCCAGAAGATTGAGAGGACAGTTTTTATGAAGTGCTGATGGCTAGATAGCTTAAGTGAACATGAAATAAAAGTACAAGGTAAAGGTGAGTTTAAAATATATGAAAGGACTCTTGAATGGAGGACAGAATTGTGATAACTCCCTCTGTGTTCTGAGAATTCTGAACAAAATCAAACAAATTGCTAGAAAAGGACCCACTGCTCACTTGAGGTCTTAACCTTAGATTAGCTTTAAGATTTTTGTTGTGGAAAATATCTTAAAAAAAAAAAAAGATTTGCTTTGTATGCCAGATTTTCCATTCCACTCTTGTAGCAGCACATTTAAGGGTATATAGCATTAACTACTTTCTGTCCACTCCTATTTTTTACATCTTTATTTCAGTGTAATCTTTGGAAGAGGATAAAATAGATTGTACCTTACTTTAAAACAGTACATCCCATGCAGAGATCCTAAAAGACAGAATTGACCACTAGACAGCTACTGGCTCACATCAAAACATTGCCATGAGAGGATCTCTGTTAAGCCATTCATGTTTTTCCATGTTAGACGAAAATATATTCTCTGATTTTCTCTGGCTGACAGGGACTCATGACTTCTTTTAATCAACATCTATTTAGAGACGGGGATGGTCAGTGGGCTTGTGATGTGGAAGAAAGATCAGACGCTTAAAAGAATATAAAGAGGCGCTGATTAAGTAGAATCTTTGGGGGCATACAGGTGGTGACTGTAAATCTTATACATTTATGTTTCCACCATGAATGAATGGTGTATCCTGGCTATTTTGTGCTACTTTTCAAGTGATTGTGTTAAAGGGAGAACATGTAAAAATTACCATTGATCACTATGTAGAAACTTAAAAATTTATGAACAAAGGATGTGTGGAAACCACTGCTTCTGGTTGACTCTAACCCTCTTCACACAAGACTGCTTGTATTTGTTTTTATTTATTTGCCCCCTAATTGTTTATTTCTAATTCTTTCTTACAGGATCAGCCCTTCCTGGAAGGACCAGGATGAATGGATCCTTCTGTGGAGGTTTGTGTTTTATGTAATGTTCTTTCTGTTGAACTTAGGACATGAACCTATATTCTGTGCCTCTGAGTGGCCGATTTCCACATTAGAATCCCAGTAAATTGTGTCTGCCTAAGGTTGTTGTGAGATGTTTTTGCTCTTTTTTGCTTTTTGGCTTTTTTGAGCAGCCCTCCACCCAGTTCCTGAAATAAATACCACAGAGAGGCTTAGTCTTAGTATTGAATGCCCCATCTTAGTCTGGCTTGTACCTAGTCAGCTTTTCTTATCTTAAATTAACCCATATATCATTATCCTCTGAGTTTTTATCTTTTTTCTGTATAACTTTCTTTCCTGTTTACTCCATGGTTGGCTGGGTGGCCGGGTATGTGACCGCTGGCATAGTCTTCCTCTTGTTCTCACTTTGCTCCTCTTTTATTCCCCCTTCTATTTATCTTTTCTGCCTGTCAGCCCCGCCCATCCTTGCTCCTGCCTTGCTATTGGCCTTTCAGCTCTTTATTAAGACCACCAGATGCTTTAGACAGGCAAAGAGTCACAGCTTCACAAAGTTGAACAAATGCATCATAAACAAAAGTCGCACACCTTAAAATAATATCCCCCAGCATTAGGTGCTTCCTTACACACATGGATGTTAGTAAGAAGAGGGAATTGATTCTAAGATGGCAAAACCCAAATACCATTGATGAAACATAGTCTGCTGGTTAGTGTTTGGTCAGCTGGCAAATTAGGTCATTTGGGAAGAGGCATCCTTCAGAAAAGCTTATAGGCAAGGCTGTGGGATATTTTCTCGATTAGTGATTGATCTGGGAGACCTCAGGCCCTTGTGGGAGGTGGCACCCCAGGCAGATGGTCCTGAGTTGTGAAGAAAAAAAAATAGAAAAAGTCTGAGCTAACCACAACATAGAGAATAGCTAACCATAGAGACAAGCTAACATCAGAGGACAGCTCACCCCAGGGAACGGCTAACCACGCACCGAGACCAGCTAACCACAGAGCAGAAGCCTGTAAACTGTTTCTCTGCCATCACTGCTTAAGTTCTGGCTCCCAAGTTTATTTCTTGCCTTGAATTCTGTCCTTGAACCCCCTCTGTGATAGACTTTGACCCAGAAATACAAGCCATATTATTGCAACTCTTCCCAGTTTGGTTTTGAGCAGTTTTTGGTCACTGAAATTTGTTAAGTAAACTGGGACAATGTCCAAATGATCTGTAGACCAGTCTGCTCTCAAACTCAGAGACTTGCCGGCCTCTGCCTCCCAAGTGCTGGGATTAAAGACCTGAGCCATACTGCCCAGGAATTATTCTATAGCTGATGCTTAACAATGCTCTTAAATAAAAACGTAAGTGCTAGGGTTGAAGGAGTCATTCCACTGTGTACATAATCCCTGGGAGTACAGAGAGAGGAGGGGGGAGGAGATGGGGGAAGGGAAAGGATATGATTAAAATATATTGTATGAAAAAACGCTGAAAGCAGGGATGAATTATGTTAAGATGAGGAAATTCTTCTTCATTTGTCAGAACAAGACATCTAAAATGGTCAGCAGAGAAGAAGGAATGCGAGCAAATTTCAATTTCCGGGACAAACACCAGAGAAGTCAGAACTAGGCAAAAATGTTAAGCACTTGCTCCAAAGCACTGGGTTTAATATTAAAAAAAAAGATATAAACTAGGAGATGGTTATTTTTCATTTTAAATTGTTGTCATTGGATAGATTGTTTTAATAAAAACCGATTTAAATTTTTAAAAAAGTTGTAAAATGTACAGTGGAGTTGCCTAGTAAATATGTATTGAACAAAGCATTACTCATTAACTTAGGAGTCAAAATTTCACCTGAAAAAAAAATTTTAATTAAAATTTTGTTTCATGCAATATATTTTGTTCATTATTTTTCTCCTCCCCCAACTCTGACCAGAGAAATTTTAACTTCTATTTGATGATATTTTTAAAAGCAGTTATGCATTATATTTGTTCACATAGTCTGGCTTCTTCAAGTTTACCAGTAACCCTGTCTTAATCTAAGGCTCTTTTGAGAGACAGTTTAGAGAGGTCTCTTTGTGAAGGCCATAGGCTGACTTTATACAAATTGTTCCTTCAAAATAGACCCAAAAAAGTGGTTGGGGGGAAGCCCTTGCGGTCCCAAGCCTACACAAGTAATTACACACAACTAACAAATGCAAGAGCAGGAGAAATAGTATTACTCAGGAAAGAACACACACATTGGTTCTGCAATACCAAATGTCCAGCATGAAAACATATACAGGGAATAGCAATTACTGTAAAAGAAGCTAGGTATTTGAAGAAGACTTAGGAGGTGTAAATGAGAAATTTGAAGGGAGGAAAGGGGAGGGTGAAGACAAATATAATCTCAAAAATAAAATACCAAGGTTTTAACTGTGATTGGAGAGGACATTTTGTGTCATTGTAGGTCCCTGAATCTTCTTTAGAATGCAGACTAATGAGTCTTCTGTCCAGTTGTTAAGAGATGTTGCTGCTCTTTCTTGGGGCCAGCATTATGGTCCCAGTACCTATTTCTGATGGTTCATAATCACACATTAACTCCAGTGCTGGGGGAATCTGATACTTCCTGCTGGCTTCCAGGGATTCATACATACATACATACACACACACACACACACACACACACACACACACATGCACAATCAACCAATACAATACAGCTTTAATAACTCATGACATAGTTCATTTTTCTTGAGCTGAAATGGTGTCATTTTAATATATTTCAAATTTTCTGAGTTTTACCATTATATTTATTTCCTAATTAATTTCTAAGTAAAAATTAGTTCATGTTTCACTGTTGAACCTTGCTCCATGGCTGGATGGTTAGAAACTGGTATAATTGCTTACCATTGGTGGGATAATCAGCTTAAAATTTGAGGTAGATTTTTTTTATTAGTGATCTGTGGGATTTGAGGTATAATTTTTTTTTCAATTAAAAAATTCACACAGGCTGTGCCTTTTCCATCATAGAAACAAAATGTAACTTGGGGAAAACCTTCCTCAGTATGGTAAACACCTTTTGCTTGGGTCAACAAACAGTCTCCTTTATCGGACTGTCTCCTTTTCTAGAGTTTATGTTTGTGTAACAAGACATAACTTGTTTCTTGCCCAGAAGGCTTATGGGATCCAGTAATGTGTAACCATAATACTGCTAGTGGAGTATTATGCTAGAATGCTAGCATTCTAGTGGAGATTAAATTTCTACATATGGACAATAAAGTAGGAATGTTTTGTTTTTATTCATATTTTATTTAGAGATACCATTGCAAATATTTTCTATACCTCAGAAAATATGCAAAACATTGTCTTTTGAATAACCACCTATCTCATCTCAAATTACAAATCTCGTACTTTTTCATTTACCTCCATTTCTGTTACTTATCACTTCCTGAATTGTTTAAGAGTAACATTTCAAAAATTCATTCACATCATTAATCAGTCTTAAGTTCCTGAATGCATGTGTGTTCTCTTTATATCTACTATTGTTGATATAGTATTTTATCTAAATTTACAGACCATATTAAAATGTCCACAGTTGTCTGAATATTGTCCTTTCAGCTATATTTGTAAAGTAATACCCAATATCTCTTTAATGACTTTATGCGGCATTGTGAGTTCATCTCTGATCCATGTCTGTCATTCTAGAGGATCACATCCCTATTGCTTTATGATGGGTCTGCCTGGAATGAGCATGCTGCGTATTCAGAATGAGTTGTTTTCTGAACAGTTTTCAATTCAAATTCGATGTGTCTGATTGTTACAACACCACCAGAAAGGCTATTTCACAGGTTTTGTTTTCCTCTCAGTATGTCACGCAAGGCATTGGGTACACTCTTTAAATTTGATGTCATGTGTGAAGCATTTAGTGGAGGAAATCTTCAGAACATCAGAAATCTATACATGATGTACACTGAGGATTCACAGCACAGTCTCCTCTACATACTTAAGTTAATTGGGAACCTGGGGTATTTGGAAATGTTAAAGTAGATAAAGAGTCACTATTTGGACCAACACTAGAACTACAAAATAATCATAATCAACACAAACCAAAGTGAGAGCTGCAACATAACCTACATGATCTTTAGTTGTCCTTTAATGGAGTTATTTCATGCTGAGTAGGTCTCTGGTCACCACTGGCACCTTCTTTCTGGAGTTTTGATCACTGCTCAAGAGGAATATGTAGGGCCCTCTTCCCCTCTTGGCCTGTTGGCCACTAGGTCAAGAGAGCAAAGATGAAGAAGAGGTAACAGACAGTTTGGTATGCAGACTGTGAGCATGAATGAAGACAGCCTTCTGGAGGACAGATTTCGGTGAATCAGCTCAACATTTTTACAGAGTATAAGGAATATATAGGAGAGTGGAACCTGGAAACAGATTTTCATTTGCATTAAGTGGGTCAAGCCTGCCTCAAGTCTTAGTATATGGCAGTAGGCTCCTATAGTAGAGCCCCTAGCTCAAGTCTTTTCAGCAGGGATCTGTGCCAAGGGTCAAGCTAAAGATGAATCAGGCATCTGGTTTAGAGATAACTTTCAGATAAGGTCAATCCTCTAGGCCCAGGGAGAGTCTCCAGATAAGGGCAGGTAGAGAGCAGGAAGCTTTTCTGAGGAGAGGGAGTTCCATATTGTGGAGCTTAGAGAAAAAGCTGCTAGGCTATGGCAGACTGCGACCTCTAACCAACCCTCAATGTATTCCAGCAGGGACATGCCAAAATTATGAGCACAAATGCTTTCTTCCTTCTTATTGAATCATAAAAAAAATACTTACTTTTTTGATCAGCTCAAAACCATTAAATCATGAAAAGAAATAAATGTAGGCAATGTTAGTGGATGTTTGAAGTTTTTGGTAGATGTATCTGCTGACTAGAAAATAAAATAATCCCAGAAAACCAAATCTGATGTCCCAATATTTTGCTTATTGAGAACAAGAAAATCAAGCAAATAAATAACAAAAACATAATACTTAAAACAATAGTCTTCCTGTTAAGTCCACATCTCTTCACATCAGAGCCCTCCAGAACGCTTCTCTCTCCATAGTCTCCAGTTCTCCCTCCTAGATATCCTCTTTCTTATCCACAGCATTCTTCCAGATTTTTGTTGACCATAGCCATAGAACAACCATTCTTTTCCTATAGCTATTTCTCCTCTGTTTGCCGGTCATGTTTCCAGGACATGGATGCTCCTTGCCGAAACTGCATTCTTCTTTTCACTTTTGGGATGTATTTCTCAGCTCCTTTCTCCACACACCACTCTTCCGTAGTTGCTATTTTTTGACACCTTCCTTTCTGCTCTGCCCTGTACCCATTTTCCCTAGTGCAGTTTTTAATTCTAACACAAATTGTCATCATCACATGGCTAGATAAAACTGCAGCTTCTTATGCCGAACATATTTCATCCTCCAAACTAAATATTGAGAAAAATCTATTAAACTCACAATAAAATCCCTTCTCAATCAAAAAACAGAAAAATACCATACACTCTACTCACCATGCTGTAGATAAGTAGTGATGGCTCCACCTCCCCAATGAACCGAATTAATTTCTCAATAAGCCTTCAAATAGGCCCTTTCTTTTGCTGAGAGGGTTTTACCAAGTACTTCTCAAATCCCTCTCTTGCTCTCATCTTTCTTATCTCCTAACTACCCTCAACTTGGAATTGTATTCATGGTGTGTTTTAGATATGCTAGATAATATAATACTTCTAATACCCTCCATGGCTCTCTAAAATAACTGTTATACTTGTTCTCATTTTACAGACAGGGAATTTCAAGAGTATATCAGTTAAATCAAATCATTAAGGCAAGAATTCCTAGTCAGCAATTTTGTGGGAGTTTTTTTATTGGGTAGACTCCTAACACTGCTTCCTAACTGTTGCTAAACTACCAATTATAACTACCATCATAACATCTTGCTTTTTTTTTTTTTTTTGATGATGCATGCCAAGTACTTAATATCTTCCCTTTTGCTTATTTATTGTACTTTGCTTACTATAGATTGAACAGCTTATAAATATTTAAACTTGTTCAATGCCCTTCTTGATCACTGAATATAACACCCGCAACAACAACAAAAATGAACAGAAGGAGAATTAATAAGTGACAATTGATCAGTAAATTACAGTTACATGAGGAAATCTGAACAACGTGTCCACGTGAAATGAAGGTTCAGATGTGTTGATCGTGACAGAGGAGATATGTCTTGAGAAATCTGGAGCTATGGTTGCCCCCCAAAAGAAATGAGATTAGAATGATATGGTAGGCTGATCGCTGTTCCAGAAGCAGAGACCAGTCAGTGCCCCTGCCTCCCATTGCATTGGCTATGACCATTGAGATAGCTACACTAAGCAATCTGAGCAAGACAGATTGCACAAAATAGAAAAATGACCTAATAATTACATGCAGCATTCTACATCTTGAAAGTGTTTTCATCTGTGATTTTATTCATTACTCTTGTTTATGATAGGGAAGATATATTATTTTTATTTTAAAGATACCGACTGGAAAATCATAGAAATCTAGTTACTTGATAAACATTTTTGGATGGTGGTATTCAAACTAGAGTCCTCTTAAAAAAGTTCAATGTAGCCAATCTCTAATATGATATGATTACACTTTTCATGATCAATTTAGCTCATGTTGTTTATCTCTAGGATGCCTCTTCATGATATCATCAGTAAAGGTGTTGTAGCTAGCTTTTTATTATTTCATTAATTTTTGTTTTGTTCCTAATGAACTTTTGTGAACCATTCACAAAGTGTCATACACTGGAAGTGGTTACACAACCATTAGTTGACTGATATGAATCAAGCCTTACTCTAGAGTGTAGAATCTAAATCCCAACACACATATCAACACTTATTGTACTCCACAAATACACATATTCTGGAATCAGCTACATGGTAATATCTTTTTTATAAAAATGATGTTAATACAATTCATTTCAAGATAAATAATTTGATGAAGACTGTAAGGAGTACAGTTTTCCTGCCAGCCGCCGCTGGTGCTGGTCTTGTCCCACTGCAGCGCCAGCCCCAAATAATGCACAGAGACTCTGTATTTGATACAATGCTATTGGCCAGGTACTAGTTTCTTATTGGCTAGCTCTGTCTTAGTTATTAACCCATTTGTGTTAATCTATATATGTCCACGTGTTCTTCTTACCGGGAGCTGGCTGCCACATACTGCTCTCTCCAGACTCTCCATCTTGACTCCTCCTTACTACTTCCTATTTCCTCCTTGTCTCCTAGTCCCTCCTAAAAGATAGGCCTATTGGCCAACATTGCTTTATTATTAACCAGTATGAGAAACATATATACATAATGGCATCTCCCATCATCTCCTCTTTTCTGTTTAAATAAAAAGATGGGTTTTAACCTTAACATAGCAAAATATATCACATAACAGTTATCAAATAAGAATCACAGTTAACACTATTTAGTCCATTAACATTTAGCAAGATTTAAGAAAATATTCCATCATCTATTTTATCTTTGTGTGTCTAAAGTCTAAGTAACTTATCTTTAAACCTAACTAAGGAAAACTATAACCATAACTATCTGTCTTTAACTCCTTCAAAGACCACAGAAGGATAATATATAAACTCTACAAATGACAGAGACATCTTGCCTTTGTCAGTCACCTGAAGTTCTTCTGTAATCTTCCATCTTCAGCCCATAGGCCATAGTGTGTCTGGCAGACTCTTCAGCAAAGCAGGAAACTTTAAACTGTCTTCTTGTATTGGCAGTTTGTCAGTCACTTTCCTCTGTGTCCTGCAGACTGTCTGGCAGACTCTTCCATGAAGCAGGAACTCTATAGCAATGTCCATCTTGAATCAGCAATCACTTTTCTATGGGTCCTGCATGTCCAGTTTATATAGCACAAAGTCAAACATTCCAGACAAGAGCAGTATCTTGTCCAAATGGCTAGTGTTGTCATATTGGAGGCAAACTCCATAACGTGTTTCTTTAATGTCCATCTTCATCTTCCTTTCTGACGCAGGTGGTGTTGCCAGGAGCATTTATGTCTTACTGTCAAGATAAACCTAAAACATTTTAAATGCCATATTCTGTAGGTCTTTGAAAGGTTTGAAGAATACCTATGCATCTTAAATACATGTCTGTATATCTAGAAATCCTAACTAACTTAAGTTTTGACTATTATGGGTAGCTATCTAAAATCTTTACTAAATTATACATTACATTTCTGAGTTATATAAAACAACATCTAAACAAGAGAAATATACTTAATCACAAAATTGACCTTAAATTGTATCAATACATGAAAATCCATTCCAAAACAAAGTATCCAATTCTATATCATAATTTTTTTTTACCTGTAATAAGAAATTGGTTGTGATCATTAACCATTTATAACCAAGCCCATTTAAATGAAAACAAACATTTATAAACAATATTTGGGAATTTGGGCGTCGTTCTTTTTAAACTACTTTCTGCTGGTAAAGGGCACTGTCATGGGGGATTCTAAGAAGATGCAGAAATCCTGGCTGTAGTCTGTAAGGCTGCTTTGTTCAAGCTGTTTTGAATGTTGGATCATCAGGATATCTGTTTCAGGGGTTTTGGCTTGTTTAAACCACATTAGTCTGGAAGGAAATCTACAGCCTTTTATTTTTTGTGGCAACAAAAATAGAAATCTTTTTTCTAAGTAACTTGTCCTTAGACTTAAATTTTTGAGTGAAAACATTTTTAAAATATATAAATTGAATTAATTTAGCAGCATTTATTTTAACAGTTGTTTCCTCAGCAGTCAAACAATACAAAGACAATATAATACCATACAGTATCCAGATTCTCTCTGAGCTTTTTATCTTTAAGTGGCTTTATTATTATTCTTTTTTCTATTTTTTTATTTTTTTGAGACTTTTGAAATAGAAATGGGCATGTTAGAATTGTAGCAGGACAAGTTTGTGATTTTCATTCGTGAGTTGAAGTTACTTTTTCCTAATTCATGGGGATTGAAGCAGTGCTTCAATGTTCTGCTTATGGTGAATGTGTTTAGTACTGTGCACATCTTCGTATGTGTTAGAGAGGGCACAACATTACAGATAGATACAGTTTTATTCAGTTAAACCTGAATTATTTTGCAAACAATTTCTATCATTCAAGTTCTCTGACTTCAAGCTACTTTCTGAAATTTGCAGAGTCTGTTTCCATTTGTGAAATGGGCATTATATCAAAGGATTCTCAGGGGAATCAATAAAATAACAAAGGTTACAAGCACTGTCCTTGGAACATGCTTGGGAGAGCTAGTGATCCACCATAGATGGTCAAATTGGTGCTCACTTTTCATGTGTATCACACTACATCAAAATCATGAGGATTGACATAGAAGATTTGGGTACTTGTCTGTCTACTTATCCATGATGTATGCATATTATTATTGAGTGATATAATATTTGTAAGAATGTATATGCATTTAAATAATTTCAGTAAATGATTAAAAACTATTAATTGATAAATATAGAAGAAGACCTAGCATGCACTGTGAGCGCAAATAAGCTTTAAGGATTCTGTGTCTTTCTCAATGGAGCAAAGTTTTGTGACTGTACTTCCTTAGGGTTCATCTGTTTGTAGGTACATTAACACCGCATTATCATAATGACCCATATTTTACTTGGTTCAGTTATCTTTGGTGTGTGTGTGTGTGTGTGTGTGTGAGAGAGAGAGAGAGAGAGAGAGAGAGAGAGAGAGAGAGAGAGAGAGAGAGAGAGAGAGAGAGAAAGAGAGAGAGAGAGAGAGAGAGAGAGAGAGAGAGAGAGAGAGAGGATAATTTAAGATGTCATTCTCTAGATGCTGTCCCCATCTCCCTTTTGAGATGGGATTTCTTACTGGCCTGGGACTATCTAAGTATATTAGAGTACTGGCCTGACAGTTTCACTGGTCTCCTTTTCAGCCTGCTTAGAGATTGCTGTTGTAATTTTAAAAAGCAGTGCACAAGAGAAAGTTCCTATGGGAAAGAGCTCGGGGAGGGGGGTTATTGAGGGAAAATGGATGGGGGAACGGAGAAAGGAGAATGGCCTCTGGGGGCAAGAGCAGAGGAGACAGAGAGAGAGAGAGAGACAGACAGACAGACTGAGACAGAGAGACAGAGTGAAGGAGGGAGGAAGAGACAGAAGGAGGGACAGAGAGTAAGGAATAAAAGCAGAGTGAGTGACAGAAAAAGAGAGGGAGAGAGAGAGAGAGAGAGAAATGAGAGGTGAGCAGGGCCCTTTTAAAAGGGAACATAGTGAATGTGCACAGGTGGTGCTCTTAGTGGCTGCAGCTGAGGGTTTATCCTGTCAGAACCACAAGAACAGGCCAGTACAGATGCCTGAATGATAACAATGGCCAGATTCTGTTTTTTAAACATGGCTTCTGAGAATGTAAGTCAGGTCGTTTTGCTCAGCTTACACTCCAGCCTACCTGCTCTCTTTTCATAATTAAAGATCTTGTTATTTTACTCTAGCAAACTCCTATTCACTTTCACAAATGTATTCAATGTAGTTCTTCAGACAAGCAGAACTTACTATATATTGTGTGTAGAGAGAGCTTTGTAGCAAGGCAAAGTTTTGTGATTTTTTTCATTGTGACTCAAAGTGCCATGAAGATTGCAGTAGTAGTGACGGAGTCAATATTTCTTCCTGCTTGTTCTGCCTATATATATATGTGTGTGTGTGTGTGTGTGTGTGTGTGTGTGTGTACACACACACACACACACACACACACAAACACACACACACAAAACATTTGACCATATCAAGTATCTTTGAATAGAACACAGTAGACTGTAGCTGTAGGAAACAATGTTCTTCATTGTAAGAACTGATGAAATTACTATCAGAAAAAAATCCCAGGGAATGAACATGGCTTTGATAACACAGTACTCACCCCTGCATCTTTGCCCATTGCTTCCCTAAAGGTGTAACTCCTTCAGGGAAATACTTGCTCTGAGGAGGAACTCACAGTGCGCCAGAGTTAAGGGTGTAGGCTCAACAGCACCTTCTCATCACTCACTATGTGAGACAATTGCTGAACAGAGCTCTGTGGAAGAATCATTGGCCCTGTGCAAATGAGAAATCTTTTTGTTTCTACTCAGATAAGGAAGAGTTGTGACAAGGTTGCTACTGCACACTTTACACAATTCATTGAAGCATTTATTTATTTATTTTTCTCTTAATAGCTCGCTGCTCATTCTCTTCCATAACACAGCCATAAATTCTCACAGCCAAAGTATGGGTCTTGAAGTGGTTTAAATGGCCACTGTCACATTCAAAAGTAGTATTCTTCTCCTCTAACTAAAATTATATAAAGTCCTTCATACTCACCTCCTTTTCCACTATAAATTTTCCTGCAGAGGTCCTTTAGACTTCTTCCAGCATCATGTTGCAAGTTCGTCAGTCTTAGATCCCAGCTAAATTTAAATAAAGCAGCAAGTGCATCTTCATTGCTATTTGAAATTAAGTAACAGAATCATTATTCTATATATGTATGCTAAAAGTTTACTGGAGTGTGGTGAAATGCCCTGGATAAGAAATGGAAAAAGAAGTATTTCTCTCATAGACTTGTGTATTAAGAGTGTGATATTTAAGAAGTAATCCATCTACGTGAGGTTTAGTGTCTTCATATAGTGGAATAAACAGAGTATTCTAAACTCTGTGCAGGTTTCAGAAGGATACCAGAATCAAAATCACATGAACATACTTGTGAAGCAAACACACACACAGACACACACACACACACACATGCACGCATGCACCCACGCACATGTGCACACTAACACACTCATTCTTCATTACTTACTTTTCTTCACAGCATGTAATCATTTGGAACATAAACATGTTCTTTTCCTCAAACATGAAGATATTGCCTACATGTGAAAAACACTGGAAAATGTGCATATCTCTAATGAAATTCATATATAGTTCACTCCAACAACATAGATGATGTTTTTTATCCACTTCTTAAATTTTTGTAATTCCATATAAGATTTAGTACACATTTCCATAGTAAGGATGAACAAAAGAATGTATTTTTGTTGTGATTTTAAACAGACAATTATTGTAAATATGTTTTCCCTGCAATTTGAACATTCATGAGCAACAGGGCTACTGAAAACCAACTATGCATTATGATAGTTTTTTAGAAGTCATATTACTAGGTAACATTGTAGTGAATCTTGGTTCTTCTTGGAATACTACATTTGCATGTGGTTTTCTATTGAAATAGAATATGTGTGCACATTACAATTTTTCCCACATTAAAGAACAGAACATTCTGCCTCATTTTCTTTTCCTTCAAATGCCATCCATGAATGGAGAGCCTACTGACTTAAAAACTCATCTATAGGAGTCTGCATTAGATGAACTTCCACCAAACAAACCTAAGCTTTAAAGACATTATCCAAAATTTATTCTGTATCTCTTTCTATCCTGTCACTTTTAATTGTATATTTTAGCATATGCATAAAATTCTGAAGTTTGCAGAAAACAGCACCAGCTTCCACATTGCATCCATAACTACACGGCTTGGTCATGAGCTTCAAAATAATTTTAGGAATTGCTGGGAAAGGCTTATCTATTGTGTTCATGTGTAGAATATCATGGATGTGCATTGCACATTCTTTTGCTGACTTTCAAGACACAGCCAAAAGGGGCAGAGCTATTTCCTCACAGTCTTCTTTTAAAACTTTATTCTTTGAGAATTTCATACATACATACATACATACATACATACATACACTGAAACATGATTATATATGTCCTCTCTTACCACCCTCCAACTCCCCCTGGATATTCTAACACCCCCTCCTAACTTCATTATTAAAAACAACTCAGGTCAAATTAGTATGCTCGAATAGTGCAGGATGTTCTCCACTAGGACATATGGCTACTTTCCATAAGATTGATTCTTCCTCAATATCAGCTGTCAATGGCCAGTAGCTCCTATGTAAGGGTTGTGGCTTAATGAGCTCTTTGCTCATGCTTCATCTTGTACAGGTAGGTCACTCTTCTGAGATCATGAATGTGATATCAATCCAGTAGACAATATTTGCAGCACTCCTCATCAACCTCTGGCTCTTAAAATCTTTGTGTCTTTCCTAGCTATGTTCCCTGAGAAGTGGAGTACCAGGAACAAGCATTGGATTACACTATCCCACATAGGACAAAGCACTCAGTCTCTGTTCTCCTCACTTTGACCAATTACTTGTTTCTACATTACCCACTGCCCACTGAAAAAAGAAGATTCTTTTACTAAGTTGGTGAGCAACATAGGTCTATGGGTAGAAACATAAAACTAAGTAGTTTGATGATATGACCATTAAGCAAAATAATAGCAGATTCTACTCTAGGGTCTATGACATTGCCAGCAGTGGGCTGTTGGCCAATATTACAATGTCAGGAATGAAATTCCCTCCTCTGGATCAGGACTCAAAATCAAATCAGAAAGCAGTTAGTTTTACAAACTAACATTATTTCCATCATTGCCCCTGTGGGTGTATCTTGCCTGTATGTTGGTGTTATAGAATGCAGGGTCCAGTGATGGTTAAAAAGCATTGAAGAAGATATTACATAATACTTAATGATTTTTGAGAGCTAACTGTCATGGAAGAAGTTACCTAGTTGTTTGAGATAGTTTTCTCTATAATCTATAGCAAAGCAATAGGATTTTACTGTATAGTGAAAATAGTTAGCCAAGATCATTGGCAATAGTTGGTATTGTTTAAGAGATCTCTGGGATCTCTTTGACCAGTACCTGAGACATACAGACACATCCCCCAAGTCTGACAGTAGGAATTTCATTTAATAACCTGTCTTCTTAAACTGCTTTGACAACCCATGCATGGTATCTCCATTTAACTCCAAGTCTTGAAATTACATGTTGAAATTAGTTTACTAAGAAGAGTTTTCCTAAGACTTTCATAATACTTACTTTTACCTACTCACTCCTCAGTCACTGCCTGTCATGTAACAGATTCTTCTGTGACTGAAGCATTCAATCCTACAGAGAAGATCCTGCAGGTAAAGAACTCAAGGTTGCTTCAGAAAGTCCCTGAAACAGGCCAGATTCACTAGGCTACTCCACCTCACAATAAGCAGTAAAGTGGCCAAGAGGGATTCTCAGATAAACCAAGGAACAAAGAAAATCAATTGCCTGAAAGAAGCAGAGATAATTCCAGCTGCCTTAAAGAGGTTTATAGCAACTGCATCACTTGGAAAGGATACTCTCCAATTTGTTGAGCGCCTGCCTGCAGGCTGTGCGCTGTTCTCCAAATTCCCAGAAATTGTGAGTTATCACCTGTGCTGAGATGTGCTTTGATGAAGCAGTTGTCTTTGAGTCATTTCTTCTCCTATAAGTAACCCCTCACCCATATTCCTGCATGTAACCCCAATGAACTTTGGTGGTACCCCTACTTTAGTTTGTTGTAAGCTGTCTGTCTAGGGTGAGTTGATGTTGTGTGTAGTATCTCTTGAGGGGTTTTTGTCACACAATACTACCCTTTTCCTGTAGCCATGTCCACATCCTTGCTCAGAACTTAACCCTGCCCTCTTCTTTCCTATCACATATGTGCTCTTGGCCTTTCCAATTATATCTTTAATTGGATTGCTTTTTCTTCTTAATTTTCATGTTGTTACTCAGTAAAAGTTACTTATGAGTTTCTACCTCAATCTCTTACACCTGAAATTTCTCAACCAGTGTGTGTGTGTGTGTGTGTGTAAATACCAATTGCCATACAAATTAAGCTAAGCAGGCATGCTGGAGAATGAAAGGCTTTATGCAGCAGAGCTGAATTTTCTTGGTTTAGACATAGCTAGAGAAGCCAGCAGCTAGTTAGCCTGTGATCTGATTCCAGATTAAAGTACAGGTAAAGCCAAGATCAGAAGAACCAAGGCCCAGATAAAAATTACCATCATAAATCACTATGCTAGTTCCTGGGCATTCTGAAGCAACCAATAAGTGATGTTGAAGGATGATAAAATGTCTTGAAAGGTTATTTCTAATGCATCTGACACTATAACTAAAATTTTACATTCACCATATAAGTTTTTTAATGTAAACAATACCTTTAAAGATTTGGAAAATTCAGGAGTGGGAAAATCGTATTAAGAATGGTTGTTTATTTTATTTATTCACTTAAGAGAAGTCAGTATCATAATGGCACCTGGATAGATTTCTCTCAGTTCTCAATAATGAAATTCTAAGAGGAAATAATAACATTATGAAAAGTTCACTTCACTGTTCCCTGTGCAATTAAACTCATAAGATACAAGGGTATTCTCATCACAAATTTCTAATATAATCTGGTTCTGACTTTAATGAAAAAGTTTCACACCTTATCTGTAACACATGATGTATGTGTTTCCACAATCTGAAGTTCATGCTGTCTAGGTAGATAACTAATAGCCAATAGACAGTTATTATATCTGTTCCATATGTGTTTCTTTCCATAGTTTTAACCATGGAACTTTGGTTCAGGCTACTAGGAATTATAAAAGTTGCTTACATTATAGTAGTTATTGAAAAAGTTGATTCTGTGTTGAATCTGAACTAACATACTATTCACTCTCAAGTTATAATGTATGAATCAATCAGGATATGTTCAATATAATTATCTACTTTCATAGTGACTTGATATTTTTTGGGCAAGAAGGGAGTATCAAATGATCAGTTCAATAATGATGCATGAGCAAGAAGGAAGGAAAACATATTTAGTATCAAATACAATGTTGATTCAGTGAAAGTCAAAATAATTCTTAGGTATTAGTATTTCTGTGGGACAAAGGTACTAGCCATGTCTTGCATTGCTTGGAATATTTTCTATTTCTTTTTGTATAATATTGGTAATTGAATCCAGGATTTCATATATACCATGCAAATACCCTACCACTGAGCTTTCTTCCCAACTCTGAACTTAACTTGCCTAATACATCTGTTGTGTAGAACTTGGTGTTTAAAGAGTCAATGGAGAGTTGCATTTATATGTTGTCTCGTGTTAATACTAGATATTCGTTTTTAAAAATATATTGTCTTCTGAAGGCTCTTCTCCAAAAGAGCTAGCTCATAGTGAAAAGGCTCCAATAAAAAGGCAGTTTCTTGAAATATCTTTTCCATACGTTACTTTAGATTATTGTCATTGTCCCATTAACCCCACCCCCATTTCATAGGTGTCATGACAGTTTGATTGAAGGGATTGACAGAGAACAAGTTCTATAAATAGCATTTCCACCTGAAGGTAGGTCCTGATTTGAGCAGGAGGCTGTGAGAGTTTCCAGAATAAAATATGTTAAAATTGGCTGTGTCTTGATGAACCAAAGTCATTCAACTATTCTCTGTTGTGAGGCTACTCCAAAGACTAATAAAAATTTACATCAATTGTCATAACTTCTTAGCCAGTTATTTTATGAAAAAGAAAAGAAAAACTTATCTAAGTCTCCAGTTCCCCTTTCATAAGCCTGTCTGATAATCTATCAAAGGTGCCAATTACTGCCTACTTCCCAACATGTTAACATCATGAGGGGGCTCATGATGAGGCTTCTGATTTCACTTTTCTAAATTCATGTGTTCTATTTGTGTTTGTTTGCCACCCCCCCCAATTACACTGTGGAATAACTAGATTCAATATCCTTATATGTCTGCAAATGAAGTATGCTTTACTTTAAAAAGAAAATGATCTTTCTTAGTTCTGTGTTGAGCCTGTTACTCACTTTATAAATGTCTACTGATATGAAAGGAATTAACCTGTGGCTATAAAAATCAGACCAATAAACTAAAAGCTGCATAGAAAAGAGCCTTCCAATGTGTACATTTACTAGCACACACTGGTTGAAATGGTCCAAATGTGACATGTGTATACAGCCGATACGCATTCCAATTCAGCAGTTCTGGATGAGGGATAATGTCCTTTCCTGCTCTACTTCTAAGAGGTCCACGTGCCACACTCAGTTTAAGAAAGCCTTGGTAATGGAACTTTCCATATGAATAGGAAGAAAATATTCATAAAGAAAGCAAATTATTTTGAAAAGCATTGGAAATGACTTTCTCTTTTTCTTTCTTACTCATCTTCCTTCTTTCTTTCTTTTTTAACTTAAAATTTATAGAGGAGAAATGCATTTATTAAAATACTGGTGAGGTTCTGGTATGGATGGGGGGGAAAATGTTGCAGTGAGACATATATCTGACAAAGCTAGCAGTGAAATGAACTCATTTTAAAATAATTGTAAGAAATCAAAGCTGTAGTGTGTGTGTGTGTGTGTGTGTGTGTGTGTGTGTGTGTGTGAGAGAGAGAGAGAGAGAGAGAGAGAGAATGTTTTCATAGGAATAAATTGTTAATTCTCTGAATTATAAGTGGAGAAAAGTTAAATGAAAAGCAATTAGGCAAAACATCAAGAGGAAGTCAGACATACAGTACCAGAGGGATGAGCTGCTCAAATTCTGTGTTGCTATTTAGCATCCAAAGGGAATTGTCAATTCACTGGATCACAATACGTGAAGGCATTGCAGCATTCCTCTCTGTTTTCACATTTCATGAATTTAAATTCTCTAATTTAGCAGAGTTTGCCTCAAACTTGGTTCAAAAAATATTTTGTATTGTTTTTGTACCTACTTAGTTGAGGCAAATGTAGGTTTATAGCCTGCTTGACCTTGTTTGCTGAATTAGGAGCAGTTCACCCTTATAAAAATACAAACCAGTGCAGGATCTAATTCACTTAATAGTTAGATAAACAGCTTTCCATTTATCTTGGATAGGTATCAGGAGCAGAACAAATATATGAGCTTATTTCAGTGTTTGATTTACTTTTTGGTTGAATCATTGAACTAATATAGTGTTTGAGCATACAGGATGTATTTCAAAGCATTTAAGTATACTGTACTGAACTCCAAAATCTCTGTACTGAGATTGGTGAGTGTGAGAGAGATTTGCTAGTGCTAGTGCCTGTAGTTCACGAGGCAATCCCAGGTTATCTGTGACTGAGGAATTATATGGCTCCCACCCGGAAATGGTCTAAGTAGCATTTATTTATGGCTGGCAAACTGGACAGTGAAGGGAAGCCAAATGGCTGTTGATTAAAAAAAAAGAGTTTCAGCCATTTGTCTTATATTGGCTTTCTTTGCAAAATCAAAACACTCTTTTTTGCTTTTAATTTAATACAGCTAAGGCCAAACTCGTCTAGCAGATAACTCTTGGAAATTTCCTTCAAAAGTAATAATAAGCCAGATTTTTGCATTCATTTTGTCAAGATTGCTGTGTTATAGGAAGGCAATGTCATGGTGCATTTCTATTAGTTGTACCCGAAACTAAAAATAATCTGGATGTATAGGCCTGACCAATAAATAAATAGAAATCCAGATTCCTATCGTTTTCCCTTTCATGCCATAACAGCAGAAGGACCTGGGCTCTTCTACAATGTTTGGAGATTAATTTACCTCTTTGATCATCCCTATCATACCTTCATAATCTTCAGTTGCCTCTGTTCTAATGTTTAATTCCTTGTGATCAACACTTCTTCAGTCATATTATTTTCTTTTTTGTCAATTGCTATAGAGATCTTGTCACTTTGGATGTTTCACAGTTCAATACACATGTTGTTCTTATGTTGACATTTGTTTTTCGGGTGGGTCTGGTGGGTCTTTCTCATTTATAGAATGACTTTCATAATAAAATGGTTTTTTTGTTTTCTTTTCTTTTTTGTCTAGAAGAAGTGCATTTAGATGTCAGTTTGAAAGGTTATGGTGATTTTAACCCCAGTTAGAGTCATAAAATCTCTTTAGAGTTTTTTTCAGTTGTGACAGGTATGTGGCCCAACATGGTAGTGGGTGTTAGAACAAGTGAAAAGGATATAACTCTTAAGTCTTGAGGATGACTGAAATTAAAGTGCTTCCTTCTCGTTAAAGATGGATTCACATTTTAAATGTGTGCCAGTGAGGAAAACAAAACCAGAAGCCGTAAATATACCACTTAAAGCTTACTTTCAAGGTCAACATCATGGTATTTTTTAGTTTCTATCCACCCTACAAAACTTATATGGAGAAAACATGTATTATAAACGTATTGTAAATGTTCTGGGGGATACCGGGGTCATCTTTCCCTACACACTATTCTAAGTACTAGAAGGCAGGAGATAAATTAAAATAAAATGTGTTGATGTCTCAAGTACATAAACCAGAAGATTTGAAGTTTATGATATAATAACTGTATCTAACATTACAATGGATTTTTTTTTCTGTACCAGATGTGTAGATTGCACTTAGACTGTATTATTGATTTTGGAACTGCATTTTAAATAAGTATATGGTTTTCATATAGAATGGTTTCCATAAGTCCCATTGTACTGTTTTCTGTATGATTATTTAGTTTAGATAAATATGGAAGCAGCGTTGCATATTCAATCTAACAAACAACATTATATTCTAATGTTTCTATTCTAATTTAGTTTCTATAATCAAATTGGGGAAACATTCACAAGTTGAGATTTCCAAATACAGACCTTATGCATAAATATTACGTCTTTTGGGTTTTCATTTTTTTTAATTGGATATGCACAGGAATGAGCATCTCTGAATGCATATGTGTTCCTTGTGCTTTCTCTTTGGCCTTCCTTTTTGTCCATTCATTTTGTCCTATCTCAATTTTTTGGTCTATCTTGTCTTATTATATTATTATTCCTTTGATGCTTGATTGCTCTCTAAGGAGAGAGGAAAACAGTGTGAATCTGAGAGGAATAGAAATGAGGAGGACCTCGGAGAAGCTCAGGGGTGGAGGGGGGATATGCTGTAATGAAAATACATTGTAAGAAAAAAAAACTATTATCAATAAAAGAAAAATAGAAATAAAATATTTTCCCTAAAAGGTATTTTACTTTTTTTATTTGAATTTGCAATAAGGTTGTTTTACATGTCAATCCCAGTTCCCTCACGCTCCCTCTTCCCCTGCCCACCTCCCAACCTCCATCCTGTCCCCTTTCTGCTCCCCAGGGAGGGTGAGGCCTTCCATGTGGGATATTTCTTAAGGAAAAGTAAACTGATGAAAATTTTACAAGAAGTAATGATAGTGTTTCGCATCAACAAAGAATGGGAAACATTGTAATTAATTGCTATATGAACATTACACTCATTAAGGGTATAATTAAGAATTTGTGTTGTGATTTAATTTGTGTTAGTTGTTTCACTCCAGAAAATATTTTTTTTAACATGAATATGGCATTCTTCATGTAGACAAACTCTAAAATCAACTAAAAAAAAAAGCTGTGGATTACTAGTACTGTCAATTTAAACTTGCGATTCTGATTTTTTTCCAGAATATACAAATTAAAGTAAAAATGAAAAGATGTAAAAAGGTATTAATCACTAAATACTTAATAACAATGTATAAATTATAAGGGAAAGAAAAATTTGGGGGGTTTGGAGACAGACACAGATCTGGAGATCACAAGGTGAGAATTCTTGGGTAGTGCTATGGCTCCAATTCCTCATAGGCAGGCCTTCTTCAGCAGCAAAACTTGGCCTCGTGCAATGACATTATGTCAGATCAGCCTGAATTTGTATTTTGGGGGCCTCTTGGACCTACAGACATACTATCGCTACTGGAGTTATTAAGGGACAGACTATCTGGCAAGTCAGAAACAAGGTCCAAATCCTCATATTCTATTTTACCAAATAGAGAGAGGAAAAAAGCTGATGCTGCTGGCCACTGTTAGAAGATTATGAAAAAGTTTCTGAAATAGAATGATTTTAGTGGCTGCATTGGGATCCTTTTTTTTTTTCCCACTCTCTATTCTGGGTTAGCTCACTGAGTGGCTGACACCTAAATTGTGTCTGGTTTCTCTTCACAGCTGCCAATATTGTAAATCATTTTCTGGAAGACAAGCTCTCCTTCTGGCTGGTCTAAACATTAGCCATTTTCTTTGCCATTTTGAGATTCCTGGAGAAATCCCAATTTTATAGGAGACATTGTTGTCAAGGTCTGATAGTCAGAGTTACACTAACAAGTATTTTGTTTTGTTTTGTTTTGTTTTTTAAATAATTAGCTTACCAGCCTGAAATGTTGGTTAAATACCTTCTGTTGTACTAAGGCAAGTTGTACTATATGTCACTAATATGTGTTCTAAACGCTGTATGTTAGACCTGTGAGGTGGCTCAGGGGGTAAAGACATTTGGTACTAAACTAGGTGGCCTAAATTAGATCGCTGGACTGGATTGATAGAAGGAGAGGACCAATAGCCAAAAGTCATCTCCTGACCTCTTCATGTGCTCCATGGCATGCGTGTGTACAAGTACATGCACATATGTGCATCTACACACACTAAATACATGCTAGATAAATAACTGAAAAATTATTATTTCACTTTCTAAAAACTGTATTTTACAACAATTTCTCAAACCACTGCATGTGAGCATTGTGTCATTATACAAACTTATGGATTGTTAAGAATCGCTGGAACAACATTGTGAATCAGATATTTTGTGGTCTTGAAACAAAGTATCTGTAAAAAAGGATGTCACAAGTTGTATATATTTCATTGTACAGGTCTAAAAACAGCATTAGAAAGAGATATATACATTGAATCATCAATGAGTGTGTACTCATTCAATTATAGTAATTGAAATATTAAATATAGCTTGCTAAACTAGCAAACTGTGCTAGTTACACTACCTGCCTTCCCATAAATGTCCACATGCCATGTTAACAATTCACATCAATGAAGCCCATAATATTACCACCAGCTCTTTCCATATTTCCAGCAATTTTAACCTCCTCTAGTTTCCTCTTCTTGGAGAAGAGATTTTCTTTTAATTATAGAAAATTTCATCCTTCTCTCTGTCTGTTCATTTATTGATCATTACACTGGGAATGTTGTCATTACAATGGGAGTTTTAAATAAAATTTGCTACCCAGATGGGTTTTGTACAGTACCATTTCATTGGGTATCTAAGCAAACTCAAACCTTCAAATCATGTCTGAAATTATTTTTCCCATTCTCCGAAACTCTCATAATGTACTCGATCTGGAAGTATACATGAGGTGGTGGCATGGCCTCTTCTGTGAAATAATATGAAATTTTAAATTATCCAATGCTCTATCTTGTGAGGATGGTTCCATGACAGTGTGAATAAAAAAACAAATCCCATTTTAAACATACATACATCAATAGAAGGAGCATAAACAATTATAATTACACCATTGTGAGGTTTCAGAGGAGATTTTGTTGTTTATTTTTCTGAAAGAGCATTTAGCGCCCTCTGACCTTTTCGCTTACTAGATTCAATTAGAAATCAGGTAAAGTGGAATGACTCTGTAGAAAAGAGTCGTGTTCCAAGGTAAACAAAAAGATCATCTTTTTGAAACTTAATCTTGATGTATTTATTGCTTCCCCAGAAATATTTTTGTTCCAGTGAAATGAAAGAGGACAGTGAGTTTGTTCCCCCAAAATACATTCTGCTCTCCTCTTTCTGAGTTGGAGAGAAGGAAAATGTAACATTTGCTACTTCTGATGTATAGTGAGAACAAGGTTGATTTAAATTTGGACAATTAAGCACAGTAATATAATTCTGGGGTTTTACTGCACATAATGAAAGGACATGGGTAAATCTGGAACATTCAACAGTTTTGGAGATCTGGAAAGAGATTTAATGTTAGGGCTGTGTAATTTTGACATGGAAAGGAGACATTTTTGGAAATCTACAAGACAGTATTTCCACATCTTCCTCAGAAATTTGGGTAACATTCATATCAATTAATTTCTTCATTTTCCCAAAAGTGGACTCTTATGTTCATACTTTCCTGTTCCACAAAGACACAGGAGTGGGTAATATATCTAAATACTGATGCACAGAGAATTCATAAATTGAGCAGAAAATTAAACACAATAAATATTTAATACAAAGCCATCATAAGTTGGCTTATTAATGACATAAGTATCTGTATTTAGTTATGTAATGGCTAAAGTAACACGAAAACAAATGAGATAACTTTACAATCAACATCATATGTGAAATCAAGAAAAAGGGATATTTTATATTACCTTTTAAAATAGAGTATTGTAAGGTTTATTAAATGTAACAGCAACTATAACAATATTTACTTTCATTAAACCTCAATTTATCAATGTGAAGTAATTATTTCTCCTCAGGATGATCATTGGCTAAGACAATACACTGATTTGTGTTACCTATTATGATTATGTGTTAATGGCACCATCCTTGAGAAAGTTAAACTTTTCCTTGGGTCTTTTACCTCTGCAAGTCTTAATGAATTTTCCCACTCTGAATAAAATAAGAAGAAAAATTAACATTGAGAGATGTTCTTAGCAAATCTTATCAGAGATGTGTTATGATACCCTGAAAATCATTGTGAGTGGACATTTTTTGTTTTTGTTTTTGTTTTTCCAGAGTTTCTCTGTGTAACTGCCCTGGCTGTCCTGGAACTCACTTTGTAAACCAGGCCTTTGTAGACCCACCTGCCTCTGCTCCCTGACTGCTGGGATTAAATGCATGTGCCTCCACACAGGACATGAGTAGATTTTCAAATTATTTCATTTTATGTCTTTTTGATCATTTTATACATATATTTTTATCATTTCCTTCCTGGTGTCCCTCCTCCCAGCTTATTCCATGACCCTCTCATGGACTCCTCTCAAATTTATGCCTTCTTCTATACCTGTTATTTGTATGTAAGTCTCCAGCCTATTTTGTCCAGTTAGTATCGTCTGAATGCACATGTGTGTAAGGCTGATCACTTGGCGACGGGAAACCCACAGGGGGAATTATCCCGAATAAAAACTGACTCTCTCTTCCTAGCCAGTCATGCTGCTTGTAGATCTTTAAATCAAGGGTGTTACTTGGTAGCCTATCTCCATTCCATGCTAGAATGTCCACTGGTATTTTGTGATGCACATCTTGTTCAGGCAAACCTACTGTTGAGAGGTCATGGGTACACGGTCTCTGTCATATCCAGAAGATACCATTTCACGACACTCCTCTCGTTCTTTTAGTCCTCGAAAATCATTCACTCCGTCTTCCATGGTGTTCTCTGAACCATTTGTAAAGAGTTGAGTTTCAGGTGTCCCGTTCGGGGATGGGCATTCTACAATCATGTATTCTTTTCATGTTGACCAGCTGTTATTCTGTGTGATAGCACAGACAGAAAGCAAACAACAACACAAAAGCATATTCCCTATGCGTGGAAGAGTCACATTCTTCTAAGCCATCCCCGTGCCCCTGTGTTGATTCGTTATTGTTACCTTCAAGCAGGAAGACTGTGTGCACAAAAGATGTATTTTCACAGTTGGACCAAAAACCTTATTGTCAGTGATGCAAAGAAATGGAACAGAAGGTAAATATGGTTCGATAGAATGATGACCATTTCCCAGAAATTGTTTGTGCATGTTCTTTGTTATGAAATTCAACAAATGCATGATGTTCAGAAATCTGTGGTGATATCAGAAGGAAGGTGGAACTCAGAAAGCCAAATAATGCATATGCTTATCTGATTGCAATTGTACGTTTGGAGCTCTGATATGTGTAATCCCGGCATTAAAACGTCTACACAAGGACTTACTGTCAAGTTTAAGAGTGAGAAAAAGAAATTTATAACTGTTCTTTCTGTTTTTCCCGAAATGCCCTTACAAACCATGTGAGTGTTTAGAAGTGAGTCCATTCAAGCAGAAAGGGGAAATACAAAGAAAAATCTCTTAACAACCTACTTCAGAAATAACAAAAGCCCAGGGTCTGAATGTGTCTCTAAAAGTGGGCCAGGATCAGCAAGGGTTCTCATTTTATCTAAAATAGGTTCCTTAAAGCTTAAGTACTTCAAATGTGTCAAAGATTCCATGGTTTTCAAAGTTTATTTTCTCCTTATTTAATAAATGTCTAAAATTCAAGAGGTACTGAAGGTGAATGCTACAAAGTTCGTCTTGGGTGGCCTTCATTAAATTCTGTAGTATGCTTGGATAAATACTTTTAAAATCTTGCTTTAACAAGATATAGCAATCTCTCAAAAATGTCTTTTTTTATTTTTATTTTTTAGTTTTCCTTTAGACAGTTATTGTTATCATATAGTAAAGTTTCAAATCAAAGCATACAATTATAATTTTTATAGTCTGTTAAGGAATCATTCAGGATGTATTTGTATCCTTATTCCCATTGGTAAGTTTTTCTGCCAAAAGAATTAATAAATAATATTAATACATTTACTTATTTTTTAAGAACTGTATTTTCAGGATTAGGTGGATTTCTTCAGTTACTTGTTAAATTAAATCAATGCATGATAAACACAGACATTAATGTTGATAAATTAGTTTTTCTAATTTATCATAAATGGTAACCGACATGGGAGAGTAGAAAGGCAGGTACCTTACATAATGAATTCTGTCTCACCTACACTCTGACCTGGGTTAATGTATGTTTTTTTGTATAGAACCTGAATCAGTTCAGCCTTGTTTTCTAGTCAGATAGTGGTCAGTGAACCCATTCTCAAGGGTGAATACAAAACTGGTATTTGGAACCAAGTTTTTGAACAATAGAAATGTTCCATCATTGAAAATCACTGTTGGAAAATAATGAACGAAAGCATCAGAAATAGTTTTCTATTTCCCCTTCCTTGGGAGGAAGTTATGTTCTTATGAGATCTCTCTCTCTCTCTCTCTCTCTCTCTCTCTCTCTCTCTCTCTCTCTCTCTTTCTGTGTGTGTGTGTGTGTGTGTGTGTGTGTGTGTGTGTATTTGTCTGTGTTTCTGTGAGTGTATGTGCTGTTTCTTTGGCTTTTATGTCTTTTCATTTGTGTCTTTTGTCATATTCTGGTTTGTTTGTTTGTTTGTTTCCTAACAAGAGAGTGAGAGAGAAAGGAAGGGTGTGGATTTGGGTGGATTTGTAGAGGCTTTGAGGAGTTAGGGGAGGGGAAATCATGCTCATAATATATTGTATAAAAATATGTATTTTCAAAAGAAAAATGAAATAATCATGACATCTTTTTTGTTTGTTTTGTTTTAGTAAATATGATTGGGTGCTCAATAAAGCATACAAGTTTGGAAATGGTATTAGAATTAAAATTAGATTTAAAAGTAATATTATATATTAATTTTTATATTATATTATAGCATGCATATTATATTATATATATTCAGTCCACAAAAAATACAAAATTTTTTATGTTAAAAATTAATGCACTATTAAAATATTGTTCCACATATCTGTAGTTCAAAGGTACATTACACATATTGAAAATATGGCTATGTGTATATTTTATGCATTAAATTGCTGAAGGGAGCTTCTAAACACCTATTTTCAAATACATTTTCCTTTTCAATATAGTTGTTTTCTGTTTACTAGGAATGAGCAAATATTAGAAAGTCATTATGTAAATGTTCCATTGCTTTGTTTCACTGGATATTGTAATATCAATATTTCAACTTTTGATTCTTTTACATTAAATCTGCTGTTTGTTTTCAAATTTATCAATAGATTTGTTGAAAATGAATCAGTTTGAGAAACACAGAGAGAGAGAGAGAGAGAATATCAGAAATGTGAAAGTAGGAACAGTCACAAAAAGGAGACAGGAGAAGGTAAAACAGAGAGGGGATAGAGATCCCCAACAACTGACATTATGTTACTTACATATTCAAGCTAATACGTAACTTTGTAGGTATCGCTTCTGCCAAATAGTCACTATTTGATCCCCATGTCATTACAAGGGAAAAGAGCATTGGGCTACATGCTTTCCTTACAGAAAATTATATTGTATTGAGACTATACCTATGATTTCAACATGTCATCTCCAAAATCCAGGGGGTGAAAGAAATTTAATTTCCAATGTAATATCACTGAGAGATAACTGAATCATGGAGGCTGTTTGCTGACAACTGAGAGTAATGTTTTCCTCACCTAGTGTTACCTCTACAATTCTCTCACGTTCTGACATGGAAGCAGTCTTCCTCCACACTGACAAGCATCTCCATGTGGCCATCTGCGAAGCAGAAAGCAACCCTTGCCGAACAATGGGGACTCGCACACATTGATCTTGAACGTCCAGGCTTGTAGACTCATGAGAGACTAAAAACCTATCCTTCATAAACGACCCAGTCAGAGGCGTTCTCTTACAGAAGCACAAGTGCACTAAAGACGTCGTTCTGGCCCCATGAAGTAATAGTGGACTTCAAGAAGTATCTACTGGCACTAGGAGAATTTTGATTTGATGGCAGAATCCATTTGGAAGCTGTTTCAAGTATATAGCAAACATGTTTTTGTATTATACTTGTTTTCTTCCAGAAGCAGCTCTGGTACCCAGGGGCACAACACTGCCTGAAAAAAAAAATGATGACTGCTCCTCCGAGAGGGTTTTTTGCCTGGTTTATTTCATATCAAAATTAGAAATAAAGTGACAAATTATGCCATAAGTTCCCCTCAACTCCCCCCACCCCCATTAATTCCAATCCTTTAACTTAGTTTAAATGCAAATTTTGAGCGTTTTTAAATGAAAGTTGGGATTCTAGCCCTCTAACATGAATGCTTACAAAAGAATACGGGGATTATGAAGCACATTAGACGCATTAGAAATTTGTCAGATGATTGTGTATTTTATGTATTCTCTTGTACATTCACAATATCACACGAGAACCCCACTGTCTGGCAATATCTGTAGCTGTTTATAGGCTTGTTTTGGGTTATTTGTGCAAAGGGATCCTAAATGTGGCCGCTATGAAGCACCCTACTGGTTGTCAGTGCATTTTGGCAGTCTCTTTTGTAATGTGGCTCCCAGTCCCGGACCTGTGTATAATTTAAAGAACAATAGGAAATAGGATGACTGTGCTTATCACACACAACAGGAGGGCAGAGAATGTGGAGCCACATGTAGGAAGATACACTGTGTTAGGGATGTGTGAGACTGATTAAATTCTGGCCAGTGTACCAGTTCCTGAGGGCTCACGTTTCCTGCTGACCTTTTCGGTCTAATGATCTTATCGTGGATTGTGATTTATTTTTAAGACATATTATTTCTCTTCTTTGTTCTATAATACTCCCAGTCTGGTTCTGAATTCTTACCCACTGCTGCTTCTATTAATTGAATATTCCCTCTATCATTTGCTCCATGCCTATAATCCTTTTCCCAAGTGTCTTAATAAATCCCTTTCATATTATCATGGATTCTTTCCTCATCTTAAAGACAGCAGTTATTCACGTAAAATGGAAGGCATAATGCTTTTACTTTGAGATGCCGTTTTGCACAGGGCATTAGTGTGTCTTACCTGGGAACCTGGGAATGCAAGTGGCTGACAGAAACCCTACCTTTGGTGCACAAATGACTCTGAAGTCTAATGCTATGAAGCAGTATGGATTTCTTTCACTGGGCATTCGCTAATGTATGTTGTTATCCTTTCAAGATGAAATACCTGCCGGGCATCATTTTGTTGCCAGAGCTATACCACACGATAAACTGCAATATGTCTATACCCCATCAGAGGGAATGGCTGTGTTAGGATTCAATACCTGCTATATATACTCTGTACCCATACAGTCTGCTCCCAATGCCAGGATGTCACTCTACTCTTCTGTCATTAAGCACCCATTTTCTAGGCATCTATGTGGGCCTTGCTCTCTGGTATGTCATTAGGTCTCTACAAATGTTCCTATCTACCCAGTAATTTTGATAAGTGAGTTTTGAGATCAAAGATCTTACACTGTTGATATGGAGTCTCGTAACCTTGGCAATGTACACACGGAAAATACTTCCCAACGAAGGATGATGTGGTGCTTACTTTTGAGCTTGATTGAAGCAAAACTAGGTGATTTCCTGAAGCAAATGGGAAAAACAGAAATGGAGTGGTGTTTATTGAATAGATATGTTCGTTAGATGTTGTTGCATATATTATTTAATTTCTTAGACAATATGAGGTTAAGGTAGTTATTAATATATCGAGGTTAATCAAACTGAGAAGTTAATGATGATACCAAATACAGAAATCTTGTTTGACTCCAAACTTATGAATCCTTTCATTAAAACTTGATTTCTCCTGAAGCTAGAGAGATGGCTCTGAAGTTGAAAGTACTTACTGCTCTTACAGAGACTCAAGATTTATTTCCTAGCACCGACATATTGACTATTAACCAACTGTAACACCAGTTCCAGGGCATCTGATGCCCTATTCTGGTCTCCATGAGCACTGACTGCATGGAGTACACATGCAGGCAAAATATGTACACATAAAGAAAAACTAAATAAATAAATCTTTAAAAGAAGCTTTGCCTTTCCTCATCCACCAAGAACTTTCCCTCTTGTATGAATCAGCGAAGGTGAGGAGTGGATGAATATTCTTTGATTTGATTTCACTCTCCAACTAATGGCATTCTCATTCCTCAGCCTTCCAAATGTTGTGGTGATGGACATGGACCTCTTGCCCGGCCATAATGAATATTCTTATTTCTAGGAGACAATTGCCGTTTGATACCTCATCATCTTTAGGAATGTTCAGAAGGCCGCTTTCTAGATTTTTCCAAACATGCCGCAGAATATCTGTTTTTCCAGACACTCTTACAAGCTCTAATCAGAATTTCCTGTGTCTATGTTTCTTCTAAGAATCTGTAGGGTAATTTATTATAATTAATGGGATTTTGTACATAAATTTAGCCAAACAGGTCACAGTATTCTAGTTACTTCATGTTAATATTGGTACGTCTAGAACTTACTGAGAGTGTGTTATGTAAGTTAGTTGTTTCTACAATATCGTATATGCGAGTCTCATTTATGTCAAGCTCGTCAGTGCTTAGAGAATCAGAACTCCTCTCTGAGATGAACAGATAGTTCTTGATTTGACAAGGATTTGAAATCTCTTCAGACTCATGCCAAGAGGGATTAGCTTCAGTGTTTGAAACTATTGTTTGTTACTGGGTGTCTTTGCCATGCCAGGCACTGTTCTAAACATTAAGCACCTTATCGCTAATCCTCATAACACCCTGCAAGGCAGATGGAAAAAAAGCTACATTTTCTAAATGTAGCAGCTCAGGTTTAGGCGTTCACATAGCTGGAGTGAGGTCAGAAAGATGGCCAGCGGCAGTTTGAAATCAAACATAGCGCTGGTTATGAAACTCCAAGTAGTAAGTTCTCCAGGCAGACCTCTTTAATCGTCAGCTCTTCCATCCTGTCTCTGTGGGAGTGAGAAGCATTGTTGTTCTAAGCCAGGAGTTAGAGTTAGATACAGAAGGGTCTATGGAATTTGGCAATTCAGATGCATTTGTTATAAAGCACTCAGTACTGGATCCTGACTCAGTCCTCGGTGTTTTTGTTGATAGTGATTTTTCCGTATAAACAAATTTCAATACAAACAACAATGTTTTTATTCCAAGCATAAATCTTGCTCACAACACTGTTTTCCCATTGTGCAATCTCCTCACTGTTATTTTGGGTTTTGAAGGATAGAGATTATCCTTCTTATTATTAAATGCTTCAATAGTACCAAAATACAGAAAATCACATTATGAAAATCTATTTTCTGTCATCAATGTTTCTTTAATTTTAGAATTATTTTTTGAAGGTTACACACTGCTCTGCTCTTCTCATTGCTGTGACAAAACACTTATTAATTTAGAATATTTCATATTTTGTTGCATTCGAATTTGCGATTTAGGTAGATCCTGGTAGGGAGAGCTAATTGTTCTTTTATTTGCTGTCAATAGTGAAAGCTCAAAGCTTAGGGCAAGTGATCATTTGCTATAAAGATGTTTCTTATTTTTGATACTTTGACTGGAACATAAGCACATGGTCCTAATTTTCAAAGGATAATATTTCAAGGAGCAAAGGCTAGATGACTGATCCAACATATCCTCTGATAATATCAAAGTCATATTCATCAAAAAAACATATAAGAGGACATCGTTTACTATGGTTTGTATTAGATACTGATAGTATTGAGGGTTACTACACAACAGGCTTAAAAATTCTATTTACTCAAAATAAGTTCTGTAGATATGATATACAACATTAGATACGTAAAATCTGATCTCAGATTCATAATTTGCAGGGTTATGGCTTTGCTTATATAAATAAGGCTTTTCTTCTATTTTCCCTGTGGTCAGCAGAAACTCTACTAAGACAGGATGCACTGACTTCCCCAAACCATCTAGCCAAGGGACAACAGCCATGAGCTGATTCCACAAGCTCAAATAAAAGTTTCCGTATTATTTTTACCTGATTTATGGTTTTGTTTGTTTGTATGTTGTTGTTTTGGTTTGTTTTTCTTAGCATGATACAAACTCTATTGAAATAACACATTAAGAGGCACTTGAAATAAAAAAAAAATCATTATCTCCTAATTGTGGAAGATATATTTCTTTAATAAGCACCAATTAACAAACATAAGTAACTTAATTACAGAGACAAACCTCACCCTGATATCTTCTAGTGCTTTCCCTTGATTTCCATTGCTTAGCATCCTTCTCCTTTGATTTATTGAACTTGAATTCATTCTCTTTTGCCTTTAGGAAGTATCTTCAGCAGCAGAAAGGTCTATCAGGGATAGGATGCAATTGCAGCACTCAAGAGAATAGGTAAGGGAACATGTGAGCTCTGTACTCAGCATTGGGAACCATAGCTTTTAGGGCATCCTAAGGGATTCAGAGAAAATTGTGCCCAAACAAATGTGATAGAGCTGCATGAAGCAAAGGAGGAGGAAAAATATAAAACATATGACAATGATGCAATAACACAACTGTATTTTCTTTCCTCCGTGTCCTTTCTTTGTTGTGTTTCATGTTGTATTTCAGGGATTATAATATAATAACATATTTCTCCCTTCTATTTTGCCCTCTCATGTACCTCTTTTTGCTCCCTTTCAAATTCCTGAGCTCTGTTTTCATTAGTTGTTAATACATACATAATGCATCATATGTTGCATCACAAATAACATATATGGATATATATCTATATAGATATGTATAGATATATAGATATAGTCTATTATTTGATATTGGATATCCACTTGGTGTCCTCTTCCTTGCAAATATTTATAAGTGTTGATCACAAATGAAAAAACTATAAATTACTTGTCTCCATATCATTAGAGTAGATTGTATTATTCTCCAAACTAACAAAAAAGCAACTTACCTCAAAATCTGTGTGAAGTTAGGCACACGTATTATAAAAGATTGTTTACCTGAATACATTTCCAGGAAAATGAAACAATAAAATAAATGTGGATATGGCTTCAAGCTCGTGTCTCTGCTAAACGTGTATTGTATATCAGTATATGCTATTTATGAGGGTTGTTTTCATAACCATTACTATAATGCTACTTAATTACGATTGTTATTATGTAAATTTTATGTAAATCTCAACAATTATTATGGAAATTGGAGGCAAGTTTCATTTGTAATCTATTAATAATGCTTTGGATGAGGATGTAGGTTAATTATAAGCACTATTTGAGGTGAAATTTTAAGAAAGAAAAGAGGAGAGTTTCTGGTAAATCTTCAAAATGCATTTATATAAATAGTAGTAAATAAATCCTATTTATGTAGTTTATTTTATCTTTTCAGGGATGTAATAGATTTATCAGTATGTGCTGTACTTCTTTTGCATGTTGTTTAACCTATGAAACATCTTCAATTTGAATGTAAATGGAAATTTTAATACCTCATCCTTATTTCTTATAGGATTATAACTTTTTAAGTATGAAAATAGCAGATTAGTTTTGCTGTGTGATTACAAAAATACATATGTGTGCATAAATATGTGTATATTCATTTTTAAATTCTAAATGGTAAGATACACTTGCATAGCCAACAAAAGCCATTTTATACTTTATTTTGACATGATTTCACCAGGTAATAGTTTTTTGAGGAGAAAATTACTTGCATAATCAAAACGATAGCATCATATGGTTGAAGTGGTGGTTATGAATATTTTATCTGAATATTGCATAAACATTTATGAAGCACCTCTATTTACACTATTTCTATTAATTACAATGTGATGATTAATAGCGACTTTAAGTTTTATTAGTTTTACACATTTTTAGTGTTGATGCAGGAAAGGGGCTGATTTCACTGTTTTTCTGAACTTCAATAAATTTGGGAGTTTTGCTCTTTTACTTTTTATCAAATCAAATATTGTGACTTTGAACCTGAAACCTACTTTAGGTAATTAATAAATGGAACACCAGTGAGTACTTGTTCCTCTCCAGAGAAAGGCGTAGAAACATGAATGGTTTAATAGAGACTTTCTGCATGTCTAAAATGTTAATTATAACACATAGAGAGGAATTTGTCAAGTCTATTATGAAAGAGGACAAAGGACTGGTTACTGAAAACTACACATGTTAAATGAAATTGAAGAATTAGGCTGCCACTGTAGACTCACTGTAAAAACATGAGCATGGCGTTAGGTCTGGATTCAGTCAACAGTACCATGAAATAATATAGTTAAACAAATAAATGAATAAAATAAACAAAAAGGAATTCATGGAGACTATCAGAAAAGGTGAGGCAATGTAAGTGTTGGAAATACTCATTTTTGCCCCCTCTGCGCCAGAAGTGAACGAGAGTTAAATATATAATTTAGTTACACATTTTATTTAAGATTTTTCTTTACTTAAAATTTTTATTTATTTATTTTGCATGTGTGTGTATGTGTGTGAGTGTATGGGTGAGTGTGCATGTTGGAGTGTGTAAGAGTGTGTAAGTGTGCATGCATGAGTGTGCATGTCTGAGTGTGTGTGTGTGTGTGTGTGTTTGGGTATACATGTGAAAAACAGAGAACTATTTGCAGGAGAAAGTTCTCTTCTTTCATCTTATGGTTCCCGGGTCAAACTTAGGCCATCACGTTTTGTGACAGGGCTTTAACACTCTGAGGCATCCTGCCAGACCCTAGTTTCACATTTTAAAAATAACGTAGTCAGCATCTGAGGCATTGGTCCTTTTCTGTAGTTCTGTGTGATTTGTATAGAACTGCCAGACTCTGCCAAGGCATATACTGGAACCTAATTCCTTAGCAAAGAGGAACCATTTATGAACACACCCCCAGGATATAACTTCTTTGCCTAAAAAACAAGTTCACTTCTGTAGTATGCAGCCACAATTTTCAGAAATATATTTCTCTTCTACTGTTACTATGAAGCAGTAATAACATGAATATCATCGGTTATACCAATAATAATAGTAATACACATACATTTCCTAAGCTTTATGTAGCCTTTATTGGACAACCCTAGTGAGGCTGACACTGTTTTAAATTATATTTTATATATTTAAAAAAGTGTTTTTTCAGGTTAATTAACTTGGTACCAATCACATTTTTGAGTGGGGAACCATGCCATAGGAAATCATAGCTGTTCTGACCTGATGTAGCATCCTTCATCACCTGTAAATTATTCTGTCACTTAGTTCCTTTTAAAGACATATTATGGAGCTACTACAGTCCACCTGCTTTCCTTACTCCTAGCCACATGAGGCTCACATCTTCAAAAAGCTAGAAATGAATTTTGACCTGATTCATTTGTGATCCTTTATTGGTATCAGTTGTGAAACCTCAAAGCCTTAGGCAAGTGGTAATTTGCCATAAAGATGTTACCTATTTTTGGTACTTCACTTTGGCTGGAACATTTCAAGGAGCAAAGGCTAGATAGCAGATTCAACATTTCCTCCTTCAGGGAGCTTGAAGAGTAGCCTCAAATACCATGAATGCCAGTTAGTAATTAGACACCAGTTTGATCACATATGTAGGTCTCATTAGGCCATGGAGAGTAAGCTGTGATCCTCACCAACAGAACATGATGCTTGGGGATTCCACTGGGGCCCATTTGGCCAATAACTTGACAAAAGGTAACACCGATCCTGGTTCTAGAGCCTCCTTTCCTGTTTGTTCCTTTATAGGGATTACCTCTCTATTGGCAAGAATGGAATAGTGAAATCACCTACTATCAATGTGTAAGGATCAATATGATTTGAGGTGTTATGATGTTTCTTTTATGAACACGGGGACCCCTTGATTTGGTGCCTGAATGTCTAGAATTGCAATATCTTATTGATGGATTTTTTCCTTTCATGAATATATATTGTCCTTCTTTCTCTCTACTGGTGAGTTTTTATTTGCAGTATATTTTGTCCGATATTAAAAATGGACACAGACTCAGGTTGAACTGGGTCTGTCCTAAAAGCCCCTTGTCTATGTTCTATCCCCCAAGATACACAGTATTTTCTGAATAGTGTGCAAGCATCTGCTGGTGAGTGTTAATTAAATACTCTTACTGAGCCACAACACTTATGAACGACAAGGACCACTATGGCAAGACACATGTAATGTGGCAATAGTAGCACTCTCTGGTTGATTATAACAAGGAGCGGTCTAATTTAATATGAAGTCTAATCAACAGGAGAGAAATTGTTGCTGGAAAAAGATACTTTATCAGCTTCCCAGGGATAGTGAGGTCATGGATATTAGAAAATATTCTACTACCACTACTTAGAAGAGAATAATTCCTTAATCCATTCTAAAATTTATCTTTATATTCATGGGTAACGCTACTACTACCCCTCAGCAAAGAAGACTCTCTTTATTGTAAGTGGAGATAATCAAACGAAAACGAAAGTGGACACAGATTGTGTAGTGCTAATAATAGATTGCGTAGTGCTTATTCACACTGGATACAGGTCCCTCAGAGCTTTTGCATCTATCACTCAGTGAACATCATGGAAGATGGGGAGGGAAGACTGTAGGAACAAAAATTTCAGGAAGTCTGCTGTAAGACAGTGTTTCCTAGAAATTGCTTCACAAACAAGATGAGTACAATGTCCATATGAGATCAATGTCTGTATCTGTGGGTATATTAATGTGAGGGGGAAATAGATTTGTGTATCTCAAAAAGACAAAGAACAGGTATAAGCCCCTTATTGGTTGTCTAATATGGAATGTCATCCCTGAAACTATTTATATAGAAACAACAAAAGTTGACTCAGCAGGTTGACACACGCGTTAATAGAAAAGGAGGCTATTAACTTGATAGGAAGGAAATGAGAGGGGTTGGTGGAAGGGTAACTTAGAGAAGCCAGAGGGAGGAAAAGGATGGAGAAAAATAAATTCTATCTCAAATAACAGAAAATAATGTTCCACTTCCCATACATTAACAACACAAGAGAACTTAAAAAGAACAGCACTTAGGAAAGTCAGATATTCCAAAGAAGTACTGTGGCGTGGCTAGCCTAGACTTTGATAGCATTGAGAGGGAGAAAGCAACCCAGAGATACCGTGCTCAACAGGGAGTCCCAGCGGCTAACTTTTGTAAATACTGGGCATTCCCCTTGCCCAGTCCTCCTAGTTGCTACCTGATTTTCAGCCCATGTAATTCTTGCTGAATGTTTGGGATTCTGAAGATGCTCCTGGTTTTATGTCCCACCCCAGCTGGACTCCTTGATATACTTCTTAAATTTGTTGTCGTTAGTGTCCTAGAAAGTTATTAGATTATGTTTGTAACAAGTACTGAAAGAGAGAGGTGGGAGAGAGAGAGAGAGAGAAACTCATCAAAAATAGCCTATATTCCTAAAGAACGAAGTTGTCACACCAGTGGCAAGCTTAGAGAGAAGGTGAGCAGTAACTTTGGTCACTGTGTCTCACAGTACTATTTTACAAACCATAGGACATTTCTCAATAATGGATCTCTGGGGTTGCCCAGCAGATCTTTGGAAACTGCTTCTGAGAAATCTCATTTTTTTCTCAGAAAGGATGGGCTGGTCATACTCATCATTCCAAATGCAAAGAGTGTGTACATTTATATTTTCATGTTCTTCACAAATTGCAAACAAATAAAACCTTATAATTCAAGTAGGTGAAAAGAACTTGGTATTCAGGAACAGCGGGAAATAGAAGAATCAGTAAGACTCAGTTATAGTTTACAAAAGATGTCTTTAATGAGAGAAGATGTAACTATGGCGATTGGAAATAATAAAGTGATGGTTTGATTTAAAACATTTATTTTCATAAAAGCTTCATTTCTTTTATTCTGATATTGTTAATATATAAAGAAAAGTTGCAAGAGGAGATTATAGAATAACTTTCATTTTCTTTTAATTATTTATTTATTGGTTTTTCAAGACGATTTTCTCTGTGTAATAGTCCTGGCTGTCGGGAATTCACTTTGTAGAATAGGCTGGCCTTGAATTCACAGAGATCTGCCTGCTTCTTCCTCCCAAATGTTGGGATTAAAGGCCTGCACCACCATCTCATCTATTTGGCATTAGATTTGGGGTCACTATTAGAAGTTTTTGTTTTTGATATTGTTCCTGAAGTTTTCTTGAAAGGTTTTTCAGAATATAACCATATTTCTATCATTAAGATAAATTTGTCTCTCTTTTTTATGATAGCTGTTTTAATTTATTAATGCCAAGAGGAATTAATTCAATAAGACTTGAGTAATAATTAGGATGTGCCAATAGACTATTTTCATTCTCTAGAATGTTTCTATAATATGCAATCCATTCATCTGCTGCTTAATTATGAGGGTTATTGTTTTAAAGCCAAGAACAACACTATATTATTTTCCTTTGGTTACCTTTTAAAACATAGCTAATTACTTTTTCTGCCAGGTCTAATAAGGTGACCAATTAGGTTTTTATTTTTTTTTCCTATTTTGTGGTATCATTAAAAAAATCAGGACATGTTTGATGTTCTCAGATCCATTGCAGATACCATCCTTAATGATGTTCCAATTTTCTAAATGTTGATGAGTGGGGCTTGTGCAATTGATTCCTGAGTACTTTGATTATCTTCAGTGGCTTCCTAGCTTGTTAGTGTGAAAAAGCTTTTACATGTGCCCCAGTTCTTAGATCAGCCATTTTCAAGAAAGCCACTGTTTTCTTTTAAGAGGCAGTAGTTCTTGCTGAAGTGGGGACTCACTCATTGTTCTGCAGACTGCTCTGTGAACAGAACCGGACCTCTAAAGGTGAGACGGCTGCTTTGAGGAATGAAGTGAACAGTGTGAAAGAACACAGTGTTCCTTGTTTGTTTCTCCAAAAACAAGTATGATGAAGTGACTCATAGTAATCTTATCTTTAAGGGAGCCTTGGAATTCACATAGGGAGTTGTAAAACCCTGGCTAAGGCTTGGACTCACATTCCATGATTTAAAAGATGAAAGATAGATAATATGTGAGGAATTTGAGAAAACACTCTTATTCACTGTTGGTGGGAATATAAATTAGAATATCTATTGTAGAAAATAGTATATGAATTACTCAGAAAACTAAATTATAGTGTTATATAAGATCCATCAATTGGAATGTCTAAAGACATACCTGTGTGCTACAGACAATATGGCACTGATCTCAAAATCATCAGAAAATGTGGTTGTGTGTGTGTGTGTAACAAAAATCCCAGTCAAAAATGAGAAAGCCCTGTCATTTCTGATAATATTAATGAATGGATCTGAAGTACATTCTGATGAGTACAAGAAGCAAGTAAAAGGCTGGAGTACTAGCACAGCAGGTAAGCTCACATACTACTCTCCCAGAGAACCCTAGTTTAGTCCCTAGCACCTACTTTAGTGGCTTAAACCTCCCTTTAATTCCACCTCTGAGAGTACTTGATACCTCTGGCATCCATAGTCTCCTGCATGTATCTGTACATATATACACATGTGGACACAGAATTAAAGCTAATGAAACCTTAAAAGAGAAAGAATCCAAGTATGGAGAGATGGGTGACTTCATGGTCTCACTTATATTATGGATCCAGGAAATAAAAGACACAGAATATGAAGTGGAAATGATGGCTAGCATTAGCAGTAGGAAAAGTTTTTGACCAGACTACACACTATCAGCTAGATAGATGGAATAAGTTTTAATATATCCATACCTATCCTCATGCACAAAACTTAAGTCCAAATGGATCAAAGACCTCAACATAAACCCAACCACACTGAACCACTTAGAAGAGAAAGTGAGAGGTACCCTTGAATGAATTGGTACAGGTGACCGCTTCCTGAACATAACACCAGTAGCACAGACACTGAGATCCACAATTAATAAATGGGACCTCCTGAAATGGAGACGCTTCTGTAAGGCAAGATCACAGTCAGCAACACAAAATGGCAGCCAAAGAATGGGAAAAGATCTTCACCAACCCCACATCTGACAGAGGGCTGATTTCCAAAATATTCAAAGAACTCAAGAAGCTAGTTGACAAAACACAAAATAACCCAATTAAAAAATGGGGTACAGAAATAAATAGAGAATTCTCAATGGAGGATTCTAAAATAGCTGAAAGATACTTAAGAAAGTGCTCAACATCCTTAGCTATCAGGGAAATGCAAATAAAAACAACTCTGAGATACCATTTTACTTCTGTCAGAATGTCTAAATAAGAATCAGCAAAGATATTTTATGCTGGAGAGGATGTGGAGAAAGGGTAACACCCCTACACTGCTGGTGGAAGTGCAAACTTGTACAGCCACTTTGGAAATCAGTATGGTGGTTCTTCAGGGAAATGGGAATTAGTCTATCACAAAATCCAAGAATTCATCTCTTAGGCATATACCCGAAAGATGAACATCTATACAACAAGGACATCTGTTCAACTATGTTTGTAATAGCATTATTTGTAATAGCCAGAATCTGGAAGCAACCTAGATGCATTTGAACTGAAGCATGGATGGAGAAAATGTGGTACATTTACACAGTGGAGTACTACTCAACAGAAAACCACAATGCAATCCTGAAATTCACAGAGAAATTGATGGAACTAGAAGAAACCATCCTGAGTGAGGTAACCCAGTCACACACACACACAAAAACAACAACAACAACAACAAAAACACAGTATGTACACACTCGTATATGGACTCTAGACATAGAGCAAAGGATCCACAAGCCTACGAATTCACACTGCCAGGAAAGCTAGGAAACAAGGAGAACCCTAAGAGAGACATACATGGTCCCCAGGAGAAATGGAAAAGGACAAGATCTCCTGAGCAAATTGGGAGCATTGAGGGAGGGGACAGGAAGTTAGGAGAAAGAGAACAGGAGAAGAGGAGGGGAGAGGTAGGCATGAGGGACTAGGAAGATTGAGACAGGGAAAGAACAGAGGAGAACAAGAGAAGAGATAACAATAGAGAGAGCCATTGTAGATTTAAAGAGAAATCTGGCACTAGGAAAATGTTCAGAGATCTACAAGGATGAACCCAACTAACAATCTAAACAATAGTGGAGAGGCCACATTAAAAGCCCTTCCACGGTAATGAGATTGATGATTACTTTATATTCCATCCTTATGGACAAAGTAATAATTACACAATAATAACATATTCCTGACTAATAAAGAGCCATCATTAACAGTAATTCCTAATGAGATTGTGCATGTTTGACACAATCTAAGGAAACTGAGGCAGCTAACAATCTGTTTGAATTCTCATGGCATCATCTTTCCTTTCAGCAGAAATCTTATTGACCAATTATTTTGAATATATTATAACACTTGAACTGTATGATGAGAAACGTTTGCTATATATTATCTATAAATGACAATATTGTCAAGAAACTAGGAACCTTGTGACTTGAGATACATTGAAAGAAATCAGCATTTTTTATACAAAAAAATCAAAATTTCTATTAACACTCAATCTCTAGCTTTTTTAGGAATACTGGAATGTCTGCATTTTATGTTAATAATTCTAAAAAAAACAAGGATTTAAGTGGAATAGTACTCAATTTTGTTGCAACTGTTTTAATATGCTGACCTAAATTTATTGTATATGACTGATAATTTTACCCACAGAGTCTACACATGGTGCATTCTGTTCTTCCTTCAGGCAGTAATAAATGTATTGGGTTGTGCTGATTGAAATCTGAAACTGCGTTTGTGCGTGTGTGTGTGTGTGTGTGTGTGTGTGTGTGTGTGTGTGTGTGTGTGTGTGACTCACCAGAGCTTTCAGTATTATTCAATTTAGCTATTTGAGTTAAATATTACATGAGTCCATATGCTGTTTTCCTAAATTGTATATCCCAGCCAGACTGCCATCAGTACCTTAAATACTACACTCTCACTTGTTAATTCTAATCCTTAGAAAATACTTCACTACTGAGGACTCATTTCCCAGCCCAGCTTGCACTCCCTCACTTTTCCTTCCCCATTTATTTGAGAGTTATCAAGTTTGTCAGGGATTGCTGTTGGCCATCAGTAACCACGGTGATGGGAGAATATTTGCTTTAGTGAGAATTGTAAAATGCTGTCTTGTGGACACCACATGGCTACTGCAACCACAAACCCATAGAACAGTAGTTGTCTCATGTGCAATTCGAGATTTTGTGTAGTCATACTGGTACATAAGTAGAAACAACACAGGGTGACAAGTGCTTATGTAGTGAATATGGTCACTGTACATTACATAAATACGTGAAGATATCTTGATGGATCTCTTCACTCTTGTCTTAGTTTCATTTTTGTTTCTGTGCCAAAAATACCTTGACAACAGCAACTTAGGAGAGAAATGATTTATTCTAGCACTCAATTCTAGGTTATGATCCAGCGTTACATAGAAGTAAATGGAGGGACTTGAAGCAGCTAAGTCACATGACATCCAAAGAAGCAAGTAGAGAGAAATAAATGTGTGCATTTATGTTGCTCTGCTTTTGCTACTCAGAAAATGCAGGGTTAAAAAAAAAACAAAAATCCTTTTAGGATGTTGTTGCCAATATTTAGGTTAAGTCTTCCCCCATGAAGGCATTCAAAACCATCCTCCATAGACATGCCCTGAGGGCAATTTGATCTTTTCAATTCCTCACAACCCTGGGTGATTCAAAATTTTTGACAATTAGAACTATGAATGTACACAAATTTAAAAAATCAGTGAGACCAAAGTTGATTGTTAGAGAAGATTAATTAAATGGACAAAAATAGCTACAATGAATTAGACAAGAAAAGAAAAACAACTTGCTAAAATCATAACTGAAAGTGAAGTATTTACCATTCTGTATATATAAAGACATATACATATAAGAAAATACTATGGGTAATTTTATGGTAAAACATGGATAATTTAGAAAAAAGAGACAAATTCCTAAAAACACAGAACTTACCATCACTAAATAATAGATAAACAGAAAATATGAATAGATCTCTAACTAAAAAGATGATTGATCAGGGTTAAACAAAGGGTAGCCCACATTCTAAATATTTATTTTTATATCCACAGATAAACGTGGCTCTGATCACTAGTCCAAAAAAACTTCTATTTGCCACAGATAGAGACTACCATAGTAAACCACAAAAGAAAAAATAAATGAATAGAAAAGGTGATTGTGGGATCTCTACCCCAGATCCAAAACACAACTTCTGTGCCTAAGAAAATGTTGTAAGAGCCAGAGAACCAGGAAATCTGCTGTGCAATTACATCTCCTAAAGGTGACAGGTGAGCTTCACCCATGCTATGTTGACATATGTTGGTGCTCAAGTAAGACTTGCTGAAGTACAGTACCCACCAACAGATATACTAAAAGTAAAGGGGGATTATTACAGGACATGAGCTGTTGATAATCTTTTTCATGGGTAAATACCCGAATCCACTGTCAAATGGTCAATCCCAACTAATGGTAAATTGACATGGAAGGATATATACATTCATATATTGCTACACACACACACACACACACACACACACACACACACACACACACACACACATTTCAGTTAAAGAAAGAGACCATAATTTTGAGAGAGAAGAATGGGGCATACATGAGCACACAAGAGACATTGGAGAGAGGAAATAGGAGGGGAGGGACTTACGCAACCTGGGTCTGGATATGGCCTTCTGCCTTGCTTTGTTGCTTTCCAAGATACCCTATAGCACAAGTCAGGCAACAGTGTTTAAATTGCTCTGTCCTGAGACTGTTCCGGGAAAATACCCTACTGTTAATTATTATTATGCCCTTACTGACATTTATTAACTGTTTTTCTGAATTCAAGCAACCTTCCTTGAATCATTACTTTCTTTCTTACATACATATATAAAAGTACACTGAAACTGAAGTAAAACTGCCTACAGCATTAGACTATAGTACACATATACTTTAATTCCAGATCTTTAGCTAGATCAGCATAGGTCTGTGGAAGTCAAAAGTGTTACATATGTACAAAAAGTTTGGGCTATAAAGAATAGACATTTTAAGAATAAAGATGGACAAAACGTTAGCAAAAATAAGCAAGACACAGCAAGACAAAAATGCATTTTTCACTTTAACATGTGGCTTCCATATTCAAGAGAGAGAGAGAGAGAGAGAGAGAGAGAGAGAGAGAGAGAGAGAGAGAGAGAGAGAGTGTGTGTGTGTGTGTGTGTGGTATACATGGATATTTGAAAGTATAGAGGGGACCACAATAAGGGCAGAAAAGGTATTAAAGCAAGGTAAAGTTGAAAAATCCAAGTAAATCTATATAACTAGAGAAGGACTTCAGATAACTGATGACCTCTGCGCCAAGGAGAATTAGACTCTTCCAGGGATGAATTCTGCTTTTGTTTATGCAATAAAGTGAGGTCAGCCCTGAAATCATATACATAAAAGCAACAAAAGGAATCAGTAGTAGACACACTATATATGTATATTCACACATGTAACAATAATCACTAAAGAAAAAGGGGTTATCAACTTGAGAGGGTAGGCACAGGAGTAGGTTCAAAAGACATGGGAGGAGACGAAGGAAGAAAGGCGAAGGGAGGAAGTGATGTAATTATATTTTAATTAAAAACATATTTTAAAATGAGCAAAGTGCTTAAATAGGAATGTATTCAAAGAGGAGGGACTAGTGGCAAGAAGCACATGGAAATATGTTCAACATTACTGATCTCCGTGCAAATGAATAGCAACCCTATTGTGAAGTGTTTCTCTACTTTAAAATCTTAATGTTACATATTTTACTATGTAAAACTTCCTAGTATTATAAAGTAAACACATAAACTATTTCTTCCTACCAGAATATTATTTCTCCAGTGTCTGCAGGACAGGTGGTATAATATGTGCTTTGTTTTCTCTCCAAGTTTAAAATGAAGGCCCTCGATAGACCCAATGTTTATTATCCCATCGTCAGCCAGTCTGTGTCACATCCCCTAATATTACTGTGGATAAGAAATGCTGAATCTTCTGTTTGTTTTTCATTTAATAGGCCTTTTAAAGTTGTTCTTTCTAAAGACATATATATAGCCTAGTAATACTAACATGAAATAGTAACATGAAATAAGCAAACTGGAATTTAGTTTGTAAATGCTATGGCTCAGTCTTGAGGGTACAATGTCGATTTCCTGTGCAATTCAAGAGTTACTGCCTTTCCAGTCAGCAGAACAAGACAGAAGTCTGTGGGGACTTCTATTCTATGTCACCCTTTTGCATGTGTCTGGCACTTTCCTTGGCCAGGATCAGGAAAGTGATACATCAGCATAGTACCCACGTGCCTGTGTGTCTTGATTACCACATGGACAAATGAACTGCTCCATTAGTCAAAACAGACTGTAGATTTCAATTCTGACAATGTCGAGGAAAATTATTGTCATATAAATGCTTTTCTTTAAGCGGCGTTTCTTGCTTTTGACACTACACCATGAGTATTCAGCCAGTTTGTTATTAAAACCAAGTTTAATAAAGATGTATTAATGCTTAGTTCACTGATTGCTGTATCATAGCAAAAACACTGACAGCCTGTGCCCAACTTGATGCTGATGATACAGTGGTACATGTGTTTGTGTAGGAAACCATCTGCTGTGAATTTACATGCAGTTCTATGGTGGGTGGCTAAACTAACATGGTTTTGTCCTTAAAGAAGCATATGTTATTAACAGCAGTTAAGCACATTTCTGTCCCTAGATGTTTCTTCTCTTTGTTTTTTATTCATTTACCTACCAAGCACAGTTCTCCCTCCCTTCCCTCCTCCCTTCCCTCCTCCCTTCCCTACCCCACCTTCCCACTTCCCTCATCCACTGCTTAGAGGATAAGGTCTCCCATGGGAAGTCAACTAAGCCTGGCATATTGAGTTGAGGCAGGGCCAAGTTTCTCCCCCGTATCAAGGCTGAGTAAGGCATCCTACCATAGAAAATGGTTTTCAAAAATTCAGTTAATGCACTAGGGGTAAATCCTGGCCCCACTGCTAGGAGTCCCACAAACAGAACTAGCCACGTAACCAACCGCCACCCACATCCACAGGGCCTGGTTCTGTCCCATTCAAACTCCCCATCTGTCAATCAGGGTTCCATTAGCTCCCACTAGCTTGGTTCAGCTGTCTCTGTAGATTTCCCCATCATGATCTTGACCCTCTCTTGCTCATATGATCCCTCCTCCCTCTCTTCAACTGGACTCAGGAGCTCAGCACTATCTTGGCTATGGATCTCTCTGCATCTTTTCCTTAGATGTTTCTTAAAGAAATTATTTTGTTTGGTTTGCCATTTATTGTAAATGGATTTGGTTGTTGAGGAAGTTATCTTTTAATATATGTGTGCATCATTAAAATATTAGAAATTTATTACGGTAAGTATTTTAAACCTAAAAGTATAACAGAGGATTGAAACACTAGCATATTCTAAAGTCCCCGCACATGTAGAGAATGACTTTCTGCCCTTTGACTTACTTACATTTTTAGAAAGTGAAAGAGACAACCTTTAAGTCATTTGATGAATCTAAGGTTTTATGACATTGTTAACTATCTGTATACTTCTGAGAGAATACAGTTTTCAAAGTTCAGTACTGAGTCAGTGTCAGAATACAATACCCCTCTTTTAAGAGACTATGTTAAGAAATAACTTGAGTAGTGAAAAACTCATAACCATTGAGAATTTGATAACTTGTCTCACAAGGAAAGATTACTGACAAAGCTTATGTCTGCGGCAGATTATAGACCTGATCATGTGGTGTCATTCTTGTTAATTAGGGCATCTCTTGGCAAGAGTCAGAGCTAGAATATAAACAACTCTCCAACATCACCAGGTATTCCAGGAGGAACCCTCTGGCTTGGGTGTGTAGTCTCTATTTACCTTTGCAGTCTCTTCAAACCAACTGTGCCTATGGGTGATTTTGCCCAAGAAAGACCTTACTCCTGGGTATCCCCCTGCAGCTGGCTCCACAGTTGCCTTCTTTTGATGCTGGAGTTTCATTGGAAAGCTAGCAAGTTATTATCTCCTTGGAATCTCATTACCCCCAAAACAGGCATTATCCTCCATTTATGTGGTTCTGTAAGATTCCATAGTTTCCTATTTCTTTGTTGTTTTGTCTGAATATTCTTTCCAATTACCTTCCAGAATGGAAGTTTTCTTTAATTGCATAATGGATTCAAATTCTTGATGAAGTATTTGTTTAAAACGACCATTACTTCCTCTTCTGATGTGTATTTGGCAATGATGTTTTCCATAAAAGAGATTTCCCTTTGCAGTGTTTTGATGATTGAGTAAATTATTTTTTCTATTTAGTTTATATATAAATTTTGGTCAATAAGTCAGAATACTGAAATATTTTATTTGGACCTTGAATTTTTGTTTATGTCTCTTCTTGAGGGGAAACAAGGATATTTTCTTTCAGCTCTTAGTGGGAGGAAAATAAAGGAGAGAAAGGAAAACAATAACAACATACCTACAAAGACAGGCAAAGAGAGGATGTTTTCCAAACACACTTCGGAAATAGAAATTTTACTCTGGTTTCTTGTTATAGATCCAAGTTCTTTTGTTTCCCTTTGCGTCCAGCTCCAGTACTTTGCTTATGTGTTATTCTCTCCTCTCTTCTTACTAGCTGCACAGGCTGTTAACATAGTAAAGAGCATCACAGCACTATTATTAACTATATGTAGGGAAACCTGGGATACATATTCAATGTCTGATAGAAACTAGAGTTACTAGAGCTGTGGGGGGTCTGGTCTTGTTCTCGCCTGCTTGAGAGAAAAGAAAGATATAATATCTGTGCATGTGTATTTAAAAGGTCACAAAAGCAAAAGTATCAGACAGAGGAAGGCACTGAACCAGAAGATAAATTCATTATTGCTAACATATGAAGGCCTTTCAGTAATGTAGCATATTAATTATGTTTCACATTTACTAGTGAATCTCAATGTTAAAAATACTCCTGTTCAGTCTCTCTATAATATGCATATTTTCTTGCCTGTTGCAAAAGAGATTCTTGTAATGAGAATGATCACACCTCTATAATACTTTCAAATGTGATTTTCTCCTGTTATGGGTACTTCTAAAATAGGGACTGATTAAGCATGGTCATATAGAAATAATTTTTTTATTCACTGGTTGAATTTTTGTACAAAATTATTGAAGTAGTTCACTGCCAGAATATGGATGATACATTTTTTGGCTGGAGCAAAATATGGCAATAATAAAAGGCATTTTAACTGTGTAAGAAGTTAACAACCAATTTTCTTGATGTCTCTGATGGTAATGTTCATAAGTTCCAAGTTCATTTTCATGGTATAATACTGTTATTAGAATTAGCATAAATTTGAAATGATGGGTAATTCATATCTATTAGACAAAAAGTCATCTTCTATTTAGGAAATTCTTGTTGCTGTTGAGTAACTTGCAGGTTTTAAATTAGATTTTCTGATTTGCATTAGAGTTAAAGCTGTAAATAGTTTTCTGGATTATATAATTGAGTTGATAGTGACTTTGTAGATCAGACTATGCCATTAAAACACAGAGATTTCTATTAAGAGTTGAGCTATGATTTTAGAGACAAAACAGAGCACACAAGACAGGCAATAAATACAACACTGATGTGCACAGTATCTCCAAACGCCTCACCAGAGAGTCACAAAGGAAACTGAATTGAGTCATAACACAATTAATGTTTCCCTTACAGCCATATTTCACCAAACACCACAGATGTGACTGGGTGAGAGAAACTGACCAAAGGAAAACCACCATAACACTTGACTTATCAAATACAGAGAAGCCGCCGACTTTTATTTGCTACAATCACAGAGAAAACACGTAAGCCACTTGGTCTGTTTATGAGTACTTATGATTGTATGAATAAAGTGTCTAAGTTATTGACACCCCAGTATTTAACAGGAACATTATAATTCATTGGTGTCTTAGTGGTGAAATGTTGGCAGATTAAAATGTGAATTATATAAAGTGAAGTCTGCAGCAATACTTTTTTTATGCTCTGACTCTCATGGGAAAAATTCACAATTGCTCTCATGTACGCTTTCATGCAGATGATTTGTAGCTTTTATCTTCTGCTGTCTTCTCTTTATGTTATTGTGTCATCAGTTTGCATGAACTCTGTCACTGCTGAGCCAATGATTTTCAAATCAGGGTCCCCACATGATGCCTTTTCTACATCCTGTAATTATTCAGGTTAATTCATTGAAATTTGCCCTGGAGTGCTGAGATCGTCACCTCTGTTACAAATAGAAAAAAAAAAATCCTTACCTTCACTCCAAAAGCTTTGTGGCTTCTTGTATTTCTTCTTTCTGTTTACCCATGTCCATGTTCCTCATAATGTATGTGTTATGCTTGTTAGATCTTCTAGTTGAGTTTTCTCCTTCATTTATGTTTGGTTGTTTTAAATCTTGTCTCCTTAAGTTATCATACTGATTTCTTATTTCTCTCTATTGTTTTGTATTTCTATAGTTTAGTGGCTTTGGCCATTACCATTAGGCGTCCCTGCTTGGTTTTATTCTATGCAATTGAGGTTATTGACAGTGTTGCAAAAATCATACACTTCTTTCCTCATTGATTTCTAACCCACCATTCTTTGACCAACTATTCATTCCCTTGTAATTTCAAGCTTTTGCTCATTATTCCAATCCAGACTTGGTTACGAATGTGTTATTATCCTGCCTTTTTTATTCTGAGTCTGTACTTTGCTTAAGATAGGTTCCTGGTAATTGCCAAACTTGTGGCTGTGATTAATGGAAAACAAATCATATTGGCCTTTTGTAGGGTCACTGTATCAAATTTTTACTGTGGCAGATTATAATCTGTTATTATGTCTATATAACATTATATATATATATATATATATATATATATATCAAAGAAAAAATATAGCTAACAACATGTCATATTGCTAGGAAAAGAGTGCCCCCTTGCCTTGAGTTCCAGTTAGAGCTATTCAATGAGATCTCCAAAGAAAACACCTTGTACTATCTGTCCATCACTCTGTACTATCCATTCCTAACCAAGCTTATTCAGTAGTCAGCATTCAATAACTCCCTAGAGGGAGGGAGGTTTATTGTCCATAAATTTCCTGACTCCAGTACTAAGGTAGTTATACTATAGTTTATAAAGTATTAATATTTAAAGTGCTATATAATTTACATGATAGTTAAATCTAAGTTCAAAAAATATTAGTGTCAGTAAGTAAATGTCAATTCAAAGTAGTTATGAATTTTGTCTGATTGCAGCATTTAATCTATGCCATTTATTTTATATAACAAATGCCTATTCGGTGGTGGGCTTTGTTCTTCACAATAATTAGCTTATGTCTTTAAATTGCAGCTTTAAACAGTTAAAGTTGTAATCTATATCCACAAACTGTATCTTATTTGTTAGACTTTCCTATGACTTCTGACAATTCACCTGTATTTTGGATTTGTGGGTGTGAGCCATCGTTACAGTTATCACAACTTCTTACAGTGAACTTATCATACGTGGAATCATTGCTCATGGGTCTAGTCTAGTACAGACTTCCATCATCTCTCATGTAGAATAAAATTCCATGCTCACAATCGTATCACACCCATTTCGATGCTCTATGGTGGCTCTCTTGATGTTCTCAATACCTTCTGAGCAGGGGAACATGCTTTCAAAATACCTGAGTTTCCTACAAGTCACACAGGTTTTTTTTTTTTTTAATTTAGCAGAGTAAAAAATAAACACGATGTAAAATCAGTTTACTATGTGTTTGATCCTAGTGTAGAGATTTCAATAAAATTGTCCTTCTTAGGCTCACATATTTGAACATATGCTTCCAATTGGTGGTGCTGTTCGGAGAGCCTATAGACTGATCCAGCCTTGCTAGATAAGATATATCAATGTATGAAGAATCTGGAAGCCTTTAGTTTCACCCTGTTCTGGTTTGTGCTTTCTCTATTCTGTGTTTGAAGTGCAAGGGGCATTCTCTCAGCTTCCTGTTGCTTCCACTCAATACTGTTCCTTCCCTCTGTGACGGAATCCTATCCCTGTGGAACTTTAAATCGTAAGTTGCTTCTAGTCGTAGTTCACAGCCTTAGGAATGTAACCAACACACCTGGCTACAATACCATTTTAATTAAATATTTTTTTCTTTTATTTTTAAGCTTTGGTTTCTTCTAATATTAAATAAGGTTGTCTCTATTTCCTTTGTGATTTATTGTGAAGACTTGACGAAATAGTGTGTGCAAAATACTTGCTACTCTATAATGGATATTAAATAAATTATAGACCTTAGTATTATTCTGCTTACTAAGTTATTTCTGGAAATGTAATGTGAAAAGTGATTTTCATGTTTAAATAAGTCCATCATTAAATTTAAATTCTGTAAGACTTCCAATAATTTCAGACCATGTGATTGCGTTCCCTTGCTATGCAGCCGAGCTTGGGCTGGAGCTTGAGATACTCATGCACGCACCTCCCAAGGACTGAAATTACCAAAAGTCGCTTCCGTATGGTGATCTTTAAGAAGGAAGTGAAATGTGTCCTTAGTCTAAAAATGTTCTGGTCATTGAACACAATTTCTTTTTCTAAAGACCACATGAAAAGATCATTGGCTTGGAAATTTACTATCAGTAGCGTGGCTCATTGACAATCTGCAAACATGAAAAATCAAGTAGAAGAATGAATGCCTAGGAAAATGTTTCCTTGGGCTCATCAATTATGGCACATAGTAAGTGCTATAGCTGGGATTCAAGGGGGCCAGTCTACATTTCAATCTGATAACAAGCAGACTCTCATGTCCTTGAGGCATGAATGAGTGACCATTATGAAGCTTGCATAGAGTATTCAGGAACCCTGAGGTCGGGCAATGTGTAGCAGAGGAGGGCTCCTTGCACAGAGATCTTGAGTTGGTTACCTGTGGAACTGTAAAGGTATAGCCCAAGTTGCAATGAAATCACAGGATATTGGGAACAGACCAAATTGGTGGCGGGGCGGGGGGGGGGGAGGGGGGTTGGGATTTGCCAGGTAAAGCTACTGGCACTAATTAGAGCTAACTTAAGAAAAAAGTCACAGTTGGTGCAGGCAAGATATGAGCTGTGGAGCCACCCCAAACTGTAAAAGCTCAGTTAGATTTCAGACAGTGAGGTGCAGGCTTTGATGTATGACCTGCTGGGCATGTGTCTTCCTTTGGTCACACCTTCCTTTCCATGCTCCACTCTTCCCTTTACACACAGTGGTGGCTACTCTGTGTCATTGCACATTACAAGTAGACAACTATTTTTTCAAAGATAGTAATGTCTATTTTTTGATAATAATTTTACTTGATTTACATGTCAATCACAGTTTCCTCACTTTCTCCTGCTCCCCTGTCCCCCTCCCAACCCCCATCCCATCCCTATTCTGCTCTCCAGGGAGGGTGAAGCATTCCATGGGGGATCTTCAAAGTCTGTCACATCATTTAGAGCATGGCCTAGACCCTCCCCCATGTGTCTAGGCTGAGAGAGTATCCCTCTAGGTGAAATGGGCTCCCAAATTCCATTCGTATACTAGGGATAAATACTGATCCACTACCAAAGGCCCCATAGACTGCATAGTCCTCCTAACTAACACCCATATGGGGGTCTGGGTGAGTACTATACTGGTTTCTCAGCTATCAGACTTGGGTGCACGAGCTCCCCCTTGTTCAGGTCAGCAGGTTCTATGGGTTTCTCCAGCCTGGTCTTGACCCCTTTGCTCATCACCCCTCCCTCTCTGCAACTGTATTCCAGGAGTTTGGCTCAGTATTTAGCTGTGGGTGTCTGCTTATGCTTCTATCAGCTACTGGATGAAGGCTATAGGATGGCTTATAAGGTAGTTGTCAGTCTCATTAATGGGGAAGAGCATTTAAGGTAGTCTTTCCACTATTGTTTAGATTGTTAGTTGGGACCATCCTTGTATGTCTCTGGACATTTCCCTAATGCCAGATTTCTCTTTAAACCTATAATGGTTCCCTCTATTATGATATCTTTTCTTGTTCTCCTCTATTCTTTCCCTGACTCAATTTTCCTGCTCTCTCATGCTCTCCTCTCCTCTCCCCTCCTCAACACAATCCAACAAATCCACTCATAAGCATATACCCCAAAGATGCCCATTCATACAAGAATTACATCTATTCAACTGTATTCATAGTAGCATTATTTGTAATAGCCAGAACCTGGAAGCAATCTAAATGCCCTCAACTGAAGAATGGATGGAGAACATGTGGGACATTTACACAATGGAGTACTACTGGGGGGGGCAATGCAATATTGAAATTCACAAGCAAATGAATGGAACTAGAAGAAACCATCCTCCATGAAGTAACCCAATCACAAAAAAAAAACAAACATGGTGTGTACTCACTCATATATGGATTTTAGACACAGAGTAAAGGATCACCTGCCTACAATCCACACTGCCAGAGAAGCTAGGAAACAAGGAGGACCACAAGAGAAACCTACATGGTCCCCAGAAGAAGGGGAAAGAGACAAGTGCTCTGGATAACCTTTTTTTTCTTTTCTTTTCTTTCTTTTTTTTTTTTTTTTTGACATGGGCTCATAAATAATAAATGACCCTGAAGGACAGAAGAGACTTTGGGCCCTTTAACTATAACTGTTAATGCTATGGGGAATCTTGATATGGGACTGAATGTATTTTCATTATGAGATTGCAGGAACTTAAGGGGATCAGAGGTGGAACATTATGGTTTATATAGATAGTGTCTCTCACATTCTCATGTATTTTTTTTACTCTGAGACAGGGTTTCTCTGTGGCTTTGGAAGCTATCCTGGAATTAGCTCTTGTAGACCAGGCTGGCCTCAAACTCAGAGAGATACACCTGTCATTGCCTCCCAAGTGGTGGGATTAAAGTTGTGTGCCAACACTCCAGTATTTTAACAGTTGGTCTTTAGCTAGCTGGGGAAAATGTGTGGAATATTTAGAAAGTCATGTCCCCTGGAAGATTACTTAGAGTGGCTTAAGTCATCATAACTCAAGCCTGCTTCCTGTCCTTTCTCTGCCTCCTCCTATTCCATCAAGAAGTAAAAGGTCCCAGAGACATAAATCATGTCATGCTTTCCCTGATACAACATACTATACATTCTCATATCTGAGACAAATGAATCCTTCCTCATATACTTTTGCATGTTTCATCACTTTGAAGAGAAAAATAACTAATATACATTGTCTTTATGCCATCTCAATTCTTCAGAAACCAATACTTCATTTCTTCAGCTGGTTCTTCTACTTGCTCTAAGACTTGATATTCCATCTAGTTTTATGTTAATGTCACACAAACTAGAGCTATCTGAAAGGAGAGTGCTTCAGTTGACAAAAAGCCTCCATAAGATGCAGCTTTAGGGCCAGCCTGGGTCCTTAAGGCCAGGGCTCCCTGGAAGACAGCCACAAGCCAGCTGATCCCATTTGGATCACGTGGGTGCTGGCCACCCATAGGCAAGCCTGGGTCTCAAGGCCTGGGCGGCCAAAGAAGACATTCATGGGCTTGCTTGGCGCCTTGTGGCACCGAGAACCTGGGTCCCATTTTGATGAGCAAATACGTGGTGGAGGATGGAGAGAGAGAGTAGCAGAATGGCTCACACACTGCGGGACGATGTGGGACTGAGTAGGCCAAAGTGAGGAGAAGGAGGTTGATGTGGGGAGGCTTGCTTGCCACTTGGGGCCATGGTGATGTCCACACCCAGGCCACTGCCAAGGGCCATGTCTGGGTCTGTGGTCCTACTGGACCCAGGATCTGTGTGGAAGAACAAGGCCCATGTTGCCACCAAAGGTCACAGGGGAACTAGGGTTCTGGGCTGCAATCTGGGGTTTTGTTGGTATCTGTGGGCTATGCTGACACCTAGGGCCATGATGTCTTTCTGGGCCCGAGCTGTTGCTGTGGGCCAAATTTGATTCAGTGGGCCAGTAGCAGCTGGGGTCTGTGTTGATGTCTGTGTCCTGTGTTACTACAGGGGGTCGTAGGAACCATTATATGCATCATTTTCTACAGAAATAGTCTGCTCTTTTGGTAACTTTGTGTTCCCTAGGTAACGTCTCAGCCCTTGCAAATGTAAGGTTGATATAGATTCTCATAGGTTTAGATTACCATAGGCATTAAATACAGCAGTAGTTTGAAGGCTATGGGATGCTTCATTGCAACCATGGTAATTGTTGTCGTATACTGTGGTTATATAATACTATGTCCTGTATGGAGTGCTGGGATTATTTTCCCGTTTTTCATTTTGTCGTCAGGGCATTTTCCAAAGTATCTTCTAAAAGCCCCTTCTTTTAAGAGGAAATGTCTCTGTGTCAGGTTAGACTCCCAATGTCTTGAGATGCCGTGTTGGGAAAGAGAACACAATATTATAAAGATTTTAAGGTTTATACAAAAGTCACTTTAGGGAACGGCCAGAACTACTCCTGTAAGACAAACTAGCAGTGTTTTGGAGGCAGGGACCCATCTGCAGATCTGAAAAAAAAAAAAAAAAAAAACCAGCTGAGAATACAAACGGAATGGTAGGCAAGGGGAAGTGTATTGGACAACACAAAGCTGAGGAGTGGCTGTCCACAATCTTGCATAATTTGCAAATAGTAAGAGAGCCTGACTGAGCCGAGGAATTGCAAGCTGTGGAGTTGAGTTTGCCTGAGGTGGCATGAAGCAACGTAGCGGGGAAATCTGCTGAGAAGAGAGACTGCAACATTAGGAATCCACCTGTGAATAATCAATTTTTGGCTGATGACTGTACATGCCTCTGGGTGTTTTTGTAACACTCAGTCTTCCAGAATAGATGTGATATTAATTAGTTGTTCTGTAATCTGCCGTATTTCTCAAAAGTGACTTTTATTAAGCAGAATTGCCCCCAGTGTTGACACTGGCAGTTCAGGCTCATGTGAAACCTATTGATAATCATTCCAAGTCTTTTCTATGTCATTACGCCACTGCATTGTTACTTGTCAGCATTTGTGTTAATGACGATTACCATGTGAAGCTACAAAATCATGTTCCAGGTATTCCTATGACAATAGCTGCCAATTTTCGGTGAAATGATTTGTTTTGATGGGAATTTCCCTTCCTTTAGAGTTTGCAGGTATTTTCAGGTACAGAAGTTAAACTTATCAAATGGGGGTTAAGACAACATTCTTTATGAGTTATTCAACTTATTTAAAACAGGACAAGGTATTTTTACGGGTCAGGGGGTGTACAAGTATAAAGAAATCTTGCTTATTTTAAAATTATAAATGAAACATGCCAAGGAAGAATATTCAGTTTTACTGAATGACTGTTTGATTGATCTAAAATACTATATACTGTGGCTGCCTCTAAATAATGAAGGCAAAAAAATTGTTGAATTACTCTAAGGTATTGTAATTATTTGTGTGCATTTAAAGGTGTTTTAATGCATCTAAATATATAGGTCACTTCTTCCTTTATGTAGTTGCATAATTTTAAATATAAAGCAAAACTATCTCAAGGAAAGACACATTAAAAGAACGCCTTACAGAGACAATAGAATTTTGTTTAAATGGCTTGTGAGGAAACATATGTTTCATACTCAACAGGGGCCGAATGGTTTAATTATGAGAAGGATAAAGTGAATCAATTTTCATAAAAGTGATTGACTATAGTTACTGAGTAGAAACATCTGAAAGAAACATGATGTTGTAATGTTAAGACACAGAATGTGATCTGAGAAAACACCAATAAACAGTAGAAGACCGAGGTAGTAGAGGAAAGACACATCCTGAAGAAAGGCAAGTGGAAAAGTGAGGAGAGGACCCTAAGTTTATCTCCTCACACCAAGATACTCCCAGCAGTGACCACCCGCCATTCCTAGTTTCAACATTATATATAGTAATCAGCTTAAATTAATAACATGCAATTTTAATGAACATGGAAAACAAATGTTTTCACTAATTCTAGAAGAATAGGAATTCCTTAGACTATATAGCTGAGGACTTCTTTTTGATAAATTGTTTTTAAAAAATTTAAATTTGCAACAAGCTTGTTTTACACTTCAATCCCAGTTTCCACACCCTTCCGCCCTCCCCTGTTCCACCCACCAACCTCCATCCCCTCCACTTTCTGCTCCCCTGGGAGGGTGAGGCCTTCCATGGGGAGTCCTCAAAGTCTGTCATATCATTTGGAGCAGGGCCTAAGAGAGTTTTGAGAACTATAGTGAAAGAGAGATGAGTTGGTGAAGAGCTTGCCTTGTATGTGGACATGAGTTTGGGCCCTAGAATTAGTCTAAAAATATCTGTGAATGCTGGGTGTGCTGAGGCCAGCCAGACCATCCAACATGTGAAGTTCAGGCTGGAAAATAGACAATAGACTTGGATATTTCTCAAAAGAAAGCAAACAAATGATATTTGACATCACAAATTATCAAGGACATACAAATAAAAACACAATGAAATAGTACCTCATTTCAGTACTAATGCGCTATTATCAAAACACCATAAAATGGCAACAATTGACATGGACACAGGGGACCATTTCCACCTGTTATTGTGCATGTAAAATAATGTAACAATTATGATACACAATATGGAAAATCGCAAAAAAATGGGCATAGCTTCTATTTATTTATTTTCTTTTCATAGCTTATGTAAGGAGTATGGTTTTTCCTCCCGCCGCCTGGTCTTGACCCGCCGCCGCCACGTCAGCCCCAATTAACATATTGAGACTCTGTATTAGATATAACTCTGTTGGCCAGGTACTTGTTACTTATCGGCTAGCTCTGCCTTTAATTATTAACCCATTTCTATGTATCTTCACATGGCCTTCTCTTACCGGGGAGGCGGCTGGCGTCCAGCTCTCTCCATCTTGACTCCCTTTCTACTTCCTATTTCCTCCTTGTCTCCTAGTCCCTCCTATCTTCCTTTCCTATTGGCCAACAGTGCTTTATTATTAACCAGTATGAAAAACATATACAGAATGACATCTCCCATCAAGCTTATATTTAAATAAAATGTACACCAAGTAAAATCTAGGATGTACTACACGTTGATGGCAATAGTATTTACACCAGCCAAGAAATGGATATAACTGTTTATTAGCTGATGACTGGATAAAGAATATGTGGCATATAGACATAAAATTTTATAAAACCCTATTATTTGTCCTGGAAAATATTTCATTGAGTAAAATTAGAAAGAAAAGGAAGATACAGAACGACTATTACCATACGTTCTCACTGATGTGTGGGAATCTGTAAACGTTGCCCTCCCAGAAGTTGACCATAAAGTGGAGTTTTCACGAGGCTAAGAAGTGTAGGAGACAGAGGTTGATTAAGGCTTGGTAATGAGAAATAAGGTATAGTTAAGTAGGTGTGAGAATCCTTGGTGTGCATTACACAGTGGGGTATTGTAGGAAACAACGCTGTGTTGTATATTTTAAGAGTCTGAATATGTTGCTGAATATTGCCAACATAAAGTAACGAACAAATAAGGAAATGCATACATTTAACTGGATTTAAATATTGTGCACAAAATATATTTGTATTAATTTTACTAATTTTTATGTTTCATCAGTCAAAAATAATTTTAAAATTTAAATAAATATAAATGAGGCAAGAAATGTGTTTTGGTGTGTGTCTATAAAGAATACCTTTTTATCAAGAAGTAATTTATTGCTCATATAACTCCGTATTCTTAAAAAGGGAAGATTATGATTTTTTTTGGTAGCATATGTCTTTTCTTCCATTACTCTTGAGGAAGAGAGACAAGTGAAACTATAAATTGAAGGCCAGCCTGGTCTGTATAGCATGTAACAGGCCAGCCAGTGTTGCAGAGTAAGAACCTGTCTCTCAACTATTAAAAATTGATAGCAAACTAAAAACTAATGAAAGGATGGGAATATTTCTATAACTTTGTTTTCTCATCTGTATTTTGTAAAGAATGTAATCATCTCAAAAGAAATTTAAATGTACATTTTTCTATACTATATGCAAAGTGTCTGCCTTGGTGTAGTTTGCAATAAATGATAATATCAATAGATTTTACACACACACACACACACACACACACACACACATATATATATATATATATATATATATATAAATTTTTTGACCAATTATCTTCCAAAAATCTTCCTTCAGACTCTAGAACATGTGTGCTAATGCATACCATGAGCATAGTTTTTTATTTTTCTTTTCAGGAATAAGAGTTAAGAGTAACAAAAAATTAATAAAATATCCTCTTAATTACATTTCTTCAATATCCTACCCCACGTATAGATACTCTTATCTAGTCACCATTAAAAACTATAAAAGCAACTTTTACCCTCATTTGTTACATGACAGATCTAAGCTTCTTGGAAGGTCATCCACTTGGCATCACTGGGATTTATAAATTCAGACATTGACTAAACTGATGACATTCTACTACAAAGAGTGTAAAATTGTTTATTGATCTACATACCACCTAAAGCATTCATTAGGTAGTATATTGATAAATACTGTTACCAAGTGATACTTTGTCATCTACACAAAAACACAGATTTTGTTTTTCTACACAAGTACCAGTAACAGATGAGTGCTGACAAGAGGAGATTGGTCACATGGTGCATTATATTTTCAGGCCAGAAAAGATGAAAAAGACAATGATGACAACTGCAGCAACTGTAGGAGTCTTAACGTCACATAAAACGCAGACATGTGAAGGGAAGCCTTCGGGGGTAGAGGTACTTCATCCCCTTCTTTGTAAGTTTCGACACACATCACACCATCAAACTAGAATAACTATGAGTTAATGACTATGAACATGTCTACATCTGCGTCACCAGGGACGAAGAGACTCACCCATTACCTTAGCTCTTCAGACCCTTGTTCCATCCAGGGAATGCAATAGGGGGAAAGTTTTCCAATTCTCATTCAATATTTGATCTTGTCATGCCACAAGAAGGTGGCTCTATATCTTTTTTTTTTTTAATACTCTTTCCTGTATTCGTTCATGATCAGCTTTGAAAATAAGAAGTCACAATCCATTCTTTAAAGCAAATTCTCATAATTATTGAAGCCCTTTCTAAGGATTATTACGTGTTTCTCCATCCTCACTCAAAGATGCTAGTTTCCAGTAATGCTTCTGTTTTTATGTTTGGCCAAAGTTTCTCTTCTGATACATTGCCTTTCCCCAAATTCAATCATAACATCATGAAATACCCTAAATGTATTAATTGTATTAAACATTATGTTTCACTTCTTCATAATGGTTTTGCTGTGAGCCAAACACTCAGTTTTTCTTCTGTAATTAATAAGAGAAACTTCTGAACACTGACTGTATTAACCCTGGTTATTCTTGGAAAGTTATACTGGTGGGGGTGTTTATTACCCCAAGTCCTACACCAGATGGGCTTCAGAGAACAATCCCTGTACTCATAAGAATTACTCCTAGGGGTGAGCTCAGGGTCTAGCCTTTCCTGCTGATTGAACGATTAGGCACATGACAGAAGGATATATTTATGTGGCTAAAAGATAGCAGAAGTTCAGAGCCTGGGGAAAAAATTAAAATGATTGCTGGTATGTCGTTGGTAGAAAAAGAAAATGAAATTTTTCTTTGTGGAAGAGAAAGTTTTGTGTGTGTGTGTGTGTGTGTGTGTGCGTGTGTGTGTGTGTGTGCGTGCGTGCGTGCGTGCGTGCGTGCGTGCGTGCGTGTGTGTGTGTGTGTGTGTGTGTGTGTGTTTCCTTCCAAATTTCACTGTATTCTGCCACTCCTACCTACCTTGACACATCTCTTTTCTGGCCCTTCGGGTTGGTACTTCCAGCCGATCATTATTCCTTAATCATTTTCCTAGCCCTGAAATTACCTTCATCTCTCTTTGTATTTGAGTGTGCTTGACACGAAACACCCTGAGCTTCTCGAGACCTTGATTTGTCATTGGACTGTAAGCAGCTGTTCCTTCATTCCAGCAACATGTCAAACTGTCAGGTGTTGAGACTGGCACGTGGGTATTGCTTGTGGCAGTTTTGATCATTGCAGAAAGACAAGACCATTTTCCACCCTGTGTAGTTTGCCAGAAGTCAGCTGTGCAGCTGTCATCATATAACACAACCATGCTACATCTTTGGGTGGAGAACAAAATTGGAATAAAGCTTAAGTTGATCATACATTTGCACTTTTCATACACTAAAAGGAACATGAATGCACTTCATATATGCTATCTACTTGCTCTTCAGGATAGTTATGGGCATTTTTCATTTATTATATATTAGAAACCAATTATTACTTAATAAAAAGGGCATATTTGTGGAGAAACCATGGAAACTAGAAAACTAGTGTGAAAATTAGGTACATATACATTTTCAACACTGCACTTACTATAAGCCTGATTTTATTTGAAAGTAAAAAAGAATCTAAGGTTTGCTCATAGTAAGGAATATTAATGATTAAAATCTCACACAAACTCATGTCAAATTTTGTTTTCATTGGAGCTATTGGCCCGGAGTTATATAAGTTTGTGGGCAACAAGTAGCTTCATGACATCAAACAGCACAAGGCATTGATCCACTAAATATTGAGCTAGACTCTTCCTTGAGGTTGAAGGTCTGGATTATTGCTGTATTCACAATTGAATTATATAGCCCCACTATCTGCCATCCCACCATAACCTAGCAGGAAGACCCCTAAGCAATCTTCCCTCTAAGGATTCCCTTTGTTTTGTAGGAACAAACATTGGAAGATGCTGACTCTGGGGTTGTTTTCTTTAGCTACAAAAGCCATGACAGTGCCAGTTAGGCCTGACTTATGTTCTGTTGCCTCCTCTGGAGCTTCAAATTTCTACTTCTCTAGGTATCATAACCTCTGAGACAAAATACTTCCTTCCTAATTTGTCAAATGTCAGAATTATTAGACATGAATAAAATTGATTTTTGTAGCAAGAGCAGCAGTGCTCTCCTTCTCTAAAGGAGTTGGAACTGACAGGTTCACATTGCAAATAGTGTAAAATCAAAGGTTCCATTGCTAAAGAGCAAAATTCTACAGGAGAGAGCCAATTACCAGGCAACTCTATGATCCGGACTTTCTCACTGCTATGGACGATCTCAGACCCTGCTGCCGCCAATAAACATATTCAGGACAAATAAGCACACATAAGAAAGGAATTTGTTTAGGTTACCAGTGTTTAGCAATGTAGGTTGAAAAGTGAAAACAAGGGCTGGAAAGATGGCTTCACTGTTAAAGCCTGAGGCTCACAATCAAACAGAGAAAGGACTCTACTAGATGCACAAACAGAAAATGTCTTAATTTAACTACTGCTTATAAAATGACTGTCACATCTAAGAATTTTATATGTAAATTTATGGACCTACTAATATATTATGAAAACATTTAAGTCTTCGAAGAAATTAAGTGAAAAAAATCCTATTATATAATAATGAGATTTTTCTTTTTCTAGTCATAAGCAGTCTTGCATGGCTTCAGTCATTTTATGAGCAAATAATAATTTTTGGTTTCCCACCAGGATGTGTGTGTGTTGGGGGGGTGCTTATTTATGTGTGGTGTGTATGTATAGTATATATTCAACCAGTTCACTTCTGTAAATTATGATAGTAATTTACTTATGTATAGAAAAATTAAATTTCAGGTATTTAGAAACATTTCTTCCTACTATCTTTCAAATTGCTAACAATTCAGAAAAAGTATATATTATACGATTTATTTCAATCATACTCCATCCCTTCCTTCTTTTAGACTTTCCATGACCTTGCAATTCCCTTCTATCTCCCAATTCTCCATCCATTCTTTTTCCTCCTCCTCCTCTTCTGTCTTTCCCATAATCCAAATATTCCAATTAGAACTTTCTGAATTGGTGAGGACATAAGGTTGCGCACTGGTATATGGGCAGAGTACAAGAGGCAACACCCTGTAAACAAAACAGCACAAAACAAAACTGGTTCCTTCTTTCACAGCAGCTATCAACTGCCAAAAATTCTTAGCTAGGTGTAGGAGGACCTCAGCCAGCAGCCTTTCTGCACTCCATAATGGAATGCACACACGTCTCCATATCCATGGCTGACTGTTCACTGGCTTGATCTTGTGTAAGTGCTGTGTAAGGCAACCACTGCTACTGTGAATTCATGAGTTCTATGGTGCTGCTATGCATAGAAGATGCTTCACCATAGTCCTCATGTATCTCTGGCTCTTGTAATCTTTCAGCCTTATATTCCATAATGTGATATTGCCTGAACCTCAGGAAAAGGAGGATATATTATGTGAGTGTGTGTGTGTGTGGGGGGGGTGTCTGTAATTTGGAATTAGGATTTCCATGTCACTCTTTCTCTGCACTGATTAGTTGTATATTTCTGTGACAGCTTCCATTCCTTGCAATAAGACATTTCTCTAATGAGGAATGAGACCTTCACGAATATATGTGAAAAGGGTAACTATGCAGAAGGCTGTTTGATGCTAGTTCAATTCAGTAGTAGGTACTTTCTTAGATCCTATGAGGCCCCATGCACAAGAGCTTGGTTATGTTTACAGTACCAGTTGGGAGTTCCTTCTATGGAATGCCACTGTTGTACCAATGGGCACATCTTGACAGAATAGTCATTATTGTAGCTAAGAGGGTAGGTTGATAGGTATAAAATGCTGTTCCTGACTTTTCTCTCCCCTCAGTTTGTGTTCCACTGTGTTGAACTCTAACAGCTAGTCATCAGTGAGGAAAATTTTATGTTAGTATCAGCTTCCTTTCTCCACTTCCTTTGTTTTCAGCAGTAATGTTATACAACAAAGCTCCGATGGAATGGGTGATAAGGAGTTATAACAAGCCTACATTTTTATGAGGGATGGGCTCTGGAAATTTCCTGACTGAGAAATTGAAGGGAACTATTTAAATCCTGGTAGTAGCATCTTTGTGGATAAACTGGCTTATTTATCGGTATAATTTCAATTAAGCCAGGACACACACATTCTTAGGGTAGATATCCCAACAACCATGTTATGTACACTAGACTCATATCCCCCTCCCCACTTATATCTCTATACCATTATTATCATTTCCATGTTCATACCATCTAACTCCCCTCCCCATTTTCAATTTCTGCCTTCAAGGGGTACTCTAGGTTAAACCCACAAATCTCACTATGTGATGCTGTGGTGTTTTTATCAGAGAGAAAATGTGCTCTTTGTGTCTCTGGGTCTGCGATACCTTGCTCACTATTATCATGTCCAGTCCCACCTTTTTAACCTATAAAGTTTATGGTTTCTGTTCTAAGAGCTGAATACAATTCTACAGTGTGTATGTATTCCATTTCCATTATCCACCCATTGGCTGATGTACATCTATCCAATTGCTGTTTCTTAGATATCATGGATTGAGTAGCAATGAATGTGCAACAGTCAGGACTCTGAAGTGTCTTAGGAATGGTCACTCTTACCAACAGTGAATAAAGCTATCTCTACTTCCACATATAAACAAGAACTTGTTATTTGTTTTCTTAAACTTAGCCATTATGCAACAAAACCACAGAGTAATGTTAATTTTCATTGCCCAACTTTTGATTCAGTCATTTGTTTTATTGAGATCTGCTTTTTGAGTTATTGATCTTATATTGGATGTATAATTGGTAGAGCTTTTTTTTCCCTCTCACTTTGTTAGATTTCACTTCACTAGAGTATGGTGAAGAAGTTTTAAAATTTTTATTAGGTTCCATTTATCCATTGTTGGTGTTAATTCCTCAGCAAATGGTTTTCTAGTCCGAAACCTCTTAACTTTGCCTCCATGTTTTATTGTGATTACTACCTGTTCAACCTAATAGCTTCAGAGTTTCATGTTTTGAATTAAGTTCTTTGATATATTTGTATTGATTTTTGTGCTGTGTGAGACATCAATGGGATGAAATGCAAAATTCAGAATTAAATTCAGACAATTATAGCTGCCCAATTTTCAACAATGATGCCAAGGAAGAAGGAGAGTATCTTCAACAAATGGTGTAGATGTCTTTAGAAAGTTTCTGAAGGGAATACATTGAGGTTAGTGCTAATGTTACTCTTTTGAAGAGTAACCCAAACACACCTCTGTATAAACAGACATTGGAGGAAGGCAGGATGGTTAAGCAATTGTTGGGGGTTTAGTATGAAATGTTTCTCCTAGATGTACTGTGCCACAGATTGCTGTGCCATTTAGGAAGCTTATGGGTTGGGTCTTTGCTGGAGGAGGTATACCACTGGGATGCTCCTACATTTTACTGCTTTTAACTTTGTTGAGTACAGGTGCAATGTGATAAACCCAGGCATGCCACCCTGCCTTTTCTGCCTGTTGCCATGTCTCTCGTGGTCCTGTCTGTTTCCTGAGTCCAGGCAGAATGTGATCAGTCCACTCCCACCATCAAGCTGTCTTTCTAGTCAAAATAAATCCTTTGTCTCCCAAGTTATTTTTTCTCAATATATTTTATTTCAGTAACAAAACAAAAGGAATTAATAGAGGGTGTAAAACCACTGTGCCAAAGGTGAACAATGTGAGTTCTCATCCCTTGTGACCCAGGTGTTGTAATTTAAGAAAAGCAGCAAGCCAGAGAAAGACGCCACACAACAGGGTTCAAGCAGAGGGGATTTTTATTAGGGAAAGGGATCATAAAAGGGGGAAAATGGGAGAGGGAGACCAGCCTCAGAGGACAGGAGCAGCAGGAGAGAGGAAGGAGGGACAGAAAGAGATAGGGAGAGAGATAGATGGAGGAACAGACAGAGAGAGGGAGAGAGAGAGGAGGATGGGAGTTGGGCAGGGTCCTTTTAAAAGGGAACATAGTGAATCAGCACAGGTGATGATCTTAGTGGCTGCAGCTGAGGGTGTATCCTGTCAGAACACCAATGTCAGGCCAGAGGAGATGCCAGAACACTAACAGCACATGCTGAAAGGAGGGGAGAGGTCCTGTGCATGATTGTGACCTGTGAACAGATGCTGTCTGTTGAGTTGAGATCACAGATTGCATCTCAGGATATTTTATTTTTAAATTTTATTTTTATTTTGGTGTTAAAAGATTAGGAGATGAGAAGAGAATTGAAAAAACTAAAGTATGGAGTGAGTGAGAACTCAGAATTTAGAATTAGAGAGCACCTTGGAAGAAACTTACCTCTGTGCTCACACGGAAAATCTGTGGTCCATCTGCTGAAGCCCTGCCATTCCTGTGGCCTGGAGGGATAGAGCAGATGCCAAAATAGAGCAATTATAAACTTGGTAAACTATACCACTGCTGGCAAGGGCCTACTTCAAGTTGGCTCAACTCAGCAGAAGCATTGGCATTATGGTTTAACAGGGAGATGGCCTGGTTGGAAGCCAGAAGATCCTGACTTAAAGCTTCACATTTCCTCTCAAAGATATTTTCCTTAATGTGTCTTCATAGTGCATCCAGTTGTGTTCATTGGTATATACACTTTTATTTTTAGGGATACTGAAAATCCAAAGTTTCAATACATTATTCCTACCATATGAGAAACAAAATCAACAGAAAAACCTTCACCATGTCTGAAATCAGTTACCTCTCCAGTGATAGAATATAAGACGTAGATAGAATATAATAGATGTAGGCAGAATTTTAATGATCAGGCTATCAATACACCTGTTTTGTAATTATGAGAAGAACATAAAGCTGAAAGTATTCAATTTTCCAGATGAGAACTATGCTATTTAATTAATAAATAATCTATTTTCCTTTCTTCTAAAATCTCTACTTCCTCTCTGACATTTTGAAAGGGAGCTGATGCCTATGACTGATAGTAATAATAGCTTTCACATTTAGTGACTTTTATCACTTTATTGACTATTCTGTTTCCTTATGCTCTTTTCTTTGATCTCATTTACCACTTGGGTATGCTTTATTGATTTAATCCTGTGGCCATTTTGCATTTCAAGTTTGCATTCAGGTCTAGTTCAACTGCTACTAATATTAGATATTGGAGGGAAGTTTTTAAGAGGGCACAGTGAGTCCTCTGCTACCCCCGCCTTAAGCAAATGTACAAAGGCAAAGTTGAATTGTCAGTGTGTTAATTAAAGGCTATTTAAATATCCATAATTGTGAGAAGAATTCTGCTAAAACAAAATCACTTTATGACATATTTGGCAATGATTCTGCAAGAAGGCGTCTGGCCTCTGTGCTTATTGTTTACTTTGTCGGAGAAGAGGCAATGGAGGTATTGATATGATTTTCTAAGAAGAGTTACAAATTTATATTGTTTCAAAAAAAACTGTAGTAGTAAGGGCCTATGAGCTCCCCAGCCAAATAGTAGGTTAGTTTTAAAGTACTAGGTATGTATTTCTTCCTATGGAGTGGGTCTTAATTCCAGTTAGACAGCTGTTAGTTACCCCTAAGATATAATTGGCACCATTTCATCATTGGTGAACTGTTCTAAAGCTAGTGTCAACTTTGCAGCCAGATAGGCTTTTCAATTACATCTTTTCCTTGGCATCTCATGTAACACCTCCAGATAATATGAGAGCTAATTCCAAGGAAGGAGTCTCCCAAGTCACTTCTGGCTATTGTCCTTCAAGTCCTCTGTCTGCAGAATTTTGCTAGGATCAAAATGCTGGTGTGTGAAACCTCTATCTATCACTAATTCCCCACATGACAGTCTTAGGCATAATAGTTAATCCCTCTGGGCTGCTATGTTCTCATCAGTAAAAGGAGAGAAAGATAGTTGGTTTTCTATATCCACAATTAAACGGTTACTCCCAAACCTCAAAAACGACTCCTCCTCAAATAAGTTTCTTTTCAGCAGATGGCGACTATTACATAAATCTGCAACTTTTATGAAATGTAGTAGACAAAGGACCATGGTTGTTACCAATCATAACTGACACATCTATAACACAATACCTAAATCTGTGTTCCAGCATACAGGATGAAGAGGGGACAGACAGATGTAAGAGCCACACATGAGATATCAACAATATGGTTGCCTAAACAATACCTTCATAATGACAAAACCACTTCACATTCCAAAATGGAAGGCGGCATTTAACAAGGACTCAACACCTGATGAAGAGCTACAGGAGATGACTGGTGACTGAGAGAGGGAGAACAGGTTTTCTTTACCGGCAGCATCCTGCTAGGCTATCCAATGCAAAGTAGTCACCCATAAACATATGTTTATATGAGCAGCACTGAACGGCCTCATAAGTGGTTTTTGTGCGTAAGCTTTTATATGTGTATGTGTTTGTGTATGTGTGTATGTGTGTGGTGTCTGTATGTATGTTTGTATTTGAGTGTGTGTGTGTGTGTGTGCTGTGTATGTTAGTGTGTATATGTGTTGGTTTGTGTGTTTTTGCTTGTGGTGTGTGTGTGTGTGTGTGTGTGTGTGTGTGTGTGTGTGTGTGTAAGTTAGAAAAGAAGTCTGCAACAGATGGGAAGGTTTGTACACAGGATTAAGGGGATATATGGTGTGAATAGGGTATTCATGTATGATATACTAAAAAAGTATGAATTTTAAAGTTACTCACTATAGCTTGTAGAGAGGTATCATTTCTTCCACTTTCCATCTTCTCAACAATGGTCTCAGATTTACATCATCCTTGAAGACGTTTGTCTAGTTCTAATCAAAGTACACAGTAAGAATTGCACAACACATAATACAGAATTCATTACTAACATGTGATCTCAAAGACTGTAGGGCTTTTCTCCTGAAAGCTACCCATCATAGGGGCTCACCCCACTGTTTCACGATTGAATTTTTGAGCTACAAGATGAGATAGTGTTTCTGAAATAAATATAACTAAAATTAATTTGAAATCTCTCTCTCCCCCCCTCTCTCCTCCATCCCTCTTCCTCTCTCTTGCTCACTCTTTTGGTAGCTCACTGACAAGCCTTTTAGAGAGATGATAAATGTAATGCAATGTTTCTGAACATAAATTTCTGTGGTGTGTGTGGGGAGGGACCTAATTAACCAAGGTAAACTGTTTCTATTCAAACACTTCAGAAAGATAACACCAGTCACAAATGTTAAATATCTGTTTCATTTTACGTTGCTTACTCATGCATTTATTCAACACTTGCTATGACAGTTTATCTAAAATTAGGTCCAAAGTAATTTAGGCAGCCATGGCCTGTGTGAGAGATTCTGTAGAAAGCTTTAAATCATAGTGACAGCCATTAGAACTTGCTTAAAAGAAATGCATTTCTGAGTAACTACAAAGAAAACAATGCAAAAGGAGCTAGCCTTGTGTCCATAAGGTCTTATAAGGAATTACTCAGCACTTAGATATGTAGTTTCAAAAGAACAGAATAGGATATATTATTTCCCATGTACTTTTAAACCTATTTAAAGGAGAACAATAACATTTTATTGAGTATGTATTCTGTGTCAGGAAAATTTTTAGAAGCTATGTGTTATTAAAATACTGATTTTTCTAATTCTTTTTAAATTAAGTAAATCAAGTTATTATTGTTTTCCTGTTACTGATAAGAAAATAATCTCACTAATAATATCCCTTACATCATTACAAGGAAATTAGTGATGGGCTAGAGTTCTAAATACCTGCATTCTCATCTTGGCAAACAGCTCTCTTAAGTTCTGTACCATATCACTGACTTCTGTATATCATGAACATGTTTTTATTTTTCCCCAGCAATCCCAAGAAAGTCAAAGACATTCTGAAAAATGATATGAGAGATATTTGCTTAACTTTTGTGATTAATTTTCATGATTCCACATTATGTATTTTTATTCACAGACTTTTTTTAAAGTTATTAATTAGGCAAAGGACAAAATTCCTGTCACTTTAACTTAAAAATAATTTATGTGAGACAAAAGCAGTAGGTTTTGAAAGACCACATTCATTCTAGTTTATTTTTTTATTCTTTGTAATAGTATTACATAAAGCAATAAAATTATCATTGCATGAAAAAACAAAAGAATTAATTTCCTATATCACCCTTCAAAAATCAGAAGTTTATATACCTTCACATTACATTTAAGAAAGACAAGATAATATTTTAAAACACAATGGAATAATTAACCTGTAAGAAAGTATTAATCACAGGTAATAGTTTGGATATTTTTTTATATCATGACATATGTTAAAATGTCATTAAGAACTTACATATATCTTATAAAATTTTACTTACATGTAAGATTTTCAGTGAATAGAGTTTGTTGAAAGACTTTCTTGATGTAATAAGCATTTAGGAACTAAAACGCTGAGGGATATGGTTTAAAAGATGATGGTACATCCTAGGACACTTAATAATCTAAATCAAAGCAAGTAGGCAGTGTGTCCACAAAATCTATACTCATTGATAAAAGGAATATATTTCAAAGTTCATGGGAAGTATATAATCAAATTGTACATAAGAAGTTGGAATTATGTGCAAAAGAGTATAAAATGGAATCATCGTATAAAAATGCAAATTGTACCTGAAGAAAAATGGTTTGAAAATAGCATGTTCAGATGATGAGGCAACTTAGAAATCAGCAAACTAAATCATGTTGAAATTTCCTGAGTGCAAAGTTGGATCTGAGCATTTCTTATACCATAGTATTAAAATCACAGTGGCCATTTATACTTAGAAAAAAAATCCAAGTCTCTAACTTTTAAGAATATTTCCAAAACATTAGCAATCTGACCCTGGAATACTACTAGAAAAATCTCTCTTCTGCTTTCTTCCTAGGAACATCAAGGAGACTTATTCAGGAGATTTACTACCTGCAAAGTCCTTTAGCTTTTATTCAGATGAAATTGTGGTGTCTCACACTATTAATCACAATGTTAGAAACATGAAGTTTTGTGAATGATATAAGTCAACTTTGTACATATTAGTATGATTTGGCATTCTAGAAAAATCACAGTGATGCCAAATGAATAGTCAGTGAACTTTGGCAGTAGTGTAAAGACACTATATTTTAGTTAAAGCAAAGCTGAATTTTACTCAGTTGGATGAATCATATTGCATAAATACAGGTAGCCTTTATCATGACATAATTATCTTACATTTATTACTGTTTGCACTACCTTCCTTGAATAGAATATATGGGTTAGATTTTCTATTGGAAATTTCAGGTTGTTCATGATGGTAATTATTAGAGGATCCCAATCTAATCCCAACATATATTCTGACTTGCATTAAAAAGCAATAGTGAAATTGTTCCACCTGGAGTTTATTTTTTTGTACACGATGAGAAGTATGGACCTATATGTATTTGTATTATTTTAAATACAGATATCATGTTTGACCAACACCATTTGTTGAAGATGTCTTTTCTGGTGTGTATTTCTGATTCTTTAACAAAAAATCAGATGTATGTACTTAGATCTAGATATTTCATTTGATTCTGTTAAGCAAAATGTCTATTTTTGTGGCCAGATCCATACTGTTTTTTTTTTTTTATCATTATATCTCTGTAGTACAATTAAAGTCATGGGTGGTAAATAACTCCAGAATTTCTTTTTTTATTTTAAATTGTTTTAGATATCATGAATTATGAGTTTTTGTTTTATTTTGTTTTTTGTTTCATTTGAAGTTGAAAATTATTCTTTCAAGATCTATGAAGAATTGTGTTGGAATTTTGATGGAGATTGCACTGAATCTGCAGAATAATATTGGTAGAATGACCATTTCTTACTACAAAAATCATAAGATTAATAAGTATAGGAGATATTTCCATCCTCTGATATCTTTTTCAATTTTTTCTTCAGTATTTCAAAGTTTGTGTGGTAGAAGCCTTTCACTTGATTAGTTAGAATTATTTCAAGGTATTTTATTTCTTCAAGGGTTTTGTGAAAGATATTGTTTCTCTGATTTCTTTCTCCAACCATTTGTCATTTGTGTATAGGAAGGCTGTTGACTTTTGTGAATTAATTTTGAATCTTGCTACTTTGCTGAAAGTGTTTACCATCTATAGGAGTTTCCTGGTAGAATTTTTAGATTTGCATATTTATATAATCATACATTAAATAAAGATACATTGAATTCTTCTTTCCTATTTTATCTCCTGGATCTAATACTTTATCATACTTCATGTACTATAATGAATAGGTAAGGAAAGAGTGGACAACCTTGTCCCTGATTTTAGTGGAAATGCTTTAAGTTTGTTTCCACTAAGGTTGACATTTACTGCGGACTCATTGTAAGGTACCTTTATTATTTTGAGGTATATTTCTTGCATTCCTATTCTCTTGAACATTTTTATTTGGAAAGGTTGTTGGGGTCTATCAAAGCTGTTTTCTGAATCTAATTAGATGATCGTAGGTTTTGTACTTCAGTCTGTTTATAAGGTGTAATACATATCAGTTGTCCTAATGTGAATGCTTGCACCTATGGGATGGAGCCTACTTGATCATGGTGTAAGTTTTTTTTCATCTTTCTTTATTCATTTTGCAAGCATTTTATTGATAATTTTTGTATCTATGTTCATAAGGGAAATTGGTTTGTAATTATTTTTCTATGTTTGTGACATTATGTTTTTTAAATAACAGAGTAATTGTAGCTTTAAAAAAACTGTGGTTTAAGTAATAGATTAACTGTAAAATTAAAAAGCATTTGGTAAAGTTACTTCTATTTCTATTTTTGTAGAATAATTTGCAGATTGTCTGTTTTAATTATTTGAAAATCTAGTAGAATTCTGTGTGAAACCCATTTTTTTCCTGTGGTTTTGATTTTTATTTTGTTTCACTGTTAGGAGGCTTTATTACAGCTTCTATTTCTATTGGGATTATAGGTCTGTTTATATTGCTTCACTGATCTTGATTAAATCTGGATAGAGGTATATCTAAAGAAAATTATCCATTTGTTTTTAAATTTTCCCGTTTAGTGGCATGTAGGTTTTAATAATTTATTCTTGCGGTTCTCTAGATGTCTTCAGTATCTGTTGTTATGCCTTCTTTTGGTTTCCAGTTTTGTTAATTCTGATATTATTTCTCTTATATTTAATTCGCCTGAGGGTTTATCCATCATATTGATATTCTCTAATTTTTTCATTGCTATTATTTTGTATGGCTTGTTTCCTGTTTTATTGATTTTTGACTCTGAGTTTGGTTATTTCTTGACATCCTATTTTGGATGTTATTTGTTGTTGTTGTTCTAAAGTTTTCTTATGTGACATGAAGATAGTAATATGAGATTTCTGTGGTGATTTCTGTGTGTCCTTAGTGTTATGAACTTGCCTCTTACATACCCTTCATGTTTCACATGAGTTTGTTTTATTCATTTACATTTATTTCTAAAAAGTTATTAATTTTGTATTGACTTATTTTTCATTCAGTGGTGAGTTGTTCTGTTTCCATGGGTTTGTAAGCTTTCTGGTGTTTCAGTTATTGGTGCTATCTAACTATAATCCATTGTGGTTAGATAGGATTCTAGTTGTTATTTCAATTTTCTTTCATCTGCTGAGACTTGCCCGGCATTCCTGCATGTTGACAGTTCTAGAGAAAGTTCTACTAGCTGATTTTGAGTTAGAGTGAAATCTTCTGTAAATATCTGCTAGGACCTGTTGGTTAATGATTACCAAAGACCTTAATGTAAGAACTGATAAACTTAATGTGATAGAACAGAAAGTATGGAATAGTCTTGAACTCATTGGTAAAAGAAAAACCTTTTGAAATTCACTGATAACACAGACATTGATTCTGATTCCAACAGTTAACAAGTGGATCCTCATGAAACCGAAGACCTTCTGTTTAACAAAGCATACAATCATTCCAAAAAATATGCAGCCTACAGAATGGTAAAATATCTTTAACAGCTACTCATTTTGGGGAGGTCTAATATCAAAAATATGTAAAGAACTAAAAAAAAAAATCCTTGAACATCCTGAAAGCAAACAACCCAATTAAAAATGGGTTATAGATCTAATCAGAGAATCCTCAAAAGAGGAAACACATATGGTTGAGAAATACTTAAATATATGTTCAACATTGTTAGTCATAAGAGAAATGCAAATCAGAACTACTTTGAGACTTCATCCAACACCACTCAGAATGGCCTAGATTATTAATACAAATGACAACTCATGCTGGTGAAGATGGGAAGTAAAGGGAACACTCATCCATTACTGGTGGGAGTACAAACTTGTACAGTTACTATGGAAACTAGTGTGGCAGTTCCTTGGGAGATTGGAATTGATTTACTTCAGGATCTAGCTGTTCTGCTCTTGAGCCTATACCAAAAGAATCTGCAACCTACTTCAACAATACTACCTTATCCATGATCATTGTTGCTCCATCCATAATTGCCAAAAATTGGAAATAGCCTTTCTGTCTGCCACTGGATGGTTACAGAGAATGTGTAACTGCATGATGGTGTATCACTCAGCTATTAAAATAGTGAAATCATGAAAGTTTAGTTAAATAGATGGAGCTATAAAAATCATTATGATTAAAGTAACCAAAATATAGAAGGACAAATATGATATGTATTCCCTTATTTGTGTATCTTGACTGCTAAATCTCTGATAACCAAGCTACAAGCATTGTAACCACAAGGTTAGGTGTAAGATAAGGGAGTAGGTGTGAAGAATAATCTCCGTAGGAAAGGTAAACAGAAGAGGTAGCTATCAATAGACAGGTTGGGGAGCAGTGTCAGGAGGTGCTAAAGAAACAGAAAAGGATGGAAATATGGAAAGAGAAAAACCTACAACTAAGAGCCTTGTGGGGAGTCGTATGCAAACCTAAAATGTTAGAAGTGTCTGAAAATATACACATGGAAGAAGGTAACTTAAATGCAATTGCCATACAGCAGGGAAAATGGAACTTTGCTACAAAATTAAGGTTTAGTGCCAGGAAAGGTTATATCTAATCTTGTTTCTGACCAAAGGTTTCTATTAAGCCTTCCCAAATAACCCAGTAAATTGCCAAGGACATTGGCTGCTCTCCATAAACTGACAGAAAGGTCATATAGCTTAGAACCACACGAATAGAACTTACTGAACATGGATTGGCCAAGTTGGTACCTTCCCTAGATGCTTCAGCTACAAACTATTGCTCTACAATGATGACTTACTTGCAAGATCTGCACATAAGTTGTGGAAGTAACCTACCAATATCTTGTTTGTCTTAAGACCCACTCCATGGTATATGACTGACAAAGCTAGGTGGCCAAGAAACTATGACTAGATAGGCTAGGTTCTAGGGAGAAAATCTGCTAAAGGAACATAACAATAAAACAACTCCTAGCAACATCCTGCTATATTTACTTACCAGTATCTTATTTCACCATCATCAGAATAGTTGACTCCTTCAGCAGATGGAAAAAAATACAGAGACCCACAGTTGGACAATGTGCAGGGAGTGAGAAAACTTGGCACCGTCATTCCTAAATGGGATGATTCCATCAGACCTATCATCTTAATGCCCAGTGAAACCTGTGGGAGAGAAGGTGGAAAGACTGTAAGAACCTGAAGCGATCCTGGTTAGTAAGAAAACGGGGCTCTGTAAACATAGCAGAAGCCGTGCAGTAAGAACTCACATCAACTTCAGCAGCATGCACAGGGCACACCATGATCTGCAAGAGTTAGGATCCTAGCATTGATAGGAGAGTGCACGAAAATCCCATCCCCAAAATAAAAGCTATTTTCAACTGATGACCACTTGCAAATTAAAAAAATAAAAATAAAATTCTACAAGAGTCTCATTGCTCATTGGTGAGACAATCCACTTTTAAGGATAGGCTCCTTGACCTGAAGTAGATGAAAAGCACAAAACAAACTCAAAGACATGTTTGGAAATTCTTTGTCTCATAATGTTCTCTCTCTCTCTCTCTCTCTCTCTCTCTCTCTCTCTCTCTCTCTCTCATTCTCCCACTCTCTTTCTATCTCCCTGCAGATCCTTTTGGAATATATTACCGCTTTCTTTTTGTTTATTATGAGATTCCTCTATGTGCACATGTGTGTTTCTGAGTTGGTATGTGTTTCTTGTGGTGTGCCTGTGTGTGTGTTTCTCTTTTATTTGTTTTTCCTATTCTGGTTTGTTTGGTTTTGCTTTGCATTATTATACTGTACTACTATTGACTAGACAGTGCATGTATTTGGTTGGAAGTGGTGGTGGGGAGAACATTGGAGGAGTTAGGGAAGGGCAAACTTTAATCAGAATAAACTGTATAAAATGCATCTTCAAAGAAAGAAAAATATAAAGAAAATTAAAAGCTAGCATAGAGAGCACATAAGCTGCTGTGGAAACAGAAACAGACCATCCATATTACTTATAGCTTATATCCATCTGAAAGACTGTAGCTACCAGCCCTTCATAATTAATGTGCCTAATCATATTGGTGCCATCTTCCCTGGTATGGAAGATGTATGTAGCCTAACTCTTCTAAAATTATTATTTCTATCATTGTTAATGTTTTGTCATCCATCAATTTATTGACAGGTAAAATATTTATTTTCCAGTTTCTGAACAATGGTAAAATTGTTTTTAGGTGATTAATGCTGTTTTGTCTCTCTTCAGTTTGTTCTTGTATCTAACTGCCACAGCTCCAGAAAGGCCTGTAGTGAGTATGCCTCCATAGGAATGGGTGATTCTCTTAGTTTTAGATACTACTAGGTTATCAAAATGACTTTCTCTCTCCCTCCCTCCCTCTCTCTCTCCCACTCTCTCCCTCCCTCACCCCTTTCCCTCTCTCTTTCCATGCTGTGTTTGAAAATAAAAAGACTTCAATTTATAATGTACTTAGTGACCCCCTTGTCTTTGACAGACTGATCATTAACCAGAAATCAACCTTCTCAGAAGAAATCATATTCAGCATAGGAGTTCACCATTTCTCTGCATTATTAAATCAACAGCTTTATTTGTTACAGAACTGCATTTTCTCTTCATAGTACACAGGGTGTACTGGTAATGTTTTATTATTCAGACCATGTTTTATAAACACTGGAGTAAGACACATGCAAAGTATCATCACAACCTTCCTTTCTCAGGAGACCTCAGACTTAAAGCTGCTCAAGGAATCCTGAAATTCTGTAAAAATTGAAGCCTGAAGACAAACACCCCCCTTCTCTCATCACTTTTCATCGAAGATAAACATTCTAGAATTCCATTGTCAGTATAGTCTGGATTTAAATTATCACTCTTCAAATACGTGCACAAAATATTTTTCATTATTCTACCCAATAGTTGAACCATTTGAAATATTATTGGAGTTCAAAGAGATACTTCAGCAGTTAATAAAACTTGTTGCTCTATCAGGGTTTAGTTTCCAGGACCCATAAGGCAGATCACAAGCAACTATAACTCAAGTTACATGAATCCAACCTATTCTATTGGCATACATATGATGGGAGATGCCATTATGTATATATGTTTCTCATACTGGTTAATGAATAAAACACTGTTGGCCAATAGGAAAGGAAGATAGGAGGGACTAGGAGACGAGGAGGAAAAAGGAAGTAAGAAGGAGAGTCAAGATGGAGAGTCTGGAGAGAACAGAACCGCCATTCCTCCGCTCTCAGTAAGACCACGTGGAAATACATAGAAATGGGTTAATATTTAAGACAGAGCTAGCCGATAAGAAACTAGTAACGGGTCAACAGAATTATATCAAATACAGAGTCTGGGTGTGTTAATTGGGGCTGGTGCGGCAGCGGGACAAGGCCAGGCGGTGGGCAGAAAAACCGTACTCCTTATATATACTAGGTACAGCCATACATCTAGTAAAACAATTACATTATAATTCTTTAAATGATATTTCTATTTAGTCTTAATTGAATTTTAAGATGATTGCTTAAATAAAATTATACACACAGAGTCAAATATACACACACAGAGCCAACCTATTCTCTTTGTAAAGTCCTCTATATGGGATATATTTGTCTTATGGATATTAATTGAATCTAAAATGTGCGTTTTGATTAACTGTTATTTGAGAGTTTTTAAATTAGTATAATTAGCTTATACTAATTTGGAGGATAGATGTTTCTTATGAAGACAATCAACCCATCTTCAGAAGGTCCTGGTATTGGCCAGCCCATGGTTCTGGAAAAAGTCAGAGTCAGTTACCAATATTTTCAAAAAAAACCGGGAAAAAAAAGTGTGTGCGTGTGCGTGTGTGCATGCGTGCGTTCGTGCATGCGTGCGTGCTTGCGTGTGCGTGCATGCGTGCGTGTGTGTGTGTTAATAGTATGGATGTATGAGTAGAATATATTCATGTATTTGTATATATGTGTGTACAGGTATGCATGTCTGAGAAGTAGAAACAACTTACAAGAGTATATGTTATTAAATCCATACCAGTTTTTGTGTTCTCAGAGATCACGCTATAGTAACTGCCACTGTAGAATCCTTAAGCACCCATGTCTCCTTAATGACCAAACAACTACACAAAATAATACACCATTGGTTCTATTAATCAACTATCTCATTTACTATTAATAAAATTAATAAGCTATAATATTCAAACAACATTAATAATGGTAATACAATCTATTTCTATCTAATAGCCAGAGCTTGTGGGGTTGAGGATTATAAATTTTATTGACAAATGTTTTTCATTGGTGTCAGCGTCAGTCAATGCACAAAGTACTCCACGTTCAAATGGCCTGAATAGTTATAGCATTATCTCAAAATATTTTTAGGTCAAAGATCTAGTAAATACTTTCTATCAGCTTCACCTTAAAAACATCTCATAGAATTAAAATTATGTCTGACTTCACTCATGCTAATTGTATAGAGATCTGTGGTCTTAATCCTGTGAGTTTGTTGATTTTGGCTACCCTACAGTTCATATTTATTCATCAAAGGAAATGTTCAGGTAATTAAAATTCAAACTTAATATTCCTTACAAATTTTTGACCTGTCTACTCTTAATATTAGAATATTTAAGTATAATATTATAAAAAATGCACTTAATGTGCCAGAGCACATAATTTTGAAATCTAAAAATAAGAAAACATTGAAATTCATAGTTAGAAACTAGTTCATCAAAGATGAACTTTACCATCTACAATTATTTTTATTCAGTCATCCTATGCACAGGAAATAAACATTAATTTTCCTTCTCTAAACACATAATTTGTTATAGATCTTTCTATCTTATTGGTTAAAAAACTTGGTATGCTTTTTGAATAAGTATTAAGTATATAACTTGGGGGTTAAAACTGTTTGTAATTAACCTTTGAAATTAGCTATAATTAATATGCAAAATAGATTTGTGATTCTAAATCTTTTGAAAATGTCTTTGCTTATACCACTTTCATCATGAGCATGGTGATAATTAAACTATAATTACTAGTTAGCTAAACATTTATGTGCATGTGATTACACTGAAATTTTAGTTAAGTTGTTTACACTGAACATGGAAGGGTATTTCTAGGCGATTAGATATTTTCTCTATGTTGTATATTTACATAGTTGTCTGCATGAAAATTGCTGTATAGATACTTATCTTTAAAAATGTGTTAAGAATAAACTGTAATAAATACAAAGCATATTATAACTTAAGGTAACTTAGAAAATGAATTATAGTTTTCAAGAGAATACTGAACCTAGAGAAATGTCCAGAGACCCACAAGACTGACCCCAGCTAACAATTTGAGCAACAGTAGAAAGGCTACCATAAATACCCTTCCCTGATAATGAGATTGGAGACTAATTTATCCACCATCATAGAGCCCTCATCTAGTAGCTGATGGAAACAGAAGCAGACACACACAGCTAAACATTGAGCTGAACTGGAATCCAGATGAAGAGAGAGAGGACAAGACCAGGCTAGAGAAACTCACAGAGACAGCTGACCTGCATAAGGAGGAGCTAATAGAACCTCAGACTGATAGCTGGGAATCCAGCATTGGACTGATCAGACCCCCTTAACATGGGTCTCAGTTAGAAAGCCTGGGCAGTCTAAGGGACCTCTGACAGTGAAACCAGGATGTGTCCCAGTTGCACAAAAGGGCTTTGGAAGCACATTCCCCATGGAGGGATACTCCCTTAACCTAGAGGCAAGAGGGAGGGCCTAGTCCCTACTCCAAGTGCCTTGACAGATTTTGATGATCCCTCATGGAAGGCCTCACCCTACATGTGGAGTGGAGGTGGGTGGGTGTGAGGGTGGTGGTGGGAGGGAGCATGGGAGGTTGGAAGAGAGGGAGGGAGGAAGGGATGGAGAGAGAACTGGGATCTATATGTAAAATAAGAAAATAAGTAAATAAAAAATTAAAAAATAAATGCATTTAAAATAAAAATAATACTTTTCTATGAAATTGTGGTTTAAGCATAGTTTTACTTTTGATAAATTCTTACTAGATTCTACATTAGCCATTTGTAACCTGAGCAGAGCCTAATGTTCTTATGAGTAGAAATCCTGGGTCAGGACAGATGGATCAATGGTTAATAACACTTGTTGCTATTGCAGAGGACCTGGGTTTACTTCCTAGGGCTTACACTGGGTGGCTCATAACTGACATAACTCAGGTTCCAGGGGATCTGACACTCTCTTCTATACTGCACATGCCACATATACACATAACTAACTTTAAAAAAATTACCTAGCCGGATAAGTTTGAAATTCTTCAAATACAGAAGAGGTCCCTATAATTAATAAAACATGTGTCTGGAGAATGAAAGCAAGTCCTGAAGATCAAGAGGAATTTTATAAACATAAAATGAAAATTATTTATATACCGAGTAAATACATTCTGAATGAGTTGTCATTTTGCTGATTTCCAAGATCTTTTAAACTTCTTGGTCTGTCCTTGAACTCAAATTTCACCTGCCTCTGCTTCTCCATGCTGGAATTTCTGGCCTGTGCCACCACTGCCAAGCCTGGAATTTTTCAGTCTCATCATCATCATTACAAGTTGCTTCCTAGAGGAACAGGACCTGCTGGTTTAATTTGGTTCTTCTATTATGCTAACAACACTAGGCATATGCCACGTTGGCATGTTGTTGAGTGTTGTTGAATACCTTGCACTTCTCTGTTTCTTTCTCCAGCTTTTTCTTTTTCTTTTCTTTTCTTTTCTTTTCTTTTTTCTTTTCTTTTTTTTTTTTTTTTGTAGACTTAGGCCCCTAATAGAGTGGGCTCCTCTCTAGTCCTTCATTTAACTTTTTTGGCACTTCTGAGTCCTTTGGCTAGAGTTGGCTTTTCAATTCCTGGGTTCTACATTCACTGTAATTTTAAATTTTGCTGCTATACATTGTAATCCACTGCCCTTCACTTATTATGCATCATAATCTATGTGTCTTTGTCTGGCTTTTGGGGCTATATCATCTGAAGAAAACATCAAGCATAGTAAGTAAGCACACAGGAAATAAGCATTTCATCAATGAACAATAAATAGAAAATAGCTACAAAAAAAAAAAAAAAAAATGCCACCGTGCTTTTTTGACAAAAGCTAGTTTCAATACCTTGGTGAGTCACAATGCAAATTAGCATATTAAAGGCCCTGCAGATTTTGAGGTAAAGACGCCTATTTTATTTTGTTTGACTCTGAGTTTGCCCAAGCTTTCAAAATACAAAACTCTTTTGTTTGCTCTATATAAATAGTGGAACCCGACGTTTCTCATGTTATTTGTCCTTTGGCCCACATTAGTCTTTTAATAAAAGTTTTATTGAGATCTTAATAATAAAAATATTATTTAAATAAGCATTATAATGGGTATTTGGAAAGAAACGTTTGAAGTATTCAGAGGGTCAAATGTATTTTCTAAGTGAATTGAGTTTGAAAAGGAAAGGCATTTTGCCATTAGCTTCCTTCCCTGTGGTTGACAGTTGATGGAATGGTACATGGACAAATATGTTTTTCTTTTGCTTTTAGAAAATTGTAATAAGCCCATAGCAATTCTGCAGCAAATTTAATGATGTTGCAGGAAAAATGTCTGATATAAAATATTTTATCATAAAAATACCAAACATTAAGACTATACTATATAGGTCTCTTTATTTGATACCATATAAAAAATGTATTACAATTGTAAGGAAGGGTGTAGAAAGAAATGAAAATATAGACCTGACCTGCATGGGCATAACTTCCAATTGCTCAACTCCACAGGAGGTTTTTTTTTTATTGTATTTCCTGTTTGACAAAACATAGCTTTTCATGTTTCAAGTTTGGGGGACATCTACCATGTTCTGGATAATGGATTAAGTTACATGATCTCTTGCAAATTCTGAGGTGTCATGTTAAAACATATTTCCTATGGTTCTTTCATAGATATTCTAGCTTTAAATGAAAAGAATGTGTTTGACTCAAAAGGATATGAAACTCTTTTTTTTTTTTTTCCTGGAGACATTTCTATGTAATTCTTTTCATTTATAAAGATATTGGGAAATACACTCTATTTTAAAATGTCATTTCAAAAATAAATTATAAGTAACACAGTAAAAGCTTAGATATTGGTCTTCCTGTCATATTCTTAAAAGTATTAATTTTGAAGAAAAAAAATCTTTGATATTCATCTAATCTAGCCCATTAGACTATGTGAACTATATTGTCTATAGAAAGTGTGCTTACAGGTGATAGAGATAGTTTCATGAGTAAGAGTATTTTCTGGTCTTGCAAAGGACCCAGGTTTTGGTCCCAGTATCCAGATAGTAGCTCATAACTGCCTGTAAATCTACTTCCATTAGATGAAACAATCCTGGTCTCTGAGGTATCCTGAAACACATATACATTGTGTATATACGCACACACACACACACACACACACACACACACACAAAAATTAATTGAAGTATATCTACAAATAATACTGAAGTTTAAGGAATTGATAGTTATAATCAAATAAAATATATAATGATTAAGTAAAGAAATATAAATGGAGATAAGGACTGTTACATAGATTTTTGTTAGAATTGAATTGTTACTTACTGGAGGAATCAGAGAAACTTGTAAGAGTTAGGACTCTCAGTAAAATTATAATGCCTTGGGAACTCACTTGATTTTAAAGGGTTATTAAATCCTTCTAAGATTGCATATGCTGTAAGCAATAGTTGGGTAAGAGGAGACTTTTGGATGGAGCTTCCAGAAGTTGACATAATTATGATCATGTCAAGGATGTCAATGTCTAAGATCCATGGGAACACCAAGGCCATAATCACAGGAATGGTAAGCCTTTGCCTAATCCTAGCACGGATGTTGAGCCATGACTGAACTTTAACTAACACTGGTGTTTACAGAAACTATCAAGGGTGGCTTACCCCTCCTAGATGTTGACCTTGTATTCAGAGACTATCTTAGACGAGGCCAACCTGAGACTGCCCTCTGTGTAGACCTCCTGAGATTAGTTAACAGATGAACTTCTGTTTTTCTTTTTGTCACAAGGTTAGTGTATGTCTGTCATTCAGTTTCACAATAGCTAATTATGGACTAAGTTTTCATTAGAAACCACCTAGAGATTTAGCCCCAAATGTCTTCTCTGCAGCCTTTCTAATAATTTCACAGAAATCCATCTGCTGCATACCTTTCTGAGGATCTATGCTGAACTGAGGTGACCTTATTGAAAACTCTGCTTTAGTTCCTTTAATTCTGTAGGAAGACCTTTGTATCAATATTAACACGGTAAGTAACTCGGGGACCTCTCAAGGAGCTCCACATTGGAGTCTCTGACTCAGTGGCTCTCTTCAGAGTACAGTTGGCTCAATCTCCTTCTTTGCTGTCTAATTTCAACAGCAAAAATTCTTCACTGAGTGCTGTACTGATTTCACAAAATATTATGTGGGTGGGGCCACAGTCCACAGTGCAGGCTGACATGTGTGCAGTACAACCAAGATGTCTTCAGGAAGATTTGCCATAGCTCTTCACTCAGCTTTGCTGAGTGGTTCTTTGGAAACACTTCAATGTTTCATGCTATAATGCTAACTGGTTTGATTCTATTAGGTCTTAACTAAATAACCACAGGCATCATGAGTTTACCATTCCAATGGTTCATTCATGTCAAGAAAGCACTGTTTAGCAGAAGTGGTCCCTGCCTTTGGCTCTTACATTCTTCCCAGCCCCTGTTCTGTGATGTCTTCAGAAGCTTGAGGGTACGGGGTCATGTTCAGAAATCCCATTTAGGGCTGAGCACTTATTCTCTGCACATTGACAGTTTTGATTTGAGATATTAAGAGTCTTCCATTGTAAACACAGACTTCTCAGATGAGAGCTGATACATGCCTGAATCTGTAGGAAAAAGGACAGATATCCAGAATGCCTTTTGACACTGTATCCACTGAGCATAGCAATAGCATCAAGTTCACACTTATGGTCTGTGATCTACCAGTCAGGAGTGCCTGTCTTAATTTAAACTACCAGAAATGAATACTCTACTGTGGAGCTAGCAATGAATCCAACTATAAAATGGTTAAAACAGCCTACGATGTCTATTAACCGATGGGTACATAATGCAAATCTTGCACACATACATGGTAAAATTTTGATCAGCCATGAAGAAAAAGTAAAATTACAAAATGACCAGGTAAGAAAACGAAACTAGCTAAAGGGTTGTTTTTGTAAACTATGGAAGTTTAAGACAATAAACTTGGGAGTGAAAACTAAGTGCACTTTGAACATTATTATAAACTATTCTTTTTTTCTGTAGCCACTGCTTATCATTTCCATTTACCAGATAGTAAATTAAGCAGAGGAAAAACAAAGAATAATAATTTAGTCCTGAAATTATTTTTGTTTCCCTAGGGGTCTTCAAATTAGCAAATTTATATTCATCTTTGAAACTTTATTTCCATGATTGGGTTTTCAAGTTGTAGTGTGTCTTCTGCTCTTGTAGTGGCTATATCAAACATTTTTGAAAAATATTGAAAGACAACAAAGTGTTTTAAAGGATTATAGATTATAAAGTAAAATACTTAGCATATAAATTTCTGTGTTTAATTGTTAATTCATTGTTTATGCTGTCTAAGCAGACGGCATGGTAATTTGTCCATAAAAAATATGTTGATCAATTTTGTGGAAAAACCTGGCACATAATTTGTTCAAATTTTATGCCACCATAAACTGACTAGAATAATACTAACTTGTAGAATAATAAATGTGATCACCACAAGGAGCTTGATTGACACAGGCATCTTGCTTCATGTCAAGAAAACTTTAACAGAGCCGGGCATTGGTGGTGTATGTCTTTAATCCCAACTTTCGGGAGACGGAGGCAGGTGGATCTCTGTGAGTTCAAAGCCAGCTTGTTCTACAGGGAGAGCTCCAGGACAGCCTCCAAAGCTACACAGAGAAACCCTGTCTGGAAAAACCAAAATAAAAAATTAAAAATCAAAAAAGAAAAGAAAACCACAGCAGGAGCTCTGTTGAGAATCAGTGCTTAGAAATAGGATTTAAACACCTGATAATTTTACACGGAATTAGAAGAATTAGAAAACGCCACTCAGGTGATGAAGTAATATTAGCATGAATTTCAGTATGTCATGGGTTTTCTTTATATTTTTTCCTGGCAATCTGAATAAAGTTAAATATGCTTCTAAAAATCTGGGGCCCCTACAAGTGTTTTTAAAAATATTTTAGGTTGGGCAATGTGAACAATTTAATAGCAAAATGGACAAAACAGAATAGAACTTTAAACACCATAGAACTGAATGTAGAGCTCTAAAGTTGGTTTTATCAGTCACATGTATTAGGCAGGTAGTACGTAGTAGTTAAGTACAGAGGGGCTGTCCTGGCTGTTTGTGGCAATTCACGATCTTATTGATTAATCAATCTGTTTTCATTGCTCGGTGTCTTTCCAAGACTTTTATGTTTTGATTATTTCTTGTTGGAATAGTATAAAATATCACCATAATCAATTAATGTTTTCTGTAGATTAAGTTATATTTCTTGATGTCTAACAACATGTAGCACAGATATTTAGTAAGTTCTGTTAAAAACAGTGACTGTTTCCTTGTCTTCAAACTTGATATGATGGAAAAGATGTTGCGGTTGATTAATAAGGCCACAGGGCTTCAGGTTCCCCTTAGAGCTTAGAATAGACAGATGAAGGTTCAGTTGTGATTCTCGACCTATTCTTTCCTGGTTACACAAATCTGAGCCATGCATTTACAAGTAAGTACTTTTTGTGGAGAGAGCTTAGTGATAGATATGCAAATATTCTATACAGGATTGTTTAAGAATAAAAAAGTTTTTAGTAAAAATAAAACAGGAGTAAACAAGTTAAAATATTCTTGAGAGTAGTTAATTCGAGATACAGTGGTGCTCTGACTTTTGAGCATGAAAGTTTACTTAGTATTCCAAAGGAGCAATCTTTGAACAATCATTAGAAGAACTGAGGAGAAAATAACGTTGAGATCTCTGCTTAACTGCTTGGCTGTCATTCTGAGCAGACATGATTCTGTTACCCAGGTAAGATTGTGATTCCTCATCAGAACTAATTTACCTACCTACCCGCAGTCACTTGCTAATGCCAATGCTGTTTTGGTTATTATGATTATGGTGGTTCTACCAACCTCCAGCAAAAAGAATAGTAAAGCTGTTGTCTATTTGGTCACTCAACAAGTGAACCCCAACAACAAAGAATGACCCAGACCTGATGTCATCCATTGTGTGATAACAAAATCCTGCTCCAAATAAACATATATTTGTGTTTAGAAAAAAACCCATGTTTGTGGGTTTTACCCCTAAAAAAGTTTCTGTATTGGTTTAAAAAGGTACGGCCTTATCTTATTAGTTTTATACACACATTTGTTGTTTTTATCACACTTCATAAGAGTAATTTGTATTTAAATTCTGAGTGGGGTCAGTTGATAAGATTTTCCCCCTTATGCCGTCTGTAATATGAGCCTATCTTATTGTATAGCTGTACTTCACTGTTGAATTTGTTCCAAGTTCCAATACTACCAACCAAGGCCTTTTCTGTTCTACATCTTGTAATGGCCATGATTCCTGCCTAGCACTACCATTCTTGCTGAAACAGGTAAAGGGATTTTTGTGTGAGGTTGAAAGTGTTTCTCAAATTTTATAACAATAAATATAAGTATGGTCTCATTTGTGGTTGAAGAAATGAAGACACAAAGCAATTACATGCCCTGTCATAGCCCATACAACTAAGGAGTCAGGATGAATTCAAACCTCGCCAATGAAACCACATCACCTGCATTCCACACTTCACATATGGAGGTCAAGATCAGCTGCTTCGCATATGCTCAGTCACATGAGATATATTTATGCATGTAGTCATGTGACCAGATGAAAATTTGTAATCAGAATTGTGCAGTACATACAATGGTCGGATCATATTATGACAGAGGTTAATACTCCCAATGTTTACTACTTTTCATGTATATTGTCTATATTTAGACATGCTTATAGATACCATGAGAAGCTTGAATCTGAAATAACAGGTTCAAAGCAATTACCTGGGATCATTTCCAAGCATCACACATGATGTGGTGCACAGATATACAGGGTAAGCAAAACACAGATAACCATGAAAATTAAGAAAAACAAAAACAAAAATCAAAAAAAAAAAAAACCAAAACTACTATAATTCCTTCCTTAAATTCTTGATTATGACTTTCTGCCCTTATTGTTTCTGTTACTACCACATTTCAGTATAAGAGAGGGTTACAGGTAAACCGCTACACACAAACATACATATACATTTTCATGTTATCTTAGTGCAAACTAATACAATTTTATTTTCTGAAGTTTGTGACTTCTGAAGTTTGGTAGAATTCTAGCAATATAAATACGTAAATTATATATGTATATATGTGTGTGTTGCTCATTATTTCTTTGTTAGTATACTCTTTATTATCCCATCTCTTGTTTATTGTGTAACTAGTGAACATGATGCTTTTAATAGTTTATGAAATGAAATGTTTTCAGTTTTCACTAAAGTGTTTAATGTGATATTCTCATTTATTTATTGTGGCATAGGTTCACTGCATAGCTCTGGTTGGCCCGGACTCTATGTAGGCAGGGCCATCCTGAAACTCAGAAAGAACTGCTTGCCTCTGCTTCTGAAGTACTGGGTTGAAGGCATACACCACCAAACATGGTGAAGCAGCTGACACACTAGTGAGCCATCCTTTCTCTCCTTTCTATAAATAGATATACAGTTTACTAGGCTCTTCCAACAAGTCTCATTTGCAATAAAAACAAAACAAAACAAAAACAACAAACAAAAAAACCTAAACCAATGTTGATCTCTGTGCAAATTTCTGGGACACATTTTCATTTATTTATTAACTTATTTTCCTCCTCCCCCAAACTTTTCTCTTATTGAAAGTAGATTTAACTTTTGTACACTTTTGTTCTGATTGTGGTTAGCTCTTCACTTAATTCATCCCATACCTTCACTGCTATTGGAATCTAAACACTTATTCTCTCTCATTAGTAAACAAACAAAGCACAAAATAAAATAAATAAATCAAAACAAAAGCAGCACATTGGTGTAAGACAAAACAAAGGAACAAAGGAATGGAAGAAAAAAAAAGAGCCAACGAAAAGTCACAAAAACCACATACATTCTTCCAGACAGAGGCACACATGCTCACACACAAGAATCCCATAGAAACAAAAGCAGAAACAAACAAAAAAAAAGCAAAAATAGCAGACATAATATACACACAAAGGGACTGTAAGGTTTACATAAACAAATAAATAAATAAATAAATAAATAAATAAATAAATAAATAAAATGTCCTGACAACTCCCCTCCCACCAAAATTTATGAGACAGAGTAACTCCAAAGATGCCATTGAATTCATTTTGCTATCCAAATACTACTGAGCATGTGTCCTTCTCTTAATAGTGGTTTGCATCCCCAGGGAGACTTTTTTAGGGATAGCTGCTTTTTCGTTTGTGAGTGGTTAACAATGGGAAATAGCCTCTGGGTCAGGAATAGGTCCTGTGTCTACTTCACTCAGTGCTGGGACCCCGTCTGGCACAGCTTTTCACAGTGGCTGTGTGCTCTGCCAGTCTGAGTTCACATGCTTATTAGTTATGCTGTATCTACAAGGCCTTATTTCCCTGGTGAGGACCATTCCCAGCTTCCCAAGGGGACATCACAGCAATCTCCATAGTGACTGTCCATATTTACAGCACCAACCGTGAGACGTGAGTAGTCCCCTTACTCCATGTCCTTGCCAAAATGCTGTCATTCATTCTATTGGTCTTGTTCATTCTGGCTTGTATAAGATGACTTTTCAGTGCTGTTTTATTCACTGAAATACTCTTAATTGTATCTACAATAGAAGATGGTAAGTGTCTGAATCAAGAAGAAATTGACATTCAATTCCATTCAGACACAAACTTCCAAATCTTTGATCTCTCAATAGCAATTCCATTCAATTCTTCTATCATCTTAGAATGTTATCTCCGGGCTTTACAATGCTATTCTTGACACCTGCTCATTCATTCATCAACTTTCATTGTCATACACCTAAACAGACAGTACTTGACCATGTTACAGTTTTTGTCTTTTGCTTTTTGATAACTTTTTAAATTTAAATTTGAAACAAGCTTGTTTGACATTTCAATCCCAGTTCTGGCACCCTCCCATCCTACCATGTCCCCCACCCCCAACTACCCATCCCATCCTCTTTCTGCTCCCCAAGGAGGGTGAGAGGGGTCTTAAAAGTCTGTCTAGGCTGAGAGAGTGCTCCTCTGTGTGGAATGGGCTCACAAAGTCCATTCATACACTAGGGATAAATGCTGATGTTATCGTTTTCTTAATCCTGGGTTCTTCTTGCTTTTATAGGTACCAAAATACAAAGAGATACATTGTACCTAATTCTTTTCAAGCATTACATATATCATGATAATAACGTCTAGTTTTTCTTCTTTGTATTTTAATTTGGACTTGAATTACATAATTGGATGGATTTACTAATCATTCCTACATAAACACATAAACACTTACACGTGCCTTCAATGCCATGGTATTGATTAGGGAAAGGTTTGGAGCCTTCTTCCTATAAGTCATGTCAAAAAATGTTCACACTAAAGATGGAATAAGAAGGGAATCAACTGCTTGGGTCACTGATACCTGCCTTCAACTAAATCTCTGAGCAGCATACCCTAAATCTTATAAGGCATAGCTGAAATTTTCATGCCATTTTTTTTATTTCGATTAGACTAAATTTGAAACTATTTTAAAAGGAAATTCAGTCCAGTCATATTCCCATTTTTCTCTGAAAAAGGTACCACAGGATTGAAAGAGAAATTCACGTAGCTTTCTCAAAGTGTTTGAAACTTAAAGATACTGTACCATCAGAATCACTGGGCAGGTTTTGAAAATCATCTTTTTTTTTTTTTTTTATATCAGTCATATTCCTTTGAACATCGTTGCTGTATGTTCATCCGGCTCATGTTCTTTGTGCCCTGTCATTTTGACTGCTTCTGGATAATGCCCTTGAGCTTAAAAAATACGGTTTGAAGGAAATTGGCTTTGGCTCTGATCATAATAGCACAAATGGCAAGTCTCCAGGTGACCTGCACAGCCACAACACAGAGGCAATTTGCATGTTTAGTATTAACATGCTAGCGTAGGGACGCCCACTATTGTGGGAACACAGCTTGGATCACCCACAGAAGCACTCACTCTGAAGTGATTGTGATGTTGAATTGCAGATCTTTACTTAATGCTATGTTGGACTGTCATTTTTAAGAAAGAGAAGAAATTCTGTTAAAATTATGATAATATTCCATGGACTCACTTGGTATGCTTATTTGAAGTAAAATTATCCATCCCGTTTGGGGTCACTGGCTTATTTTCATTTCTCTCTCTTTTTTTCTCTCTCTCTCATTCTTCTCCATACTGCAGACATTTATACCCTCTCCTCATTTTCATGAGATATGAGGTTTTAATATACATTACAATTGAATGGTAGGATGGGGATAGGAAAGTAGAAATTATGCTGAGTATTCATGAGGCTCAAAATTAGGAAGGTCATGAATTATTATGCAATTAAACCCTGTAGGGTTGTCTTGTATTCTTCTGAGTGCTGATATTTCCTAATGAAGTTCTACTAACTTCAGACAGTGAAAGCAAAAGCTACACTATAGAAAGAGAAAAGATTTAAAATCTCCGGTATCCTATGATACAGGTTCCTCTGCCATTTATAAAGCCACTGCTGTTTTTTCTATTTCAAACATCTATAGAAACAAGACAACCAAGCAAAAGAAACAGATTTCACAGTTATTGTTTTTCTCTGATTTGATTTACCTCATGGTTCTCATACCTATAATTTCAAGGACTACAAGATTTAAAAATTGCAGGCACACACTCAAAATGTAACAATGAACACCAGTAAATGACAGTCTCGTGTTCATACACTTTTGCCATTTCACTGGTTACTTGCTCTGCCTCAGACAAATGTAGAATTTCAATGTAGTAACAAATCAATCTTAGAAATGAAAACACCATGGCAGGGGGAAATCTCTAAACTTTTAATTAAAATTAAAGTAAATGAGAAAACTAATGTCATGTGACACAGATGATTTTTGGACCAGATTGTTCAATTAAACGCAGATCTTAATGTACTTATGTAAAACTTTTGATTTTTATTCTGTTTCGGTAACTAAAATAATATGGTATAGCAAATATCTCTTTGCTCATATATATGGTTTCCTCATTATTTTTTCAGTCTTTCTTTCATAACTCTTTTCCTCATTTCCCTGCCCCCCAGGGATTCAGAGTAGAAAAACAAGTAGGAACTTCACTGTTGTAGTATGGGAATCAAAGAACCTACTGACCCCTACAGTGGTGTTGAGTAATGAATCATTGAGATGTTGATAAATGATTTTGGTCTGAATAACCTATGATAACCTATGTGTTTATATTGTGTATTTATAGATGCTTTGCCTTAAGAGGCAAAAAAAGGAGATGGCTTGCTTGCACATCTGAAGAAAAACTGAATGAAGCCTTTTCAAAATCCAAGGGTCTGATTGATACTTGAAACAGCTAAAGAAAGGAAAGATGCAGGCACTGTGGAGGGAAGTGGTCTGAGACTTAATGGTTTAACTATGAGAACTATTTATCTTGATATTTTAGAGTTTAAATTTTGTATCACTAAATAAAGTGCAGACATAAAAACAGAATGCTTTTTATCAGCTTGAATACCAATCAGGGAAAATAAAATACTAGAATACCCGTGAGTTTTAAATGAGGGTAGATTTGGTTTAGATGATTTCTTTGGTAGTAAGCAGCCAAGCTAGATGTCTCAAATCTCACTTCCAAAAAGCCCATTTTCCATTGGTGATGATAAATTTGCCCCTGGCTCATACTTATCAGTGGGTGTTCAGTTGTTACAGCAGATTGGAAGTGATTCAGTTCGTTTCTTGGGTATTTTCAAAAGCAGAGAAGGATTTCACACTCTGCGGAGTGCCGCTTCACCGACAGTAAAGAATATCGCAGCTCATGAGAGTGATAATTAAAGCCAATAATAACCTAGAAGTCGCCTGGGCTCTGCAAAGTTAGAAGTAATACTTTCCCATTGTACACCTGTCTGCTTGGCGAACGTTCTCTCTGGCTCCCGTGTTAGCCCGAAACTGCAGTTCAAACAGAAACTGTTCAAATCGTATTACTAAGCTATCATATGGAGAGTAAGAAGGCAAGCAAATGCTGCAGGCAGGAAAGCAGTTTGTAAAGCTAGCATTTTATGCAGGAAGAAACCAAAGGCTATTTTTAGGTACTGTACGCATTCCTATATGGATGGGGAAAATTTTTTTAAAAATCAATTACATGAGAAGACAAAGTCACAAAGTAAAATGCTCAAGATATTACAAATGTTGCACAAGCTTACCAAATAGGGGCCATCTAGCTGGAACAGGGATTCATTCTATTTTTCCATATCTATGAAGTGGATGGATAAGCTTTGAGATATCAAGAAATAATCAGTTGGTGTATTCAAACAAACTTTATGGGAAAATTAATAATATGCAAAGCATGTGGTTAACATTGTCAATGTGATGGTGTGGAGTTCTTGTATGACATGAGATACAAGAATAAAAGAACACCTTCAACATTTTAATTCTGACAGTCAACATGCTTTTTCTTCTTTTCATGTATATATGTATATCATGTGCATGTCTATGTATGTGTATGTGTTTGCACACGTGTGAGTGGTTAAGATTGTGCAGGATGAGTATGCCTCTGTGTGCACATGTATGGCCACATGCATACGGAAGCCACAGACTCATGTGAGCAGTCTTCTTTATCCTCCCTCCGTGTTATTTGATGGAAGATCCCTTAACCTAATCTAGGTCTGGATATGAAGCTAGACAACATGCTGTGTAGATCTGTTTTCACTTGCCAGCCTGGACTTATAGGTAGGTCGAGATGCCCTCCTAGCATTTGCAAGGGTTCTGGAAGTTAAAATGCCGGTCCTCTTTCCTGCTATCATTCAATAGTGCGCTTTCACGTGCTAGTCACTTACTCAGACATCTGATCCTATATGCACACGTACTAGTCATCGTAGCCTAGAATGTTTTGGAAAGCCAACTTTGATGCAATCTTTTCTCAAGTCCAATTCAATTATTTCAGGGTATTATTCCACCCAGGCTAGATGCAGTGTTGGCATTTAAGGGTTAATTATAGGATATAAATACCATTTTCATATTAATTAAATTTTAAAATAATTTAAGTGTTATACGTGTAAAACATACAATGAATTAAACTGTCTGAATGAAGCAAAGTAGATGATATATATTTTATTTTCTTACAAAATAAGTCTTAGAAGCTGAACAGATGACAATGAGTTGATCTTGCAGAAGACTCAAGTTCAGTTTCTAGCAACCACATGGTGGTTTTCAACAATTTTTACCCCACTTCCAGGGGATCAAATGCCTCTTCTTACCTCTGAAGGCACCAGGCACATACATGGTGCACATACACACTCACTATGTAAATTAAAGTTCCTTTAACTCTTGACAATTTTCATGCATAAAGCTCTGGAATTAGAGGCCTGAGCCACCACACCCAGATCTATGGAATATTTTAAAAGCATGAATTTCATTTGAGGTCCCAAGAAAAGTAATATCCTCTTAACATACTGGTGTTTTGTAGGCTCTGTCCAAGGAGTGATCACTGTTGACTTCATCTTTTATCAGACAATAAATGCCTTATGAACCTTTAAATTTTCAAGCTTGCCATCAGATGAAAACTAATTCAGAATCAAGTATGATGGGCTGTGCCTACACTATCACTGATGGCAGAGAGGCAGGGATACCAGTTTGTGATCATAAAAAAAAAAAAAAAAAAAAGTACAGCAAGAAAAAAAAAAATCCAAAAACAAATGGTAAAATTAAACATATAATAAGAAATAATCCAAATATAATAAATGAATACATATCTTAATGTATACAACTGAAGTTTTAAGAGGTAACTCATAATATAACTTCAAAGTTTAATGGACCAGAAAATGAGCAATAAATAGAACAAAGTTATAAAGTGGAATGGATGGCCCAATCTCTGGAATTATGCTATAAAAGACAAGAAACAAAGATAATGTAAATTTGCAAACAAATATTGACCATATTTAAATCCTTGGACATTTCTTCATTTAATACCTTTCCAGCTGAATTGATTCTCAGTAAACACAACTTATCATTTCAAACCTCTCATTATACTCCTTTACTGAAAGAGCATTTACATGCAATGACTGCTTCTCAGGAAAATAGCAATAGTCAAATTAGATTCTAAAATTGTTCAACATGAAGAGAATAAAAATCTTCTAGGAAATTACTTTTATAGAAGACCATGAACCCACGTTTTCAAGCAAGTTCTTTCATGCCTTTGAATATGACTGTGTTATACTATATTATGGAAAATATGAAAATCACAAAGGATGTCTCTAGCTACATTAATCTGCATTTAAAGTTTTGTAAAATTAGAACAAAATATAAATATCATTTATCAGTGTAAAACCAGGCCTTACAACTAACTAAATTCAGTGATATAATACATACATACATGCAGACATACATGCACTTATTTTAATATAACTAAATATAAATATATATGTGTGTGTCTTTCCTTTAAATTTTAATTTTTTGAGTGTTCTGTATACCTTATAACCACATCCAGGAACAGAAAATTTTTCTCATGTGATTCCTGAAGCTGTCAATCAGCACCCTCAATTAAAATCATGGACAAATGCCAAGTGTGTTTTACCAGGCTGTTATTATTTGTCCTGTGTACATTAATTGAACAAAGATGAAATATGTACATCAATATGTGCTAAACACATTTTCAGGTATCTGTGATTTAAAAGAGATACACATCACAATTTTAAAAGCTTTATGTCTTTACAACTCCAATTCACCAAACTCAGTCAACAAACATAGATAGTTAAAGGTAAATCCAGTTTTAAAAAAATTTTTTTTGAAATGATATTTGCATTACAAAGAGCTATTGCATTCAGTCATGAGGTATAATTATGATCACCTGTAAAATTCAATTTCAAAGCAACCTACCAAGTTCAATTTGTTCTGCTTATAAAACTCATGATTGTGGGGCCTTAAAGCATGGTAGACCTGCTAAAGGCCATGCTATTAGAGAAAACTGACTCTCCCTACCTGCAAAGCTGTAGACTGTCAATAGCCCCTCCCTTTTCCACGATGGAGTGTTGACTGGTTTGGTAATATTCAGGCAATCAACTGCTGGAGTTTTATAAGTTCAGGGGTCCTGTCATATTCAGAAGATCTCTGCCCTTATACTCTTTCCAATTCCCCATCTTTGCTGGCCTTTCCCTAGTCTTAAAAGGAGGAGTTTTGATATAGATGTTCTATTTGTGGCTGAGCAACTCACAGATACTTAATCTCTGCACTTTGGCCAGTTATGAGTTTCTGTATTTATCATAGTATTCTATACAAGAAAACTTCCTTATTAAGAGCCAAGAAATGCACAAATATATAAATACAGAGATTAAAAATGTAGACATGTAGAAGTCAGTTTGAAGCTACATTTAGCAAATTATAGTAGGAGGCTCACACCTATGTCTTTAGAGTTTCCCAATCATACGTGTTTTTAGACAGATTTGGAGTAGCAGACATACATAACCTCCTATGTTGTGGGCCTTAAATCTAACCAGAAATCAGTTTTTGTACCCATAACATTCATTGATTAAGAATTAATAGACATTCTTATAACTCATCATCACAGCTGAGTAAGACTATTGATCACTTTCCTTCAGCAGATGGTTTATTTTAATTTTTTTATTTTTAAACATTTTTATTAATGTATGTGTACATTTTTTTGCCTGCATATATATGTATTTGTATGACATGCATGCCTGGTGCCCATAGAAGCCAGAAGACAGTGTTGGATCCCATGAACCTTGAATTACAGAGAGTTTTGGACCAACATGTAGGCTCTAATAATTGAATTCCGGTTCTTTACAAGAACAACAAGTGTTCTTAACTATTAAGTCACTAGACAGCATGATCTGTATCTGTATTATAATGGGTAGCTCAATGGTCAAGACCTTTGTGTTAATATTTCCAACGTTCTTTTGTACGTATATGTGAAAACCTTTTTCTAAATATCCAAGTTATACATTGGGATGAGCCACCATCTATGTTGAAGGAAATCCATTCTACCATTGGAGGAAGAACACATCCCAAGAAGAGTGTCCTTACATATCCATAGGAGTATTATGTGCAGTCTCCACATGCCACTTCCAGTGTTCCTGTCCCATTATGCTTCAAATTATTCAAATATCCCACTTAACGTGTAAGCAATGCTTTGTTGTTTAACCGTCTATGGAATGTTTAAGAACAACATGAGAAAATTATGATACATAGAATAAATCCCTGGATGACTTATTGTCATTCTGTTTGAGTTCTTTGGCAGAATCTTTCCCCTAAAATTCCTTTTCTCCTTGGATATGGACAGAACCTCCACATAAAAACACACAAACAAATTCCCTCTTGGATTCTATATTCTAAGATCTCTAAAGCCAGAAGGATCCCCTGTATTCTAAGAAAGAAAGAAAAAACTAAATAAAGGGGGAAAATCATGTCTAGTTAATGACTTCAAAGATCTAGTTCATTATTAAGCAGAAAGCTTATCATCACCATCATTACTCCCAGATGGAAAACACTCTCCCTGTTTTCATGAAGACTTGCTAATTGGTTGCTTTAAAGAATAGAGATTATGCCCCCAAAAGGAAAGTTCACCTCTATATTTAAATACACAAGAGAATCAAAGTGCACTCTAATTTGAAAATAGTATTTGATTCAGTCCTTATCCATTATGTTGTTATCCAGGCGTTTTGGGCTTTATATCAGAAGAAATAATTTTCATGGTAATACAAATGAAATTTGAAAATGAAAATGTGACATTATATTGCAACAAAAACTCAAAATGTATAAATGCATAAAGCATTTTTAAGTGAGTCAAATTATAGCAGCTTTGCCTAAATAAATTGCCATCAAGTAGCGATAAGAGGAAATGAGTGAGAATATATGAATAAAATCACAGTCCTCTACAAGGAGTTACAAAAGAACTTAAATAATTTAAGATATGATTAATATTTCTGTATTTTCTAGTAAAATTAAGTATAAAGTGATTTCAAGAAAAGCTTATTTAACACTGGAAAAAAGAACACCTACCTAGGACAAAAAAGCTCTTTAAAATCTGTCTGGAATGAATCCAAATAATTAAAAACTCAAGAATATTAGAAAGTAAGTATTGGAGAAAGTTACTCTAATCAAATATAAGCTATAATTTAACCCCAGTCAGTTAAAACTAATATGGTGTTACCATAAAATAGATAAGCAGTTAGCAAATGTTGAGATAGTAAACAAAATAAGATTTATATAAGACAAGACAACTGTCTAAACAGACAGAAAGACAGCTAAACATTGCTATGTTGATGCTTTTACAAGAAATAAGTATGATAGAGTGTTTAGGCACTTCAAAAAATTCCAAACAACTTTCATGTCAGACAGAACATTAGGTAAAATGAAGGGTTGATTATAAAATAAAAATCTTAACAGTAAACAAAAATTTAGCAAAATTTTACATTTACTGTATAGATAAGGCAGTCTTGACAGCAAAATATTTCTGCAAATTAAAAGTATAACATTCCGTAGAAAATTAAACAAAATACACAATTGAAACTATGGAATAATATCAAGTCAGTAATTATTTAAACATATGAAATAAAGAAGTAATATTTTTTAATTGAAAATGTTTTTTTCACAGGATGTATTTTGTATTCTGATTATGGTTTACCCTTCCCCAGCTCTCCACAAATCCTAATCCACATCTTTTTTTTCACTATCTCTCTCATTAGAAAATAAACAGGCATCTGGGCAGTGATGGGGCATGCCTTTAATCCCAGCGCTTGGGAAGCAGAGACAGGTAGATCTCTGTGAGTCTGGCCAGTTTGGTCTACAGAGCTGGTTTCAGGACAGACTCCAAAGCTACAGAGTAACCCTGTCTCAAGCAAAACAAAAGAGCAACATTTTTTTTTAAAAAGAGAAACTTAGAATAAACCAATAATTAAATAATTAAATAATATAAAACAAAAACAAACAACCCGATTACGACAAAGCAAACAAATTAACAGAAAAACAAGGATCCTTTGGCAGAGAGCACAGTACCTTATAGCACCGTGCACACTGGTCTGTAGGAGTGAGGGCTCTAAGGAGGCACCAGTTCCATTATTTATGTGTTCATTGAGTTATGTACATGTTGTCTTTAGTAACTGGGGCTTATCATAAATTTTGAGAACAACCAGTTGACTTGGCAATAGCCAGGGTTGTTTGGCAGTTCCTATGCTCCTATTAGGCCAAAAACTTAATTTGATGGAACCCATTCCCTAAACTGGAGTCTTTATTTGGTGAAAAAGAGATGGCCAGTTGGGGCTTAGTTTTCCCCATTGTTTGGTGATTTCATTTAGATCACTTTCATACATGCACATAGTTTAGGAAACGTCTACATAAACCCCTTTTGGTTCTCCTGTTCCAGCCTTACCCATCCATTCTTTATTATCTATTCTATCTCCCCTATTTTGGATGATCTGCCTTTCTTCTAGTAACTTACTTTATGTCTAACCTCAATAGCCTGTAAGCTGTCTAAATGATGGGGTCCTTCTTCATATCGAAGATTTCATGTTCATGAGGTACCATTTATTAATTTTTGCTCTTACTGCATGTGCTAACTATGTTCTGTTCAGGTAGTCTTTTACTGTGTGAATGTATTTTGTGATGTTTTACTCTTTTGTCTTTTTTTTATTGGGGTTTGGGGCAACGACTCAGTTCCCAAATACACCACACACGGAGGCTTATTCTCAGTTCTAAATTCCTGGCCTTAGCTTGGCTTGTTTCTACTTAGCTTTTCTTAAATTAACCGATCTATCCTTTCCCTTTGGGTTCTTTCCTTTCCCACATGGGTATATCTTTCTTTACCTCTTACGCTGTGCCTGTGAGTTTGGCTAGCCCCCGACATCCTCCTTTCTTTGTTCTCCAAGTCCTTCTTTTTCTCCTTCTGTTTATTCTCTCTGCCTGCCAGCCCTGCCCATCCTTGCTCCTGCCTCGCTATTGGCCGTTCAGCTCTTTATTGGACCATCAGGTATTTTAGACAAGGAAAGAGTCACAGCATCACATAGTTAAACAAATGCTGTATAAACAAAAATCAAACACGTTGGAATAATATTCTTTCACATCAATGAGTTCAGGTCTACTCTCACTTTCTATTGCAACAGAATCTGTATTTAGCCTTATGTTGAGATTGTGTGTGTGTGTGTGTGTGTGTGTGTGTGTGTGTGTGTGTGTGTGTGTGTGTTGAGTTTTGTGCAGGGGAATGAGTATGGTTGTATTTGCATTCTTCTACATTCAGTTTTACATGTTTCATTTTTTTTGAAGATAATTTTTTCAGTCTGCATTTCTGTCTTCTGTACCCAAAATCAGGTATACATGGATAAATGAATCATATCTGGGTGTTCCATTTGACTCCATTGAAAAATTGAGTCCCTTTATCACGCCAACAATACCTTTTTTGGTTTTTAATCACAATAGCCATGTAAAACAATTTGAGGCAGAGAATGGTGATAACCCCAGCATTCTTATATTATTCAGGGTTGTTTTAGCTATTCTGAGTTTTCTGCATTTCCATGTGAAACAGAATTGTTTCAAGACTGGTGAAGTATTGTGTTAGAATTATATTGGGAAATGCATTGAATCTGTAGATTGCTTTAGGTAGTGATTGGAGATGTCATTCTGTATATGTTTCTCTGGTTTAATGAATAAAGCACTGTTGGCCAATAGGAAAGCAAGATAGGTGGGGCTAGGACAAGGAGGAGAGAGGAAGAGGAAGGAGGAGTCAAGATGGAAGTCGATAGAGAAAAACACCAGCGGCCTCTCTCTCTCTCTGGTAAGATAAGACCACGTGGGGATTAATAGAAATGGGTTAATACTTAAGACAGAGCTAGCTGATAAGAAACAAGTAACTGGCCAACATCATTATATCAAATACAGAGTCTCTGTGTGTTAATTGGAGCTTGCGAGGCAGCGGGACCAGACCAGCAGCAGGAGGAAAAACCTTATTCCTTACAGGGTAGAATGACCTTTTTTTTTTTTTTTTTTTTTTTTTTTTTTTACTATATTAATCCTGGTGATCCATGTGCATCTTCTAGTATTGTCTTCAAATTCTTTCTTCAACGTTATGAAGTTTTTCTTATACATGTCTTTCACCTGCTTGGATAGAGTTATCCAATCCATTTTATGTTTATTGAGGCTACTGTGAAAGGTATTGTTTTTTTTCTTCAGTCCATTTGTCATTTGTATATAAGAAGGCTACTAATTTTTATGTATTAATTTCATATCTTGTTACTTTGCTGAAAATATTTATCAGCTGTACGAGTTTCCTGGTGGAATTTCTAGGGTCTCAGTGGGTACAATCATAGTGTTTGTAAAACATATTTCATTTCTTCCTATCCCATTTGTATCACCGTTATTTCCTTCGGATGTATTAATGTTCTAACAAAGACTTCAAGTACTGCACTGAATAGGAATGGAGGGGTAACCTAGTCTTATTTCTGATTTTAATGGAACTTTTGTGAGCTTTTCTTCATTTAGGTTGATGTTGGCTGTGGGATTGTTTAAACTGTCCTTATTATGTTGAGGTTTGTCCCTGTATCATAGTTTGCCAGGATTTTTATCATGAAGGGATGTTGTTTCTTGTTAAAGGCCTTTTCTACATCTAATGAGGTGATTATGTTGGTTTTGTGTCTCAATCTATGTACAATTGCAAATTTACATATGTTGGACAATCTCTGATGCTCTGGTATGAAAATTATGTGATCATGATGGATGATCCTTTTTCAGTGCTTTTGGATTCAGTTTGAAAGTATTTTGTTGAAAATGTTGGCTTTGATGTTCATACAAGAAAGTGGTTTGTAATTTTATTTTTATATTTTGTCTTTATGTGGTTTGGATATCACTGTAATTAGAGCTTTGCAAAGAGAAAGTGGGTGATATTCCTTTTATTTATTTATTTATTTATGGAATAATTTGAGAAGTATTGGCATTAATTCTTCTTTGAATTAATTCTTCATTGAAACTATTCTGGCCTAGGCTTCTTTAGGTTGGGAGACCACACCTCTATTTCACTAAGGCTTAAATGTATGTTTAAATTGTTTATTTGGTCTTGATTTAACTTTGGTAGGTGATACTTTAATTTGGTGGAGTATAGCTTTTCAAAGTCCAGACCCTTCCTTCCCACAGTTTGCACTAAGAATTCTAACAGTAGTCCAATGGGTGTGCTGTATAGTGGTCTTTTCCTTGAAACTTTTAACATTCTTTCTTTGGTCTGTACATGTAATGCTTTGATTATTATGTAATTTTTGGAATTTCTTTTTTGGTCCAGACTATTTGGTGGTTCTGTATACTTTTTGTACCTGGATAGGCTTTTCCTTCTTTAGGTTAGAGAAATTTTGTTCCTTGAGTTTGTTGAGAATATTTTCTGTTCCTTGACCCTGTTTTTTTCCCCCCTCTGTTCTTATTCCTCATTAATTCAGTCTTTTTCATAGGTTCCTACATTTTTGAGTGCTGGGTTATGTTTAGATTAACATTTTCATTAACTGGGGTATCCATTTTTTCTGTCTTGTTCTCAATGGCTGTTGTTCTCTCTTCCATCTCTTTTACTGTGTGAATGAGTCTTGCAGTTGAGGACCCTGTTTGAGTTCCTAAATTTTTCATTTCCGGTTCCCCTCAGTTTGTATTTTCTTTATTGATTCTATTTCAACTTTCATGTTTTGAATAGTTTTCTCCATTCTGTTTGTGTTTTCATAGCTATCATTAATAGATTTATTCATAACATCTTTAAGGTCATTGATTATATTAATAATAGTTATTTTGATGATTCAGCTCACTGTAGTAGGGTTGCTGGTTTTTAGCAGAGATTATTGTACCATATATTATTGATTGTGTTTTTATGCTGGAATCTAGGCACCTGTATGTGGCATGAATGTAATTATAGGTGTTGATATTTGGTCTTGTATCTCTTTTATGGATTTTCCGTGTCTCAGTTTCTGTTGCCGTATTTGAATTAAGGAGTGTGTGCTAGGTATGGGTTGCCTGAAAGGAAGTGTTACTGAGTCTCTGCCAGTTGGAACCATTGGAGATATTTGGGTAGAACTGAATGTGGGAATGGGGATGAGATAGAAGAGCAGGGGCTTAAAAACATCTACAGGAGGGAGGAATGCCAGCTTGAATAGGAAGTTCTGACATTTAGGCTGGTATGGTTAGCAGTTCCCCAGGAAGAGAGTGGCTTACGTGTTGGCCACAGAGACAGAATGATGGAGTGATGAAAGAATATTGATTCCCTGGCAGTTTGGCCAGTGTCTTCCTAGAGAAAGACTGCCCTGGGTGTTGGTGAGTAAGATAAAGCAAAGAAGTAACTTTTAAAATGAAAAGTCACAAAATTGTAGTTTTATAAAAATAAGATCCCAACAGAGAACCAAATTCTTGCAAGTTTTCTGGAAGCCTGCATTTAAAAGCAGCAATGTACCCACTTGAAAGGATTTAAATCGACAAAGTAAACTTCAAGGTAGAGAAATATATTTACTCATTGATAACAGGTACTTCAAATCACTTTATACATGGTGTGGAGATAAGGTTGAAGCTTATAGCCATTTACCAGTCAGCCACAGACACTCCTTACAGTCCAGAGATTAATGGACAATATTAAGTGATTTCATCTTTCAAATGCTGAAATGGGCATACTCAGAATTAAAATTAGAAGTTGATTTTGGAACAATGTAAAATAGATTAGAAGTGGAGACAAGGAAGACAAGAATTTCAACAATACTTGGTAGCATATATCATCAGCAATAGTGGCTTAGCTTGGATTCTGTCTTATATAAAGCAAATGGACAGGATGAATTACAAATGTAGATTTGGATAAAGAATAAGATTTTCACATAAAAAAGAATGAAAATATGCAGTAGTTTTTGCTTGTTGGAATTGAGCACCACTGATATCAAACCCAAGCCATTTTAGCTAAAATTATCACCTGATATTTTATATTTTCATGTGTGAGCAGGCAGATGATGTGGAAAAAAACATCATCAGTAGCTTAAGAGCAGCAAGACTTTCAGAAGGCTGTCCTTCTCAAAACATTTGCTGCCCCCAGATCCTCCCCTCTGGTGCCTTTCCTCAGAAGAATACCCAGAACCTCTCTTCAGGCACTTTTCAGACACTGTCTATTATGATGTGTTTCTAATGACTTTCAGAAATGAGTTCTTCGGGAGAAGGGAGAAGAAGTTTGTAAAACACTACCTCTTCCTTAGTTCTTGATTTCCTAGAGATATAAAGGACTAACAAGAATTTTCCCTCGGATTATTACATAGATTGTATATTCTCTTCTTAAAGAAAACAGAGGTCAGGCTTCCTTAAGTATTTATGCATATCTGAAAATAATAGTTCACATGCATCAGAACCTAGCTTCTGCATACATGTCACAGCCTGAACTGTGAATCCCTGTAGTTAACATGATGGATTCCTAACTCAGACCCTCACCACGCCTGTTCTTTTGAAACTCTAACTAGTCCAGTTGAAGTCATTCTAATGGGGCTTAATATAGCATGAATGTTTTCCTCATGTACAGACACACTTCAGATCTAGACATATACACACAATGTGAGCATCCCAGGAAGATGAAGGCAGAGATACTGAACCACAAGTTCTCCCCAGATGGAAGGAAATGACTACAAAAGGAAGAAGAGAAATGAGATACATTCCCCTTCCGTCCTCCCAGAGGGAATTCTTGAAAATGAAGCATTAAAACTTTGAATAGGACTAATGAGCTGTAGAATTTACAACCTATACTGTAGCACCAATTCTGAACTCAGTCTACAGCCAGGCGATCTGCTGTACTGACTCAACAATCCTTAGAATAGCTAAGGCATTTAAATAAATCCCAAATTCCTTAAAATAGTTACTGTAAGGTCATGAGGTAGGTGCATACAGTATGACAGATGGGTAGATTATATTCATCCTAATGGTTCAGTTCCCTTAGAAAACTTTGAATAATGTAGATGCATTAAATTGCTGGCTGCTGATGAAGCTATAACACACACACACACACACACACACACACAGAGAGAGAGAGAGAGAGAGAGAGAGAGAGAGAGAGAGAGAGTTTTCTGCAACTTATCTAGGCTTTGTTGTTATTAAATGACAATATTGTCATTCATGTTTCTCTCTTTATAGTCCTTTGTATTTGGAAGTATAACTTTCAGTCACTGAAATCATCTGCCATTATTACCCTTGCTAGTCTTTCGGTATGTTGAGGGAAAAAAAAAAGTCAGTTGCATTTATTTTGGAATACACAGTTTTAGTGATGTAGTTGGAGTACCCTGGAAAATATTTTGGTCAAACAAGTAAGATCATTAAAGTTAGTCCTCCTGTGAACTCCTACCTGATCTTCACACAAGCAAAGGGATTCTCCCATAGAGTACAGTTAATCATAACTTTCCTTCAGTGCAGCTTCAGAGGAGACATCAATGTCACTCATAGAGTGAGTTCACCTCTGAGAATTCCAAATCCACTTAGGAAAAAAATCCCTTTTATATATCTAAAAATTAAGATTTGGATCTTATCAACTTCTAAACTAAAATAAGAATCATTTCCTTATTACAAAGCCTCTGGCCCTCTAAGCCTGCACCTTCATAGCTGTACACTCAGTTGAAGATTCTCAGTCTACGAATTGACTTTTAAGGCACAAGTTCAGTTACAGAGAAACAAACCTTTCAGAATACACACAAAAAAGAACTCAGTGTAGCTGCAAGCATAAATAACTTTATGCTAAATTCAATTAGGAAACATAAATGAGTCCATGTATGAAGACTTGCATATTGTCTCCCATGCCTTTAAAATGTATTTTTAACCATATTTTCACTTTTCAAATCATCTTTTCTGCTTGCTGTTGTACATGTGAGTCTAATGCACAAAGCTGACTCCAGGGACACTTTGTTTAAAGGAAGAAAGTGAAACTCTTCTCCAAATCAGGCTCTGGGTGTTCTCACAACAGAAACAGTAATGAGGGATTCAAACCAGGCAATACTCTACTTCTACCTGTGCCAATTCCTCCCGAAAATGCAACCTTTAAAAAATAAAAACTCACCTGCTGCAAAACAAGTACCATAACAGAGAAGACGGTTCGCCTGTGAGATTGAAGTTCACAAGCATAAAATGATGAACTCCACCTTCAAAAGGTGGAGGGAACACATGTACACAGTAGAGCTTATTTCTACTTCTAAATGCCCGGGGAAATCTACCAGCAGCTGCAAAAAAAAAAAAAAAAAAAAAAAAAACAAACAAACAAAGCTTAAATAAGTGTCTGAGATTTCTGGCTCATGCAAAAGATGACAACCTGGTATGCAGAATCTTTCCCTCTGCACTGCCTAAAGATGCCTCGATGGAAAAGAAAGCACAGGGAAGAGAGTAATTATAGAGAATGAGTGAGAGAAACCCCTGAAGATAAGAGGCAGGTGTGCCCCAGTGTAGAAGGCATGCAGCTCAGGGGAGATGGAGTGAGCTTTGGCGCTTTGGAAGAGAGGCAGGCAATTTAGAGAGCACTATTATTTCTGCTCATTTCCCCCGTTTCTTCCTTGCCCTCACACCACTGAGCACAGACAAACAACAGCTGCAGTTGAGAACCTCAGACAGCCAGGCAAGATCAGAGTTATGCCAAGACTGCTGGGTGGAAAGAGTCTAAAAACAAGTGCCAGCTGATTATCAGAATGGAAGCATCTTCTCCTTCTTCAAACTCACATTCTGAGAAGCAGACGAAGTTAGTCAAGGAGGAAGGATGGGAAGTGGAGCACTAGCTGGGGATGTGTGTTCTACACCCATCCAACTCCACATTACATGCAGAGGCTGAAAACAAAGAGACAAGGGATGCCAACTAATGAGGAAAGCTTTAACTTCTCCAGAAGCTACCTCACTTTTTCTAGGACTCAGGATTGGTGATACTTGTAATTGAGAGTAGGTTTAAATGCTTCATAAAGAAAGTTTTTGATAAGAGAAAGTCAAAGATTGTAATTGAGGGTAGGTTTAAATGCTTGGTAAAGAAAGCCTTTTGATAAGAAAAGGTCAAAATAGCTCAATATTTCAAAGATACACAAGAGCTAAGCAACAAATATTAAATAATAACTCATCATAAACATTGCCTTGAGACAGGGAAAGAATAAAGGAGAACAAGAAAAGAGATGTCATAATAGAGGGAGCCATTATAGATTTAAGGAGAAATCTGGCACTGGGAAATGCCCAGAGATCTACAAGGATGAACCCAATTAACACTCTAAGCGATGGCAGAGAGGCTACCTTAAATGCCCTTCCCGGATAAGAGATTGATGACTACCTTATATGCCACCCTAGAGCTTTCATCTAGTAGCTGATGGAAGCAGAAGCAGACACCCACAGCTAGACACTAGCCAAATTCCTGGGAAGCAGTTACAAAGAGGGAGGAGTGATGAACAAAGGGGTCAAGACCAGACTGGAGAAATCCACAGAATCAGCTAACCTGAACAAGGGGGAAGTCATGCACCCTAGTCTGATAGCTGGAAAACCAGTATAGGACTGACACAGACCTCCTAAATAAGGGTGTTAGTTAGGAGGACTAGGCAGTCTATGGTACTTCTAGTAATGGATCAGTATTTATCCCTAGTATATGAATGGACTTTGGGAGCCCATTCCACATAGAGGGACACTCCCTCAGCCTAGACACATGGGGGCAGAGCCTAGACCCTGCACAAAATGATATGACAGACTTAGAAGACTCACCGTGGAAGGCCTCATCCTCCCTGGGGAGCGGAAAGTTGACAGGCTGGGGTTTGGCAGGGGTGAAAGGGAAGGATGGGAGGGCGAGAGAACTGGGATTGACATGTAAAGCAACCTTGTTTCAAATGTACATAAAAAAACTGATAAAAAAAAGAATCTATAAACTAAATACAAAATAAAATTAATTGATCATAAGAAATAGGTGGTTAGCCATGGTTATCCTTGAATGATTTTCTGATTTATTGTTAGCCTTGGATAAATTGTGTGTTACTCTGCCTAATAACGATGATGTCATTTGTTCTATCTGGGTTTGCTTCAGTGATCACAACCTCAGAGAAGAAATGTTTTATCCTGGATAAAAAGCCTTGCTTGAAAGCTGAAAAGTACACTCAGGTTCAAACTGCTTGTTTCTGCTTGTCACAGCTGAAACCTTGCCCACCTGGTCTTCGAGAACCCTCATCCTAGGGAACCCTCATCCCAGGGACCGCCATACCCTGCCGGAGTGGTCCTTGGCAGTGGATCTCTGTAACAATCTCTATCTGCTTAGAAAGATGCTTCTCCGATATTGTATTCTTTTACTCTGAGTAGAAGTCCTTGGCCTGTGATTATTTATTTAACTGCTGGGTTTGTTTTATCTTCCTCTTGTCTTCTCTTCTCAGTAGAGAGAAGACTCCTGGATAAATAAGGAACCTATGGTGGTACCTAAGGCCGATAACAACAGGCAGTATGAATTCATCTGACTATGCTGATGTCACACATGTAATACATTTTTTCCAAATACGACAACTACCTTCATTTTTCAGGTTAGCTCTTGATATCTTTAGGGGTCCTTTGCAGTACAGTACAGTATTTACTAACATTCAAAGAAATTATTTTAAATATATTTTGATATTTGATCACCACCCCCAAAAAAGAAAGAGAAGTGGGTGATAGGAAACTAGTAAGAAACTACCAAATAAACCTAATTGATAGTCTGAGATTGACTTCAGAATATACATCATCATGAAAGACTAACAACTGATATAACTTTATAAGAAATAATTCACAATATATCGAAACAAGTTAAGGGATGAAATGTTTCTTCAGCACCCTGATACAGTGTAGGCCACAGGTGTATTACTGTCTTCCCTCTCATATCTTTAATCAAACAAGATCTAGCCAGGTTTTTTTTTTTCATATTCTTGCAATTCCTCTTCTCATTACTTGCTAATTTTTTCTGTACACAATGCTGCTCATACCCTACATGCTATATATTTTTTATTAAATTTTTAAATATCTATACACTACCAGCCCCCAAAAAGTGAGATGCTCAAGTATAGTTTATTTTGTAAGTTTTGATAATTTGCTAATTATTCAGCACTTACAGAGTAACTCAACAAAACTAAAAGATCTATAAAGAGTGCAAGGGAGTCTTTCACTGGGAATTGTTATGCAAGGCTGCAGTTTCAATGTTTAGGACCCTGAGACAGAAGAGTGGAAGGCCCAAAGGAAGCCATAACTACCCAGTGAGATGCAATGTGGATCTACAGTAGGGAAATCGAAGCATAGTTTGAATAATTTTGAGTATGTAGACCATAAACAATTTAGCATCACTGTGACACTATAAAATTTTAGATAGGGAAATATCAATGCTCTCACCGCAAATTTTATCAATCAAAGAAATGAAAAGCAATCAACTATGTAGAAGGTTAAAATAGCAGTATGCATACACAATTCCCTTCTCGATAATTATTTATTGAGGATACAATAATGCCCAAGTCTACAAAGGTAGTAATATTAGATATATTGTGTTCACCTGGCAAGAATTACCAGAAGTTAAGAATAGATAAGTAAGTACTAAAAATGTAGTTTTGGAGCAGTGAAACTACTTCATGCACCCCACACATCTGCTTCATTATTATAACAATAATGACAGGATAAAGTACTGTCTTAGAGTTTCAATTTGCTGTGATAAAAGACACAACCAAAGACACTCCAGGAGGAACGGATTTATTTGGCTTATGATTCCAAATCTCTGTTTGTCACTAACAAAGTCAGGACAGGCCCTCACTCACACAGGGCAGGAACCTGGAGGCAGGAGCTCATGCAGAGACCATGGAGAAGTGTTGTACTATCTGCTCCTCAGAGCTTGTTTCCTTTGCTTTCGTCCACACTCCCAATGAGCAGGCCCTGCTCCACCAATGAAGAAAATGCTCTGCAAGCTTGCCTATCATCCGATGTTATGGAGGCATTGTCACAATTTAAGCTCCCTCCCCTTCAGTGACTGTAGCTTGGGTCAAGCTGACACACAGTCAGGCAGCATAAATACACATATGAATTGCTTTGGGTAAAATCTATGTAGTAATTTGCCCAGGGAAATACCTGAGTTTATTAAATAATATATTTTCCAAAAACTGATGCCAGAATTAAGCAACAACAACAACAACAACAACAAAAAATGCTTAACATAAAAAAATTGAAGTATCACAAATTTCCCTGATTCTCACAATCATTTTAAATACTTTATGGTGTATATGGTTTTTAAAGGTGATTTTGATACATGTACAGAATCAGAAATTTTCATATGCAGTGCATTCTAGAAAACGTGCAGAGAAGGAATAACTAAGAGCTGTGGAAGAAATTTGAGAAGAAGAGCAAGAACCTGACACACAGATTTAATACCAGGTTAAAGTATAATTTAAACAGCAAAATCAAAATAAACCTTAAAAATAACTAAGCTTTTTTTTCCATTCACAGAAGTGAAAATGCCAAGTACAATTTTAGCTGCACAACTCTGAAAGAGTATAAAAAATAATTCACCACAAGATATTGTTAGTATTTGAACCTAAAATTGTTCCTGAAGTCTCATGGATTTTGAAGGAATTAATTAAAGTAAATTGGTTATATGGCCAGATACTTAGCTTCTCCCCAAGACCAGAAAACAGGCTTTATAAGTTATAACGATGTAAATTATAGCAGTCCACTTAAAAGTGCATTACAATAACCCTTTAGAATGAATAAGGACAATAGCTCTGTAGGTGCTAAATTGTTTTATTTTTTTACATTTCTTGGTTCTGTTATGTCATCCTTTTTTTTGTTATTTTATTTTTTTCTTATTTTATATATCGATCCTAATTCCTTCTCCCTTCCATCCTCCCATGCCCCCTGACAGCCCCTCTCCATCCCATCCCCCAGGAAGGGTGCGGATTGCCAGGAAGAATCATCAAAATCTGTCAAGTCATTTGGAGTAGGGCCCAGGCCCTCTCTCCTGTCTCTAGGCATCCCTCCATGGGGAATGGACTCCCAAAGTCCTCTTGTGCACCCTGGATACATCCTGGTTCCACTATGTGATTCTTAGTGAAAGATAAGGTGGATGCATTTCTAAGATGACATTAGCAAGAAGCTACAGCAAATGTCTCTGTGAGGGGGTATATTTAAAAAATTCCAGATATTCTGAACTACTCTCACTATCTTCTAAAACCCTACAGCTCTAAGGTAAGCTGTCTTCAAGCTTGTTTGGGATGAGTAAAACATAAATATTTTATTTGCTATTGTGGGGAAATAAGAAGAATAAATGCTAATAATGACAGAACAATAATATAAATGTGACGGGAGATATCATTCTGTGAATATGTTTCTCTTTTTGGTTAATGAATAAAGCACTGTTGGCAAATAGGAAGGCAAGATGGGTGGGACTAGGAGACAAGAAGGATTCTGGGAGTTGTAGTAGGAGATTCAAGATGTAGAGTTGAGAAAAGAAGAGGTCTGGGCCCTTTTTCTTAGATTAATAGAAATGGGTTATTATTTAAGACAAAGCTAGCCGATAAGAAACTAGTACCTGGCCAACAACTTTATATCTAATACAACATCTCTGTGTGTTATTTGGGGCTGACACAGCTGTGGGACCAGACTGGCAGGAAAACTGTTCTTGTAACATAAAATTATTTTACTACTGCAGATGATACTAACCCATGGATAATCTCTTTCTTGAAACTTGTTGTACTTGTCCTTATATCAACAGTTTTTCAAATCACTAATTACCAAAATGCCCAAATCTGATTTAATGTAATAAGAATTCTGCTTTGAAATATTGTAATATAAATATTTCTATGTTTTTATTTAAGATCAGATGGTAAAGTTGAAGTTACAAAACAAAACATAAAACAACTTTGTGTTACGATTTAAGGCTTAACCAAGCATAAACTCTCTCAGGTGCCTTGTATTACTGATCAAATAATATTTGAGTTTTAAAATTTTAAAAAGATTATAATTTAGAGTCATGGGTTTCAGTAGTGTTTTCTAGAGAAAAGAGGCTGAAAGAAATGAATAAAAACCACTGTGAAAAAAGTGTGTTTTTTCAGATAAAAATAAATAAGCTCTAGAAAGATAAGGCATATCTCACACACTGTATTTGAGATTAATAATACAGCATATACTTGAAATTTAATATGCTCTATTAATGGCTCTTAGATGTTCTTTCTCTCCACAGAAAAGAGGTTAGTGATGTGAGGCAATGGCATGTTACTTATCTTGACTGTGGGAATGACTATGCAAGCTTAACTTAGTTCATCACAACATACAATACACCCTACATACATGCACCATTTTAATTTATCGGCACTACCCTAATACATTTGGAATACTTTAGAATAGATTTTGAATTATGAACAGCTCCTCTTGAACTTTGAGATGTTTGTTTGTTCACCCTTTGGCAAAAGAAATCCAACACGCTGAGTTTGTCTGATGATTGTACCAGGAGAATTGCCTCTGAATCTCAAGCTGTTCAAACTACTCAATAGCATTCAGGGTAATCACTGCTAGCGAGGCACTGAGATGGCTCCTAGTCCAGTAAACAGTGTTCAGAACTGATGCCTTGCTCTGGAAGGCAGTTCCTGACACATAAATTGTAGGTGCCATAAAAATGTTTGACAGGGGTTGTGAAATTGATAGGCGATTACTACTGAAAGAATGATTGACAGCAAAACAATGCAAAACATCTCTGGCTGGGGGAGATGTAGCCCATAGGGGACTGTGCTTTCAACTGTGAGGAATAGTTTGTATTTGAATGAAGGGAAAGTGCTGTTAGCTTATAGAGTCTTCCTAAAACGCCCGTAAGAAGAAAGAATAAAGAAGATGTGCTCCATATATTGAGAAATAAAAGTGACCTGGATTCTGCTTCGTGGGTGTAGTGATGATCATAATGATTAGTAGTTTGTATGAAAAATAGAGATTACTTTATCTCAGAATATACCCAAAGAGTCACAAACTCGAGCATGAAGCCCTGGTCTCATCACTTTAAAAAAGTCCTATAGATATTTTCATAAATAGCTCTATTTGGCAGTCACAATTAAGAAATGAGTACAGAGTATTTTTACTATCTCTATTTCATCTGTGTCATTGATTCATATTAATATATATTTTTACTATAATGCTATTTTTATCCTATTGGTGGGTTATGATTTTAGTGTCTAAAAAGGTCAAGAAGTATCACTTTCTTTTTTTATTAAATTGATACATTATACCTCATCTAAAGTAAGGTGCTTTGTCTCTATTATCAAGATTTTAGATTTTTTTTAATCTCCCTATATTCTGCTATTAAATATTTGGTCTTTGTGTTATATACTTTCCATCTGTGACCATGCCCAGAACTTCTAGTCAAGGATACATTTGCCTGGGAGTAGAATGGGATGGGCTTCAGTTTCATTATTTTTGTTGATAGAAGTAATCCAAGAGTGAAAGTTGATAATAGAATTAACTGAGCAATTCCAGCTTTAATAAGACTTTCCATGACATTAGGAGTACCAGAAGCCAGGTACAAGATCAAAAAGCATAGCAGGAATATGAAATGAATGACTGTCTTTTCTAGTTTCAGTAAGTAAGCCACTTGGATGGATGTAAACTCAAGGATTGGGGACCTTTCCTTCAATTTCCTATTGGAAAAGGTGAGACTGTGAAAACTTCGGGGTATTGCTATGTCTATCCTGTGAAAATTTATGTTTGTGTAGTGTGTGTGTGTGATAGTATAGAGGAAGAGGCAGATAGATTATAGAACTTTGCTTTTTTTTTTTTTTTTTGTTTCCACAATATGTAAAACAGACTGGGTGTATCAGCCATCTGTTCATTATCCCTGTGACTATTGTGTATACATCGGGACATCCATTTCAATTACTTTGAAAATCAATAGTTCTTTGGTCTTTAATGAAATAAATGATAAAAAGTAACGTAGATGAATTTGTACTTTTAAAAGACATATGATGTGATTGAATAAGAATGTACACTTTGTTTTTGTTGTTGTTGTTAACCTTAATTATTTAACTAAATGGTCATTCTATTGGTTGAGGTGAGTCAACTGATAATAATTAAACAAAAACAAATTTAGAGAAGTAGATTGTGAGAAAAAGTTAAGTCTTGAAACTAATCATTTAGGTTGATGACACATATCAAATATTTATCAAAAAATGGGATTTTAGTTTTGAATCTCATAGTATGATTTCTACAGAGACTAAAAATTTAGAATCCATTTAATTTCCCAAGAGTGATATTGATACATACTGATGAAATTGTTCTTGAGGACAGCAAGCAGCTAGGAGCATGAAGAATGGTAATGGGGAGTGATTTACCCTGAAGTCCAGGGAATAGTTTTCTTCATTATGCTGAATGAAACAAACCAGGATTAGAAGGAACTGCATAATTCCAAGTCTGAAACTCTTTATTGAGTTTGAGAACAGTGTGCTGAACACCACAAAAAAACAAAACTGGATGTATAGTATACTCAGTGACTATAGTTAATGATAAAGTATTGCCTTCTTGAAAATTGAGTGTATAAGTGCTTTCACTTAGCAAATGCCCAGTGAGGGAAGGAAGCCATGTGTTATTTAGGTAAATTTAACTTTTCACAATGCATACACACTTCACAACATGTTGTACAATATATTTTAAAAAGTAATGGTATTTATTAATTATACATTTCAATGAAGCTAACTTTGAAGCCCAAGTATGGAATTCAATGTTTGCATTAAATTCACTACTTTGTTGAAATGTTAAACGCTAACAACTAGTGGTGAAGAATTCTATTAAAGATGCATTTGTTTATTTCGTATGCCATTTATTTTATTGAGACAATCTCCAATGTTCCTTTCACTTTTCTAACTTTCACAAGAAAAATAAAAGGGGGGGGGGAACCATTCTGAGTTCCTCCCTGCCGGATCTGGGCCTCTGCTGGAGGTGAGTCTGGGACCAGTTCGGGTTGAATCCTCCCGCACACATAACCCTTCCCTGGGACCTCCCTGGATTGGCCCGAATCTCACTCCCCCTTCCCCCGTGTACTGTCCCCAGCAAGAGCTCTCCTTTTGCTCTGATACACACACACAGCCATGAAGAGTCTGCCTTTACCCCACCCTGTGCCATACCCTGCCCACTGCCCCACCACTCTGGTTGAGCACTGCAACAGCTGACCCACCACTCTGGTTGAGCACTGCAACAGAGGGTGGGTCCAACAATCCCACCACCTTCGGGGAACTTCCTGGAGCTGCTCTGAGCATAATAGACCCACCTATCCACGTGGGACCACCTTAAATCCGCACTGCCTGAAGTCTGACCCCCCCACCTGACCTCTGTCCCCGGACAGAGATCCAGCTATCTCTGTCCACAGGACCATCCTGAGTCCCTGCCTGCTGGATTTTGACACCCATCACTAGGCCTCTGCTGGAGCCTGAACTTTGATCCCCATTGCCAGGCCCCTGCCTGAGGAAAATGGGAATCTGTCTACCACCCGGCAATCCCACTCTTAGGCATAAACCCAAATGATCCACATCCATGCAGGAAAGACTTGTGTTCAACGATGTTCATAGCAGCATTGTTTGTAACAGCAAGAACTGGAAGCAACCTAGATGCCCCTCAAAGGAAGAATGGATAAAGATGTGGCACATCTACACAATGGAATATTACTCTGCGTGGGGGTGGGGGGCGACCAACAACAGTGGAATCTTGAAATTCCCAGGCAAGTGGAAGGAACTTGAACAAACCATCCTGAATGAGGTAACCCAGTCACAAAAAGAGGAATATGATATGCACTCGCTCATATATGGATTTTAGACATAGAGCAAAGGATCATTAGCCTGTAATTCACACCACCAGAGAAACTAGTATACAGGGAGGATTCTAAGAGATTCATGTAAGGTTCCTTACAGAAGGGGAAAGGGACAAGATCTCCTGAGTTTATGGGGAGTGGAAAGGTGCAGTGAGTCAGGAGGGAATTAGGAGAAAGAGAATGGGAAGAGAGGAAAGCACATGGGACTAAGAAGATTTAGTCAGGGGAGAAATAGACCAGAGAAGAGAGAGAGAGAGAGAGAGAGAGAGAGAGAGAGAGAGAGAGAGAGAGAGAGAGAGAGAGAGAGAGAGAGAGAGCATAAAAGAGGGAGCCATTATAGGTTTGAAGAGAAAACTGAACCTAGAGAAATGTCCCGAGACCTACAAGACTGACTCCAACTAACAATTTGAGCAACGGTGGTAAGGCTACCATAAATGCCCTTCCCTGATAATGAGATGGACAACTAACTTATCCTCTGTCATAGAGCCTTCATCCAGTAGCTGATGGAAAAGAAACAGAAGCAGACATCCACAACTAAACACTGAGCAGAACTGGAATGTAGATGCAGAGAGGGAGGACAAGACCAGGCTACAGAAACACATAGAGACAGCTGACCTGAACAAGGAGGAGCTAATGGTTCCCCCAGACTGATAGCTGGGAATTCAGCATGGGACCTACTCAGACCCCCTGATCATGGGTCTCAGTTAGAAGGCATGAGCAGTCTAAAGGACCTTAGACAGTGGAACCAGGTTATATCCCTGGGGCACAAAAGGACTTGGCGAGCACATCACCCCATGGAGGGATACTCCCTGCTCCAAATGACTTGACAGATTTACATGACCCCCTCCTGGAAGGCATCGCCCTACATGTGGAGTTGGGGGGAGGGATGGGAGGTTAGGGTGGTGGGGTGCATGAGACAAGGGAAGAGGGAGAGAGGGAAGAAGGGAGGGAGGGAACTGGAATCGATATTTAAAATAAAAATAAAAAGGGAGGGAGGGAGGAAGGGAGAGGGAATTGGAAACTATATGTAAAATAAAAATAAAAAGGAAAAAAAGTACTATAAAAGAAAACGAAAAACAGGTTGGGTTATGTGTCTGTAGGACTGTGGGTCCTGATCATTGGGATTTTGTCTTCTTTATTATTTTGTTTCGTGCTATGTAAAAGTAAATAGTCTTCAAACTCCTGCTATATCTAAATGTAATATATGCATATAAAAAGCACAGAAAGATGTTTTAAGGGAAGGTAGAACTCTTTGAATGTGGGTTAGGGCAAAGAACAGAACGTCAACAGGAACTTTTCAAGTTGAACTTCTGATTTGTTGTTGCATAAAAACAGTTATTGATTTGCAATCACTCCCATGACAAAAATTACATCCTATATGTGAATTATTTAACTGAACTGTGATAGGCTTAAAATATTAAATGTGACTTTCTTGTTGAGAACGGGAAGTATGATGTCATTGAGCATTCCACTTACTGTGTCTGTATGTTGTATTCTGCAGAAACAGACTGTTGTCAACTAATGTCTGGCAGAATGTATGTGTTTAAGAAACCAATAAAAAAAATCTTCTGTTTCTTGTGGAGAATTTATCACGATCCATCTCATAGCAATGGTTCTTACAGTACTGTGTGTTTCAGAAATGTCAGGAAAAGCCACATTAGGTGTGTATTAGTGTTAGAAATGGTGATGGAATGCCAGCCAGCCTTTCATGCAGGGGAAGGCGTGATGAGTAACCCCTCAGCAAATAGTAATGCCATTGATAAACTGGCCAACACGTGCACTGGTACGTTCATCATTATATTAGAATCTGATGTACTTGACTGATGGAAATTCCTTTGAAATGGGTAAAAATTCATAGATGTTAGCTTAAAAATTTCATTTTTATAGCCATTTTCTTGCATCATGCACTGTGAATTATAAACACATTTCTTAAAGTGGCATTCAATATGTAAAAGAACCATATTGATCACTAAAAGAATGTTTTTCTTCCATACTTAAAGTCCCCACATCTGTAACATGTTCGTCAATATAATGGGTGATAAGTGGTCCATGAATGAATAAATAAATTTCATTAAATCATACCTCAAATTGTAATATTTTTATTCCATATTGATCCAAATAGCTAATACTTTAGACAGGGAAAATCTAATATGCTGGCAGGCAGAAAAATCTGTTCATCATTTATCACAGAGACTGTGGCAATGTCTTGGGGTTAATCCTTAAATCTTAGTTCTTCATGCTGTTTCAATTCTGAACTTGTAGGAGAGACACTCGAGAGTCTGAGTTTCTCAGCCTCTGCTCTATCATCCTTTAATGTTTATTTATTTATTTATTTATTTGTTTTTTGCTGTTGTTATCATCACCTCATCTTTACTTAGAAGATAAGAGAGAACTCCTTTTACTGTTATAATATAAAAGATGGAGAGGGTTATCAATTTTGATGCTGAGTGTCCTATTGAAGTAATTATGAATCATCTGGGTTTAATGATCAACCCAGAAGACTAAAGAAGTGTATCTATAGATCTGTTGTACATGTGGCACATTGGCCCTTTTCTAGGATATTTTTCACTCTTTATGCGCTGTATGTGTGTCATAGTGATAAACCATAGCAACACTGGGTTTTCCTTTTGGTATCTAAGAAGTGTCAAAAATTCTATCACGTGACAGATTGATTCTGATTATGGGTGAGCATCTAGAGTTATTGGTATGTTAATTGACGTGGCTTGGGAAAATGTGTCTTACAGCACTCATTTGCATATTATTAGCAAAACTGTGTTCAGTGGAGACATACTCTCATTAAAGCACTAACCTAAGAGCTTAGAGCTGGTATGATAAGAAATTGTGAACTGAATCAAAAAAACAGTCTCCAACAAACTGTTTTCATTAAAGGGAAAAGAATGGGAAACCGAGAGCTGACTCAGCTGTAAAGAGCACTGGCCAGCTCTTCTAGAGGTTTGTGAGTTTGTTCCCAGCACCCACCCAGGGGCTTATAACCACCAGTATTCCAAGGGATCTATCTTATGCCTACTTCCATTCTCCATTAGAACTACATATGAATGTGACAAACACAAAACACCCATACACATAAAATAAATAATTAAAAAATAGTAGGGGGACGGGTTTAAATCATTGGTACACAAAGCAAGGAGTAATGGAGCCTGGGCTCCGACACGACACTGAGCATTTCTGACTGTGTTGAAAAAAGTTCCTTTCTAATACAACATAGAGCTTTCTGCTGCTTGGAGAGGCATCCACTACTCTTTAAAAGACCTTTGCACTAGGAGGTTGGTATAAGGCTTGAGAACCCTGGAGCCCATGCCTTCTGTGACTGACTGTTATTGTGAAAACTCATATTGACTATGCAAAGCAGGTAAATACTGAGGCCACTCCATGTATCCCGAAGGCCTCCCAGCTGATTCTTGCTTGGACCCTGTACCAGAAGGGCCTTTCTGAGCACCTTACGCTTCATTTCGTAGCCAAGAAATTTGAATTGTGAAAATTGTGTAGTCATATTAAACTCTTGTTCAAAAGCATTGAAAGTTTCTTCCTAAATGCTATTAAAAGTTCTCATTATGCTATCCAGCTACTTCTGGCTCTGCTCAGTTATTGTGCAATAAGTTTGGTTGAGTACTTACTCAACTCCTGAGGATTGCAATTTGTTCAACTACAATGTGGTTTCGTAACTTATATTTTGATCCATTCCCTATAATTTACTATTAACCATTACCTTTCTCTTTCTCCTCTCTTTTTCTCATTCTTTTATTTTTTTTTTTCTTTTGAAATACAGTCTTGTTTAGTCCTTGAATTTTCCTTGAATCTACTATGAAACTGAGGATCTCCTTGGATTCTTGACTCACCTACTTTTTATTTCCCCAGTGCTGGGGTTACTAGTGTGTGCATCACTGTTTTTCCTTTCGATTGACTCTTTGACATTTTCATTCTTGTAGATAATGGATTTGGAATCGGGTGATTTCCACTGCCATCCTTCACTTTCATCAGCGTCCTCCCTACTATGAGCCCTCCTTCTCTTCACCAAGCCCATATTTGATAGCTGAGATTAATTACGGTTAGCATGAGTAAGCATGGGTTGTTTCTTCTCCTATCTCTTGCGCCTCCTCCTCTTCCTCTTCCTCTGTCTTGGAGCTGTTCTTTCTCCTCTTTCTTGTTCATCTCCTCCTCCTCCCATGTCCTTCTCCTTTGCTTTTTATCATCATCATCATCATCATCATCATCATCATCATTATTATTATTATTCATATCACCAGTCTGGTCTGGACTTCATTGATCAGCTTGAACTGGTTTCAAACTCACCACAGTCTTCTAGGCACAGCCCTGAGGTGCTAAGATTCCAGCTGTGGTCTACCATATATAAGTAGAACAGACTAATATCCAGCATGAACTGCTAATGAGCAAGCTCTGGGATCTTGTCAAGTCCCTTCCTACTTGCAATTTAAACAGTCTTTTCGAATAAGTTTTTATTTAGAACAGAAAGAGACATAAAAGTGGAAATTTCATTATCTTCTTTCCAATTTATACTTATTGATCAAAAAAGATAATTCTTATAAGCAAATAATCATTATATTGTTATAATATATATCTTGTATTTTTTTTCTCTTTCATCTTACTATCTTTCATTGATGGGAATCTACCAGATAAATTATAGAGTGTTCATAATACTGAGAGAAACACTGAAATCCTTACAGAGACCATTAGAAACTTGAAATAAGTAGGACAGGCATAGACAATATATGAAGATTAGTCATATTACTTTATAATTAGAAATTATTTCCAAATTCTTAATGGACAGATACACTTAAAATCTTCAGCAATGCTGGCATGGACAGGTCCTCCAAAATTCATGTGTTGGGAATCCAAACCCCAAAGGTCTATGATAATAACCCTTGGGAAGTAATTAGGACTGGATGAGATTCTGAAGTGGGGCCCCCACCTTGGTGTTAGTGTCTTTATTGGAATAATAAAGATAATGGCAGCTAATTTACCTTCTTTGTTTCACCATGTGAAACTTTCTGCCATATTATGATGCAGCAAGCATATCCTCGTAAGATGTGATCCAGATGCACCAGACATCAGGTTCATGAGCCAAATAAAGCTATATAAACTTCTCAGTCACAGGTATTTTGTTATAGGAACAAACACGAGCTAACAATAATGCCTACACATATAAGAATGTCTTTGCTTCCTTGGTCTCCAGATCTGCTAACCTTTTTGTTTTTCCTTATGTTGGTGAATAATATCAACTAGTAGCATCCTGTCACTTAGTCACAAACCTGGTTATTAGCCTTACTATCTTTGTCAGGAAATCTTTATACTTACAGGGACTGAAGCTGTCCATCATACCTCCAAACAGTTCTTACATTTTTTCCATGCTTTCCTCACTGCAACAATTTCTTTCAAGGCCATCTTTACTTTCTGCTAGATTTCTGTAAAAGCCCCTTGACAGGGTATCATGGCAATCCAATCCATCCTATGCTCATTTGCAACCTTCACAAAAGCACAAACATGGTCAGGGTGTTTCTCTGCTGAGAATGCACTGATTTCTTTCACTTTCAAGTTCCATATTCCTATTTTTTTCTTCTTTTAAAAATATTTTTAAAATTTTTTCATTTATTATGTATACAACACACAAGAAGAGGTCACCAGATCTCATTACAGATGGCTCTGAGCCATCAATTTGAAGTTTTCAATGGGCTGGAGTACTTTTAGAAACTACTCTATTGATGTTTACTGTAAAAACCTAGTCTATCACCACTGATCTCTGATCAGCAGAGCTGCACTTCCTGCTGTATTTTCATTGTAGCATTTCTGTTTTCCTTCCAGGTCAAGCCTCCACACGTGGTTTTCATTTCATCTAAGCACATTTGGTAATTTCTGTCTTTTAGCTAACACCACACTAACATTCACACACTTGTTATGTGTCCAGATTCCATGCACCTCCTATGAGCAGCCACATCATCACAGAATTTCTTAGATCCAGACCTTATGTTGAATCTCATTTTTCACCCAATGGGTGTAGTATCCTGTTCTTTGAGCCTGTATTTCTTATTTATTTTGTTCAGTGTCTTGCATAGTATACAACCAAATTTAGTTGATGTATGAATAACTGAAGAGATTCAAAGAAATCAACAATTAACTTTGAACTTCTTGAATTTTTCTGAACTTTATTGTTATGAAGTTTTTTTTTACATCAATGTATATCAACCCTTGTGCTACATATATGCATGCTTAACCAAAAATCAATTTTTTTTACATTGTGCTTTATGTATAAGGAAATTGATTGTCCACATAATCTGTACCATCATCCTTGTGGATCAAACTTAAGAGCAGAGATGTATCTGTGTGTGTATATAAGTGCATTTGTATTCTTGTACATGTACAGGGTTTCTTGATTGTCTTGGAGCTCACAATTAGTGAGCTCCAGGCTAGCTCCAGGCTAGGCTGGCTGGAAAATCATCCTGAAGGGTTCTTAACAACTCTGTCTCTCCAGTGATCAGTTTATAAACAAGGACAACACAGTACCTTTCCCTTTGTAGGTTGGGGATCAAGCTTAGGACTTGCTAGTATAAACTTATTGGTCTTCCAGAATTTTATAAGTGCCTTTGCCATCTTTACTTCCTTGTCCAATTTTAATCATCCAAGTCTTTTTGAAAGTTCCTGCCAACACCCTGTCAGGACTTTATGTCTCTCTACTCTTGAAACACAGTTATTCGTTCATTCTTGAAGCACAGTTATTTGTTCACTCTTGGACTCATCACTTTCCTACACATTGTTTTCTATGACTATCTTGTCCTGTCATCATCTCACCTATGATGGGGGAGGTTCTTCTGTATATATCTTTCTCTTATTGGTTGATGAATAAAATGCTGATTGGCCAGTATCCAGGCAGGGAATCTAGGCAGACAAGAATTCTGGGGAGAAGACAAAGAGAAGCAGCCAGGGAGATGCCATATATCTGAGGAAGGAGTAACAAGTCCAGACTCTTATCTGGTAAGATAAGATCACGTGGAAACAGTAACACTATTATAAATGGGTTAATAATTAAGAGAGCTAGCCAATAAGAAGCATGAACCATCAGTCTTATATTACTAATTAATATAGTAATATTGTGTGTTTATTTGGGACCAGGCGTGACAGAAACTCTGTCCACCCACCTACCTTCAGCAGTCTAATGTCTGAAACATCACTTTTGTAAATATTATGAAACAGAAATTACTGATAACATTCTATATTTAAAAGTCATTCAGTAGTCACCCAATTTACCTAGAAAAGACAAAACTTAATAAAGCTATGTCAGAAAACAAACTGTGTTTGTGCCAAATCTATTTCGTCTTTCTCTTGGTCACACCAATCAATTCTATTTTTGATTCTACCACTAACATACAGTATTTTAACAGCATTTCTTCTTGAAACTTACAGTAATGATACATTACATACAACTACAACATTATGGTTAAAAACATAAGTATTTATAACTAAATCATGATAACAGTATTACTACATACAAGACTTGAAAAGACATACATGCACACTAGTTTTTTTCTGTGTGAAGTTGTAACTGTCTCATTAAAATGTTAAGAATTAGACACATAATTGGGACATCATAAACATTGTCATTACATGGCTACAAAACAGGCAATAGCACTCTATCTTAGTCTCTGACTCATTATCTCAATGTCTTGCTATATAAGATAGTTATTTGAATATTAAATAAGATGATTTGTCATAAGTTTTACTATTATACTAGTAAATTTTATGCGTGTAACTGAAATTTGACTATGTAGATGTTATTGTTATCGCTATTATAACCTCATTAACATGTCCATTTATATAAACCATGTTATACTTAACATTGACAAAATTTGGCTGGTATTAACCCTGTCTTACAACTTCAAGCAATCCTAATATTAAATCATAGTAATACATTTTCTATGCAGCCACCAGGCTGCTCCTTATACAAATGATACTTATGATTTAACTACAGTTTAAAAAACTTGGTTGTAGTAATAGCTTGACTACTTGCATATTAAATATTGTACGCTCTTCCCTAAAAGTATTCCTGTGAATAATTAAATATATACATTGCTTTCATTGCTGATAAGGAGAAGGAGTAGTTAGTCCAAAGAATGAACAAATGAACAGTCATTTAATATGTGCATGAAATTTGCTCTGAATGCTACATATTCCCATTATACTTTGCCAATAGCTTTAAAATGCTTGATATTCTTGGTTTATTGTGAGACAAGTATTTTAATGTCATCTCAAAAATTATGATCTAAGACATAAAAACACTTGGTACATAAAGAAAATTAATGAGAATGCACTATTTAAGTATATAATGTATTTTAAATCTACTTTGCGCCCTGGTATTTCTGAGTCAAGAAACTTGAATGCTGTCCCAAGCACATGCTATACACTTACAGATGCTTTACAGCACACCCCAAACTACAGTTGAGTTATGAATAATACTATGAATTTAGAACCTGAGAATGAAAACCAAATAGTATAATATTTACCTCTCCTCAGAGTATATTTAGTCTACTTAGAACATGCTGGTGAAGATTTGAACAAGTAATAATTGACTGTATTTTTAAGGCTGAAGGCAAAGCCCAAGGTGTTAACTCAGGCAGGTCATTAACGCCCTGGTAAAAATGCTCCTAGGATGTATTACGGCTTTCTATTTGTGCACTTTATACAATATATTCATTACTAAAGATTTTAAAACTACTGGCTTAAATAAAAATATTTTGGCATAACATGATAACTTATTAATATTGCCTTGCAAATAGACCATTTTAAACTCTGTTATTCTTTTATACTTCATTTCCCTTTTTACTACTCACCTTATTTCATTCCATAATAATGAATAGCCACAGAGCTTCTCTACCTTATTTCCAGATGTTACATCATCTATTATGCAGCAATATACTGTTGGCTTTATCTAACATTTTGTATATTATATACCTGACAAATGATTACTAAATATCTATCGATGGTGGGTTTACTAAGCAAGCATTTGCTACTTTAACTGTAAAGCCAATGTACTAAGTGTTTTATGGAATTGAAGAGCTGCATTTAAATTTTGAAACTATTGTGTGTAAATAACAATATATTAAATTTATTAAAAACAAATACCCCTCCAAGTGTTCTTCATTTGTATGCCCTCAAATAGGACTATTTCACGTACTCGTCTTTGATAGGGTTTACAAGATACTTAAATTCTGATTTCATCACCCGTTAGTGCCTGAATGGCTTTTCTCCCGTCCCTATGAAATCAGGGTTTTGCTCATTTGAAATGTCTGCCTGCCACTTATCCCACACACCTGTATCTCCAATATTATCTGCTAAGCATCTACAAGTCTTTCTGTCTTCCTCAGGAACGTTGGTAACAGACTTGATTTTTCACTAAGGTATCATAAGCATAAATATTTTCAGAGATGGCTCTCTCCTCTTAATCCATGACACTGTAGAAATCATTGAAATGGGTTGATAGGGGTTAAAAGGGGAAGAACATATTTAGCTATCAATTCAAATGTTAAACTCATGTAAATAAATTTGTCCTTACACTGCAGGCTTAAGATCTGTTAAACTTGCCCATGGGATCAAGACCAGCTCTTCAGCATGGCCTACCTTGGGTTGTGTCAACCTAATCTCCCCTCTGTTCATTATGTTTGTTGTGTACAAGGTTCCCATGGAACTGAAACACCTGTTTTCCTCACTTTCCATTGTGTCTGTAAAAACTGATACCTTCTCATATAGAGGCCTATGTCTATATTTCTTTCTGAGTTATCACTTTCATATTTCTCTTTACTAACTGGGAAATGTCTTACTTTAAAGTCATTGTACAAATGTGTCTTTCTTTTAAATGTCTTCCTTGAAGTAAAGTCAGGGACCTGTATATTACAATTGCACAATAATTATGTAATTCAATGCAAGAAATGTAATCATTTATTTACCTTTGACATTCTTAATCACACAAACACACACACACATGCATACATATAATATATGGTACATAGTATTTATCTGTAACCTTAAAATGTCTACTTTTCATCTTTTACCTAGACACTGACATACATTTCCTAGTATCAATTATTAATTGCTTTCTGTGATGGAGTTTGTCTCATATAATGAGATGAGCAAGGTAACTACAAAGTCATCAGAAATCCCAATTCTTTCATTTTTAGTTAGCTTTTGTTTGCTCATACATAACACACAATGCTTGCTAAAAATATCCATGGAACTTCCCTATCCTGTTCTTAGAAGCACGCTGGTGAAGAGAACCTGAGAAGAAGTGGGTAAGATGGTGCACACTGCAAGAGTTGATAATGTGTTTGATCTTTGTCTTCAAGAAGCAAATGGTTGTTCAGAATTATATGACAAAAATATTTTTCTGTTTCTTATCTTATATTTTCTCATCATCTTATTTCTGGAAAGAACTAGAAAGTACTAAACCCCTAGCAGATGTATTCTCACTCTAATGAGCACTGCTCTTTGTTAGGAAGGAAATAAATGACTGTGCTTCAATACAGGTCTCCTGGTCCTGATGATTTCATGGTTCTTTGTCCTCCTCATAGTACAGGGCTTTTCCACCAAATAAAGTTGAATACATGTCTGGAGGTGAGCTGACTCATCAGGGGAGGAAAAACCATCATGTAAGAACAACAACAAGTAACTTGAAACACAAAAAGAAAATGCAGAAGAGCTTCTTTCGGGAAGTCATTGGGAGTTTATACAAGCATAAGGTTATCATGAGAGAACACATGCAATAAAACATATCATTACAAGTGGCTTCTCTGACAATGGTTCACTTCCTGAGTTCCACTTAGGTCTTTTGTTCCACAGATTGATCACAGCTTGTTTGGTGTGGTTTTTGTTTTATTAAATAGATGTTCACATTTCTCAGTATAATCTAATCTAACTTGCTACTGACTTTAGATCAATGCCATATCTCCCTCAGATAATAATTGTTCCTCCAGAGACAATATGATTGGATTCAAGATCTACTTCACTGCCAATGCTTTGTGCTGTAAGCCTCGCTAACAAACCAAGTCTGGAGTAAGTATTGCATTCCAGAAGAAATATTCTGATAACTAAAGTGGCTTGGCTATTAGCTAAGTTCTAAATATCAACAGACAAAGTAGCTCTCAATCTTAATCAGAGAAGAATTTCCCTACTGTTTGCAGTGGCAAGTGAAGACCTTCAAGGACTCTCAGGAGGCAAGTTGCAGAGAATGCGACACAGTTATGGGTTCAGCTCTAATCAAATCACTTACACAACACCATAAGAGGAGCAGTGTGTAAGAGCAGGAAGAAAGGGTGGAGGGCAATAAAACTCCATTTTGTAGATTCTGTACAATCTTTAACTGACAATTGTAGTTACAAAGAGTAGGTTCACACAAGAGCAGCTCGGTAAACAATCAGGGAAGGGGAGATGCATGCTGAGGGCTCACAGATTCCTGCCTTTTACCTCTGAATTACTGGCCATTGATAGGATCTGGGAGGGGGAATCATCTGCCTAATTGTGTACCTACTGCTTAGCCCACTTGGCTCCAGCACTCACATGGAGATATTGCGTGAGGAGACAGAAGGGTATGTAAGGATCGTAGGGGGGATGAAGTGAGAATGGTCTGTATGTATGACATAGATACTGAACATTTTAAAATGAAAATTTAGAATGAATAAAAAATGGATCACTTTGAGAAGGAGGTTCTTAGTTACTAGCAGTGTTCTGTAACATTTCCTCTCATGGACAGCTTTTCTCTTACTAATTTTCATACTGTAAGGTGGGATAGGACCCCTAAGTTCTACACAGAAATTCGTTCCAGTCCAATGAATCTAGTGCAGTGGAAGGATACATGGGAGGAGCAGGGACTAAGTTTAAAATTAATGAAAGTCACGTGAGAGAACGATACAGTCACAGCGGACCCATCTAGGCTTTATTCCTACCGGTATGCAACTCATCTTCCCCAGATGTTTAAAGTCCCCTTTAACCAAGAAGTTTTCCAAATACAAAAATCTCTTTAAGACAAATTCAAAATAGTACATGGTTTTAATCCATAGCAATAAAACAAGCATCCACCTCTCCCACAGAATTAGAGGTTTAACCAAAAATAGCCTTGAGAAAAAAAAAAATCGGATCATGGACAGAGTAGAAAAAATTATTTTTTTTAACATTATTCAGCCTTTCACTGACCACTGCAAGCTTGCATCAAGAATTAAAATTACAAATTAAAAATGATTAAATCACCATCTTTTTAAGACCATTACCCTACATTTGATGCCCAGAATTACTTAAGTAGTGGGTCCTATATCTAATAAGACAATCACATATATTAACTGTATGATTTGTGCCGTATAGAAAAATGGATGCTAGGTGTCAGAACAAACTGAGCTGGTGAATATTAATTCTTTTGCTTTGCCGGCTCCTTCTTGCTTTAACAAATTGTAGTGCCATAAGAGACTGGTGTAACTGGTGGGCAAAATCATGCGCCATTCATCTTTTTGGCAAAAGCCAACAAGCTATAATAACTTTGTGGGAAGGGACATCCACTGAGAGCCATGGTAATATTGTTAACTCCTAACAACAACAAGCTAATGGGCTTTGCTGAGCACAGTGTCCAGATTCAGCGCAAAGACAAGAAGACATCAGTTATGTGTGTCCCACTGAAGGGTTTCTCGGGAGAAAGTTGGAGCAATATTGAATGGGTAGACAGAGTGACCTGGAGGCCATGGCCATTTTTTTCCACTCCTTCAGCCCAGATGGTGCTCTTCATGTTGGCATGGTGACACTCATTTTGTATTTTGGAGATGTGACAGCTTTTGGTGTCTTTTATTTAGGAAGAGGAAACATTTTGTCGAGTAACATTTATAGTGGCCATTTTGGGGATTTTGTATTTGTGTTCCCATTCTTCTTGAGTCTTTTTTTCATTTTTGTCACTTTAAAGGGTAAAAGTGTGTTTCCCTGGCAGTGTACAAATAACACATTGTATTCTTTGTCTTCTTCTCACTATCCACTGTGCTGCTTGCTGCTAAAACTCTCTGAAAGTGTAAGTACCATTTCATATCGGCATCCCATCTATTGCCGGCTCTAATACATTTTTTTCTTCCGTTGTTAATAGATGAAGGAAAATAACAGGGCATCCTGAGGACCATTATGTATTTGTGGGAGAGTTAGACAATACCCGAAGACTGTGATCCATAGTAGTGTATTGCCCTTAGCAGAGGACAATAGAAGTCTATCTCTGTGGATTAGAAGGTGTTTCCGTTTTGATAGCTTCATATCTTCTCTCTCATTCATAGGTAGCACTTACATTCTATCGTGACAGGCACTCTCAGTTGTAATAATAAAAATAGTTTTTATTGGGCAAATAATTTTCATCACTGCCAACACTGAGTCTCTTTGATAACATAGAACTGCACAGTATTAGGTATTTTTGATAGGAAGTTGGAATGAATATATATATATATATATATATATATATATATATATATATATATCTCCTATGTTAGATTCTTCTAAAGAAAATACAAATTAAATAGAAGAAGATATAGAAACTGACAAAAATACAAGGACAATGCTGTTTCCAATGTTGAATTAAATTCAAAGGTAGAATCATTTAAAAGGTAGCTCTTATTTCAATTCAGGACAAATGTAGTCTGTATTCATTACTTCTTAGAGCCACTGTGGAAATTATATTGGACTCTTTTCCATCTATTCATCTTTGATTTCAGCTCCTATATAAGACCTTACTTTTCTTTATATTTTAAAAATATTTTATTGTCACCAAATTTAATGCCAAGAAAAAAACGATTTTATTTTTATAGTCTCAAACATACTATCCGAAAGACTAAGGCATAATATAGTACGAACTTGCTTTCTGTTATGCATTGAGACTCACTACTGTTGGGCATAATGGCTACTCCCTTTTAAAAAATACAGTTATTTTATGAAAATATATGGCTATCCAATGTTATTGCTTTTAAAGCTATAATTCTATTATAAAGTTCAGTAGAACATATTTATCAGAGTAGAAACCTCATGGGTTTTTGGGTTTTTTTCCCCCTTGGGTGCTGAAACACATCTGTAGCAATTGCGTCCAATGGATGTCAGCAACATCGTTTTATTTTTACTTATAGTTTATATACAACCTTTAAAGACATGCCACTGAGCATCCTCATTTAGAGTGCTTAGTGGAAGTTCACTGGCTACATTCCAAAATTTAATTACTTGGCTTAATTGAAAAACTTTTAGATTTGTACTAGGTGTCATTTTCTTGGTCTATGGATAATAGGACACCTCCTCCCTAAACCAAGCACACACCCACAACGAGTAGCTGAGCTGTGACTACCTCCTGCTTATAATTACTAATGAAATTGAAAGAAAAAACAACTTCTCAGATTCTCCCACCTACAGTTCTGGTAACACCACACCTCAAACCCAGAAAGAAAAAGAAAATGCTTGCAGGAATTAGAATGAACAAATTGTCAAGATGCCATAAATAAAATCGAAGTAGATTTCTGCTGTACTTCAAAATATTTTAGAGATATTTGTTAGGTCTTTTCTTAGGGATATTTTAAATGTGTACACACACACACACAATCTATAAAAAAATATGCAGTACAATATTTGATATTTAATAGAACATATGTAATTATATAAAGTTCCTAAAAGAGGAGGTAGGAAAACAAACTATCTGGGTGTACACTATATTAAATTTAGTTTAAATCTTCATTTTAAATTATAAAGAAATACTAAACTTGTATATTTCTTAAGGAGACAGGAATAGGGAAGATTAGAACATTTTTCTAGTTAAACAGACATTACCTTTCATAGAACTTAAATCAGGTGACAACCTACTGCCATGGAAAAATGTGTAATTGTCAATTTCACAAGATCTTTTGTGCAGATTTATGGAGTTAAATATTGCAAAATTCAGGCCATGCAAATAAAGTATGTGTGTATGGATGCTGTGAAATGTTCATTACCACCAGGCTAATTAACATATCTTCACCTAATATGTAAGTAACTTTATTTAAAAAAAATTGAAACACTTAGAAAATTCAGATCAATTTCCCATAGAAAATTATAACCATATAACAAACCATTGTTAACTAACACCACATCATTGAAAGCTAGCCAGAAGTCATTCACTTTGAACCACTGAAATTCTGTCCACTTTGCCAACATCCTTCAGATTTGCAACCCTACTAGCTCTTGGCAACCACCTTTTCTTTGCTATTTTTGTCCACTTCAGGCCCCCCTACTCCATGATATGGTCTTTCCTCCTGAATTTACACGGAGAGGTGTTTCCACAGTGATTCTAATAGCAAAGTTCACAATGAACTTTAACCTCACATCTACTTAAGAATTTACCTTGGAGTAGTGCACTGTGGGAAATTGTGTCTTTATCCTTCTCATTGTTGCTTGATTTGGGGTGTAGTTTACTGCTGCTACCTAGCTTCATGATAGTATCACCTTGCATACTGATATTCTTGCAAAACAAAACAACAACTACAAAAGAAAAAGAACTAACAAACAAGTCAAACATCTAAATGTACTTCCTCCTTCAACAGAAGATCTAGTCTACAGGGTGCAATTATTTCACATCAAATACACACAAGCAATTTTACAGGGATGTTTGTTTTTCTATTAGAAGTTCTGTTACTACTTACAATCATATTCATATGCTATATAACATTCTATTAATTGGTAATGAGCCTAACACTTTCCCTTCCTGCATAGCTAGTCATAAATAAGTACCCATTACCTTATGCCCAAAAGAAAAACACCAGATACCAGGGAATGGAAAAATGACTGCTTTCTGCCCTTCCAGAGAACCTGAATTCTGTTCTCAGCCCCAAGCCAGGTGGCCCACAACTTCCTGGAACTCCAACTCAAGGATGTCTGTAGGCATGCACAGAGAGGAAGCACACACACACACACACACACACACACACACACACACACACACTCACTCACACACACACACTCACACTCACACTCTCACACACACACACATACACACACACACACACACCCCTGAATGAATACCAGGAATATATGAGGGAGGATATAAACTTTGCATCAAATCATGAAAGCCTAGAAAGATAGGATCAGGAAAGAAAAGCCAACATCACTTTTCAGAATAACTGTAATCCTGTGGTGGGTGCTGGTTGTGCTGCTATGAGCCTTGCTAATGCTGACCTTTCATTTCTGTGCTGCTGGAGTCTTCATTTTATTCTAATTATAGTAAAAGCCATTGTATCGATTTGACTGTTAAAAGAAAGGTTTTCTTGTATTACCACCAGCATAATTCGTCTTGGGTATATTTTATGGCATTTTTCCAAGTTACTGAAATACGAAAATTTTTACAAAGTGGCAACGTTACCCTTGCTAGTTATATGGAATGTTGTTGTTTGGTTCTTCGTGGGTTCTTCCTGCTGGATGTCCCTCTAGTGACAGAGGGAATCTGGAGAGTGAGAGGGCAGCAAGAGAAATGGTTTCATTTTTACTAGATAACTCCATCAGCCAGGAGTGGTTACAGAGTATCCAAGTCAGCAGACAGAGGAGCTGAAGTGTGCAGATACCTCTGGACTCTCTACTCTCCCCTGAGTCTTTTAATTATCATTTGGTTCCAACTCCTTCTACACACAGAGCTATAAACAGAGAAGAGAAATCAGGTACTTTTATAATACAGCACATAGTAAAAGTATCTAATGTTTACTGTAAGAAATTATGTAACATAGAAGTTAATAAAATTCCTTCCTTTTTTGGACTCCTATATGAATTTTAGAGACTATTCATTGTATCTATTTAAAAGGTGCCTATGACAGGCTCAGATCTCATCATTTTCTTGGAATGGATAAGGTTTTACAGACTTATCTGTTATACATTCTCATACTTTTTCAGTGTGATAGAAACAACATATTCTTTTCTCAAATTTCATTTATTTTCAAATTTTATTTTACATTCCAGCCAAAGTTCTCCCTTCCTTTCCTCAACCCCCACTCTGCCTAACACATAATGGCTCCCATGGGGAGTCAACAAAGTCTGGCACATTAAGTTGGGGCAGGACTAATCCCTCCCCACTGCCATTAAGGATGAACATGGCATCATCCCTAGGGAATGGTCTCCTTCAAGCCAGCTCATGACATTTTCATAAGCTGTTCCTTTTGGTTAATCGAAGTTGCCACTCAGATCTCACAGACTTTTAGTGTAGCACACCTTAGAAAGTGTCTGTCACTCCAGACCTAAGTACATCGAAGCAAATCTCAGGTTTCCTTAAGGCCCTGGGGGTCTGCTCTCAGAGACCAGTCTGATTTATATGATACTCATGGAAGTTTATAGTTACAAATAGCAGAAACAAATTAAGTAGAGACAGATGCTGTTGTGTCTCTAGTGGATCAGGGACAGAATGTATAGAAAATCTAGAAAGGATCTCTCACAGAATTTGGAATTCGTCTATCAACATATTTACTTGCAGAAAATGTAAACAAACACCAGAACAAAATTTATTCTTTTTTTTTTTTTTTTTTTTTTTTTGCACATTCTGGGAATAGACATGTGCCGTGTGGCATGTGTGGTCATAGGGCATTATACACAAGTTAGTTGCCTTCTTCAGCCATGTTGATTCTTGTAAGGAAATTCAGGACATCTCACTTGGTGGCTAGAGCTGCTAGCCACTGAAACCCTCTTGCTGGCACACCATGTATATTCTGACATAACACTATTCCCCCCACCAAGAAAGTTTTATCTGTTTTTATCCCAAATATTTGATCTGTCCTGCTTTTGAGAATATCCTCTAATGTCTAAAAATATTATAAATTTCCAGAACAAAATAACTCCTGTTTTGGTTATACTATGCTTTTTTTTTCTGGTTTGTACCAAGGGTGAGCCATCCTTTACGTATTTATTGGTTATTTGTGTGCTCTGAACTGCTTATTCCTTTGGGCAATATTTTACTTTAATTATCTTTTTCTCATAGTTTGATAGGAAACATTACCTGTAGTCTTAACTGGTCTATTGAAGTATAATTTACATGTAGTAAAATTCATCCATCTTAATGGATTTTAAATACATAACTTGCTATTATTATCTAATTATGATTTGCATTAAATGTATGTCATCACACCTAGTTATTTAGCTGTAGTTTTAAGAAATCTGAATGCTATAAGATATAACATTTTTGTTACCATTAAATTTTAAACTACTTAATAGAAGGGCAAAAATCTTTAATGTAATAACTGTATTTAATATACTGTAATTTTCCGTTAATAAGATTGTATGCATAACTGGAAGAAAATATGATTTCCAATTCTTAGGTGAAGCATTTTATTTGTCAATTAAATAATGTTTGGTAATTATCTTCTTCACATCTTTAATATCCTCATTGATTTTTGTCATTTTTTGAAAAATCATTTTCAAGGGGGTAGAAAGAATGTAAGAACCAGAGGATGAGGAGATGTTCAGCAAAATGATGTCTTTTGTATATGACATAGCCACTGGGCTTGTGAACTCACTGAACCTGCTGTTACCTTCACAGGTCCTGCACAATACTGGGTCCCTCTGATAGATGAGGATATCATGAGTCTCCATTGTCTTTGACACAATGTTGATAGCTAATAATTGTTGGTATGAAGTTCTTATTAAGTCACCTTTGTTATAGTAAACAACCACTCACAAATTCTTGAGTAGATACTCTAAATATGCCAACTAAGATACTTTAACTAAATCCAGTGTATTTCAAGCAAAAGAACAAGATAGTAGAATGGATGTTTGTGGAGAAGAAGGCTTCAAGATTGAGAAGCAGGGAGGTGAAAGACAGCCTTGTGGAGTGAACAGTGACTTACAATTTCTTTGCATAAATCTTTGAAACAATACACTTGAATTTCTCACTTTGGCCTACAACTAAAACAATTTTTACTTTGCTTTCACTAGAGTTGCATTTTCAGGTATACAAAAAAATCAGAATAGTTAAATTTCTAAGTGACTTATCTCTCTGTAGTTTTTTTTTTTTTTTCTTATCCTGCCAGGTCCCACTGCCTTTCAGCCCCAAATAAACACACCGATGCTCTATTAATTATTAAATTGTTGGCTGATGCCTAGAGCTTCTTATTTGATAGATCTGTCTTAATTATTAATCCACTTTTATAAATCTATGTATCTCTCCATGGCCTTTTCTTATCAAACACTTAGTGCATCCAATCCTCCCAGTCTCCACAGGTGACTCCTTGCGGTGCCTCTCTGCCTGCCTTTCCCAGAATTCTCCTCATCTCCCAAGCCAGCCTGTCTTCCTGCCTCTACTGGCTATTGGCCAAACAATGTTTTATTCATCAGCCAATATGAGAAACATATATACAGAAGGACATCCCCCATCAGACCTATTTGACAATATTTATTAACTTTTAAAATACAGATCCACCCTGACTTACACTAGAAAAATATCCCCCACAATTCATACTAAGATGGAGTTAAAGTCAAAATGTGTTAATACTTCTCACCCACAAAACACTTTATCAGCATCACAGAAGGCCACGGTGTGTGGTTTGTATATCATTTTTATATTTTGGATACCGCAGGAGCTACAACTTTCTGTCATCACCAGCATCAAGAGAGACTATTCTAGCCACAGTTGTGTGGCTAGAGAAAATGACACAATTCAATATCCAAAGTGCAATTTCTACAAAATGTAAGTTTCATCTGCAACAATGTGAAATTGAAACACCATGTCAAGCCATTCTTATTCAGGGACATCTGAAGAAATGCTCCTTTAATTCTATCTTATTGTATCTGAGTTTATGTTTACAGGTGAATGATATACAGTTTTGCAATAATCTTCTTCAGTTTTCCAAAGTTATTGTTGTTTGTTACAAATAACAGATTATAAGGGATGAGAAAATAGGTCAGCTGGTAAAGTGTCTGTGGTGCAATCATGAGAACTTTATTATTCAGTTCACCAGTATCCAGTTCAAAATTATATCATGCACCTGTTTTCCCACCTTTTGGGAGGGGTGGGGCAAAGGCAGGACAATTCCTGGAGATTATTGGCTGGACAGACAGTTCTGTCAAATTGATGAGTTTTGGGTTCAGTAAATTCTTCCCCCACTAACAAAATAAAATAAGATGGAAAATGTTCAAGTAAGATAACAAATGTAACCACTGGCCTCCCCATACAACCTTACACACATATATACACACTTGAATACTCACCGGAATGCGAAGAGTGCATGCGTGTGTGCGCGCGCGCACACACACACACACACACACACACACACACTGTTGTTATGCTCTTTGATAGATATGTCTTAGTTATACATCTTAGTGCATTTACATTATTGCATTGCTTCTCACACTTAGATCCATGTTATTCAAGCATATATCTTTCTTTTCATTTCTATAGTATCCTACATTTTTCTATTTCAAAGTTAACAGCCTCTGTTAACTCAGTGCTTATTCTATAAAATTCTAAATGTGTTACTGTGTTTAAAACCTTGAACCTTTGCCATTATAGCCACCAGAGAGGAACGGGGAGAAGCCAGTAGACTGTAATAGGCGGTATTAGGCTGAATGGCAGTGTGAAAGCAGCCAGGTTCCACTGAATTTCCATAGATAAAGTAGGAGGTGATATGGAGGAAACAAAGATCAGCAATAGGTGTTTACTACTGAGAGATACTGTGGCCAAGGTCTACAGCCTTCTGGGAACACTTGCTGTGATAGCATGGAGCCCTTGCCCTCTGTGTGGGCGTTTTAGATAGAGCTGATCTCTGGATCTCTGTGACTAGAGGAGGACTTTATGTCAGCATATGAAAACCTAAGAAATCTGGATCGCCTGGCTTTGTGAATAAGTCACTAAAGAGTATGTGACTACATCATAAACCTCTCGATTTCTATTCTTTTCTCTTCTGTTTAAAGATCTGTTAAAGATCACCATTAAATTTATTCAGGGATATTGTGTCCATTTGGGTGAGGGATTATGCCAAGGACTTGAAAAGATTGTGTCATGACTTAGTATTAAATGATTTGTGTTCCATCTTATTGTAGTTTTTGTATAAATGAAGTGCTATCCTAGAATCACTTGGAAACTGCAAATATAATTGTTTAAATGTACATATACTACAAATATTTAAACCACCAAGAAGATGAAATTTTAAAGAATAATTATTTAAAAGCAAAGGTAAAATCTTACCCCCCCCCCCTTGAAATATCCTAGTTCCTTCTGAGGTTCATTATTAAATGTTTGATTGACATTTTTATTCTCATAACTAATCCTCTCAGGACCCCATTTAACCTGTGGAGGAAAAGACATTTTGAACTACGAAATCATTATGTTAAGTGTGTCCAGAACCTTCCTCACCTACAGCGTTTGCTCTTGTTCAATTAATGCAAAATGAAAATCAGCACTGGCCTACTTTCCTATATTTTGATATGTGATATTATTTGTATAATATTATGCTTTGTTTATATATGCCAAGTTTTAAAATGACACTTATTTGTGCTTTAAGAGAATCAAATAACCTAAAAATTACTGTTGTCCTTAGTTACCATCATTCGAAATCATGTGTGATTTTGAATTTTCTTCCCTAGTATTCTGTGTTGTATTAAAGAGTTCTGGTGTAATTTATCTCCAATTCAAATAACAAAACAAGTTTGACAGTGAACTTGTTTTTCGAGACTAATACCATACATAGACACATGCAATCCAAATGATGTGTATGTCAATCAAAATATTAGCTTCATAATACTAGTGGCAAGAATTGTAGCGTGAACTATTATCAAATTATTCCCTTAATTGATCTTCATTCCATCAAAACTACTGAAAAACTCTTAGTCCATCATAAACTGCAAAGAAACCTGTCAAATGAACTTGCAATTGAATGTTTTTTACCCGTAGTGACAATCTACAAACATGAAATGACTTAGCTAAATCTGAAATATATTTTTAAGTATTAACTTCTATGTCAAGAGGCTAAAGTAAATTTGATAGCATTATTGGTAACTCTTTAGTTAACATGTTTCTTGTTTAACAAAATAGAATACCTTGAAATCCTTTTTGCTAGAAATTTTTCTGTCTTATCCACCTCATTAACACACATTTTGTCAATTATAAAATATAAATATTAACTGATTTCAGAATTCTGGCAACCAGAATGGTGTAAGATCATTTTGGGTCATCATAATTGGGGTTGCATGTTATCTACAATAACAATAAAGGTACTATGAAGGATCTAGAAAATAGATAACTGGGCTGGAAACTCTTAACACACTTGTATCAGTACCAGAAGTTCAAGGCCTAATATTTTTGTTATTTTTTTCTTTGAAATTAAATTTAAAAAGAAAGGAAAAAACGTTTTTTTCTTTTTGCATAATCATCAGTTTTATACTTTTCCAGAAAGATGAATTTTTCTCTCTCTTTATAAGCTTCATGTCTATATGCAGACAATTTTAAAATAGCTTTATTATTTTTATTTTGATTAATTCTAAAAGATAAAGTTACATTTTTTCTTCCCTTCTTTTCTTTAGTCATTCCTATGTAGTCCTAACCCTTTGATCATTCTTAAATTCATAATCTATGTGTTTTTGTTTCTACATTCTGTCTGTTTCTTTCTTTCTCTCACTGTTCCTGTTCACACAGGCTGGTCTCCCCTCCCCCCTTTCCCCTTTTTATGTTCCCTTTCCCCTAATTTTAAATAAATAAATACTCTGCTTGAACTATGTTGCATGCCTTTGTTGTTGTTGTTGTTAAATTATAACAACCTATGATTGTTGAGTCTTGTCATTTTGTTGTTGTTTGTGCCACTGGTAATGGTGTGTCTTCTTTTGATTTTTTTCTGGTGTGAGATTATTTCCTGTGTTTTCAAGGGTGTATTTAACCTCTTTGGGTTAGAGTTTTTCTTCTAGCACCTTCTGTAAGGCTGGATTTGTAGAACGATATTGTTTAAATTTGACTTTTTCTTTCATGGAATATCTTATTTTCTCCATCCATGGTGCTGACATTCTGTGTATTTTGTGTCAGGGATTTGCTTTTCATTTTAATTTAACATTTTCTTTGACAGACGTGCCCACGTCATCTATCATGTCTTCAATGCTTGAGGTTCTTTCTTCCATCTTTTGCGTTCTGATGTAAAGTTTGCATCTCTGGTTCCTCTTGGAATTCCTAAATTTTCATTTGCAGAATTGCCTCAGTTTGTGTTTTCTTTTTTGCTTCTATTTCCTTTTCAGGTCTGGGCCAGTTTTATTTGTTTCCTTCAACTTCTTTTCTTGACTTTCTTTAAGGGGTTTATTCATTTTCTCCAATTGTTTGTTTTGTTTCCCTGGATTTCTATAAGGAATTTATTCATTTCCTCTTTAAGGACTTCTATCATCTTCTTATAGTTGGTTTTAAGGTCTTTCCTTGTGTTTCTAAGTTGGAATATTCCGAGCCTGCTGTGTTATGGTAGCTGGCTCTACTAGAGATAGTGCCCTGATTGTTATTAATTTTGTTCCTATGCAGGCATCTATGCATGTGGGTTTGGGTGAATATATGGCTAGGTACTGATTTCTGGTTTTTCTTTGTTGGATGGATGTTTTATTCTTTGATTTATGGTGTCATGGCTGTGTGTTTCCTACTTTATTGTCCTGCTCAGCTTATGTGTTCACAGGGAATGCCTGCTGGTGGTGGAGGCTGGGGTACTAGAATGTGTTGGGTGAAAAATGTTTGGGGAGAAGGTCTTTATGATCCATTAGGGATGGGATTAAAAGGAAGGGGAGATCAGAATGAGTTGAGCTGGGAATGAGAGTGTAGGTAGTGGATTTCTGCCATGCCCATGAGTTAGAGTCCGGAGCTGGCAGAGGGTATTGGGATTGAAACACTGAAAAAAAAAAAAAACCACCACGAGAAGAGAAAGCTGCTGCCATTTATTACAGAGAGTAACGGGCTTATGTAGCCAAGCCAGCGAGCGGATGTGCTAAGTCTTGTATCACCCCTGGGGTCAAGGCGCCGGCACTGCACACCGGAAAGTTATGTGAACAACCTTGTTCGCTCAACCTTGAGAGCACGGGAGTTCTCCAGCTGTGTGGGGAAGAAGAGAGCTGTAAGGAACAAGCATTTAAATTTCCCAACAGATTTCAGGTGCAATAGGAGAGGTGTGGTTTACCTTCTGCCTGCTTGCTACTCTGGGAGGAGTGGCCCTGGGGTTAGCGGAGGGTGCCTGGCAGGGGTGCGGGCTGGGGCAAAGCAATGGAATGGGGGAAGAAGGTTTAAAGGTGAAGATCTGGGGGATCCACAGGAGATAGGAACGGGGAGGGGCATGGAAGGCTACCACATATACTCTGTTGAAAAACTGGAGACGTTACTGCGGTATTCAGTTTCAGGGAATAGGGAGAAAAGAGGTCTGAGGTCATTCTACTTGGTGATCTGTTAGACGTAGCCCGCTGACACCGAGGGCTGTGATAGAGCAATAGGGTGTGGGGGGAAACAAACGTAGGATCGGGTGATCTGTGGGATGTGGGCAGAGGGGAGCCGAAGGCTGCAACAGGTGTTTTGTCCTACTTCAGTGCTGGGGACAAAACTGGAAGACGGGAGCAGAGGAGAGAGTGGTGAAAGTCTACAGTTAGCTTACTTATTTCCTTGTTGTGCTTGGTTGGTGTTGTTCTTTTGCTACAATTATTGCCTAAGAAACACAAATACCAGACTCAGCGCCCACATAATAATAATAAGAGGTGGAAATGTTGGAACCCAGCGGTCTGCTGACACCCCCCCCCCTTGATGGGCAGGATGCTCATGGCTATATCTTCTCTACTTACCTGGCTGCTCAGGGGACTCAGTTATGCATGCACAAGTTTCCCTTTTAAAGCAAGAGCGCCAAGACCACTCTCTCTCTCTCTCTCTCTCTCTCTCTCTCTCTCTCTCTCTCTCTCCCTTGCTCTCTTCCCCCTTTTCTCTTCCCCTCTTTCTCTCTTGCTCCTCTCTCTCTTTTCTCTCTCTCTCCCTCACTCCCTCCCCCTCTCTTTATCCCTCTCCTCTCTTGATCTCCTCTTTCTTCTCTTGCCTTTTGCTCTCTCTTCCCCCCTGCCTCTCTGTCTTCCCTACCAATAAACTCCACTTGGGCACTGAATCTAGTATTTGTGTTTCTTAGGCAATAATTGTAGCAAAAGTGTATTTCCACTGAAAGCCTGCTGCCAGGATAATGGAATGAGTTGGGGTAAGGAAGCCTAGGGGAGAAGATGTTTGTGATCCATTGGGGATGGGGTGAGATGGTTTCCAATTACAGAGCTGAGGACCTAGATCTTAGCTACGGGATGAAAGGTGTGGTCTGCCTTCGCCCTATGTTGTATGATGTTTTACTCTCTGGCCTTTTGTTCTTTTTAGTCTTTTTGGGGGGGAGGTGGACAACCCCCAGCACCCAAATAAATCACACATGAAATCTTATTCTTGGTTATGAATGCCCAGCCATAGCTTTGAAAGGATGGAAAAATACAGCCTAACTCTCCAATGACCACAAGAAGCTAAAAGTTTAGGAACACTATCTGAAAAGCCCTACAAACCTCAAATTCCAGACCCTGTCCTCTGCCAGTAAATAGGCAATGTCATACTCCTTACTGCTTATGACAGACAGGCCCTTGAGTATGTAATCCTGGCCTCGTAAGATAACAGAAAATGAGCTGGCTAATGGCTCATCTGACTTTGTAAACTGCTTGTGAAACCCCCATCCCAGTGACCTATATGTGGGCTTTGTTGTAACCCTATAAAAGCTGTCTCAATTCTGCCCTCGAGGTCCTCAGCCCTCTACCCCTGCATGGTGTATGACTCTGGACCCCAGTGCACTTGGAATTAAAAGTCCTCATGCTTGTACATCAAGACCTCTTCTCCTGAGTGATTTGGGGTTTTGCCTTTCCTGCGTGGCCTAGCAGGGGTTGCATGTTGGGTTTGGGGAATGGAATTAGGTGACTGAGATGGGGAGGGGATTGGTTGACTGTGGGATTCATGGGAGATGTGAGTGGGCCATCGGGTCATTCATGGGACAAGACTACCCCTGGTGTTCTGTTGCAGTGATGGAGATGAAGCTGTTGGACAGGATCTAGAGGAACAGAGAGAGGAGGTGTGAAGGCAGCCTACTTGGTTCTCTGTTAGGGGTGGCTTCTGGGTTAGCAGGGGTGCCTGCTACGGTTTGGGGCTGGGATAAAGGGGCCCTGTCAAGGGAGGAAGGTTAGGAGGGGATGAACTGCAGGATCCACAGGAGATTTGCGCAGAACAGAATGCTGTGGTTGGTGTTTTGCTGTAATGCAGGTGATGGTGATGACTTGAAGGGAGGGTTTTGAGGAAGAAAAGGGGAGGGGAAAATAATTAAATTGCAACTTCAAAAGTAAACAGAAACAAAACTAAAATTGGAGAGTTTTAGACACATATCATATTATACAAGTATACTTTTAAAAAGACTTATAAAACACTACAGTGTTATTAGAACTGTATTAAACTTAGGTAAGAGCATAATTCAATGCAATTATTGAGGCACTCACCTTTTCCCACACTACTCAGTGAATGTCCTTTAAATCATGTATTTTTGGTGTATCAAGATGAATTTTCAAATGATTTACATGTTAAGTGGAAATCTCAGGACACTAATGGTCTCAAATTGATTCAATGTCTGGAAAATAGGCCTTAAGCTGAAGTCTCAGAAGAAAAGAGCCACTGACCTACTATTAAGCCCTCATTCTTGGGCTCTCTGCTATAAACAGTTTCTCAGGTCAGTGGAGAGGATAACGGTTCCTGAACCATCACTTCTCAATGGATACGCCATAGAGACACCGTGATAATGTGTGCCTCTGATGCTATCAGTCCTTACAAATCACAAGAAACTTACCAAAAGAGTCTAAAAGTAAGTGCTCCAAGCATGCTAACTAACTTTAAAGATCTGTAAGAATGTAAAACCTACAATGTTTCCTCTCAATACCAGCATTAACGGGAGATTGAAGAGTACAACTCTGAGTAGGAAGCAAAGAGTGTGTATAGGCTATAGTGTGTGTGTGTGTGTGTGTGTGTGTGTGTGTGTGTGTGTGTGTGTGTGCTTTCATATTTGTAATTTCAGGATTCCCTCATACCACTGTCTTGAGATCAAGACAAATTTTATAAGATTGTAAAGACCCAAATATGATGTAATTTTAGAAGTTTCATCACAAGGAATGAACTGGTGCTCTCATAAATTCCCAGTGTGTTTGCTTCACACTTAGAGAACAGGTTGTCAGTTATGCTTTAGAAAAAGATGGGTTCCACACAGTCTATTACACTTCCTCCAAGGAACTACTGGTCTATCTCAACATTTTTCATTTTGTTTTACATGCAGTATAGGATGTTTCCCTCAAATTTCTCAAGATATTTTCTTTTTAGGACAAAATGGAATAGAGTGCCTGTCATATTAATAAAGCTTCAGAAAAATATCTCATCACCATCTTCCTATGAAGGAGGGAAGGTTTCTCTTGCTTCTGCCATGCTAAGTACCCTGGCCTGGGAATTTCCCAGCTCCCCCCTCTCATCCTGCTATTGGGCTGCTGACTGCTGAAATGGTGGACACAAACCACCATGACATCTATCTTTTTCTTATTTATTTTTTTTCCCTGAGATCAAACTCAAGTCTTCATGCCTGTTCACCATGCCTGGGTGAACAGGTTAGAGACTTGAATTTTATGAGATGTTTTGTCATTCAATTGCTAATCCTATTTACCAAATGACTCAATACGCTCACCTGTTTGTTTCTCCATTGTAGGAAGTCACAATTATCTAAATTTCAGTCAAAAGAAATAAGCAGATGTTCCAGACAGGTTCTACACTCATATGCCAGAAACCATGTAATTTGTAAATCTCCTTTGTTTGCGTAGAAAATTTCAGGGCAGGATTGCAGCTGGACACTAATAGAAAGATATTTTTCAGAGCATGGGTCCAGCTCTTTGTGTATAGCATGAAGGAAGCACTGTACCCAGTTTTTCCTGCACCACAAATGAAAGCAAGAGAAATGAAAAGGACAGCCTACTTCCAAGATGTCATAGAAAACCAAAGTCTTTGAGGACTATATTATAATTACTACAATCTGGAGGGATACTATAATAATTATTTGTCTCCTGTTACATATACTTAGTGAGACACAAAGTGTGTTCTGATCTTAGGTAAAAAAAAAAAACAGTATGATGTATAACAAATCTAACACTTCTAAGACATAGTCACTGAAAGAGCTAGTCATTCAACTTCAGAATGGAGATAGGATGAATTAAAGAAGGGTTAATATCATAGGTCTGTGTTTGGCAGCTTCTGTATTTTATTCTTCCTACACAAACATAAAAGGGATGCTTTTGGAATTTATTTCTTTTATTTATACATCCTGAAGACAGCCTATTTTTCCCCATATCTAATTGAGAAGAAAAAGATGACTTATTTATATTTTCTCTTAATAAAATAACAGTTAAAATTGGAGGGAAAGTTCACGCACCTTTAATTGCATGAATCTCTGCTATTTCAATTGCCTGCCCAGATGGAATTAGTATAGACAAGGTAAGTAGGAACTTTTTATGGTACTAGTGAAATACTGGTTTGCAATTGTAGCTATATAAGTTGATTAAGAGTTGTTGTTTCAGTGTGGTATACCAGTTCATGCTTTAAATCCCAGCCCGGAGGAAGCAGAGCAGGGCACATGAATCTTAATGAGTTCAATTGCAAACCATCCAGAGCTACTTAGTGATATCCTGTCTTAAAAACAATAGTGGTTTGGATGACCAAATACATCAATATTACAGAACAGTATTAAGAAGCTAACAGCCATAATTTACAGTGAACCTAAAGTGTTTCTCATTCTTCTTAGGCTGATTGTAATGCAGTAATTTACCCTATATACAATGGGCTATTGAGATCTAACCCTCAGGTGTTGACGAATTTGCTTTTTTGACTTGTTTACTTGTTTTTGGTTTGTTTGCTTGCTTGCTTGTCGAGACTCTGTTTCACTACTTAGACCTTTTCGTCCAGAAACTTGAAATATGGACAGATTGACTCTTGAACTTGCCACATGCTGAGACCCTTCTGTCTCTGCCCCAAGAGCACTGTGGCTACAGGGATATGCACAGTCTAGCTGAGAGTTTTAGTATCTGTTTTTTGTTTTGTATTGCAGGTATTTAACAAACTGCCTAGCACACAACTGATCAAATGTGTGGTCCGTTTTAGATGCCACTCTTGGGGATTAGGCTTAGAAAGTAAGAGGAAATGACAAAGCTGTAGTTTATTAGTGTGGCACGCAGTCCAGCCAAAGAACCACTCAGCAATTAAAGGGGCGCATGGATTTTATGCTCAGCAGTAGTAATTGACCTGCATTAAGTAGGGTAAGTAGAGGCCCTTCACCCCAGGCAAACTTGTTCTCTTCCTTCTGTGGCAAAGATCCTGCTCAGAGCAAGTGACTAAGAGAAACAATGTTGGATTACAGAACAAGGAAAAAAGAGCAACTGAACCCATGCAACTGCTCAAGTGGACACTGAATAATGTGGTGTTTGTACATTTTGTTGTGTTCCTCTGAAAGATTCATTCCGGGCATCTGTCAATTCCTCTACAAAAGAAAAAGAAAACTTCCTCTATTGAAAATGAATAAAGAATTTAAAATTAAAAAGAAAACTTCCTCTGGTCACATACCATTTCATAAAATATTGTACTTACATATGAATTAAAATACAGTTCAAAAAAGCAAACTAATACCTAAAGATAAGCAACTTAAGTGTAACAAGCTAAAATTACAAGAGCCAAAATAATACCTAAACGTAAGCATATTAAGGGTAACAAGATTCACTCTCATGGCTAGAAGTACAAGGTCCAAATCACATTTCTTGCACTAATTAATGTGATTTCACTCCAGTAATTTCAAGTCAACGTATGAAGAGAAAAGTATACTAACATAATAATCTGTATACTTTATTTAAGAATACATTTCTGATAGGACCTAAATGAGTTGGTTAGTACAACTAACAGGGATTAGATGCTCTTACACTGGTTTGCTGTGTAGTTGCCTAAGTATTCATGGAACCTACCGGACTTTGCAGCTTTCTTGAGAAGTGTTCTTGAAACTATAAAACACACATTGCTGATGTTGCTTCCTATGCAAAAAAAAAAAAAAAAAAAAAAAAAATGCACAGAGCAAAGAGAACTGGTACAGAACCTGTTATATCTTTTAATAACATAATTTTTAATTTTAATTAGAAACAAGCTTGTTTTACATGTCAATCCCGGTTCCCACACCCTCCCACCCTCCTCTTTTCCTCCCCCCACCAATCCCCATCCCATCTGCTTTCTGCTCCCCAGGGAGGGAGGGTGAGGCCTTCTATGGGGGATTGTCAAAGTCTGTCATATCATTTGGAGCAGGGCCTAGTCCCTCCCTCATGTATCTAGGCTGAGAGAGTATCCCTCTATGTCAATTCGTATACTATGGATAGTGATCCACTACCAGAGGCCCCGAAGACTGCCCAGGCCTCCTAACTGACACCCACATTCAGGCGGTCTAGCTTGGTCCTATTCTGATTTCCCAGCTATCAGACTGGGGTCCATGAGCTCCTCCTTGTTCAGGTTAGCTGTTTCTATGGGTTTCCCCAGCCTGGGAGAAACATACCTGCTTGCCTGGAGATGGGGAAAGGGACAAGATCTCCCACGCAAATTGGGAGCATGGGGGGAAGGGAGAGGGAGTTAGGAGAAAGAGGAGGGGAGAGGTTGGCATGAGGAAGCAGGAAGATTGAGTCAGGGAAAAAAATAGAGGAGAACATGGTATTTCTACTCTGACTATATGTAAATAAAGTTTCCATTTGGCTTATGATTGCATTTGTAAAACAAACATAATTTTAGTTCAAGAATTGTGGTGAATTTTTAAATTTTGTATTTTGAAGCAGCCATAACATTTTAACTTAAAGCAAGTCTGAAAATTTTCTCAAAACCGAGCTAGCAAGAAGAATGCTCAACCCTGCTTCTCCTACCTCGCTCAAGTCTTCTGAAGCAGTCTGAGACATCAGCATCCTTTATGGACCTAGGACCACAGATTCCTAGGGGCCATCCCAAACAAATAGGATCATAAATTTTGCACGATCGATCAAGTGATCGATCAAGTTGTTAATTAATACATGTTAAAATGTAACAACTGAAAAGTCACTCATCTACAGAATTTTAGATTGGGTAGACTTGGCTGCTTCTATTCAGAGGGGATAGAGACCAAATCATAAAGCATTTAAGAATGTTCATGAAATGAGCACGGTTAGAATTTGTAAGAAATTCCCTCTAATAGTCACTGAGGTTCCCAGTCTTCTTGGTAAATAGGGTCAAAGTCTAACCCTGCAATAAACATGCATGTCCACCAGATGGCGAGAGTGGAACAACAGCCCCAAGTTTTACTACAGCCCTAAGAAGTTTTTCTGTTTTCTTGAGAGTGGTTGTACGTTCATTCAGTTAATTTTGGCGTTTATTCTGGCTGGGTGATTGATATTTATTACAATATTTCAGACATTTAATTGATTTATTTGATAAAATGAGTTTTGGCTTAGTTCTTTTTTATTGCTACTGAATAAATTTAATAACTGAATAGGTCATGACTGAAAAATTAGTAAATTTACACAAACCATACAGACATCAATGAAATTTATATTTGTTTCCCACCCCAGTAAATTTTTATACCGTTTTTAACGTTTTAAATGCTGCCATCTAAGTTTTATGGTTTAAATGTTTAATTAAAGTAATCTCTAACACTTTACATTTTTATTTAATAGATTCGACCCTTTTTATTTTAAAATAGGATATAATTTTCTGAAGTTGCTACTGCCTTTTTGGACTTGAATACTTACAAGATATGTAGGTTTTAGTAAATAATTATCTCTATAAGCATGTGGAATTATACTACATGTTAACCGAGGCATACATATTTTCAGTATAAAAAGTATTATGACCTTTGGGGAGTGAACATAAGAGACATAACATTTTCTTGGGTGTTTATTTAGTTAATAGTGTTGTTAGTGATTCCATGTAAAAGTTGTTATCAGCTGCCTTGGTCATACATAGGAGAAAAAAAATGATGAGGATTCTAAATCTTATTTTTTGGTATAGGGAATTTCCATGGCCTTCCTCTAGCCCTGAAATATTTGCCTGTTTTGTGAAAACCTATCACTGAAACAAGACATTCACACTGATCCCTGTGTGTTTCAGGGAAATTGCAGATCAATGTTTTACAATGTGTCAATTATCAGGTAACACATTCTTCACAGTAGGTAATTAGCAGGTGATAATGGGAATCCAGTCCAATATTTCACATATGCCCTAAAAGCTACACCTCCAGTAGTGGGAAGGAGCTGACAAACTAAGTTACAAGACAGCTTCCCAAGCGTAACTTCACTAGATGCTAAGGCAAAATCTTTTTTAAAAATTACAAAAGTGAAAAATCATTCACAAACCCGAATCTATGCATACCCACCTAGGGGAATTGTTCATTATAGCATCACATATGGTTTGAAAGTCACAAAAAACTATTTTCATGTTAACTGATCATAATAAACAAATAGCATGGCTCATCCATCATTTTTTTTCTCCTGGTTCTCGTTTGTCTTTCCCCCCTTTAAATGTAAACATGATGCAACTTTGGAATATGGAGCCAATGTGATTCTATTACATATGCATATTGCATATAAAGACTGAATCCTGCTAACATATCTGTCAGCTCCAATGGTTCCTTCAAAGCTAAGGTGACTGGAAACTGAGTTTCAGTCAAACCTGCTGGTACATTCTCGGTGGAATCCATACCATGATTCAGCTAACGGGTTTGTCTTAGAATCTACGTCTTTAGATTGCCAAAGCATTCGACACTACTAATTAAAACCAGGCTTGGGGATTTAAAGAGACCTGAAGCAGAACACTGAGGTTCAATCTGAGTGATCTGGGATTTTAAGTTTCGGACTTGCGTTTTGTGCTGTGCAATCAGAGCACACAATCTTATGAGTTAAACGTCGTCTTCCCTGAGAGACTGCTGAACAAAAAATGAGTAGCTCCTGAAGAGAGGACAGAAGCACACTAAGAACACGGATGAAGTTGTTACAGTGCCTGATAACGAGGGTACAAAGACTACCTATTGTTTTTATTCCTCTTAGGTCTATCATTATGATGTCCCCTGAGCTTCCGTGGGATTTACTTAGCTGTCACCCTGAAAGAGGCAGAATATTGAACTATTGTAATCCAGGAACAAATCTAGGATAGGGTATTGAATTAGGTAGATGTCACCTCACATGTGGGAAGGTTTTAAATTATGCAACATGGAACAAGTTAGATTTGATAGGGCAGAGTGTCAAGAGGAAAGGTCAGGAGGGAATCACCGCGTGCACAAACTCTTGCCATGGCAGTGAGTCCTACACATCACGTGCTTCCTTCCTCTTAACTGTGGGAATGTCAGTGACAAGTGTATGAGGGCCAGAGCTTATCGTGTTCAACAAACCGTGAAGAATTTAGAGAGGAAACATATAATTATGCAATGGTTAAATAAATACTGATCATTGACTGATATTTCTTGTGTGAAAAGAAAAGACCAGAGACAGTTTTAATTATTGATGTCAGGCTCTTGGTATCAAAATCCATTGGAGTATATAGTCTGAGAAGTTATCACACATAATGTGTAGTGTATATAATTCATTAGGATACATATTCTCATATTTGTATGTGGGGTTGTTCAATTTTGCCCATGATTTTAAGCATCCACTAGGGGATTGGGGAAACCCTTGTGAATGGGGAGGATATATATATATATATATATGTGTGTGTGTGTGTGTGTGTGTGTGTGTGTGTGTGTGTGTGTAAATATACATACATTTGTTGTTAATTCTGAGTTATGTATGATATAGATTATTTTACCACATAATAGTAAGCCACATATTTTTACCATTTTAAAAGTCCAGAAATGAAACTATTTCCTTTTAGACAGCTCTTCTTATTTCTATTATATGAAACTGTGATGTACCCAATGAATTTTCAGATACGGCAGAGCAATGTGACCTTCCGCTGGATTCTATAGTAAATCTGTAAGGGCAGCGGTTCTACATTTCCTTTAATTGACCCACTATAATAGTAATAAAAAAAGAAATAATTACTTTTCTAGCCACTCAGATTGCTCACTATGAATGTGCAATTGTTATAGAAGCTGGCTATCCTGAGAAAATGCCAAAGGCATTTACAGAAATCCAGAGTTCATGAAAAGGTTCTGCTTTATTAGTCTTTGCTGTTGAGTAAAATTATGCTTAATGAGAGGGGAAACAAAGGTGGAGAGACAGTGCAATGTTTTGCATAACTATGGAAACTGTTGCTAGGAGGCACACACACAGTTAGAAATTTATGCCTGGTACTCACTTCTGCACCCCCAACCTTGGCCCCACTTAGGGGGTTTATATGGACATTCATTGCTGTGCTTGGTCAGTAGCAAATGGCTTCTCTCTCTCTCTCTCTCTTTCTCTCTTTCTCTGTCATCTAGAGTCTGAAGGCACCTATCATTGTGATGACACAGATTGCTAATGAGGAGAGGTAGAAGTTAATTTCCAATGAGATTGCTTTCTTGTATTGAATTAAATATTTCTATTGCTTCGTACATTCCCAGCACCTTTGACAAGACATGAAATGAAAGGTTTCAAAAAATAATGCAGTTTTTCTTCACCTCTCATTCCATATCTATCTTTTTTTTTAACAGAGTTTACAAGCAAAATTAATTTTTAAGACTAGTGAGACCCTTCTTTCCACAAATCATTAGATTGTGTGGTGTTGGATGACACACTCTGTGATAGCTTGTTTCATGTTTATTCTTCTTAAAGATGCCTTTGAAATAGAAAACACACTGTCTGATAATTTGGCCAGACAACAGACAAATCTATGTTATTAATTACCACCATCTGAAAGTGGCTTGGAATCTGATGACTAGCAATGGTTCTTGCTGGATGAGTTCATGGTTAATAAGATCCTCGAATCTTCTTGAGAGGCAATCTGACAGATTAACTAACTTGTGATTTATGCAACCAAGGGTACTCTCAGGAATATTTGTGTGTATCTCTCCCTTTCAATAGCAATAATGAAGGTTTCCAGCCTGCAGACATGATAGGATTTTTTTTAAAATTATAAACTCCTGGGAGCAAAAAGTTCTACTGCATAGGACTTACTACACTAAGCCATGTGACTCACTGAGAAACTGTGAAATCAACAAACCAATAAACAAACAAACAAACAAAAAAACCCTTGGTTTTATGAAATTAAGATATATGTGTAATAATTATTAACACTATTCTTCTCAAAAAGTAAGAAGTTAATTTCTTTCTTAAAGGGGTGCTCTCGTTCCAAACTGAGTACAGGGGAAGTCAAGTTCAGGTAGCCTCTCCACTAATGCTTAGGGTCTTAGCTGGGGTCATCCTTGTGGATTTCTGGGAATGGGAGGGAGTGGAAACTTGGATTAGTATGTAAAAATGAGAAAAGCGTTTTTAAAATTAAAAAGGATTCTTGTTAGCATTCAGGCATCTGTACTTGCCTTCTGTTGGGGCTGTGACAGGATCCGTCCTCAGCTGTAGTCACTAAGGGCACCACCTGTGCACATTCACTATGTTCCCTTTTAAAAGGGCCCTGCCAGCCTCCCATCCCTCACTCTCTCTCTCTCTCTCTCTCTCTCTCTCTCTCTCTCTCTCTCTCTCTCTCCCTCTCTCTCTTTCTCTCTCTCTCTCTCTCTGTTTCTTTCTTTCCCTCCACTTCTCTGCCTGTCTTTCCCTGTCCTATGCCTCTCATCTTTCTTCTGCTGTGTCTTGTCCTCAAATGCTTGTCTTCCCTCTCTCATTTTCCTATTCCCTTTTTCCTCATTAAAACAACTCCACCTGCGCTCTGTGGAAAGGCCTCTTTCTCTCGTGCGCTACTTTTTAAATCGCAACACTTGTGACTGCATTGTGCCCACCTATATTAATGACACTCTCCTTATGTCAGGCTTAGCTATCTGTCAAGCATCATCTCGCACCCTCAATTCTCACTGCACACTATAACAATCACAAGGAATAGGGTGAGGACATATCCAGGGTGCATTATATTCCATGTAACTCAGAATAAAAAATAACTTTCCAGAGTCCATCATGAAGTCGGCTAAATCATATTAATTATAGAAGCCAAATGTTTTTTTAAATGAGCCATCAAAATGTGATTTTACTATCTTACTTAAGTAAAGGTTGCCGGTGTAAAATGCTTGCTATGTAAACAACCTCTACTAAAGTACTACAGTCTGATTTATTAAAAATAGATTTAAGAGAAGCCATGTGGGGAAATAAATGTAGTGGAGCAAATAAGAGAGTCACGCATACTCTGTATACATTTATTTATATATCATATTGTGGTATATATTCATGTTAGAGGATAATGCATGGAAAGCATTCACATGAGCACACATACCTACACACTCAAACTGTAAGTTGAAAAGTTCCAACCTTAAGACTATGAAAAAGTTTTAATGGCACTTTAATAGCTACAGTTCACATATGCTCTTTAAGCAAACAAGGTCATAATGGTAGGCTGCTATCTATGGATTCTCTTATAGTGAACACTTTCCAAAGTGAAGAATAAATGCAAAGTGGAAATTGCTTTCAATAGCATCATCTCGTCTTCCTTAGTGCTTCCTAAGTAATGGTGCTCCTTATTGACTGTGGACCAGCCCAGTAAAACAGCCCATTTTTGCCTAGTTAGCATCATTTCCTCTGTGGAACCTATCACTCTTATGACACCTTGGAAGGTTATTGATGCATGGTAATCCACACTCACCAAAAGCATGAATGGGTACCTAAAATGAAGCAACCAAAGTAATATCAGCATCTCATCTTAGAGGATGCCACTCAAGACATGAACATTTTTTTCTTTTGTACGAAGATGAACAGTGATGCAAACTAATGACTTAGATTATTTCAGCATTCTACAGATTCAATGAATTATCCATCAAAAATGTGGTGCCAAATTTAATATACCCACAAAATGCTCAAAAATACTTAAAGATCTGCAAAGACCGCAAATATCCAATTGACTCCTGAGAGGAAAGAACACAGCTAGAGGTTTACTTATTCTTCAGTTCTCACGACAAAGCAAAGACTGAAGGACTGCGTGAGATCAGGCTGGAATCAAAGAGGGGTTGATTTATATTGATGTAGTTGGCATTAAAGTTTTGAGTAATTGTTACTGCTTTTAAAATACTAACAAAACTAGCTCCGATGGAAGAGTGACCCTCAAGGTATGTCATGCTGAAAAATGAAATAAAGAAAAATAATGAACAATTTTTCAGCTATAGTAATAAAAGATTAGCTGTTTAATTGATTGGGAAAATGTCCCAGTTTAAGAAAAGATTACAATGAATGACATTTAGATAAAACTCTATTAGAAAGGCATTATTCACCAACTCACCACAGTCTTTTAACCCTAAGACCATAAGCAGTATTTTCTTCTTCATTATGGTTTCCTACCTTCAATGCCTTTGTGTCTTCATCAGTTTGCACTCATACCCTCTAAGGTCTGTCTACTAACAGCTCATTGATATACAAGATATTTGTTTGCATAGTACTCTTCTCTTTTCTGGAATTGAAACCATAGGAATACTTCCTGCATGCATTTTATATTTAAATGTAAAGCAAAAGTAAAGGGTAAAAGCTAGTAGTTTCCCATGGAGTCAGCAAACTTTTCCATATCACATACTAAATATCTCTTCATGCAGCATTGAGCCTCACTCCTGGTATAATGAATTCAGTTAGTTGCCTGTCCTGTTTGAGACTAATTGAGAACTGTTGTTTTGCTTGATTTATCTTTCCAGTTCTTATCCATGCTGAAAGATTTTAAATAGAGAAGGAAAATTTACTTTATTTAATCTGCCATCTAGTAGAGTTATTAATTCAGTTGGAATATATAATACATAATTAAGAAAGCAAACATCATAATCATTTTTAGTGTTTTTAAATTTATTTATATAGTTTTCTTATTTTATGTATCAATCCAAGTTCCCTCTTCCTCTCTCTCTCTCCCTCTCTCCCACCCTTTCATGCCCCACCTCCCCCGACCACACTCACATCCCATTCCCTTTCCCCCACTCCACATATAGGATGAGGCCTTCAGAAGGGGTCATCTAAATCAATCAAGTCATTCAGAGTAGGGACTAGGACCTACCTCCTGCCTCCAGGTTAAGGGAGTATCCCTCCATGGGGAATGTGTTCCTAAAGTCCCTTTGTGCACCAGGGATACATCCTGGTTCCACTGCCAGAGGTCCCTCAGACTGCTCAGGCCTTCTAACTGAGACCCATGTTCAGGGGGTCTGAGGGTGATTCCCAGCTTTCACTCTGGGGTCTCATTAGCTCCTCCTTGTTCAGGTCAGTTGTCTCAGTGGGTTTCTGTAGCCTGGTCTTGTCCTTCCTCTCTGCATCTGGATTCCAGTTCACCTCAGTTTTTAGTTGTGGGTGATTGCTTCTGTTTCCATCAGGTACTAGATGAGAGGTCTATGATGATGGATAATTTAGTCGTCGATGTCATTATCAGGGAAGGGCATTTATGGTAGCCTTTCCACTATTGCTCAAATTGTTAGTTGGGGTCAGTCTTGTAGGTCTCTGGACATTTCTCTAGAGTCAGTTTTCTCTTCAAACCTAAAATGGCTCCCTCTTTTAGGTTATCTCTCTTTCTCTTTCTCTTTCTCTTTCTCTTTCTCTTTCTCTTTCTCTTTCTCTTTCTCTTTCTCTTCCTCTCTTTTCTCTCATCTATTCCTCCCCTGACTCAATCTCCCTAGTGCCACCTGCTTTCCTCTCCTCCCCTTCTCTTTCTCCTAGCCCCCTCTCCATTCACTGCTGCCCTCAACTTCCCATATGCTCAGGAGATCTTGTCCCTTTCCCGTTCTGTGAGGGAACTTGTATGAATCTCTCAGAATCTTCCTTGTATCCTAGTTTCTCTGGTGGGGTGGATTATAGGCCAGTGATCCTATGCTCTATGTCTAAAATCCATATATAAGTGAGTACATACCATGTTCCTCTTTTTTGTGATGGGGTTACCTCATTCAGGATGGTTTCTTCAAATTCCATCCATTTTCCTGTTAATTTCAAGATTCCATTGTTTTTTCCATAGAGTACTATTCCATTGTGTAAATGTGCCACATAATCTTTATCCATTCTTCAGTTGAGGGGCATCTAGGTTGCTTCCAGATACTTGCTATTACAAATAATGCTGCTTTGAACATAGTTGAACAGATGCCTTTCTTGCATGAATGTGGCTCATTTGGGTATATGCCTAAGAGTGGGATTGCCGGGTCCTGTGGTAGACAGATTCCCATTTTCCTGAGGAATCGCCATACTGATCTCCAAAATGGCTGTACAAGTTTGCACTCACACTAACACTGTAGGAGTGTTCCCCTTTGTCCACATCCTCTCCAGCATAAATTTTCATGGGTGTTCCTAATTTTAGCCATTCTGGCAAGAGTAAGATGGTATCTCAGAGTTGTTTTTATTTGCATTTCCCTGATAGCTAAGGATGTTGAACACTTTCTTAAGTGTCTTTCAGCCTTTTCGATTTCCTCTATTGGGAATTCTCTCTTCAGTTTTGTACCCCATTTTTAATAGGGTTATTTGGTGTTTGTTGCCTAGTTTCTTAAGTTCTTTGTGTATTTTGTAGGTAAGCCCTCTGTCAGATATAGGATTGGTGAAGATCTTTTCCCTGTCTGAGGGCTGCTGTTTGGTCTTGTCAACTGTGTCCTTGGCCTTACAGAAGCTTGCTATATAGATCTTTCACTTGTTTGGTAAGCATTACCCCAAGATATTTTATGTTGTTTGTGGCTATTGTAAAGGGTGATGTTTCTCTGATTTCTTTCTCAGCCCCTTTGTCGTCTGCATAAAGTAGGGCTACTGATTTTTTTTTTTTTGAGTTTATCTTGTATCCTGCTAGTTTGCTGAAGGTGTTTATCAGCTGTAGGAGTTCCCTGTAGAGTTTATTGGGTCGCTTATGTAAACTATCATATCATCTGCAAATAGAGACAATTTGACTTCTTCCTTTCCAATTTGGATCCCCTTCATCTCCTTTTGTTGTCTTATAGCATTAGCTAGAACTTCTAGTACGATATTGAAGAGATGTGGAGAGAGAGGGCAGCCCTGTCTTGTTCCTTATTTTAGAGGAATTGGCTTAAGTTTCTCTCCATTCAGTTTGATGTTGGCAGTTGGTTTGATGTATATTGCTCTTATTATGTTTAGGTATGTTCCTGTTATCCCTGACCTCTCTAATACCTTTATCATGAAAGGGTGTTGAATTTTGTCGAAGGCTTTTTCAGCATCTAGGGAGATAATCATATGGTTTTTCTTTTTCTGTTTTGTTTATATGGTGTATCACGTTGATAGATTTTCGTATGTTAAACCATCCCTGCATTCCAGGGATGAATCCTACTTGGTCATGGTGAATGATTTCTCTGATGAACTCTTGGATTTGGTTTGCCTGTATTTTATTATTTTTACATGGATGTTCATGAGGGTATTGATCTAGAGTTTTCTTTCTTAGTTTTGTATTTGTGTGGCTTGGATACTAAGGTGATTTTGGCCTCGTAAACGAGTTTGGTAATGAACCTGTTTCTATTGTGTGGAACAATTTGAGGTGTATCAGTATTAGCTCTTCTTTGAATTTCTGGTAGAATTTTGCATTGAGTCCATCTGGCCCTGGGCTTTACTTTGGTTTGGAGGCTTTTGGTTTCTGATTTTGTTAATTTGCACGTTCTCTCCCTGCTTTTTCATTAGTTTGGATAAAAGTTTGTCTATCTTGTTGATTTTCTCAAAATACAAACTTTTCGTTGCATTGATTTTTTTTTTTTTTTGTATTGTTTTCCTGGTTTCTATTTTATTGATTTCAGCCCTCAAATTGATTATTTCCTGGAGTATACTCCTCTGGGGTGAGTTTGCTTCTAAGGGTTTCAGTTGTGCTGTTAATTCTCTAATATGACTATCCTCTGTTTTCTTCATATGGGCACCTAATGCAATGAACTTCCCTGTTAGCACTGCTTTCAAGGTGTCCCATAAGTTCGGGTATGTTGTGTCCTCATTCTCGTTGAATTTTAGGAAGTCCTTAATTTCTTTCTTTATTTCTTCTTTGACCCTGGTGTGGTGCAATTGCACATTGTTCAGTTTCCATGAGTTTGTAGGGTTTCTGTGATTTACGTTGTTGTTGAATTCCAATTTTAAAGCATGGTGGTCTTATAAGATACAGGGGACTATTCCATTTTTTTTTTAATCTGTTGAGGTTTGTTATGTTGCCTAGTATGTGGTTGATTTTAGAGAAGGTTCCATGTGGAGCAGAGAAGAAGGTATATTATTTTGTGTTTGGATGGAATGTTCTATAGATGTTTGTTAAATCTAATTGAGACATGATTTGTTAGTTCTTTTGTTTCTTTGTTAAGTTTCTGACTGGTGGTCCTGTCTAGCAGACAGAGTTGGGTGTTGAAGTCCCCCACTGTGAGTGTGTGAGGTTTTATGTGAGCTTTGAGTGTAGTAGCATTTCTTTTATGAATGTGGGTGCCTTTGTATTTGGGGCATAGATGTTCAGAATTGAGGATTTTTGTTGATGGGTTTCTCCTGTGATGAATACAAAATGACCGTCTTCATCTCTTTTGATTGATTTTGGTTTGAAGTCTAACTTGTTAGATATTAGGATAGATACACCTGCTTGTTTCTTGGGTCCATTTGATTGGAAGATCTTTTCCCAACCCTTTACCCTGAGGTAATGTCTGTCTTTGAAGCTTAAACTTAAATGTGTTTCTTGTATGCAGCAGAAGGATGGATTCTGTCTATTCTTTTAGCCTGTGTCTTTTTATAGGTGAGTTAAGACAATTAATGTTGAGGGAAAGTAAGGACCATTGATTGTTAATACTTCTTTGATTTAGATTTGTTGGTGGTGGTGGTATTTTGAATATATTTGCCCTGTTTACCCTTGGGTTCTGATGAAGTGGGATTATCTGTTGCCTTGTCTTTGTGAGCATAGTTAACTTCCTTGGGTTGGAATTTTCCTGGCAGAACATCCTGTGGGGCAGGATTTATAGCTATGCATTGTGAAAATCTGGCTTTGCCATTAAATGTCTTGTTTCTCCGTCTATAGTGATTGAGAGTTTTGCTGGGTATAGTAGCCTGGGCTGGCATCCGTGGATTCTTAGTACTTGTAAAACATCTATCCAGGTCCTTCGGGTTTTGAGAGTTTTCATGGAGAAGTCTGGTGTAATTGGATAGGTCTGACTTTATATGTTACATGGCCTTTTTTTCTTCACTTCTCTTAATATTCTTTCTTTATTCTATATGTTAGGTGTTTTGATTATTATGTGTCGAGGGGTCTTTTTTCTTTGGTCCTGTCTATTTGGTGTTCGGTATGCTTCTTGTACTTTCATGGGTATGTCCTTCTTCAGATTGGGAACGTTTTCTTCAATGATTTTGTTGAATATGTTTCTTCACTTTTGAGCTGGGCTTGTTCGCCTTCTTTTATGCCTATTATTCTTAGGTTTGGCCTTTTCACAGTGCCACATTTCCTTGATATTTTGTTTTAAGGATTTGTTGGATTTAAGATTTTCTTTGGTCGACGAATCTATTTCCTATAGTTTATATTCAGCGCCTGAGATTTCTCTCTTCAATCTCTTGTATTCTGTTGGTTATGCTTGCATCTGTAGTTCCCAGTTTTTCTGTTTCCAGCATTCCCTCAGTTTATGTTTTCTTTATCGTGTCTATTTTGGTTTTTCAAGTCTTGAACTGTTTGAGTTTTTTCCTTTAATTCTTTGATTGTTTTTTCTTGGCTTTCCTTGCTTTCTTTAAGAGATTTTTTTTTTTTCATTTCTTGCATTTTTTGCTTGGTCTTTTCCTCTATTTCTTCCATTTTTTTCTTCTATTTCTTTACGGGATTTTCTCACATTGTCTTTAAGGGCCTCTATCATTTTTATGAAGATATTTTTTAATTCGCTCTCTTCTACTTCATCTGCCTTGGTGTGTTAAGGTCTAGTTGGTGTAGAGTCCCTAGATTCTGGTGGTATCAGCTTGTATTTCTATTGTTAGGTGTTTTCTTGTATTGTTGTCTTCCCGTTGCTTCTTTCAGTGGGTGCAGGTGGGGTCTCTCTCTCTCTTTTTTTTCTATGTTACTCTGCTGGTGGACTTAGGTGGGTCAGAAGTTCAATGTCTGTAGTTCTGGATGGTCCAAACTGTCTAGGAGGCCTCTCCTCAGGCAGGGGCCTGGCAATGAAGGTCAAAGATCAGGCTTGCAAGGACTCAGGGTGGTTCTGCTGGTCTAGTGTGCTCAGAGTAGATCCAGGAAGTTTCCTGGAGTTAACGGGATTGTTGGACCTGCTCTCTGGTCTAGTGCTCAACCAGAGCAGTGGGGCAGTGGGCTAGGTAGGGCGCAGGGTGGGAGGAGGGTGAGCTCTAGGTGGGGGAATTTGTGGATCAGAGCACCAGGAGCACTCTTGCTAGGGACAGGAAACAGAGAGGAATGAGATTTGGGGCTAACCCAGGGAGTTCCCAGGGAAGGGGGGCTGGTGATTCTATCTGAACTGATCCCAGACTCACCTCCGGCAGAAGCCTGGCAATGGGGGTCAAAGATCAGGCAGGCGGGGACTCAGGGTGATGCCAACAATGTATTCTTCTGCTTGCTTCTAGTTAATACCGTGTATTGTAATTTTAATAAAAGCAGGGAGGGAAAGAACACCATGCCACAGAGCTTAGATGGAGGATTTTTATTGGGGGAAAGTGCATGGGATAAGGGGGAGGGGAGAGGGACGGGAGGGGCATAAGAGAAGAGGGAGGAAGCAGAGAGAGAGAGAGAGAGAGAGAGAGAGAGAGAGAGAGAGAGAGAGAGAGAGAGAGAGAGAGATGGGCAGAGATCTTTTAAAATGGAACTTAGTGAGCACAGGTGTTGCTCTTAGTGGCTGCAGCTGAAGGCATATTCTGTCAGAACCCCAAGAACAGGCATGTATAAATGTCTGAATACTGACATCATGTCCTTTTGAAAACTCACTAAGATTTTAACTTTAGAACAGAATTTGTCATTTTTAATGATTTGTTTGTTTTCCAAAGTATTTTCCTGAGCTTTCATTTTTTTTTTTCTGATTTTTATCTCCCTCCGCCGCATCTCTGTAACCCTCTGCTATACAAATATGTACATTCGAAGGAACTACTATGAATTGAGGAGAAAAAGTTGAAAATGTGATTATGTATTACATGTGGCTGGATTCATATTAACACAATTTTGAGTGATATTTTCAATATTATTATTATTTGTATAGAAGCAATTAATGAAGTCCTTTTGCAATCATAATGAAATTTAAAAAAAAAACAAGAAATTAAAAATAACGTTTCCCTCAGGAAAGTATTAACCTAAAACAGTCATTGAAATAACTTCATAGATAATAAAAATGTACCATATACTGAGTTATACTGTAACATATTTAAATATCACAAGAAATGTACACTTAAGTACATGCAATTGTATCCTAACATAGAAAAATAGTGGAGATTAACAGAAAAAATAAAATTTGAAAGTTTGTGTGTACAAGCTATGCCAGGCAACTTTTGTGTTTATTCATTCATCTTTCCCCCTCCCACAGGGAAAGGAAAGATATGCTTTGTTTTCTTAATATATAAAAGATAGTATGGTTAAGAGGAATTATTGCATTGGAAAAACATGTACAAAACTGTCATAGTAAGTTGCATTTAAATTACAATGTTTTTAAAAACTATATAGTTCAAAAAATACTGTGCAGTGTTCAAAGCTAGATAAAACATATAAGCTATTAACAGAGAAGCAGCCCCCAAACTGATGTTGAGAGAATTGGAGATACATAATTAATTTATAAAAATGAGGACTATTAGTAGAGGAAATTGGTGGTTCACTGGGAGAGATCAAAATATGAAGGAACCAAACATAAAATGGTCAAGTCAAATAAACTGCATGGTAGAACTTGAGCGGGAAGGTGTCAGAAGAGACATGGGCATAGCGGTAAAATGAAGTGAACCTAGGCTCACTACAGCCTGCAGCTCCGCCCTTCGGATTTCTGTTCAGCCATTTGCCCTCTGTCTTGTTTTTCCCACATGTGAAGTGTAGATGTTCTAATAATGACTTTCTTTGCAAGTCTGTGGGGAGCATTAATTAGGTAATGTTCTCTATGAGCTTTGAAGATTAAAAGCCTTAAATAAGTGCTAAGTATAAATACAAAACCAAAGAGATGCAATTAGAAAGTACACAAACCAGAAAGATGAAAGCAGAGACATATAATAGAGGCGATAAAGTCTAGACAGACAGAAAGGACCATGGGTGACATGCTGGGGCAAACAGTGATCCTCAAGAATCTAAATATGCTGAATTTTTGAAAATATGCATACATCAATTTTATGCAGTTTGTGCTAAAATGAAACTGAATGTTTTCTTTGCAAGGACACAAAAAGGTGTCACACAAATGGTGCCCACCACTCCCCAAGCTGTCTGATTCACTTTTGTCAAATCTGCTTTTAGGTGTTACACGCCTATCCAGTGTGAGGCCTTTGCTCTACGATTCTGCTTATCCCTACCCAGTAATCTAAATGTGTGAGATTCACAAAGTGAAACCCAAGTAAGATGGATGGGACTCAGTGACCACAAAGGGCTCCAGTGAACTGTGAAACAGGGAAATGAACCAGGCTCTACAAAGGAAAGATTGAGTGGACTACGAAACTAATGTGGTTATTGTATCAAGCTTTACCCTGTAATCTCCTTAAGACAAAGAGAATTTACAAGGAGAAAAAAAATCATGACAATCAGAAAGACAAAGGTAGTTGGTTGAGGGGATTTTATTTTTGTATGGAGGATTTACATTAGGTACGAGTTTGAAGGAGAATTAGATCATTCAACTGCCTCCACATAGAAAGTGGCCAGTCAGAGCTGATCCTGACCAGTATGGCTTCAGTGCTGAGCAGCATCTATTAGACTTTTGAGATTCTCTAATTTAAATGCTAAGGCCGCCTTCTTACTTCTGACAGTTTCTCCTACATTTCACAGTCTAGGTGTCTGACTCCCATTCCCTTCATCCATGCTAGCCCATCTTTCAGGTTCACTTACTATTGTCTGCCCAACTGTGGTGTAATAATCCATATTGTAATTTGGAGGTTGGTTGTTTTTGTTTGTTTGTTTTGTTTTTGCCTCAAATTACTTGCATTTTGCCATATGACAAACCATTAAGTTTGTGGAAAACTTATTTGTTGAGCAATTTGTTATCAATATCAAATGGTATTTAAGCACAAAACCCTACTGAAACTGAAATAAAGTAAGAAGGCAATGTAGGTTATTGCTAAAGGACAAAGTAGGGGACTTGGGAGTAGTAGATTAATCTAAGATCTCTCAAGTAAAAAATTAAATATATCCTTAGGTTGACTAACAGAATAATTCTTGTAATGGCATAACTAACTTTAGTTCACTCTCTCCTTATTTCTATATTATGCTATTCTCTCTTCTCCATCATATTGTTACCATAGTTGGCTCATGTTTCTACAGCATATTCAATTGTTACCTGATTCCATATTTTCTATATATCATTTGAGTATATTTAAAGAAATATGTGAATGATACAAAAATGAGAGAATGTACATGAAAAACAAGTATAGCCACTTTAAGGAAGTTTGTGTTTGCAGATATCTTAAGCAAATCAGGTTGAAATTGTCTCTTCAATTATATATCTGAATTAAGATACTCATGATGCCCATTAAATGCTAAAATGCAAACTTCTTGGTAAGAAACTGAAAAAATTTCAAGGTCTGAGTTAAAAAGTTGCCTTCCTTTTTACAGATTATTGTGAGTTAAATAGTTTAGTCAAACCATAATCTCAACATTTTGACAGCAATTCATTAACTATCTTACATTGATTGTGGTTTGATCATACTCACTCTGTTCTCCTAACATTTCTGCCCAGATTTGCAGTGTTAGCAGCATCTCTGCATATTTTCTTCTTCTCTTAATAGACCTCTAGCACAATACCTTATGATTTTTGGCATATTTCTTTTGTGGCAAGGATTATGGCATATATACACTTTATCTTCTGTGAGAGTTCCTGGGGCAGAGCCTCCTTACAGGGTAGCATTGTAGAATCCTTCTGTTGGTGCCATTTGCCATATATCAAGCAATAAAGAGACTGAACCCACTCCTTCTTTGAGTGAATGAGCATTTACAGCATCACCTTGATTCCAACAGTCTCTGAAAATGTTTCAATGCAAAGGTGATAATGACTGTTGAAATTATAGTGAGCTTTGAGATGCATAAGATTTTTTTTTTGTGTGTTTGAACAAGAAAATTGTAAGCATTTTCAACACTGGTAAGAAAAAAATGATTTAAGTGTTAAGCGTGGTTTGCTTTGAGAATAAGGTGTTGTGTACCAAGGGATTCAGAATTAGATTACAATAAACAGAAACAAACACTCAATTAATATATTTATCTAAACAACTAATTTCCTTCTGTAAGGAAATTGTACTTAATTAATTTGGCTGAACAAGACTTCTAACTGAGAATTCTCAGCAATGCTGATAAATGGGGTCACCTGAATGACCAACTAGAAAGAAAAAAATTGCTGAAAAGAATTGGGAGTTTATGTGTATTAAGGACCTTGTAATTGGTATTAATTATTTGATAAAACCCATTGTCTTCTTTTTACTGTTTTATTTATTTTTGAGAATTTCAAATGACAAATTTTGATCATCTCTTCCTCATCCTTCAACGCCTTCTACGTCCTCCCCCTCATCCATACAAACACAACCTCCAGTTCTAATTCTTCCATTAAAATATCAAAATCCAAGTCCCCCAAACAGCAAGGACAACAACAAAAACAGGATCTGTCTTTCTGATGCATCCAAAGAACACACCTTAGTGTCAAGGATAGACATCATCTCAGTATTTAAAGAATGGAAAAAGCTATACCAGGCAAATTGATCTTAAAAAACAAGCTTGTGCAGTCATTTCCATATCTAACAAAATATACATCAAACTAAAATGAATCTGAAGAGAAAAGGGAGGATATTAGATACTCATCAAAGGAAACACCCACTCAAAAGGTGACAGTGGGTGACTCTAATACCCAACTCCTGACAGTCACACAGAGAAAAACTAAACAGTGAAATGCTGAACATAAATGATAATATAAAACAAACTAAACTCACAAATATTTATAAAGACATTTCACATGAACAAAAAACTATACCTCTTTCAGAGCCCACCTTAGAACACATTCCAAGATCATCCACATATGTAGATACAAAGCAAGTCTCATAATAGAAGACAGTGAAATAACAAAATGTATCTGATCAGACTACCAAAGATTAAAGTTGGAGATCAACAACAATAGAACTCCGGCACACTAATTTTCCACATGAGCACAGATAAAGTACTTAAAATCTTACCTAAAGCAAGAAGAATGATGTAGCCCAGTCATGGTACTGGGAGTTTTATTTGCTAACCCTGATAATTAATTGGGACATTGTCTTCCACATTATATGGTAATGACATTTAAATACCTTTTATTTATTTTACGAAGTTTCTAGTGTAGTAAGTAGGTTTAGAAGAAATTAAAATTAAAAGATGCTGGATGGATGATGGGAAGACAAAATTAGAAGAGGAACTACAGGGGAGAGTAATTGACATATAGTGTTTGTTTTAGGACATTGTCTTAAGACCTTTTCTATTCCTGTGATGAGAAGCCATGACTCAGGCAACTTTATAGAAGACAGAGGAGTAACTAGGGGATTATGGTTTCAGAGGGAGAGTCCATGACCATCATGACAGGGAGCATGGCTAAGGGCAGGCAAGTGTCACAAGCAAGCCATAGCTGAGACAGAAAGCTCACATCTCATCTACAGATACAAGAGAGAGTGAGAGAGACAGAGACAGAGACACAGACAGAGAGAACACACCTCACCTGGCCAATTGGGAATGGCATGGAGTTTTGAAACTTCAAAGCCTGCTCTCAATAACATACCTCCTTTAATAAAGCCACATCTCCTAATTCTTCTCAGTTTTCCCCCGAAATGAGAACCAAATATTCAAACATATTAACCTATGGGGGCCATGCCAACTCAAACCACCCACAATCATTTTGAATAGTAATTGTCATGTTTGAAATTCATTGTTAGTTTTTTAGAATAGTCTTAGATTCCTTTTCTATTTCCATGATAAAATACTGCCTCAAAAACAAAAGAAGGGAGAAAGGAATTATTGTAGCTCACAATTTCATGTTTATTACATTATTGTGGAATGTCCAGGTTTCAGGGAGTTCAAGCAGGTGGCAATATAGTGTCTGCAATTGGAAGATAACACCAATGATTACATGAACAGTCATCTTGCATTCTCCCTTTGTTGGTAAACAGGTCTTGAGGCCTAATACTGCCCACAGAGAATGGTCATATCAATCAATTAAATAAAATAACCCTTAATAATTTCCTTCTCTAACGTGTCTCTAGCTTGTTTCAATTTGAAAATTAGCAGTAAAAATCATATCTACCATAGAGGAAATGGCTTAAAAGGAATTGGGTTAAAGGTAATGTGTTAAATTGCATTTTCTTGGTTTGGAAGGAACCTAATCAGTCTTGGTTAACTTTGACCCCACCCCACACTCCTCTTTTAGTAAATGAAGAACAACGTACCCTTGAATTTTATCCTTTCTTATATAGAATTTAATATCTGGATTTGGGTTGAGAGAAACGTAAGCAGCAAGAACAACTCCTTATGCATTCAGTAGCTCAAAAAGTTGCTTGGTTCTTGTACCATTTTAGAAGCTACATAGGGATGTTTTAAAGCTGCCTGAATGTCACTGAACAATGCCATTGAGTATCTGGATAAAATGGCACATAATGATGGAAACAGATTATAAATGAAATTCATTCCATACACAATATAGTCCTAGATGTGATTTGGGGGTATATGTGTTTCAGAAACAGACCAGTTACATATGACTCCTAGTTGTATGTGATTAGACTGGTTTTACAAATACTTGCTTGTTATGAGTAGGTTTTCCCGCCTGCCGGTCTTGTCCCTCTGCCACGCCGGCCCCAGATAACACACAGAGAAGCTGTGTTTGATATAATGTTGTTGGCCACTTACTAGTTTATTGGCTAACTCTGTCTTAAATATTAACCCATTTCTATTAATCTAAGTATTTCCACGTGGTCTCATTGGAGAGAGGGGCTGGCGTTCTTCTCTCTCCGTCCTCCATTTTGGATCTCCTCCCTACTCCTTCCTCTCTCCTCCTAGTCTCCTAGTCCCTCCTATCTTGCTTTCCTATTGGCCAACAGTGTTTTAGTCATTAACCAATATGAGAAACATATATTACAGAATGACATCTTCCATCACCTGCTCTATTGTTAGTCTGAACAGTTAGTAACACCATCAGATATGTTCTTTGGGATATTGTTTTATACCTATGCCATATTACAGTTATTTTTTTGCAGCACTTAGTAAGGGGTTAACAATCTTCAAGCGAAGTCAGGGCTTATGTGGTGAGAAACAAAGTGATGTGCTCAAAGGGAGGCTTTAAATTGTAGAATATGATCACCAAGAAAATACCTTGCATACTTTTTTATGTCTAATCTCATTTGAGGCAATCAATAGCAATACATTTGTCCATCATGTGAGTAAGTGTTGTAGCTTCATCATTCCTTTCATTGAAGTAACTACTAGAGACTAGGCATAGAGGATGGAAAAAATGAGGGGAAAAGATCATCCTTGGAGAACTGTTAGTACTCAGGCATTTATACTTGTCTGTTGGGGTCCTGACAGGATATGCCCTCAGCTGTGGCCACTAAGAGCACCACCTGTGCACAATCACTATGGTTCCTTTCAAAAGAGCCCTGCCTACCTCCTATCATTCTTTTTATTTCTCTGATTCTCCCCTTACTCTCTCTCTCTCCTTCCCTCTCTCTCTTTCACACCCTCCCTCCCTTTCTTTCTCTCTGCCTCTCTCTTCTCTTCTGCCATCCCTGTCCCAGAAGCTGGTCTCCCCTCTCCCTTCTCCCCTTTCCCCATTCAATTTCCCCCCAATTTAAAAAGAAAAAACTCTCTGCCCATGTCCTGTTGAATTGCTTGTATCTCTCTAGCACTGCTTTTTTAAAATTACAGCAGAATCACCTATTTTAGTACCTGGAAGCTTTAGTCTCTATCTATCTATCTATCTATCTATCTATCTATCTATCTATCTATCTATCATCTATCTATCTATCTATCATCTATCTATCTATTTCTCTGTCTCTGACTCTCTCTCTCTCTCATACACACACACACACACACTCACACTTGACATACAGCTTACAGAGGGATTCTTTTTTGCCTAGTGCTTAACTTTAAAAAAAATTGAGTCCAAACAGCCAATATCTGACCTTAATTTAGAGAGTCCCCATGCATTTGCTCCATTACTATGTTAAGCGTTAAGGAGAAGTGGTAGCAACCACAGAGGGGCAGAGTTTTCTGAGCGTTTCTAAGATAATCCTGCAAACCTACCGTAACACCAGGCCTGATGAAAAGTGAAAATGGATGTGTAGTGTGAGGTGTTATACATGAGGTTTTATCCACAGATGATGATGTGTATTATAGTTCATACCTACCTGTAAACAGTAAAAATATTTGTAGTAGTACTTGTGTTCAAATTTAAATAAATATCTGTTGAGGATGCCTTTTTTTCTCTGCTTTGGGATTAATAGACGGAAGTTTTCTTATATGGAGTACTGACTATGTTAGGCATTGTTCTGTGGTGATAAACTGTTGTGAGCACCTGTAATATTAGTAAGTGCACACTCTTTTCAATTATGTGGTTGTAACTTATGTGACTTAAGAATTTTCCCTCCTGCACAGTTCAGTAGGCATTTACTAATTTTATCCTACTATAACAGTGTTTTTTTTTTTTCAGCATTCTTAGGAGGAACAGAATTCCATTTTCCTTGTTGGGGAGGTGGGAGGCATTTCCTGGTTGTCAATTTGTCATGTCAAAGGATATGGACATTTTAGAATTGATAAGTATTACAAAAACTCCCTTTCAAATCCTTAAATCCTTCGTGGATTCATATGACCAATGATTGTATATTTTGTCCACATCTGGTGAGCTAGATATACCCCTAGAAGGAATGTAAGCATACACTCTCCATTTCACTCTCACTAGATCTAATGGACATGTTTATCCACAACTTGTTTGCTGAGTCAAGAGTTTTAAATATATTGCTTGTAACCTGGGTCCTTATGTTGTCATTTCAAATTCAGCTGTTCCTAGTATCCGTATGCTGAACATAGCAACCCCATTCCTTATGCATGCACCACCAGTCCTCCTTACTAAAGAATAAAGAAGTACTTTTGCTCCATGCACATTTATTTTCCCTTCAGCTCCTGTTTTAAACAATGTTTTAAAATTTCTAACTACTCAGCAAATGTTTGCTGTATAAACATTAGCCAGGGAAAATATATGCAAATGCACTGATATATGTAATTAATATACAAGGAGACATACACATTGATATGTTTATGAATTTACATGTACATACGTAACTTAATACAATGCAATGTTATTTACTTCTTCAGCCCAAGATTAAATATTAAAGTTGCCCATACTGAATTTCCAATCTAGGAGGCTTGAGCCATGGAAACCTTTGTTTGAAGTCACTCTCTTTTCTGAATCTGCATAGACAAGCAATACCACCTTACTTATGTCTCTCTCGAACGGAGAGTCATTTAGATAAATGAAGATGAGGGAACTAAGAGAGAGAGAGTACATCATTAAAGAAAAGTAGTTAGGTCATATCTATCTACTTTCTGCAGACCTTTTTCTGATATTGTCCTGTATAGGCTTTGCTGTCTTACCTGGTTTTCTGACTCTCCACAGCAAAGACAGAACCTGATAGGCCCTCCCTGACATCGTCTTTGGCCAGAACAGAGTAGAGCTGTGATTTCCGGAGTATTAGAGTTGATGGGTGACAGCTAATCCTAATGGGAAAGCTATGTCACATTTGCTAATCCTAACACAGGAGCCCAACTACTTCCCCTTCCAATCTGAAAACCCGGAATCAGATGAGTTTTTTTCTTTCTTTCTCTCTCTCTCTCTCTCTTTTTTTTTTCTTTTTTGGAGGGGAGATGTCACTCTGAAAACATGGGATGCATCTATCTCTGGCCAAAATACTTTTGAGTCTTGCATTTGAGTGTATTTCCAGTTCCTTACACACCGAAAAGCAACCATTTTCACAGCTCTCTTAGAGTACCAACACACTTACCACTGACTAATAAAAACTGACAATTGCTTTACTGTCGACTATAAGCTTTCATGTTAAATTCTGTTTGAATTAACATAAGTTCATAGGTTGCTTTCAAAACTTTTCAGGAAAAAATGTGTGACTAAGCAATCACAAAATCTTTGCCACAATATTATCCATAAAAATAAGAAGCACCTAAGATACCCAAATTTTATGTTACAAGATTTTTTTTTCTTCTACATTACAAAGAAATTTGCTAATGAATGACTATTTTATTCGGGAGTAAATTTTGGCATGGTGTGTGAAATTGCTTACATTATGGAAACTGTAGATCTCCATTTCACTGGTACTGCATCAAGCAACAAGAGCTGACTGCTCTCTCTCTCTCTCTCTCTCTCTCTCTCTCTCTCTCTCTTTTAAATTGACAAGATGTCATGATTTTGTTGTAAAGCACAAAGGTGAGAAATATTTTCAATCTTGAAGTTGTAAAACAGCAAAAACATACCACCCAACATTCATCAACATGATTTTAAACATTTCCCTCCACACCACTATAGCAAAATTTCTGAAACCCTTACCTTATCAGAATTGCACAGTCAATTTAAGCCTAGTTCTTCATATAAAATGTATTGTGACAGTTCTCACAATCAACTTTACAGAGCCTAGAGTCACTGGGGGCGAGGATGAAGGTTGTTCTGTGGACACATCTGTGAGGGTTTGTCTTTATTGTCTAATTGGCTTAATTGATATGGGAGATCCCAGCTTGAAAGTAGGTACTACAGTTCCCCTGGCTTGAGATCCTGACCTGTGTACAGAGGACTGATGCATCCCCTTTCTGCTCCTGGCTGGGACTCTGCTATGAGGAGCTGGAGCAATTGCTACTGTGGTTTTCTCATAGTAGTTCTTTTGCTGTAGCTATCGCCTAGGAAACACAAACAGGAGACTCAGAGCCCACATGGAGTTTATTGGTGGAGAGGAGAGAAAGCAGAAGTAGCTGGTGGCCAACCAAAAGCAAGAGAGAGGGGGAGAGAGGGTGGCTGCATGCTTTTAAAAGGGAAACTGAGCCCCCATGCAGCCCTGTAATGAGTGAGGTAGCTATGACATGGCCATGTGTGTCCCACCCATTGTCTGTGGGCGGGGCCCACAACAACAGTGATGTACTATAACCTGGAATTGTGAGCTAAAGCAAATCCTGTAAATGCTCTCTTCCCTAAACTGTTCTCATCAGAAGATTTTATCTCAGCAACAGGAAGAAACCCACACAGTAACCCGTATCTAATGACCAGTGTAGAAAGGATTTAAATAAATATAAATTCCACTATCACATAAATTCTGTAACAGTTATCGTGATACTTAAATTATATCTAGACATAAGTGTATTCATATGTGACAAAGTTGGACAGTATTATGTTTAGGCCCGACAATCAAATAACTAGATAGGTTCAATAGACTGATGTATTTCTGAAGGGTCAGAAGTTCTTAAAACTTCTGAGTTGAAACTTACATATTGACAATGGTATATTTTCAGCGCCATGCCATTCCATTTTGTACACACTCCTTTTCTATATTTCTTTTTCCTCCACTTTTTGTTTTTTGATTTCATATTACACTCCAACCACAGTTCTCCCCACCCCCCCACCCCCATCCCCCACAACAAACTTCATTCTCTGACCTTCAGACGGGCTTTATTTGTACAGGCAAGATATCACCGCAATTAACCCAAGTGTTCATATTTGAAAAAGTAGGAAAAACATTTTGCTACTGTGGCAGATAGGAAAAATGTGAATGATTTTGATATTTGAATAGTTAAGAACACATATAATTAAAATTCCTTTGATAAGTGGTCATAAGCCTATATAATAAGTTATATTTGAAAGCATGTTTTTGCAGTTGTTGCTTGCTCTCTTTTTGTCTGTGGGTTTTTAGGTGTGTGGGGAGGGAGCCTTGTTTGAGATTTAAGCTGGAGCTTATCTCTCTCTGATCTACAGTTGTAGCTTTCTATATATCCATCCATCTACCCAAACACCTATGTGCCTACCTAGCTATCTACTGCTTATTATGTACTCATTGTGTACCCTAATCTGGCCTTGAATATTCCTACCATAGACTTCCAAATAGTTATGATTATAGGCCATGCAATCAGAGTTACATTGTTATTCTCTTTCCTTCTATTTCATCAACAAATCTTCTGTCTGTTTATCACAGACTTCAAGCTTATTGTGGTGCAAATAAAAAAAATAAAGGGATGTATTTCTAGTACACAAAATTTAATTCAATTTTTATTTAGTTATTTTCACATCACTTTCTCCTCCCTTTTCCTTTTCTCAGCCTCTCACATGTCCTCCCCCATCCATTCCATGTCCCACAACACTCTCAAATTGATAACTTTGATCATATATGCACAAATACTTTATTATAGCCTGATGAATACCATTTTATTTTTTAATGTTTATATAGATTCAGGAATGGCTACTATATAAAAAAATTAATCATTGTCATTAGAGAAAAAGGTATTTCCAAATTAAAATCCCCAAAATTCAATTTAATAAAAATTTTTACCATTAGACCAGCAGTAGAAATCTATTATCCTATGTGGTTAATTATTGCTTAATGTTATTTGGACAAAGACAGTCTCTAGACTACAGGTTTAGAAATTCAAATAATAGAATATAAGTTTTAGAACCAAAAGCAAAGAAAGCCCTATGTATTAAATTTCACAGCGCTGTCTAGCTGCAGTTTTCAGTCAGCATTTTTCTATGTGTGGTATTCGGCTATACTGTACTGTGATTTAAAAAAAAAAAAGAGAGAAGATTTGAATGTTCTTATCACAAAGAAATGATGAATGTGCTAGAAGGTAGATATGCTAATCACACGCTCTGTTTATTAGCCAATGCACACACATCTCAAAAGAGCTCTTTGTAACCTATAAACACAGTTATTCTGTAAAAGAAAATGTTTTACAATCATATAGGGATATTTTATTTTTCCTATAGAACAGCGTATACATTACTTCCTTCTCCACCCTTTTTGCATTGTTCAGTGAAAGAATTACGTTATATGAGCAACCACAATAATAAATTTTGACTTTCTCACCCAATTCATTAATTACAAAAAGCAACAGAGTCGCGTGAGAGGGTGTTATGTGAAATCTCACTTTGGAATCCAGACTGGCTGAGGACCACTAGAGGGTTTCAAAGTGACAGTCTCATTTCCTGCTGCTTAGGTTACAAAAACATAGACTTTTCCATTTCTTTGAGTCTCCTGACTCCCTCAGAAGTTTAGATTGCAGACCATAGGCAACGGGAACCTCACCTTTACCTCTGCTGGCTCAGTGGTAAATCCATGGCTGGGCTTATCTTTTCCTTATAAGATTTTGCCAGAAGTCACAAGGAATAGAATTACTCTTGTTTTTCTCTGGCTTCTTCCCTACAGCCAGCTACACTTTTAAATGTGTGTGGTATGGATCCCAATTACCACTCGTCACTAAAGAATTTTCGAACCCCACCTTGGGGGACAAAGTACTATACCTCTACATGTTTAGGTAATACGTCTGGAGCAAGGAACACAAAACCAAGCGATGTACATTCTGTGGGTCACTGTAAGATCTTTGTTCTCTGGCACTGCCGGAGGTTATGTACTTTACGAAAACATTAAGACTTCCACGAACTTTTCAGTTTGATTCATCATCCATAATTATTTCATCGGTTATACCGATGCTGCTTTATTGGCCCTGTTCACCAGAAGAGAGATAATTAGGAAATCCTGGGTAAAATCCAAAACTCACTCTTGAGTTCTTGCAAGTACCTCTGTCCCAGAATAAGGACATGGCACATCTGAATTACAAAGGACATCACAATGTGTTCAGTTAGGTTATCCATTCACGATAAATTTGAGAATTCTATTATTAAAGAGAATGAGTAGGGAAGAAACACAGGAAGACAATGAGCACTCCCTACTAAGACCAAGTTAATCATGAAATATAATAAGAAAAAACATTCTAATGAAATAAATGCATATTTACAAGAAAATTTCAAGATACTTCAGAAGTTTTACACTATCTATATGGCTAAAACACTCTTTTACAGTCCCGTGGTTTTTGGTGTATAATATTCCTCCTAAAAATACATTGGTTTGTATTTATTATTTCTATTTAGTTAGATAAAATCTATCCACAAGGACATATAATACCCTAATAACAGCCTTCCTACTTTTTATCTTATTTATGCCCTACTAGATTTATGCCCTCACTAGATTTTTAAATACATTTTTATTTAAATTAAAAACAATCTTATTTTATATACCCATCCAAGTCCCCCTCCCTTCTGTCCTCTATCCCCCACTAACCTCCCGTCCCACCCCCCCCCAACCACTCACCAGGGAGGATGAGAACCTAGGCCCTCCCCCATGTATCCCTCCATTCGTGCACTAGGGATAAATACTGTTTCCACTGCCAGAGTCCCCGTAGACTTCCCAGGCCTCCTAAGTGACACCCATATTCAGGGGTCCTGGTTTGGTCCTATGCTGGTTCCCCAGCTGTCAAACTGGGGACTGTGAACTTCCACTTGCTCTTGTCAGCCTTCTCTGTGGGTTTCCCCAGCATGGGGAGTGTGGGGGATTGGGGAGGGAGGGAAGGAGGAGAAAGAACAGGGGAGAGGAGAACTTGAGGGATCAGAAAGATTAAGTTGGTGGAAGAGTAGAGGAGAGCAAGAAAAGAGATAACTTAATAGTGGGAGGCATTCTAGATTTAAATAGAAATATGGCACTAGGGAAATGTCCAGGGATCCACAAGGATGACCCCAACTAGGAATCTAAGCAATAGTGGAGAGGCTACCTTAAATGGCATCACAGAGCCTTCACCCAGTAGCCAATGGAAGCAGAAGCAGAGATTCATAGATTCACTTGCTGTTTTTTTTTTATTTAATTTTTTTTAAATTTTCTCTTATTTTACATATCCATCTCAGTTCCATTTCCCTCCCTCTCTCTTTCTTTCCCTCTCTCACATGCTACCCCGCCACCCTCCCATCCCCCTACCTCAACTCCACAGGAAGGGTGATGCCTTCCAGGAGGGATCAACAAAATCTGTCAAGTCATTTGGAGTAGGGACTAGGCCTTCTCTCCTGCCTCTAGGCTAAGGGAGTATCCCTCCATCTATGGGGGATGTGCTCCCAAAGTCCTTTTGTGCACCAGGGATTCCACTGTCAGAGGTCCCTTAGACTGCCTAGGCCTTCTAACTGAGACCCATGTTCAGGGGGTCTGAGTAGGTCCCATGCTGGTTTCCCAGCTATCATTCTGGGGGCCAAATAGCTCCCCCTTGTTCAGGTCAGCTGTCTCTGTGGGTTTCTGTAGCCTGGTCTTGTCCTCCCTCCCTGTATCTGGATTCCAGTTCAGCTCAGTATTTATCTGTGTGTGTCTGCTTCTGTTTCCATCAGCTACTAGATGATAGCTCAAATGATCCACATCCATGCAACAAAGGCATCTGTTCAACTATGTTCATGGCAGCATTATTTGTAATAGCAACAACCTGGAAGCAACCTAGATGCCCCTCAACTGAAGAATGGATAAAGAAGATGTGGCACATTTACACAATGGAATACTACTCAGCGGAAAAAAAAAATGGAATCATGAAATTTGCAGGCAAATAGATGCAACTTGAAGAAACCATCTTGAATGAGGCAACCCAGTCACAAAAGGAGGAACATGAGCCTTCACTTGTGTTTTTAACAAAAGAATATTTCCAAGAATTCTTCCAATTCATCTTTATCATCTTTAAAACATTATGTTTCAAATTTGTTGAAACAAATACCTAATTAGGTCTGTATAATTTAAATTTAAATATGTAATAGCAGTCTTACTATATCAACACATATTTAAGAATACAATTTTAATAATGTTAAACATATCAAATCTCTACTGCATTTAGTTCTAAAGTAAATGTTCTTCAAAGATAAAGGGAGAGTTTTTGTTTTCAAAATGTAGCAATAAATATGAAATTTTGATACAAATATCCATTGTTGAAATTATATAACTGTTAAGAAAGAAGTAGTAAGCTAGTGAAAGGAAAAATCAGTGTTGGGAGATGATAGCACCCTTGTGGAGTCTGTCATTTCACATTCAAATACTTAAATTATCGTGGAAAAATAACACGTTTTTTTGTGTGTTGATATTGTTGAGATTTTAAAGAACGAAGTCCAGTAACTCTGTCAGCAATGTTCTCTAAGGTTAAGTTTGATTACAATGTCAAAATGGTTATTCAGTTTGATGAAGCCAAATGTTCAATAACATCCTACAGTTACATAAAATCCACAGTATTTTAGTTTTGGCTTTACACAGTGTGATGAATATCAATGATTTTTGCCATCTGCATGGTAAGTTGTGAAGAAAATGGTCAGCTGAATTCGCTATGGGTCTCCACAGCAGTGGAAAGATTGAATTTATATATAATTTATATGAGGAAGTATGTTTTCTATGTCTTCTGACTAAATGAGAAATCATGTGATTAGAAGACTAACGGAGCATAAACTATAACCTACAGGCCCATAGTCTCAGAATTTGTGAAATCAAAAGGGAAACAGTTTTACACATAATTCATACTACCTCAGCACTTTCACATAGAATGATTAATGCGAAATTATATGTGAGGGATTTTTAATTTCTCATTTTCCTTATAGCAATAATATTCAGTGATTCATAGCAGCAAAAAGCAGGTTTCTTATATACTTCTAAATATTAGTATTCATATTCACATTTTAATTTTTATATTAACTCATCACACAAACAGGAACATATTCAATTCAGTTTATTTAAACTTCAGATAAATCATCTCAAAAACATTTTAGTCATAAAATGCTAGACATTAGCTATACTTTTAAAATATTAGAGAAAGATACTCATCTTGAAAATAAGCTTAGACACAGCTATTTTCTTTTACTCGGTTATCAGATATTTCATTTTATATTTCAATGTCCTTAATGCCCAACGGTTTCTTATTGACATTTTATAACAGAATAATAATGGAAAATTAACTAAATGGCATGTTCTTTATGTCTTTATTGTTTGTAATTATGTCAATAATGTTTGTTAGAATCCCTATGCTGTTCTTCAAAATGACTATTTTAATTTATATTCCTGATCCCATATAAGTGTACTTTATTTATCCAAATAGTAACTTTTTTTATAATATCTGTTTTAGCTCAGGTAAGACGACCTGTAATAGTTTTCAATTGTCTGAAGACAAAATGAAAATGTTTCATAATATTATTGACAATTTGCATCTCTTCTTTCAAGTGTATTCAGGTTTTTGCATCATTTGAACTGACTGATTTTTAGATTTTTGAGTTATTTGTGTGTGATAATCTGCTTTGGAATGAGTAGATAACAAAGCCATGCTTCATGTATTACCTTCACCCCATCTGCAGAATGTGTAGATATATATTTCAGCTTTTAAAGATTTCAAAATTGGTGAGCAACACTGCACAGACATAGAAGGGTTAAACACATGGCAAAGTGACAATAACAAAAATAAATAAATAAAAATTAAAAAAAGCAAAAAATCCTTTAAACTAATCCTGATAGGGGAGTGTCACTCTCATTTATATATTGAACAACTAGAAAAATAGAGGAAGATTGAAAATAGAGAATATTATAGGAAAAGTTGAATTTAAAACAAAACTAAACAACAACAACAAATAGAATTCCCAAGCAATCAGTGAATATGGCCAGTAAGAACAACAGTAGGAGGATCTGTTAGGCAAAGTCACAGACACAACTAAAATCCTAACCCTGTAAATTAGGGGAAAACATACATACTTAAAACACATTAAACATAATACAGGAAGAGTATTACCATGAAAGGAATCTTGGAAGAAGTAAAAGGAGATGGTATAGGGACATTTTTAAAAGTCTGACTATCACCCAAAGGATTTACAGACATGAACCTGCAGATGTAAGATGTGTACAGCATGTGTGGAAGAAAATGCATACCTACACATATCATTATGAAATTAGTTTGTTAAACAGGCTGGGCAATGGTGGCCGGTGCCTTTAATGCCTGCACTTGGGAGGCAGAGTTAGGTGATCTCTGTGAGTCTGAGGTCAGCCTGGTCTAGGAAACTAGTTCCAGGACAGCTAGGGTTGTTACCAAGAGAAACCCTGTCTCAAAAAAGCAAACAAACAAAAATAAACAAACAAAGAAGGCCAAGAAAGGGAAGGAAAAGAAATAGAAAAGGGGCTGGCGAGACCATTTAGAAGCTAAGGATATTTGTCACTAGTTTGATGGTCTGAGTTCAGTATCTTGGTTCCACAGGCAAGAATGAGAAAGCCAAACGCAGCAAGCTGTCCACCAGTTTTCAGCCTACCAAGTTCTGTGCAGGTACACACAGACACACAGACAGACGGGAGAGAGTGATTATAAACAAATGTAATTTTGAAAAAGGAAGAGTACTGCTTGTATATTTGGAGAAGAGGCAGAAGGAAAAAATTTTCCAAAGAAGAGTGAAACCACTGAAATTAAAAATATGTTTTTAAATTTGAGAATTATTTAGTTCAATACATTGAAATGCATAGGCTTGCTAGAGTCAGATCAGGATTAAAATAAGCAAAATGACCTAATTCAGGACACTGGCATAAGCTCGAGATACTGTAATATGCTGTCACTGGGAGAAGGATAGGAACATTGAGAGAAAATGTTTCAGTGCAATTCTGGCCATGCTACAAACGCAAACCATGTGTGAATGGTAGTAATGTTGAGAAATGTAACCAAAGAGTATTTTTTATTTCCTCTAACAAGTACGTTTTACATATTTGAATGTATACTTGTCTCCATCTTTCTACATTTATCATCATTGGTCACCCATTTTAATTTCCAATTGAAGTTGAGTAGACATACACAATTGTCCTTTTAATGTTTTGAGTTCTAAGTAGAGTGTTAATAGGTTAGGTCATGTCTCCTTCTTTGAGCATCCATTTTTCATTTTGAAAGTTAAATACCAATTGGTAAGAAATATTAGAGTACAGTTTGCTCATGTTATGTGAAAAAAATATAGATTTTTGTATTCCTCTTTTTCTCTATCCTAACTACTGAAATGTCAATTCTTAGGCTGCAATGATCCTCCATGAAGATTTGTTATCCTTTACACAGAACTGAGATACCCATACAGGTCTTTCATATTCATTTATATTCTCTGCTTCAGTTTATACACACATTTAAACATAGGAGCTTATTCCATTACATGATTTTGCAAATTTCCTAGAATAAAGGAACAATGTTCAGAGTTATGTTTTCTCAGTCTGGTACATGAAATAGTAACATGCTACCAAAGCGTCCAAGGATGCTTGCATGATGATGCACAATATTCCATGTAACATCAAAACCTCAACATTTTCAATTTCTTATAGAATCATAATCTACTCCTCCATTCCAAGTCTCTTTAAGGTGGAGGTAAACTGTGAAGATGACAATGAGCAAGGTTGACCACATATATCTGTTGGTAAGAATATCATTCCATTTCCTCATTGCTTCTGTTATGTCTCTGAGTATATTTATTTTACAAGTAGCTCATGACCACACAGACATTCTGCAGTGAGATATCCAGCCTGCCCGCAACTGTGGCACTGACCATGCCCATTTTCGCATGGCCACAGATGATGAGAGAAGCAAGAGTGGTTTTATGTCTGGGATAAGGGCACAGGTGGCCCTCTCTTGCTTCTGGTCAGGTCACAGAGAGCAGCCTGTGTGGATCACTGGAGCGGGAACTTGTGGAGGTCATCTGCTTTCTTGTGTAAGTGACTTCTCCCCAAATAAAATTATAATAACCCATCTTGAACCTGGCCCTGTGGATCTTGGTCAGTGCACCAATAAAATACTGTTTTACCTCACAGCAAAGCCCATAGCTTTGTTTGTCTACTTTTCTTGCTCTTAACTTAGTAGGTTAGCTCAGATATCTTATTTATGCTGCTGTAATAACTACTTTGACCAAAGCAAATTAGTAAAGACAAGGTTGGTATAGGCTGACATTTCCAGAGACTTAGTCCATCGTGGAGGGTATGGAAGTAGACCATTAAAGAAACTAGTCATTTTATGGGATGGGGAATTATTTTAAAGTGTGTGACTTTTGTTTATGCTGCATTTGTTTTACTCTGTGAAGCTGTGATTGATTTTTTGCTTGTTTAAAACACCTGATGGACCTAATAAAGAGCTGGACAGCCAATAGCGAGGCAGGAGGAAGGGTGGGTGGGGCTGGCAGACTAAGCGGGTAAATAGAAGGAGAGAAGAGGAAGAGGAGGATGGCAGGGGCCAGTCATCCAGCCACACAGCCAGCAAGGGAGTAAGAAGGAAACAAAGACATACAGAAGTAAAAAAGATAAAAGCCCGAAGGGAAACGGAAAACAGGATAATTAAAGATAAGAAAAGGTGGCTAGAAACAAACCAAGCTAAGATCAGGCAGTCACAACCATAATCAGCCTGTGTGTGCGTGTGAGTTATTTGGGAGCTAGGTGGTAGGCCCCCTCAGAAAGGCCAAAGAACCAACCTTTTTCAGTCACGAAACTCCTGGTTTCTATTGTCCTCCTTTCTGTACCTTCCAGGCCCCACTTCCATACAGTGCTGCCAACTTTCCTTAGGGCTAGTCTTCCTTCCTTATTTAATAAGATAAACCTTCAAATTTCTTCTCAGAGACTTGCTCAGTCTAAATAATCTCAGAAGTACAGAGGTTCCTGGAGATTTTTCTCTTAAATGATGCCAGATCTTATTAAACCGACACTCTATACCAATCAGCATACCAGATACACTGTGTTTATTTTTAATAATGTTGACTGAGATTATCTACCAAATCTCACATGATGCATAGATCTGAATTCCAGGAGTTTATATTAATACGATTGAGTATCTGACTGGATCTGAACATTTACCAAAATGAAAATTTACCCTTTCTGCTATCAGTGTACATAATGATGACAAGGATAAAACCATAATTTTCAAATTTGTTTTGGTTTCAGCATTCTGCATTTCTGTCAATAAATCTTGAGGATTCATAAAGGGGCACATCCAAGTTGATTGAGAGGAAACAGACGCCAAGCTCTGACTCTGTTGGTCTTCTATTTGTTCTCCTGCTTTGTCCTCACGTCTCTGTTTTAATGACGGTTCTAATTCAATATACTTGTCCCTTAGAAAAGAAGCAATAGATCTTTACAAAATGAGTTCTTACTTTTTAAAGAAAAAAAAATTAGAATAGATACACTTTCATTTTATGGTTTATCCTTGATTATTGTTTTACCATTTGAATCCATCCTAATCATAACATTGCTGATGTACAGTTGATAACAGGGTGCATTGGAAGATGCATCTCCATGCCGTCAAGTTTATTTATAGTAGCTGGCATATCAGGACTTTATTTAGGCAGAAGACATCGGCTGAGCAGTGGCTGTAACAGACAACTGTCTCAGGGTTCTCAATACAAGGATGAAAAGTCTTCATTTTAATCAAAACTTTCTTTACCTTCTGAAATTATCAATTTCTGTCATATTTTGATTCCAGTCAGATCAGTGATCTTAGGTTTCTTACCTCTAATAATGTGAACATAAATGACTTTCCTACTGGTATCTTTGTTTCAACATTAATGAATTGCATCAAATCAGATATATATGCCTTTATGTGTGTTCAAACATCTTTTTGAAAGTTTCATCTTTTAAATCTAAAGGTAAAATATTTTTTGCACCTTCCACCTCCAGAGACCCCGTCCTTTTTATCTATATGCTGACAAGGTATCATTACGCAAACTTAATTTTATGACTTCCAAATAATTCTAAATCAAACACTTATTTATGTTTCTCACAGCATCATATGAGATGCTCAGGAGAAAAGGAAAATAGGTTAAGGGTATTTCTCAATTGCAGACCTTGTTGCAAAAAATTCATGTTGTAATTTTCATGCTATTTCAATGATTTCTTTAAAATGGCTGTAATTATAATGGCATACTGGCCACAATTCTTACTGCATGTATACAAGACATACCTTTTGGCTTTATCATATAAAACTGTGTGACATTATACAAGTTAGTGAATCCAGAATATAAGCTTCCTTATGCACAGTACAGGAATTCATTATATCTATATATAGTAATATTTTGTTTGTAATCTAACAAATAAATCTTTCTTGATGATCAGAATGCAAAGCTAAGCCACCACTTAGATACACACACACTAAGCCACTAGTTAGCCAAAGAGAATAGACAGTGGTGGTCACACTTTTATCCCCAGAACTCAAGAGACAAAGGCAGATGGATCTCTGTGAGTTCAAAGCCACCCAGGGCTACATGAGAGTGAATCAGTGTAACAGAAATAGAGCTTACAACTTTGATCCCAGCACTTGGGATGACATGACTTTAATCCCAGCACTAGAGAGGAATATTAGGCAGGAGCTCAGTGCCATTTCAGGGAGTCTGAGGATTGGTGAGGAGTAATGCAGTCTGGAGATGCAATCTGAGGTATGGTGGATCACCCAGCCCTTCAGTCTGAGCATTGGTAGAGGTGAGAACTCCCTAGTGGCTGGCTATTTTGCCTTTCTGATCATCAACTTTAACCCCAATATCTGTTTCTAGGTTTTAATTATTTATTCTACATATCTATCTATTTGTGGAAATGAAGTACTTTATTATATATCTAAAAGTATAGGTCCTAGAAGATATACTACTTTACATTCAGATTTCAAGAGATTTTGAGCCATGATAATAATTATCATTGTTGTACTGTTACTGTTCTTGTTAAAATCTGAGTACTCTATTCATGTACCATAAGTTAATGTGAATGATTTACTAGCTAACTGAAATAGTTTTCAGCACTACTCTGGGGGTTCCTCACAAATAAGGTTCTTTCCCATTCTATTTATATTTTTAGTGATAATACAAAGCCTGTGTTTTCTGTATTCTCTTCTCATTCATGCCATTTAAATACGTTCACGGAAGTACTGAAGCTTCCTTTTGTGTGAGATTTTACTAAGTGTATTTAAATAATTTCAAACGCACTACAAAAATATCAGTATGGTATTTTGGAACCCTGGCAATGGCACCAGGACTTATCCCAGGTGCATGAACTGGCTTTTTGGAGTCCATTCCCTATGGAGGTACACCTTGCTCAGCCTTGATTCAGGGTGGAGGGGCTTGGTGTGCCAAACTTAGTTGACTCTCCAAGGGAATCCTTACCCCTTCTGAGGAGTGATGGGGGTTGGGGAAGGGAAGGGAGGGAAAATGAGGTTGGTATGTAAAAGAAAAAATATCAAATGAAAAAAAGGTTCTAGACAAAGGAAATTTCATGGTTCTCAACCTATTTGAGACTTGAGTACATTGTAGGCAGAAGATCTTCATCCGGTGTTATTGATTTTCCTTGATGAACCAGGAGGAAGAGGAAAGTACAAGTGTGACACTATGTACCTCGAAGATGTCTACTTTTACAAATTATAATATTTGGCACACCTGTCTTTACATGGACTGTAAGGACCCTTTCTTTAGAGATGAATGTGTGTTATTGACACAAAAGAATACACTCCATAGCATGGTTCACTCTGTAAAGGGATAGAAGGGGTGTAAAATACAGTATGAGTCACTGAGGGAAATAATAACACCACAATATGGGTCATTGACTGAAGGGACAGTGTGTTTGGTGGTTACTTCATTATGGTCTTTGTGAAATGTGGGAAGGGATATATTACATATCTTCAATTGCCCATTACTGCATGGGGGAGGGAGGAGTAGACTCAAAGGATAAGATCATGCAAATGATTAATTTTGTTTCCATTTTTAATACACAAATTTCCCACTGAGTGCACATATTTAGAAAAACAGTGGAATGCAGTATATTTACCCCTCCAAGCAAACGATTTGACATTGTTAGATTAAGTACAGATACTCTGGGCATTGTGTGACCATTTGACTGATCACTGACCTTGGAGACTTAAATAAAAGAAGTAAAGATTCTTCTGGGGTTTTTGTTTTCTGTTTTTGTTTTTGTTTTGGTTTGGTTTGGTTTGGTTTGGTCTGACTTTTTATTTTTGTTTTAATTCCCAAATCAAGAACACTTCTTTTGTACTAAGTCTTGGGTAAGAATTCTTGCTACTCCGAATCATTGCAGAAAGTGACTGAGATACTCTACTTTTGTTTGGTTGCTTTCAACCGGGAAAGGGAGGGTGTCTTCTCAATGGTGGGGGTGGGGGTGGGGCGTTTCTGGGAAGCCTATGCCTTTGTGAAGGGAAATGAATAGGAAGTGGAACAGGGGGAGAGGGTGATGGTGGCAATGTGTGAGGAGTGGTGGGAAGAAGAGAGGAACAGAGGGGGTAGGTGGGAGGGAGGGAGAGAGGGAGGTGAAACTTGTCTGGGTGTATTGCATGAGAGGACAATCTATATTCAATTAAATAAAAGATACAGAGAAATTACAAGCAATCAATGTATACTGAAACCGTCAAAACAAACAAACAAACAAACAACAAACAAGAATAGTTGTTTGGTCCAATTTAGTATGGCCATTTTTTGCCTGTTTTTCTATGGCAGCTTCCCTTCCTACGTGGTCATGTATTAAAGTCTGCTTCAGTTTTACTAGTCTGTTAAATTGGTTATTATGCTATTTCCCTCGTCCCTAGTGGTTTTCATTTCTTGTTTTGTTTCTTTCCTTCTCTCATTGCCTTATAGCCAAGTCTTGCCTGTCCACTCTTGCTCTCCCAGGTAACGCCACTGTAAACCCAGTAGATGCTTAGCGTATAATTGAAGAAGAGATGAAAAAGAACATTCTAGGTTAAGAATTCATTGTTTATCCAGAGTCAAATACAGATTTATTTTCTTACTTATTCGTAGCCTAGATGGCCTATTACTGATTTACATGTAAGGTTATTTTAGTAATTTCAAACCAAGGTCTCATTACCTATCCTTAAAAAAGTTGTCCTCTGCCACTTTGTGTCCTCACTTCATTACAAGTTAATCAGGAATTGAACTAGAAAACAAAAGAAACAAACAAACAAAAAAAAAAACCCCAAAACACTAGCCACATGTCGGGAGATAGCCACTAGTTAAACACCAGAAGTGATGTGATGCAATTACACAAGTAAATATGAATTGCCCTGTAAGTGCATTTTACAGGAATGCAATAAAATTTTCAGGAAATTGGCTACTTAGAGAAGAGGGAACAACAGGTTTTCTGTAGGATTTTAATTGAGCAAGAAGAATTCTGGACTATTTGAGGACAGTCACAACACATGATTACAGAGCTGGCCATATGGAATAGTTCATGATGAAGAGAAAGTGACTTTTCCATTCCCTTCAGGTTCTTGCTGTCAGTGCTCACAGTATCACACATTGATAAGATATTTACACATTAATTAAAGTTTGAATAGTATTTTCAATATGATTATTTTTCTAATTTTTTATTTTTAAATTTTATTCTGCATGCTTACTGGTGGTTTGAAAAATATAAGCCATGGTTATTATAAAAAAGTATTTCTGTCATCTGAATGTAAAGTACTAAAGCATTTTAACATTTCTATCTTAAAATGTAGATGGCTGGTCCCCACATTCAAGTACATACATAAATGGAGAAATAAACACACACAGATACAAGTACACATATACAGATATAGACACACACTCAGCACTATACCATTTTATTAAATACATTTATTTTTGACAATTTTGTACATGCTTTTAAAGTGTTATATTAGCTACGCCATATCCTTATCATCTGCCCCTTCTTCCTACAAGTCCCATCCTAGGTTCATATCACTGAAATTTGTTCCTCACTAAGTTTAACCTTGGACTGTCTGAATGACCATGAGCATGGGACTATCTAATGGAATATTATTCAGACATAAAAAAAGGAAATTCTGTCATTTGCTGCAATGTGAATGGACCTTTATGATATTATGCTTCATAAAAGGGCTCAATCAAAGGGAACACACACTTGTTCATTCCACTTACATGAGGTGCCTAGAGCAGCCAGACTCACGGAAGCATATTAGGGCCCTATGCTTTCCATAAGATGCATAGAGAGAGGAAATTCTATTGATTTGGGATAATGATAACAATGAATGCTTTCTAGAAATCTCCTAAAGTACAAAGTACATGGCTAATGGTATTTTCTTGTGTCTTTAAAAATTTGTTAAGAGAAGTGATCTTATGTTACGTGTCTTGTTACTGCTATTGCAAAAAGTGAGACATGAATTAAGGCAATTTTGGATTGGAGATTTTTATTTTTGGCCTTGGCTTATGATCTCATCATAGGTATATAACAATATAGGAACCCATTGCACCAGCATATTAACTACAAGAAAATATTTGTATATCAACTATAACTAAGCAAAGACTATAAAAACAAATCTAATTTAACTATCAAAATGGTATTAAGAAGCATCTTTTAAGATATGAAACATAGCAACCAAGCTATTCTCTCCTTCTCCTTCTGAATCATTGTTTGGAAAGATGTACTAATATCCTCCTTATAGTTTTCATTCAAGACTGCTGAACTTATTTTTCTTTAAGACCCCATTGTCTTATCTGTATGGATTATGGTTATGTAGATCAAATATTCTGTATCACACTTTGATGAGGAGAGGACCTATCTTTACCAGCGCAGCTTTTGAAGCTGTTCCATGGCCTTATCTGCAGTTGTTCTTACCACTGACAGTACCTTTCAGGACTAAAAAGCTGTGGACCCTACTGTACTACCTATTTGCTCAGCATGGTTGTTTGTAGCACGGTGGACTGAAATATAGCTTCAAAGATATTAAAGGTGTCTATTCTCTTCAATGAAAGCTTACAGCTCCTTTTGGAGAAACAAGTCAGATCACCAAGTGTAGGGTAAAAATACAAAGACACAAGGGGCTAAAACCAATGGTTCCTTTATACTGGTTATTTATTATTGGACATCAACACAAAACTAACAACACTTAGTAAAATGGAACATTTATCTTTGACTCTTTTTCACTTACATTAATCGTAGTTGAATATGATAAAGTCTTTAACTTTTTTTCCTACCTTCAATGCCGTTTTCACCATAATTGCATACCAAACTAAATAAGTCAAACTATACCGATTTTGGAGAGCAATATAATTAGGTAGGGCCCTTCATTATGCCCCAAATTTGCTTCCATAATACACATTTATGTATAATATGTAATTTCTAAGATTGAGATCTTGCAGATTTTTTTTTTTGAGACAAAGTCTCTGTTTACCATTCAGGCTAGCATGGAACATGGAACTCATTATGTCTGGTCATTAATGAGTGATACTCCCGGCTTTGCCTTAAGTTTGTAAGAGTTCTCCAAGACACCCTGCTTTGCGGGATTTTCACATCTGAAGCCAAGCTTCCATTAACATTTCCTTTCCATGCACAAAGCTTGACTAAGATAAGTCAACATTCCACCATTAAACGATATCACTCAGCAACATCTGAGCAATAGGACGTTCTGATTTTAACTGAGGATAAATATATAGAAATTTGATTCATATAATACTTTTGTAACAATTTCAGGGTCTTCCTAGGTTCTTTAGCACAACCTGCTGTCAATAACATCAGTCACAACTGCATATTTTAAGATAATTATATATGCCAATGAATGCTTCAAGTTAAATTGATTTGTAAAAACTACTATGAGATTGCTTGAGTTTTCACAGTGTGATTCCATCCTTATTCTTAGTCAGTCTCCTTTGATTTTTTGCCCACTATAAGACCTAATTTGGAATCTCCTTGCCCTTCTCTGTTGTAAATTCTCTTTTCAGAATTACTTTAGAGGACATATGCCAAGAAATAATGAAATATAGAAATCAGTGGGAGTCTTTACCCTTGTAGCAGGTTGAGGTGCAGACTATTTCACAACATAAACTTTGCAGATCATACTTATTTGAAATTAAATTACCTATTGTCAAAGCTAGTGATTTTTCTTCAAACTACTTGCTTTTTTAAAACATCTCACTTTAGATTTTTCACACCTACATCCCTTTCATCCAATGTCTAACTTTCCAAACTTCTTATGCCACAAGTTATGTAGACATTATGGTCATTTCTCCTCAGAAGATAGAATTTGCCTCAGCCTGCTGTTGAAGTTTATGTCTCCCTCCAAAATAGACTTCCAGATGATATTCCTGGGAGTGCTGACTTCAAGTCAAAGACAGTTCCTTTATACAAATACAGGTTCATGACAGCCAAGGTCTCTGTGTCTGCCCATTCAAGGAACACAGACATTCAACAAGGGTACTTGAATAGAATACATACTGGGAAACAACGCTCTTAACAAATAATTCAGACTGCTTCTGAGGTCAAGACTTTTGCAGTGTCAGACCTTTTCTGTAGGGGGCTTTATTACATCAGACAGTTTTCAATGGGAACAAAAATAGTCTTTTAAGTATTCTGTTCTCTGTGCCACCCTCCCTTTATCTGATAATCAGATATGGGAGATTTATGCAGTCATCTGTCTTGGAGGGATATGAAACTACATTTCTTCTTCTTTTCCCTGAATGCTTGGAAACTAAGTAGTCTCTGAAGTGAAAATTTATGTTATAGGTTGTCAAATATACCGTTCTTGAAATGGGAGAAAAATTATTAATCTTCCTCTTCCATTTTTATCAGGGAAAATGTCATCTTAAATGAAAAGATTGATTTAATTTGTTCCTGGGATAGAAGTGCATGGATTGAGCTTTCTCAGCTGAGGTGCAAAAATGCTTTCAGTAATCTCTTCTGTGTGAGTCAATTCAAAGGCTGTATTCCTATGGGAAAAACAATCAGATGCTATTAAGCTAGGAGTTATTGAGATGGAGGTAAAAACATTTAAATTATAAACAATAGCATCTGAATACTTTCAATACAACTCATTACAATAAGACTCTTAGTTTCAAACTAATTGAGATAATCTAATGAATAAACTGGTGCTTTTATCATAGACTATATAAAAGACTACAGCCTGAACTAATGTATAACATAGGGCTAAATCAAGAATTATGCTGGAATTGCCAGACATTTGATTGAAGAAATATATAGATTATGGTATTATGTATCACAGAAGGCATAACAAATGATAATGATAATTTGGAAGAATTTCCACATTTTAGAGACATCTTGATGTCATAAGACATGATGTCATAAGACAACTCATCTTGGTTGAACTCTGTACATTTCATTTAAATACCAGTGATTCAGTGATGAGGGCATTGATTTAGAAACAAATTACTTGAAACTTTTGCATTAGAAAACAAATATATAACCCTTATAAAAATGTAAGTACAAAAACCTTTAGTAATGTCTATTTTTGGTAACATCTTTGTTTATATTGTTCCATGCGTTCTTTTAGTCAGCTTATATGTAGTCAATCAAATAGCATCTTTATATTCCTTTAACATGCAGAATTTTTAACCTCTCATGATAGTTTTTTTGCAAGGATGACTGTCCCAAGTTCCAAAACCAGCTCATATGTACTCGCAAAGATGCCTGTTAATATTTTAGAGGACACTTAGCTGATAATCTTCTTACTTTGTTCAGTAGTACCCTGTTAAGGAATAATGGCATCTACATATTTCCATTTCCTTCATGACTGTATTGCTATCAATTAGAATTTCTGGAAAAATAAAACTCTGTTAATATTCTGGCAATTGTCATATAAAGAGCTTCAATGTTGCTTTCCCTTGCAGAAAAACAATTATAAACATAAAATGATTATCTTATATTGTAATAATTTGAGAAAAGTAGCAACACTAACATCAAAACTATCTTCAGTGTGAGAATGGTGGCTGTTTTCATCATTCACACCAGGTCAATCACAAAAACAAAGGAACAGACAAACAAAAACAAAAATCCTTCATTTAATTGTAGCTGACAACAAACTAAGTTATGTTTTAATAAGAAAACAAGAGAGTTTTACTGGAGAAATGATACAAACTAGATGTCGGATAAATGGGAACACATTTCTAATTTTGAAGAGAAAGGCAAAGGTCAATATGCATTGACTAAGGAAGAATTAAGAAAGGAGGCAGTAATGCAAACTTGACTGGCACTCTTGGCTGATGCAATTGACTGTAATTGTGGAGAAGTCAAGAAAGTCCCTGGGGGAGGGACTCTTCTGAGAAATAATTGACGACACACTTTAATTTTGATTGTGTTTTCTTAAACAGATAGAAATTTGGTTCCAGCTATTAGTGTATTAAATCCACCTGGATCATGGGATAACCATAAATTATGAATAAAAAATATGTAAATAAAATCTGCCTCTCTACAAAAAATAGTATGAAGGGTAAACAAATATAAGAAAGAAGTGAAAGGAAGAAGGGACAAACAGAATATAATCCCCCCCCAAAAAAGAAAATGATCCAATTAAATCTGCTTCAGCTGTACATCATGAGGTAGGCAGGTATACCAGTTAGCCCCAGGCAAGATAATAAAGTACAAACATTCTCAGGACAAACATTTAAAATAGCATGACTCCACACTTTGTGCAATACATCACCAAATACACTTGATATATAGATATAATGTCTCTAAATACAGATGAAAATGACAGTGCCACAGTTGTTAAAATATATTTCTTAAAATGTAAATTGGTATGAATCCAACTCTTCATAATTGGAGTTAGTAAATGATGACCTAGCCACAGTAAAAATATAAAAATGAACACAATACAAACTATGACAAAATGAGATTAAAATTATGTCTCTAAAATGAGTGTAAACATAAGAAAAGAATCAAATGCAAATCCTATCAATAAAGACTAAAGTAACAGAAAACAATTGATCCTTTTTTCCTTTTATTGAATTAAGAATTTTTTTCTCATAAAATACATCTTAATTATCCCTTTACTCCCCTCTACTATTCCCTGTTCTCCCCTTCCTTCTTATTGAGATTGACTCCACTTCTGTCTCACTGTCTCTCTCTCTCTCTCTGTATTTGTTCCCATCTACTAGAGAAGGAAGCTTCTCTGATGATGGCTGAGTAAGGTATGGAAAATAGCAGAATGTCCTACATCCCTGAGCTATCTAATACCAGATTCATGGGCACCCAAGCAGTATCAGGTATAGATTGCATCTTGTGGAATGGATCTTCATTTAAATCACATACTCTCATAAACTTTGCACTAGTAAGTAGGCTACCATTATAGATCAAAGGGTTTTCAGATGGGTCATTGTTTACATTCCCCCTGTGACCTTATTTACAGATTTTAAAGATAAAGTAAAAAAGAAAACTCTTGATGAGTGAATAAAAAATTATTCATATCCAAAGAATACAGAGAAAATTATTGGAAAAAATAACCATCTTACAGATTATTAAAATATATTCAAATATTTTGGAGTCTGTGCAGTTACAGCCTCAGAAAGATCAAAACACAAATTAAAAATTCCCAAACAGGCAGAAAAGGAAGTTAAAACGGAATTGTATATAACTCAATTTCCCATATCTGACTAAGAACATGACAGACAAATTCACAGTCATTCTTTAGAAAATCTCTTTGGAATCAAACAGTGGATTTCACTGATTGGATGGAGTAGTATTTTTAAAGGAAATAAGTAGTAACATGAGCAAGATTATGCAACAATATTAAAAATAGTCTTGTTGAAAGAAAGCAGAAAAGGGATATACTATAAGTAAGAATCGGGAGAATCTCACAGCTGTGGAGCAGTAGATTGTGGTTTATTTTATTTTATTTCTACATTTCAGTGGTGCAGGAAGCAGGCAAAGAGGAAGACTGGTAGTTGGCTGATTTTCACACGTTTTCATATGTGTCCATTTGGGGAATGCCAGGCTATAATACTGTCCTCAATCAGAGCATATATCCCCTCCCTTACTTAATCCTTTCTATAAAACTACTTTCACACACCCAGAGGTGCGTTTTACTCATGAACTAGTTATTTCCTAATCTAATCCAATTGAGAACTAAACTTAACCATCACATTTATTATGCATTGTTATTTTTAAATAATTTTGATGTGGAGTTCAGTCTGAGTATTTTACATTCAGGCCTATAACGGAAAATTATAACAACCATATATTTATTTCATAGTTTCTCATGAACTTCATATGACATACTGTGATATATAAATAGTTAATGTATGTTCAACAAATGACAAACCACTATATTAAGTGTGGAACTATTCTAAAGCTTGCTTCCTTTCTTATTTGTTTTGTAACGATGTCTGAAACTGAAATGTCCTCACACACTAATGCTTAGGGGTTCAGTTCCCAGTTTGAGGTGCTATTTTCATAACTGTAGAGCCTCGACAATGCAGAGCCTCCTTTATAGAATCAGGCCTTTGATACCGACCAGCTTTCTACTTGGTATAGTAAGTTACAAGTGCCCTGCCTCCACAGAGCCAATCTGTTGTCCCTGCCCATGATGATGGAAGACATCTCTTTATACCCATGGGCCAGATGAAAGCTTCCTTCTATGTGTGGGTTCTGTCAGGCATATTTGCCACTGAGACCCAAAAGTGACTAATAGAGTGGGAATGTGAGTAGTTGTGCTGGAAACCAAAAGAAGCTTTCACTAGAGTGCTCTGCCATGCAGTACCCTGCTCTAGGACAAGGCACCAGAGCTATATGAGGCATTGCACTATTTAACTCAAAAGAAAACAAAGTAAATTTTTTTTTAAATTTCAAAAACAAAGAAAACCCCAAAAAACAAACAAACAAACAAAAAACCAAAAAAAAAAAAAAAAAAACAACAACAGAATTTACTGCATAAAATCTCTTGATTTAGAACAAGAGAAATGAAACTCAAACCCTTCTTTCCCCAGTAATGTCAAAACACCATTGGAAAACTGAATTTCTATAAACTGTGCCCAATGTCAGTCTGGAAATCCTAAATTATCGGTACATATGTAAAGTTTACATAGCAAAAAAGGTGTACTCCTATTGATCTAAGTGAAAAGTATTCTCACTTTCCAATTATCTGTGCATAGGGGGAACAGAGGAGGACATAGTACATATCATAATAAATTCACCATATATCGAATTGTTTGCAAGGTACTAGATTGTTTCTCCCATACTCCACCACCACCACCCCCACGCCCCCAGGCTGCTAGTCATGCTCTTCTAAGGCTAATTCTGAAGTTGGCACCGTTTTCACACGCATTCTTCAACGTGGCTGAGAACAATCTAGTTGACAAACTGAATAGCTTTCTTGGATTAAACAACCATTGTTACTCACCCTTAAGAGAAAACATATTCTTTTGAAATTATTATTATTACTTTGATATTTATGGTCGTTTTATTACTGTGAACAAATGCACAACACGTGTGCTCAGTGTCCACAGAGGACAGAAGAGAGGACTGAATCTCTAGGAACTGGAGTTATGAATATTTGTAAGTGACTAGGATATTGTGGAAGAGCGGTTAATGTTCTTAACCACTGAGCAATCTCCCCAGCCCCTATGAAGTCTTACTGATTTAAAAAAAAAAAAAAGGCTAGAAATTCATTTGGCTATGGGATCTCTTTGTAAGCATGGGATCTCTTTGTAAGCATAAGAATACAGTTTGAAAATGTACAATTCAAAATGGAAGTGAATCTTAATGGAAATCACTCAAATAGCTAACTCTGGCAATCATTATAAACACGTGTGTAAGACTCTTGGAAGGGGTTATTACAAAGCAGGGTCTCCAGTTGGAGCTTCATTGGCTTCACTGTAAAATGCTATGAGTCTGCAAGCAGTAAAAGGCACTGATGGGCCTCCACATGCAGGGTGAAGCACATTTGGATGTTATCTGTCTGAAGATCAAGAAGGCAGTGGTGAGATCCTGGCTGAGTGGATGGAAAGAAGTTGTTTGCAGTTTAACGGGAATTGTAGGAAGGCACGGTGACACTGTTTGGTTGCAGGTTCTTGAAGAGGTCAAGTTAAACACTATTTGAATTAGAGTATTCAGAATTCATGGAAAAGGGGGGCTTAAATTTTTAGTTTTTAAATGACACAATTAGAAAAGGCAGGGTGTTGAACAAGCACTGTACCAAAGTATAAGCAAACGTTTTCATTTCTAAATCTTAGGAGAACGTTTCTTGATGGCATTGGGTGAAAATGAAATTATAAGCCGGATATTGCCCAGGCTGCCCTGTAATTTATAGATGCACAGACATACCCTGCCTCGGCCTTCAGAGTACTTGAGGACACAGGTATGAACCTCAAGTTCTGGCCCTAAATATGTTCTGTTGTATCATCATGATAAAGCAAAACAAGAACAATTACAAAACAAAAGATGACCTGTTACAGCTGGTGAGTAACCACAGAAGAAGATGTATACATTAGAAAAGCCCATTGGAGCCTTTCTGGTTTTAACATGCATGCACTCACGTACGCATGCATGCATGCACGCACACACTCTCCAAATCTCTGCAGAAGTATACATGAATTTTTCTAGTTTCTAGAGTTGCACACTACCCCCCGGCGGAATCAAGTCTCACCAACCACTAATTTGACAACTGTGTTCAGTAATCTTTAATTCTGCTGTCAGAGGCTGTCAACCAACACCAGGAACTTTACTGTAGTTAAATGTGTGTGGTCCTTTCAATTGAAAAGCATGCTTAGGAAGAATATTTTCTAGGATTTCGTGTGCCACAGACTATTTCTCACGTAACATGGTCATTTAGATATTATACTGTAAGGTTTTTCTGCCCGTCGCCTGGTCTTGTCCCACCGCCGCCGTGCCAGCCCCAATTAACACACAGAGACTCTGTATTTGATATAATGCTGTTGGCCCGTTATTTGTTTCTTATCGGCTAGCTCTGCCTTAATTACTAACCCATTTCTGCTGATCTATGTATTTCTCTTACCAGGGAGCCGGCCGGCTTACTGCTTTCTCCCGACTCTCCATCTTGGCTCTTCCTTACTACTTCCTATTTCCTCCTTATCTCCTAGCCCCTCCTATCTTCCTTTCCTATTGGCCAACAGTGCTTTATTCATTAACCAGTATGAGAAACATATACAGAATGACATCTCCCATCACTATACCAATATCTGACTCCATAAGTACCATTCAGCAAAGAAAGGTTAAGGCACAGTATAATCCAAAAAAAGTAGTTTTTTGTTTGTTTGTTTTTGTTTTCTTATTATTTATTTATTTATTTATTTATTTATTTATTTGGTTTCTAGGCTTCCTCTATGGTGATCCTAGTTGAGGAAAACTCTGACCCATTATTCATAAAATATCTCACTTAAAAATTGTTTCTTGCTATACTGAATGACATTTGCCTTTAGGACTCAAGATGCAGAGACTGGAAGTTTTTATTGGCTTGAAGTTAGACTGGTCTATATAGCAAGTCAAGGGACATAGTGAGAATTTCTAAAAAAAAAAAAAAAAAACCCACCTGCTTTTTTTTTAATGCTAATTCATACATTAGCTAATTTTAGTTATAGGAATCTGGGAGAAATGAGATAAACCTATTACAGTTACGTGAGAAGCATAAAACCTATTAATAGCAATGATGATGATAGTTACTGATCATTGGTGTATTTACTATGAATCATAGTTTTATGAGTTGCTGGGGATGGTATTTTATTTGATAAATGTATAAGGAAGCTATTATTATTATTCCATTTTGACAGATGGAAAATCTGTATCTGCTGAGATGCTTATTGTCATACAAATTAAACACATAACATTCCAAAATCTTAGGCACAATGATAAATAATGGTCTATATCATTTATAAGCAAATATATTTATAAACCCTTAACACAATTGTGGTCTATAAAACCTATGATAATCTTAAAAACTGAATAGTTTTTAGTGTTTCTCAGCCATCTGTATTTCATCTTTTGAGAACTCTGCTTAATTCCATTGCAATTAAATTATTGTGTTGTTTGTGTTCAATAGGTTCATGAAAACCATTTAAAAAGCTTATGAATATAGTATTTGCTACGCTGTTGAATAATAAAAGTTAATTTTAAAAGTCTAGAACTCCTAGATGACAGATATCCCTCAATGACCTAAAAAAAAGCAACCTTCCTGAACCTATTAACAGAATTCCATAGAGGAGATTCAGTGCACATTGTGCTTAATGGGGATGGCAGGGTGTGGTGTCATACTCTTGTAATCTCTGATTGCATAGGCTGAGGAAGGAGGACTGCATGTTACAGGGAATAAAACATCATGTCAACTTAAGTTTGGAATACATATCTTTTTTAATTTAAGTTTATCAAATTTCATTTTGCATTCCAATCATAGTTCTCCCCCCAACACTCTTCCCCTGACACCCCTCACCTCCCCACCAGCCCATCCCACACCCACTCCTATCAGTGTAAGGGCTCCCATGAGGCGTTGCCAAAGTCTGGCCCATTAAGTTGAAGCAGGATCAAGCCACTCAGCCTTGTATCAAGGCTTAGCATAGCATCCCACCATAGAAAATGGGTTCTAATGAGCTAGCTCATGCACCTGGGATAGATACTGACTGGTCCTTCAGTCAGGATCTCCTCAGAGAGACCTGGTTACATGATTGTCTCCCACATGCAGAGGGCCTAGACATTTTCCACGGAGGTTCCATGGCTATTGGGCTAGAGTTCTTAAGTTCCCATGAGTTTGTCTCAGCTGTCTCTGTAGATTTCCCCATCATGATCTTGACCTTCCTTGCTCATGTATTCTCTCCTCCACCTCTTTGACTGGATTCCCAAAGCTGGGCCTGGTGCTTGGTTGTAGGTCTCTGCATCTTCTTCCATCAGTTACTGTATGAAAGTTCTATAATGACAGAGTATTCACCAATCTGATTACAGGGGAAGGCCAGTACAGGCACCCTCTCCACTATTGCTAGGAGTCTTAGCTGAGGTCATTCTTGTAGATTCCTGGGAGTCTCCCTAACCCCACAATGGCTCCCTCTATCATGATATCTCTTTCATTGCTCTCCCACACCATCCCTCCCCCAATTTGACCATCCTGTTCCCTCATGTTCTCATCTCTGATCCCCCCATCATCACCCCCACCCCCAGTTTACTCAGGATAGCTCATCTAATTTCCCTTCCCAGGGCAATGTATGTGTCCCTCTTAGGGTCCTCCTTATTACCTAGCTTCTCTGGAACTGTGGAATATAATCTGAGTTTCCTTTGCTTTACATCTAGTATCCATTTATGAGTGAGTACATACTGTTTTTGTCTTTCTGACACTGGGTTACCTCACTCAGGATAGTTTTCTTCTTTCTTTGACTAATACTCCATTGTGTAAATGTACCACATTTTCTTGGAATACATATCTTAAGTATGACAGATTATAAGAAATACACAAGTGACAAAGTGTTGTTGAGGGAACCACTTGAAATCTGATGTAGGACTGGTGTGAACGCTGTGGCAACTACATTGCAATGTGGAACAGCAGTTTCCTAAAATATCTAGCAAGTACTTATCACTTTATGACCATTTCATCTGCAAATGCTCAAGGCAATAGAGAACATACACTCACTCAGAGATCGGCAAGTGAATATTTGTGGTGGAATTGTTTGTATTAGTGGAAACCAATCCAACTGCTGTGACTGACTGCCAGTGTCAGAGGAATATTGTTCCATTCTTCCTGACAGTAGAAAGAAACTACATAATTTTGATAATGTAGGTACAGGGCTAAGAAACTGCAGTGCTATATGCTACCCACACTGGCCTGTTTTATGTCAACTTGACACAAGCTAGAGTCATTTTGGAAAGGAATCTCAATTGAGAAAATGCCTCTGGTGGTATTCTTTCTTTCTCTCTCTCTCTCTCTCTCTCTCTCTCTCTCTCTCTCTCTCTCTCTCTCTCTCTCTCTCATAATTGATGTAGGAAAGCCCAGATTGCAACATCATTGCAGGAAGTGCCATCCTTGGTTTTGATAAAAAAAAAAAATGAGTAAAATAACAGGCTGAGCAAGCCATGAGAGGAAATTCTGTGACTTTCTGCCTTGATCTAAGCTTCTGTTCCTACCTCCAGGTTCCTGCCTTGAGTTCCTGCCCTGATTCCTCTCAGAGATGGAGTGTTAGCTGAGAGCTATAAAATGAAATAAAGCCTCTCTTCCCAAAATTGCTTTGGTCTTAGTATTTTATCACAACAATGTAAATCTTAATTAAGGCACTATTCAATTTTATTTTGAACAGACTATCACTATGTAACCCTGGTTGACCTATGACTTGCCATGTAGACAAGAAGGGTATCAATTCATAGAAATCTGCCTTCCTTTGTCCCATAATGCAGGAATTAAAGAATACTACCATCCATGAGACTGTGGTACTTGATTTTAAAGAACACAAATATTCTATGACCTCTGAATTTTCTAAATAATTATATGATTTAAACCAGTTAAAATAGCTAATATTTTTGTAAAAACAGAAATATACCCAAGCTATTATAAAGGAGTTGACTAGTGTTTCCAAGTGTTGATTTTGCTTTGTTTTTCTTATTCAAAATCAGTGGTTTGTTTCATTGACTACTCTCATATGTAACCATTATGAAGGAATGGATTAAGTAATAGTCAGTATGCCCCAGGGTATTAAGGCATTATATCTGGAATGGCTACAGTAATGTACTATTTCTATATAGAGAAAAAATTAGGGAAACTTTGTTAAATAGTTGACCAGTTTTAGATTCATTACATGGGGCTCATTTAATGCATGTGAATTGACAGCTATTTTGTTAATCAAGAAAAATAAAAACAAAATGAAAGGACAATGAAAGAAAGGCATACAAAATATTTCAAGTAGCAAGAAGACTGGTTAAGTACATGTGAAATACTGCTACTTTGGGATGACATGACACCATCTGAGTATGGAGCAAAAACAAACATAAGTAAAACCAATGAATAATGTTCAAAGATAAAAGGTCAGTGCCGGATCATGGTTAATAAGCTAGATTCAAAATTTGCATATATTTTCATACATACATATATATGTTTCTAATCTGTTTACTATCCATCTATGTACTATATATATATATATATATATATATATATATATATATATATATTTATCTATCTATCATCTATGCCTGTCCACAAATCTATGTATACATCATCTGTCATCACAAATTCAATCTATTTGTCATTTACAACCTGTCTCTTAGGTTCTTTTTAGCATATGCTAATTTTATGGAATAATGGCTCTTATGATATTTTCAAATTTATAATGTGTTTTGATCATATTCATCCCTACTACTCTCTCTTGTTCCCTCTCTACTCTTGTTAATCCCCCTCCTTTTACAAAATTCCATTTCTGCCTACATGTCTATTTCATATCAACTATGGACACTGATAAATCTGTTACTCTTCATGGCTTAGTAAAATAAAAATCAGAATAGTATTATCTACACATTAAAAAGTAAGGCTGTCACTAACCACAGTGCTTATAAAGCAGTGATTTCATACAGTGGCTTGAATTTACCAACAGGAAAGGACTGCCGTTCAGTAGCACTAGGGCTGATTACCCACAATAAGGTGTTATTATGTTGTTCCATGAATTAATATTTGACCTTCTATTCAATCAACTTGTATGTGATAAACACTGGCTTCTCTAAAGTTCTTTCATTCATAGGCCTATTTCAGTTGTGATTAACATTGCTTAATTTCTCAGCCCCTGTTATTATGTGGAGACACATATGATTGCTGCTAGACTAGTTTCAAGCAAGCCAGTGTTCTTCACTACAATCTCTATAATTTAATATCATATAAGGTGTAAAAGCTGGCGATACATGGCCGGGACCTTTGAGGTACTTTATAATTTAATTGGCCTTTCCTTGTCTTTTTTTTTTTTTTAAGAGTTCACTGCTGATTAAAGTAGGCATTGTGGTTTCATGGAACAAAAGAGTTATCTTAAAAACATGTCACAACTGCCTGGGAGAGCTAGTAATAAGGAACTGCTAATAAGCGGCTCAAAGTACCTCAAAATAACCCAATCATGAGTATCTTCATCCCCTGGCCCAGCCTGCACACATCAAAAAGAATGATAGGGAGAAGAATTGCATATTGATTATTACCTGCACTTTTGTTGCTGGGACCTTTTGTTGTGCAAGGTTTGAGAAGCTTAATATGTATGAAGTAAGGGGAATAGCTTAAGTGTAATGAAATCTGTAATGGCATCCTGTTATTAATAGTGTGCCTCTATCTTATCTCATGAGCTGTGGAAGCCAAGGGGATGCTTTTATCCTATTCTTCTTTGTTGCTGCCTACATAAATGTGGGTTTAATTAGACCTGGGTAGACCTGGTGAATTCAAACCATAGGAATGCCTTGGTATACAATCACATGTGTAAGAGACAACTGGGGATGATAAAGTGAAAAAAAAAACTAACGGAATTAAGGACATAGTCAATATTAATTATACTATGTGATCCTTCAATGTTGATTCATCTCCTCAGTTTATTTCAAAAACCAAAAATCTGTTACATCCAGTTTCTTTATTCCTAAGAAAACAGATGTAAGCTACGGGGAAAATTATGAGAAATCTGAAAGTTATCCAAATTAGAAAGAAACTCCTAAATTACCTTTTACAACATAATTAAACTGGATGAGATTCAAGTATGCATGTCTTACCCTGTTTCCTAGTCCACATGCATATATATATATGGGCATGAAGAAGTAACATGTAATGTGGTCATCCTTAGATTTCGCAAAATAGAGTTTTAGGCAAGCCAGAATGTCCAGAAATTAATCATAAAAGTTATAGAAGAGAAGAAATTAGAGAAAAGATTCTTGAAATGAATCTATAAACATCTCAAAAAGCTGTGAGTTATTCCAAAATTACACATTTAGAGGGAGATTGTAGATAAGGCTAGGAGGATTGCTACACTGCTGAGTGCAAAATAGGGGACCTAATCTCTAATGCATGTGTATGCATGTTCATATTAAAATAAACAAACAAATGATTATAGTAAGGAAAAAAATTGGAAACTGAAAGGACAAGGAAAAAATTCAAAATCTGTGAAATTCAGGGTGGCGAGGGCAGTAGAGATTGTAGTTTGAGTCCTGTCAAGTTCAAGTTGTTACCTGACAACCTTGGAGCCTGGATTCACAGGCTCTACAATGTACAGTTAATTGAACAACAGTTCAGGGTGAAAATCCAATTTAACTATCTGATCAGATAAAACTAGGGAGATATCAGAAGACAACATAATCTGCAAGGTGGTAGCTACAAAGACCAGATCACAACAAAACAATACAAGTGCGTTAATTCGTAAGATATGATGAGCACTATTTAGAAAAACAAAAACTTCAGAAGAAGACTAAAGGAAAACTCAGTTGTGGAAATTGTCAATAATCTTTATAACATAGATTTTCAACTAATCTTTGGAACAAAGGAAAACAGTTTCCTTAATTGTATGTGATGGGACTCAATAATATTAAATCTAATGGAATTCCAAAATTAAATAAATCTTCAATATTTATCATAGAGAAATGAAATGAATAGGTAGATGTAATAGTATAATCAAGAGAAGACAGAAAAAGTGTTCAACTAATATTGAAGATATGTATTAGAATATATTCATCAAGAGTTGGAGAAAAAAACGACATGACCACAATTGATGACAAGAGAAGTTATGAATTTTAAGGAGAGCAAGGAGAGGATATACGGGTGGTGTTGGAAAACAGAAGGAGAAATGATATAATTTTGTTATACTCTCAAAACAATAAAAGAATAATAAAACGTTGAAAAGAAACCGAGATGTGTTCAAATATGTAGAGGCTACACACAGGATAACAGAACAGTGAGAAGTACAAAGCATTTTACCAAATGTTATGCAAAACATGGAGCTGTGTGTTCAAAGACTTAGCAAATTCCAGGAATGACTAATAGACAGACACTCAAAAAGACATTGCTGGATTATTTCAGTTAAGAACCCTAGCACATGTACATGGAAGATAATAAACAAAATGTTTGCACACTTAAGCTAGCAACATTTACAAACAAGTTGGAGAACAAAGTATTCTAGGCAAGTGAGTAATATTATTCAAAGAATGAAGAAGTTAACTTTCAAAAGCCATCAATTATAACCAGCATATTAATTACATAAAGTAGAATATGTAAGTTATTTTAATGCATTAATCTGACCATCTGCATGTTGAGAGATGGGAAGTTTTTATTCTGATAATAAAAATTTCCATTAGATATTTTAGATATTGTCCTGTTTTATTTAGTGCTCAAGCGGGACTCAACCTGTTCAAATAAAAACATTACCTGTCTAAAACAATGAGACTAAGGCTTGTAATACCTCAATAAGCTTGTAGAGCATACTAATGATGTAATATTTGGTAGTTTCTTATTATATCCTCAGATGAGAAAAGAGATACATGTTCTGGAAATTTTTCCTTCATTTTGAGGCAAGCAATTTAATTAGTACAGCAACAGGAGCATATATGACAAACAAAACATTTTATTTTAGAAGTTCAGTGTTCGATATCCACAAATGTCACAATAGTTTATGAAGACAATCCAAAGGGTTTTAAACCTGCTTCTGAAGCTATCATGTTAGAATAGTGGATATTAATTAGAAAAAAATAAATTTATTAACATTTGCATAAAAATCCGTAAAAATGACATATTTAGTAAAAGGTAATTTCAAACTTTACCAATCAATCCTAAGATTTGCTACAAAAAAAGAAAAATGAGTTTAAAAATAAAGCCTTATTATATTCAGGAATCAAAACAATCTTGCTTGTATTTCAGTTCATGTAAAAGATGAAATTGGTTTGAAGTAAAATATTCCAGCAATTGTTTTTATGATAAACTATGAGCTATAACTAAAACTTATGTAGATATTTAAAGTATTAAGGAGAATAAAAATAACTTTTTGCAAAAATGTTAAAAGATACTGCTAGATTTCAAGTTTCAATATTCCTCAGTATTAAGTTGCAATGATCAAGATGCTGTTTGCTTTGACTACATAAGGAAACGAAAAAACTAGTGGATTATAAATAATAGAAGCATAGATACAGACACACATATGCCCATGCACACACACACACACACACACACACACACACACACACACACATGCACACACACACGAAAGCTGCTGTTTGACAGGAGATAAAACTATATCAACTGGAAAAATAATTTTCCTTTCAATAAATTTACATTAACCTTCCTAATAGCCACATTGAACAATTAAGTTTAATATCTATTTAATGTTACACAAAAAAATTCATAAAACATGAAGCAGGTTAAAGAAAACACACAGCATCAGACAGTTACTTAAAGAAAAAAAAAGCAGAATTATCCATCTACAGATTTTTTATAGTTATTTTTATTTTTACTTATATCTGAATGAACCAATATTGGATGGTAAAGCTATTGGGAATTATCAAGACGAGAATATATATTCGTTACAAAAAGAAACGATGAGCCTGCCATGGAAAGAATAAATGCACGTATTTTCTAAGAAGCTAAAAACTGCAGTAGTGAGGCACAGGTGGCTCATGTCTGTTGTGATGTTGTACAGGAGAAAGAGAGAGAGAGAGAGTGAGAGAGAAAGAGAGAGAGAGAGAGAGAGAGAGAGAGAGAGAGAGAGAGAGAGAGAGATTCATGGCTGACAAATAGAGATCCAGTCAGATTTCCTCTTCCTGTCTTATTCTTCCCTTCCTACACTATTCCTTCGTGCCTTTTATCAGCAAGAGCTGGGGTTATTATAGTCCTTTCATTTTCTTTGGGAGAGGTACTTGATGGTCAAAACAAGTAGATAAACACAGGTCTTCCCTGGAATTCAGTGCTGTACCTATGCAAAGTAGCAGTGTACAGACTGTACTGTCCCCTGACCCCCAAACCAGTGCAGAAAACCAAGCTTCTAGAGCTGCATAATGATGAAATTTCTTGACCTTGATTTATAATACTTACATTCCAAACAGCGTCACATCGGCCTGTTACAGTGAATCCAGGGCATTTTCTTTACCACAGCACAAAATGTCTGTAGCATCATAGGTTTGTCCTGTTTATACGCTGCTTGGCTTGGTGTGCTATGAGCCCTAGGGATTATCGCACTGGCATCCAAGTGGTTTCTTACATTATCCTTTTTCCAACCCTAAGCAGAAGTGTACATTTCTGCTTCCAGGGAAGAAAAAGTAAATAGATGCCAACTTGTTGTATTGAAATCTCAGTCCATTTCCCTAAATAGTAAATACTGGACCTGGGTAAATCGCTGTGGCACCTGCCTAAAGATTTATGCTATTGTTGAAACAAGGGAGCAAGCCTGTACCCCAGCAGAGGCTTGTGGACCTAGAACCATGTGCAGATATTCTTCTACTTCATTATCTTCAACAACCACTCATTTGATGAACTCTTAGACATGAAGTCCCATCTACTGCTGTAAAAGTAAAAACACACTAGCTGGAGATTTGTAGAAAAGGTGAATTTGAGATGATAGTGGAAGGTAGGGCAGGGTCAGAGAAAGTAAGCAACCTACTTGGAATTTCTGGAAGGAGAGGGACACACAAAATCATATCAGGAAGATGGGAGTACATACCTATGCCTACTGTTTATAGGATGTTTACTTAACCAAATGTTGAACATTTTCAGACACTACATCTCTAACAAACAGACAAAATAAAATTTCAATGATCATTCATGAATTGATATGTCTATAAACATTTAAAGAAACATCCATCGTAAGTAAAATACAGAGAAATAATTCGATACTTTAATCTGAAAATGTTAAAAGTGACATTGAGCAAACTAAAGAAAGCAAACAGAAACCTTAACTTATTTGCCTAAAATGTGAGCTAGAGAAGCTGGAAAGGAACAAGGATGAGGTAGTTAAGTTATAATCTTGAAAACTAAAAGAAATAATTAAAAGAAAAACATAAAGAATGAGTGAAAGGGAAACACAAGTGTAAAAGGGATAAATAGAATAATCCAAACAGCAAAATGAATTAGAGACCTAGACCTATAATGTAGATTATGTTAAATTGTCAACAGAAAATAATATAAAAGTTATTCTCAGAAGACATTTGTGACCACAATATAACAACAAGTCTTCAAAATACTGGAGTTCAAGAAGAAATTGAGGATACAAGAGGGACAAGAAATTTACTGAGAAAAAGTGCAAACCTACAAAATGATTTGTGTGTGTTGTGTGTGTGAATTTGAAAGGACACCAGTCAGATCAGTCGGGTTTAATTTAAGCATATATTATAATAAATCTCCATAAGTTAAAAAGCAAAGGAATTACTAATGCATGAGAAGAAAGCATGCAAAGTTCAAGGAAAATAATACTGCCAAAAAATGAAACTGGACCCTACACAGCCATCTTTTAGCAGTAAGAGATCAATGAAGACAGAGATAGACAGAAGCTGAGGAAAGGGTTTTGCTTTCACTCTGTCTGTTTTAAAAGAACTGCTACAGAGGATAGAGTTGCAGAAACATGGTTAGGTGTGAAGGAATCTGATGCCATGGTCACAAATAGGAAGACACTGTAGGACCTCTTTGCCTCGGTTCGAGTTTCATATCAAAGGCAAGATAGAGGTAGATTTGAGAATATGGAAAGGACAAAGAATGAATAGGTGTTGGTAGAGCATACCTTTAATCTTAGCACTCAAGAGGCAGAGTCAAGAGGATCTCTGTGAGTTTAAGATCAGCCTGGTCTACAAGCACTAGTTTCAGGACAGCCCCCAAAGCTACACGGGGGAATCCTGTCTTGAAAAACCAAGAAAGAAAGGAAGAAGAAGAAAGAAAGAAAGAAAGAAAGAAAGAAAGAAAGGAGGGAGGGATGGAGGGACGGAGGGAGAGAGGGAAGGAGGAAGAACTTTGCTAATGACTTCTGAGCACAGATATGAATAAATTAGAAATGTAATGTTTAAATTAAATTTAACTATAATAAAATGTTATATGTTATAGTAAATATTAGGTACCATACACATTAACTTCAATATTCTAAAAATGTTAATATAAATATATACATATATAAAAATCTATATTTTTAATATTCTATTCTGTTACATGCTGGCATTTATTTTCAAAAGTTACTGTTATTTCAGGTATTAGTAAGATATTTAAACATTTCTGCCTTAATGGTATTTAAATTAGTATCATTGCTTAGATGACAGATTTTTTTCTTCTAAATTGTTTTTCACTTTCTCCTTTTATTTCTGTTTTTATATCATCTAGGTGTTCTGGTGACACATGTTTCTAATGAGTATATACTAGATTTGGAATCTAGGTAGAAATCATCCATTCTATTTCATGTCCTATATAGCATCCATTCTCCAGCAACGAAATATTTGGAAGCAAAATAGAAATGGCTCAAGCTTATATATCATCTTTGTGCCTTAGTCATTCATTTTTGAACATGTCTTTTAGTTGTAAGTTAGAAAAGTCAGAAGGAAATTAATATAATGGCATCAAATTATTTCTCCAAAGAACATCATGTAATATGATTAGTTTATCATTGATAATCATCATATACTTAACTTAGTGTTTCTCCAAATTTATTATTTGCTCATAAAGCTCCTAAAATATTTTATGCCCATAATACTTTAATGATGTGTGCTTATAACATTCCTGTGACAAAGAATAAAACAGGAGGTAATGTTATGCTTTATCATTGTGGTAATAAAATTATGTGATTTGTATAGTATCAAATGAACATCAGTTTTAGCACAGATGTACATTTTGTTTTAGAAAACATGCAGGAGTATAGCACAGTATCATTAGGGGTCATTTTCTTTTTAACTCCATGATTTTTAAAGACCAGTGGTATTTGTTTATACCCTTGTTCTCTGAGCTATCTAGTCTCTGGTTCCTGGTACTCAGGCAGTGTTGGGCATGGAGTTCCTTCTCTTGGAGTAGGTCTTAAGTATGTTGGAGACATTGATTAGTTTCTCCCAAAAGCTTTGTGCCACCAATGCATTAGCATATTTTGCCAGCAGAGAGATCAAAGTTTTTATGGCTGGACGAATGCATATTTTTTTTTCTATTTTTGGAAGCCTGCAGAGTACCTGCCCATATCAAGGACACATTCTAGAATATAGGGGTACTTTTCTATGTAGGCATCAACTTGACCTCTCTATGTTCAATGTGTGTGTGTGTGTGTGTTGTTGTTGTTGTTGTTGTTGTTGTTATGGTTGTTGTTGTTGTTCTCTTCTGCTATGGTGGCTTGCTGTCAGTTTGTGGAGAGCAACCTATTACCTGGGTTGTTTGGGGAATTCCATGGGATCCCTTTGGCCAAAAACTCAATTGGATATAACCCAGTCCCAACACTGGAAACTTCATTTGGTGACAAAAAATGGCTAGTTGGTACTACAGTAGGGTTTCTTACTACTCCTCCAATGACCCTCAACTCTAGCTGTCTATCCCTGCTTTATTGCCTTGTTCCACACATGATCTTCCTATTCCCAGCCCTGACATGTATATGTTTGCATCAGGCCCTCTGTGTACTTGTTATGGTTTTCAGCTCACTGCATTTATGAGTCTCTTGAGTGTGTGAATGAGTGCATCCCTGATTCTTGTGACTCCTCTTGGACACTTTCCCTTCTGTCAGTTGGCCTTGTGGCTTTGTTTTATATTATTATATTTTATTCTGTTGTTATCTCCCAGTAGCCTGTTCTTTTCTAATAAGTACATAAAGAGAGTAGATCAAAATGGGAGGGAAGTTGGAGAGGAATTGGGAGGAGCAGAGGGAGGGCAAAATGTAATTAGGATATATTGTAAGATAAAATAATATATTTCTAATAAAAGAGCAAACATGCAGGAAACTGTTATTAGCAGTTATAGACTTTAAAACAGTTTGTGTCAATACACTATGTCTATCAAAACATGTATGTAACAAATCACATACAACACTTCACAGTGCATTTTTTTTTTTTTGCTGTGAAGCATTTATAATGAATTCATTTTATAATTATTGTTCCTTTGATTGATGGATTCAGTTTTGCAAGGTATCATTCTGGTGTTTCATTGGGGTATTTATTATATTTTGCAAACATACATGAACAACTATATTTTAAAATTGAATAAACTGATCTAAATTCTTTGATCCATTTAATCTGAAATATAAGGATTTCAAGTTTTCCTGGGTGATGTGCTATGTTTAAAAGATTAGAGCTTAGTGCTGGACATAACTAGGTAAATACAAGCTTCTGCTGATGAGTAAATTAATCCCCAAGTCTAAAACAAACGTCAATATAGAATATCCACAGGGCTTGTGATAATTCACCTGCACATAAATTAAACCATTTACAGATATGCCTATAAAAGATCATGGATGGATTTCCAAATAAGAAAAATGTATGTTTTTAAATCATTGTTTTTACCAAAGTAAAATAAATGACTATACACTGTTACAATAATAACAGCAATAATTTATTATAGATATTTTATAGGATACATAATTTGATGTAATCTACATGGTTTGAGTAATAGTGCAGGCCTTTGTACACTGCACATTTTTAAAACTAGAAATTATTGGTTATTTTAGTTATGAATAACCATATTTTACCAGGATCCTACTTGTCTAAATAGTATAGGGCTTGAGATATGACATGGGAATGAAGACTTAGTTTACATCCTAATTTCTCACTCAAAACCACTTGGGCAGCTATAATTCCTGACAGGCAGGAATCACTGAGTAGCATCTGAGAGGCAGAGGCTGAAGGATGCAAGGCATTGATTCACGGGTTCTCAGTCTAGTCAGTCAGTGTGCTCCATATTTAGTGAGAGACCCTGTGAAGGAAAATAGAGGAAAGCAATGGACATCAACCTCTGACAGCCACATATTTATTCAGGGTTGGCACTGGCACACAGAACACACAACCACACATCAATCTCTGTTCCATATATTCAGGGATGTATGTACCAGCCTGCAGCATACACACAGGCACACATGTTTGCACTATACACACAAAAACACAAAACATTTTCATTTCCTCCTTTCATACTTACAAAGCTTAACTTTCTGTGCATCCTTGTCCCTTTTTATGTTAGTGGTTCCAGACCATTAAATAATAATTCCAAGTCTTTAATGTTGGTAATAACTATTTTTATTGGCATGAGCCAGATTGCCCCCCCCCCCCACAGTCTGACAGCTGCTCTTCTTCTCATTACTAACTTTATTATATTTTCATGATATAAGAGCTGGCATTTGAACCAACAGGAATAGGCTTTTCCATAAAATTCTTTGTTGGATATTTGCCCAATGCTTTGTACCATGTTCTGTCTTTTGTGCCATTCTACAGGCTCAAATAGTCGTGATGTGTTCTATTTAATTCATTCTGGCAAAGGTTATTGGAAATAGCTATGCAGTCATCTTGCAGCAACACTCCATTCTCCATTGTGAAAAATGTCCTGATGTTCCCATATGTCCATAAGGATATTTTAGTTTCTTTTAAGTGTTCTGCCAACCTACTCATAATAAAATTAATATATTAACAACAGGTCCATGGCTATTTCCTATGCCATCCATCTGGACTTGTCTTCTATAATAGGCAAGATTTTATGAATGGCTATAATCTGTTTTTCTCAGCCCTGAACTATTCTGAATAATAGTCCTAAAGTTAAGTGTATTCCAAAGTACTTAATATATTATGAAACTTGAATCTTAAGATCATAATTAAATTAAATATGAAATATAAGCTATACAGAAAAAAATCTAATATTTGATACTCCTTCAATTCAATAATCCTACTGTTACAGAGATTATTTTCAAGTGCCCAAGAGGAATATATGAATGCTACTGTTACTATTTCATCATTTAGTTCCTCTAGAACCAAAGGGGATGTATGTGCAAGATACTGATTTAGGAGAACATTAAGCAAGAAGGAATCAGAGAAGTATTAAGTCATGGAGAAAGCTAAACAAGAATGCAAGTGCTCACTCATGGTTTAGTAAGCTGTTTTACAGGTGTTGGTAAACTTAAAGAACCATGGTTACACACATGCATTTGGAAGCAAGGGAGCCAGTGTTTCATTTTAGTAATCTCTAGAACTACTTACATAGATATGATGGGCTAGGAAGGATCTTTTGTAACATTTTTTTTTATCAATATAGTGACTATAGTGACTCCTGTTTGTACATCAAAAGTTATTCATGCAAGTACAAGTAAACTTATATCATTATATATATATATATAATATAATTGTATATACCATAATTATGCACAATTAATATAATCATAAATAATCAATTGCATCAACCATTAAGTATATATCCAAAAAAGAAACATGTCATGACGTTTTCCACATTTTTAGGTCATAGAGAAATAAGTAAAGTCTGCCAAATTACCCAATAATGATATGTACTCTTCAAGACAAGGAAAAGCATGTATATTAAAAAGCGTCACACAATATCCATCTTCAGAACTCCTTCTATTTCCTTTTAAACAACAAACTAACTTCCCCTTCATCTCTCCAACCCTTCTTAATCCCCACCAACAATTTAACTTTCTAAATTTATGATTCTGAATAATCTAACTCCCTTGTTTTATAAATAGAGGCATAACATATCCCATGTTGTTGGCAATATTATGCTTATTGAGTGTGGTTCCTGTTCAAAGATATTTGTAATTTATCCACAAGCAATAACATATGACAGAACAGAGAAACAACCATGGATTCTAGAAAACCTTCCTTAAATTTTAAAAGCCATAATAGCATCTCCGAGGCTCTATGTCAGTAAAGAAGGAATCTGCCAGTGTGTTTTGTGAATCCCATGGTTGTCCACCTGTCTGACTTTGGCTAATATCTTTGTTGGGAGACTTTTTTTCTTCAGTTTTCCTTTTTTTTTTTTTTAATTATTTTTTCTTATTTTACATATCAATCCCACTTTCACTCCCATCCTCCTGGACCACCCCCACATCCCATTCCCCACCCACTCCACAGGGAGGGTGAGGCCTTCCAAGAGGGATCAACAAAATCTGTCAAGTCATTTGGAGTAGGGACTAGGCCTTCCCTCCTGCCTCTAGGCTAAGGGAGTATCCCTCCATGGGGAATGTGCTCCCAAAGTCCTTTAGTACACCAGGGATACATCCTGTTTCCACTGTCAGAGGTCCAGTAGACTGACCAAGCATTCTAAATAGGCCCACGTTCTGTTATTATGTGAAGTGTTTTCTGTAGTTTGACATATTTTGCAATACTCTCAGCAAAATAGATTCATTGGTATAGACTTTATTATACACTAATAAAATACATTTTCTTCTCATTTTTATTCTGTAACAAAGAAAATAATGGTAGTGAGTCGGGATGATCCAAGTGTTGACATTGCTTTTAATATGCATATAATTAACAAAACAATCAAGGATTTTCTGATATATGTCTTAATCAGCAATCATCTGACCTGTTTTCTGCACTATTAATCATTCATCTTTTAATAAAAAAGGATTAGAAAAACACCACTGCAATCATAGGAAAAACCAAGCTAATGATAAAAACATCACGTAATTAGTTTCATTTTATAATCTAATTCAAATTACCAATTCAAAATATAATTTTCTTTTTTTATTAAATTATTTGTGCAGCTTTTCATGGGTAATCTTTAAGTAGCACACCCTCCAATCTCTAAACGTTATTCATTATGATTAAGTGCGGAGAATGTATGCTTAATGTTGTACCCCTATTAGATAAGCGCTCTTCTAATACGTACAAATGTTGAGTGCAATGCTTAAAAGTGACTTATGAACCCTCAAGTATGCTGTGTGCTGTCAGATTTCCTCTGTATTTGAACATGCTGAAAGCCACCTTTCACTACGATCTGTGCTATGTTGCTTATACAAATTGTAATGTTTGTTTAAGATTTGGGGATTTTTTTTCTTTCTGACTCCTTGTCAGAACGAAGTGTGATGTGCATTGATTGTCAGAAAACATTTCTCCTAGCCTAGCTCCAGTGCAGCCATCTACTCCTTTTATAGATCCTTGGAGTTGTTTGGCTCAGGCAAAACTGGGTCCAGCAGTGTTCGTAGACACAGAACAAATGCTGTAGTAAATGAAGGCAAGTTAGAGTCAGTCTAGAATGAACTGTTTGAATTTTCTCAGATAACCTGCAGGTGTAGCTAGATAATAGACTTCAACACGACACAAAGAACTGTAGGCAACTGAGGAATGCTGGGAACAGGAGAGTTGTTCTTCCCTAGAAAGAGCAGGACAATTGATTGTGCAATGACGATAGATTAGGCCTGAAACTTACAGGTAACATTATAGAGACTGAACAGTTATATGTAGGAATATATACTCATGCAATAACCTTTAGTATAAAAAGACGCCGTTTTTAGAGCTGAAGTTCTTAACCAGTGGATCACGAACTCTTTGGGGGTTGAACGACCCTATCACAAGGGCCACATATCAAATATCCTGCATATTAGATGTTTAAATTTTTATTTATAACCATAACAAAATTACAGTTATGAAGTAACAAACAGACTAATTTTATGATTAGGAGCAACCACAACATCATGGACTGCATTAAAGGGTCATAGCATAGCAAAGGTTTAGAACCACTGGTTTAGAGGGAGAAAAGGGAAGAGATAAATGTTACAATTAAGATATATCATCAACAAAAAAAAACAATGAAACACCCCAGAAGTTATGGATTTAACGGATTTTACAGGCATCACAAAGATTTCAATTCTGACAAAATATGTTCCTTTGATTTTCCCCTCCTGGTTTTATTTCTTTTAGCAACAATAATTTAATTCTAAATTATTTTATTGGAAGTATAATACATTTAAATTTTACTTCACATTTAAAATTTATTTTTATTTGTAAAACCACTGTAAAGCTCAATTTATCACTGCTGTAGTCAGTTCTGTACTTTATTATTATTTTTTTTTCATGAATTTCAAACAATCTTGAGTCAACTGTAAAAGGGAACTCTCAGTCAAGGAAATGACCCCATCAGATTGTCATGTGGGCATTTCTGTGGAACATTTCCTTGACTGAAGATAGAGGTGAGAGGGCATAGAACACTGAGCAAGTAGTGCAGTCCTGAATAGTATACAAAAGCAAACTGAGCAAGCCAAGGAAACCAAGCCAATACGCATCACATCTCTATGATTTTTCTTCAGTTCTAGTCTTCAGATTCCTGCTTTGGTTTCATGCTCTGACTTCTCTGGATGTTTGACTTGGACCTTTGAGGTCCAATATACCCTTTCCTCCCCACATTCATTTTGTTCAATGACTAAGTTACTGTTTTATTGCTATGAAGAGACACCATGATCAAAGCAACTCTTATAATAGAAAATATTTTATTGGGAGCTTGCTTACAATTACAGAGGGTTAGTCCATGACCATTAAGGCAAGAACCTAAGAGGAGTGCTTCTGAGAAGTAGCTGTGAACTTTACATCCTGATCGGTAGAGAGGTAGAGAGACAGAGACACTGAGAGGCAGAGCAGCAGAGAGACAGCCCTGCAATGAAGGTCAGAAGACATCATCTGGGCAATGGTCCTCTCTTTCCATGGTTTGAGTCCTGAAAATTCATCTTAGATTGTCAGACTTGTAGCAAGTGCTTTTACCCACAGAGCCATCTTATTTGCCCACTATATTGGTTTTAATGATTTAAATATCAAACAAATCTTAGATCAATAAGATGCTGCATTAAGCAATTATATGTTATTTTTTCCAACAGTGATAAAGTATTGTCACATAATTCATAACTTTGATTTCCATTATTGAGTGAGGCCATCCCTAAAATACTTTAGTAGGTTCAGTATGGTTTTATCTTCTTTCTTTCATGTTAATATATCCTATAGCAGAAGAAGAAATTGTAATTATCTTTTGGAAAATACTATTTTATATTTCCTTGGCCTTCTAGGAACACTAGCTTACACTTGGTGTATCCAATTATTATATTTTCATCACTCAGTGACCTCAGAACATTAGATTAATTAATCTCTTATTTATTTGCCTTTGTTTTTATCCAGTTTACAAATGATCTTCTAATTCTCAAAATAATCTACAGTAAGGTCAGATCTCTTCCTTGCTTTCCTTTTAAAATAAATGAATTGTGCCTATTTTTGTTCATTAAAACTAGATATCTTTGATAATAAAATTGATATTCACTACTACAGAAAATATTATATTAGACTCATCATCTGCTATTTCCTGTTTATTTCCTGAAAGCTGACATTGTATGGACAACAAAGGAGTCAGACAGAGGCTATCGACCAGTGATAGAACTGTTGGCTAGCACAGAGGAAGCTCTGTATTCCATTCCCAGTAATTAAAAACACAAAATAAAATAAACAAAAATAAACTTCTTCATAATTCCTAAAGTGCTTTGTTTCCTTACTTTTCTTTTAAAAGTAATGGTTTGAATATTGACTCAGCCATGCAGCCAAAAGCCTTGCTTTTATGACCTCTTAACTTATATACTGTTAGTCATCAGATGTTACATATTTTCTTCTCTGAATGTTTGCTGAGCTTGTTTGATTCTGTTTTTAGTTATTGCAATGCTTCAAGCGTTAGTTTTAAAATATGTTGGCATTCAATTAGAGAGATATCTAAATCTGGACACCAGTATAAAAATTAGAGAGATATCTAAATATGGACACCAGTATAAAAAAACACAGTCAAGAAATAGTCATATATTAATTATTTCCTTCCCTCCCGCAACAAAATGAGCTCCTTAATAATGATGTCACCGTGTACATAACTGTCAGTCCAGTAGATAATTTTGACATAGTGGCTTCTCTTTTCACACAGCATTGCATGAATAGCTGGGGAAGTTTAAAACACCAAACTGGGTCCTGTACCAAGGCACTTCACTTGCTAGTGCTGAAGTTTTTGGCAATGTTTTCTAATGCTAGCTGGGTTGCCTAGCTGCAATTTCTCAATGTGCCCTCACCACATAAACAGATTTGACCTTTCCAGACTAAAGTATCTTCAAAGGATCCAGACTCCCTCTCGCGTAGTGAGTTCACATCAGTTCAGTAATCTTGGGAATGGGTAGTGTAAGTCACTGGTTCTCTTAAACACAGACCAGGAAGGGAACTTTATTATCTTCTCATATATTATTGGTCAGAGCAGATGCCAGGTGGCCTAGTGGCATATAGGAGACACCTGCTCCTGTTACGCATGCTCAGATCTCTGTTGATGCTTGGGTCTGCCATGTCAGCATGAGTTCTGTAGGAAAGATTTAGTGCCCTTTCACTTTTTCCTTGTATCAAATTAACTCAGTAGCCAGGTAATGCATCTCTTTGTCTTCAGCTCTGGCTTCTTTCCCTTTGCTTTTCACACTGTTCATAGGAGAATCTTTAGAGTCAAAAATATTCTATCATCAGACATTTTTATTAAACTACTCAGCTTCTGCAAAAGCTTTACGATAAATGTCAAATATCAGCTACAGTATTATTTAGTGCACACACACACACACACCAAGAAACATAAACCCTGTGTTTTATAGAGAATGACTTATCTGTTTTTAACCTCTGATCACATACTACCTATGCCCTCATCACTCTCTGAGTGTGTTGTGTTGACTTAAAATGAGGTGATTTTAAAATTCTTTCTTGTATGCAGTATTATCTCATCCTCTTTTCACATAGCTAGAGAGCTTCTGCTTGCAAATTATATGATATACTTTTCTGCCTGCTGAGCAAAACAAACATTTGTCCTGCCTGTGTGCTTGTTTTAACACATAACGTCTACTCATTGCCAGACATTGTGTGGCCAACCCACTGAATGGTCAGATAAATGGGATGATGCTACCAGTGAATATATACTCACTTTTTCTATGCTGTTTGAGTTATCCTTGCAGACATTTATCTACCATACATACTTTATGTAATTATCCCTCTCTTGCTGTCTCTCTATGTCTCTCTCTGTCTCTCTCTCTTTCTCTCTCTGTGTGTGTCTCTCTCCCTTTTGAGATAGGTTTGCTCTAAAGCATTGGAGACTGTCCTGGAACTGACTCTGTAGACGAGGCTGGCCTCAAACCCACAGAGATCCACTTGCCTGAGTGTTATGGTTAAAGGTGTGTACCACCACCACCCAGCTATCCTTTATCTCCTTCTCTATTCAGTTTGTACCTAGGTGCCCATATTCAAAACCCAGTCTTATTATTTTGCTAGAAAGATTAATTTTAATGAGAAAAACTTTTTCTTCCTCACCTCTATGTCATGATGATCTGATGATAGCCTGGGAATCTAGGCTTTCATAGGAATAGCAAATGCATATCACTTATAAGGCGTTAATTGCTCAAGTTATGCTTTATACATGTCAACTCATTTAACACTCACCAGATGTTATGAATATTATACATAACAGTATTCATGCTTTCATTCTCTCCTCACCACCCTCCCTCTCTCTTACACACACACACACATGACTAGGTCATTTAAGAAATGCTAATGTTTTAACTTTGGCAATTTAACATCAGACTTCAGGCTGAGGGTGTAGCTCAGTGTTTCAGCACTTGCCTAGCATGTGTAAGCCCCTTGACTGGATTCATCGTACTTCCAAAAGGAAAGCAAAACAAAATAAACAAAAAGAAAAAAAAAACAAGAAGATAGCAGACATCAATATGTATGCATCAATGTGCACATGCTTCCATGAATGTTTAATCTTCCATACATAATGTTTTAAAAAAAAGAGTAATTACAGTGATTGCCTAAAATGTCAGCAAAGAGTCTTTAGACCTGGCTCTTTCACTGATGATGCTTGAAATAATGAGGAAATAGTGACATTAGACTAAATTTGTTAGTTTCAGTCCTGGTTCTGAGGCCTCAGTATACTCTGGCATTCTAGCCAAAGCAATCACCTCTGCTGTGATACTTAGTCTTCCCAATTCAGATGATGCAGTTAAGAAAGAACTACCTCACAGGTGTTCCCAACTGCTAGAGTTTTAGTTAATTCTACTTTTTGTCAAATTGGTGACCATGAATAGTCATCCCAAGCACTAAGTGCTCCCAATTCCTGAACCATCTCCCCAGGCCCATTTTTAAAAAGAAAGTAAGACAAAACAAATCATTAAATATGATATCATTGTCAAGTAGTTCTTTCATTTTCAATGATGTGTGATGATCCTATTGGTTTCCTTATTTCAATGAAATTCCATTTTCACCCAAGTTTCTCTTCCAATCATAGTTCTATGCCATTTTATCTATCATTATGCTTATTATCCTTTTTTATAAACCTCAATATTGAGCACCCAGATCACCATGCATTGTTTCTTGTGACCCCAGCATTTCTCCCATACATGTTTTTTAACACCCTAAAGCAATCTTAACCCCTCCTAATCATTGACTTCTCCCTTTTCCGTATCACTCTGAACTTTTAGGTCTACTTTGATAGGATAATGTAGTTGAAAAATAGACTGCATGAAACGATTGCTTCTTATTATAATTCCTATTGCTTTCAGTTATGCAAATGCCCTGGACAAGTTTAATTCTTGGTTAATAGCAATACATAAACAAGGGTCATATATTCATATATGCCCATCTTTATTTTTATTTTCTTTATAACCGTGTGATTCTGCATGCTTTCTACTCCATTAAGGATAATATATATATATATATATATATATATATATATATATATATACATACATATACACAAACACACACACACACACACACACACACATATATATATATATATATATATATATATATATTTGAAGTATAATAGTAAAGTGTTAGAGAGCTCACATTGCTTCTAAATTTTTAAAGAATATTTTCTAAACTAGCATGTTCCAATGACAAAGCTGATATATCCATTTCCATTTGTCTGATTTCCACATTTCTCATTTAATTAGTTTTTAATTTATGGATACAACCAGAGTTCACTGGGACTTCTCAGACTCTACAAGTAACAGACTGCTTTTTGATGCACTTTGGGATGTCCACTTTTGCTTTTGAATTGGGATGATCACATGATTTACCTTACTAAAAAAAAAATGTATGCAATTGAAGAGGAGCATTCTCAATAATTAACTACTTTCCAATAACCATAGGATATGAGTGGGCCAGAGAGGAGGCCCTGAGTGGATAAAGTCCCAAGTGGATGTCTCCTGTTGACAAGGATATAGCAATGTCAAGGATCACTGGGCATGGGATTGTCAAGGATTCCAGTGTCTGTTGCCCATATGAGCAACAAAGCTTCTTTGGGCAACATTCAGGGTGTGGCAAAGTCTATGATTCAAGTGTGATTGTTGACAGTATATGCAGATAATGTCACCATAAATTCCTGCCTTCCAGATAATTACAGTCTTGAGACTGCTTACCACAATGACTGCTTGTTAATATTCAGATACCTGTACTGGCCTGACCCCAGGTTCTGAAAAGACACAATCAGCTGTAGCCACTAAGCGCACCACCTGTGCACATTCACTAAGTTCCCTTTTAAGAGAACCCTGCCCACCTTCCACCTTTCTCTCTTTCTCTCCTTCATTCTCACTGTCTCTCCCTTTCTTTTCGACTACTCTTATCCACAGAGACTGGGCTCTCCCCTCCTCTCTTCCCCTTTTACTATCCCTTCTCTCTCTTCTTCCAATAATCCTCCTGTGTGAGTACTAGTTGTATGGTGTGACTTCTCTTCATGGTGTTTTTAAAGCTACAACACTGTTCTTACCGAGATTAGCTACACTTCCTTCCTTCAGCTGTATTCAATAACTCTGTCTCCATTTCCAAGTGTACTTAATAAATACCTTGAGTGTCTAGGCTTTAAAACTTCTACCATCAGACTCCAATACACTTGATCCAAGCTTTTCTGTTTCTGTGTGTCTGCATGTCTGTTATTTATTCAGTCCCTTGATATCCCAGTCAGGTCAGTCCCCGGAGTATGCAAGGTTAAAGCAAGCATCTAGCTTTGTAAAATTTTAAACTGTTTTCAAATAAAATAACCTGAAAAAATAATCTTGTATTGCCTCGTCATTATTGAGGTAGATAGATGATTCTTCTAGTTTTAATTTCAATTATGAGATGTGTGATATTTGTGGAGATAAACTAGGATATATGGTATGTAGTAGTATCATTTATAAGCCTTCATGGTGTATGGACCTTTTTTAGATTGGCACATATTTGTTGGGTCAGTTTGGTGTCATGTTTTCCCTTAGGATGTTCTAGCTATTTTCAGATGTCTGTTTCCAATGAATAACAAATAAGGACACAGGAAAAGCACAGGGAATTTCTAGGTCTGTATTTTTCTCTGATTGTTGGGCCTAATTGGATAAAACAAGTTTCAGAGAAAACAAAGTTCAAAGGGGGCTCCTCTGAGAAGTGTGTAGAGGGTGAGGTCATGAAAGCAAGTTGTGTCCAGTAGCAATCATTCATAACCACCCTTACCAGCAACTCTAAGGGACAGAAACCACTTTCCATTAATCTGTTAATTATAACACTGTAAATTCTTGGCTAATTTCCCTAAAAGTTTAAGCGATGCATTAGATGTGGTTCCAGCTGCAAGTACCATGTTGAACAAGAAAGAGAAACAGACAGAAGAGAACACTTTCTATATCCATCCGTATTCTTAGGTTTAAAGGTTCCTGAACATGATAATCTTTGCAAAGAGATTGTTTGTGATTTGTGAGTTGGCCTGCTAGGAGGAAAAGATACAGCACAGAAGAGAAATAAACACAGAGACTAAGAGAGTGTTCTCTGTGTGTCATCAAGTAGAAATACCTTTCAATTACGAGAAAACCTGAGGAAGAGCAAGATGACTCTGTGATAAAAATCTGACATTCAGCTAGAAAAGGGAGATTTATGGGAGCCAGTTAACCAGAAGTATGCCTGGAAGAAACAGACTGTGTTCCTGGAAAGTACAAGACCCTGTGATCTCTCAAGTAACCACAGAGAAGGCTTTTGGCTCCTGACAGCCTTGAGTAAGGCAAAATATCCATTGTCTGTGGCAATTACACCTTTCAGTGTACTAGTAATTCTGGACCATTAAGCTAAATGACTTGGGTGGGGGGATATACACTTTCTTTTACTTTAATATGCATAAGATGTTTCCTTATGTATGTTTCCTTGTGTAGTTTTATCTCACACATTGTCCCTATTTAAACAGTTATTTAGAACACCTAGCACACACAAACATAAGGAGATTCTAGTGGTCTGACTGCTTTCTCACTAAATTAAAAATTAATTTATAGCCCAGATCAAGCAAGGAAATGTATATATTCATTTATATGTAGGTAGTACCCATTAAATAAGTGATGATTAATCGTCAATCCTTAGAAGAAGAGAGGTTAGGTATAGAGGAAGGGGCTAGTGAAGACCCATAAATCTCCCTGTAAGGGGAAAATAGAATAGATTTTGTGGGAATATTGGGGTTGGGGGAACTATAATGAAAGAATCAGGTTGGGAGGGGGAAAGAATAAGATGATAGGATTAAGGGGTATTTGAGGGTAGTATGGAAACTTAATTCAATTAAAACTTCCTAAAAATATGAAGTCATCCCTAATAAAGTCTCCAAGTAATGGGGAAAACAGTTTTTAAAACTATCTCTTGTTACCGAACAAGGCTTCCAGTACTAGGACCGATTTACACCCAAATGAGTTGTTAGCTAAAGGGGTCCCATGGAAATCCTCAAAATACCCAGTCTGTTGCCAAGACAAACTAACAATAAGGTGCCATTGCTGAAGATAGTATCACACAACTCAGTGAACATGGAGAAGTCTGAGCTGATGCCTAATAGAACTTTTACCCCTATGTTCTAGTATATTCGGTATAGGAAGGTTCCTCTACTGGTGACCAAAAGAGAAACATAAACAGCAATTCAGCCACAAACCCTGTTATATATAAATGCTGTCCTGCTTGCAAAATATGCTAGGGAAATGTTGGCACCAAGCTTCTAGTAGTAACCAACCAATGTCTGATTTGAGTTAAGTCCCACTGCCCCTTACCTGATTGTGCTTGGTTGACCAGGAACCAGTGATTAGTTAGACTGTTTCAAAGAGCTAGGATAAAACAAAATACTACTGGTCTTAATAAAAGGTAGAGCTAAAATTACTCCTAATGATATTCTGCCATAATCATAGATCATTGGCTTATTCAGCATCAGCACAGAAGCTTCTTCCAACAGCATACCGGAACAAATACAGAGACTCAGAGACAGACATCACACACACACACACACACACACACACACACACACACACACACACACACACACAGAGAGAGAGAGAGAGAGAGAGAGAGAGAGAGTGAGAGAGAGTGAGAGAATGGATGATGAAGCACACAAGGAGAACAAGGCCCTTTTCCATCAACTGAGCAAAGCTTATACATCTCATAGACAAAAGCAGAAACCAGAGCAATGCTCATTGTATATATTATAGCTTTCAACTGTTAATGGAAAACCTGTGCACGTGAATGAGTGGGTCTCTGACTCTGTTGCCTACCCTTGTGCTCTTCTCTTGTTGGTTTGCCTTGTCCAACTTTGGCTTAATAATTTTTGTTTTCATCTTATTATATTTTATTTTGTTATGTTTTGTTCTTATCTCTTGGAAGCCTGCCTGTTCTTTCCTAATGAGAGACACAAGGGGAGTGGATCCTTTTGGCAGGTGAAGTGAAGGACCTAGCAAAGTATTGACAAGGTAAACTGTGATATATGTACTATGAAAAAAGAATCTATTTTTCAATAAAGAGTGGAAAAACAAGAGAATGTTGGAAATATTAGTTTAACTCTAACTATAAATACATTGATATTTAGGTGAGCTATTATATTAAAATAATATCTGAGAGTTTTGTTGTTGGGGTCAGTTCTGGAGTTTGTCTCATATTATTCTATGAGAGAGCCCATTTTCCGTGTAAATGTGATAAGATTTTGTCCTACTTTGGTGTTTTATTCTATTTTCTCATTCTCTCTCTCCTTCCCTTTCTGTCTCTCTCACTCACTCTTTCTTCCTGCTTAACTTTTGTATAAGTCAAATGTCATAGCATATAACATACAGAGATGTATTCTTTTGGTAAAATTTCATAATTACAATTTGCAATTTTAATCTATGATCATGTAAGTTTAAAATAAATTATGTGTATTTCTTATAGAGTTTATCACAGTTTAAATTCATTCCAAACATCTTAACACTTATCCTATTTTTATCTTGAATTTTGACTCTTCTTAAATTTTAAAACCTTTTAGATACCATTTTGTAAACTGTGTAAGCTCTCCCATATACTACATAGACATAGCATAAAAGAGGCACATTACTAAAGAGGAGAATACATTATAAAGAGCAATTACTAGTCTCAATGTCCTGGAAGCCCTCTTATAAGCACAAGCCTAAGAAATATTTTCCTATACAGGCGGCATGAATATAAAAACAGAGAAAACTATAGACTTCATGAATTCAGGATAGAAACACAAGGAACTTCAGGATTAGGTACCTATTACAATTAACAAATAAAATACACAATCAGCATTTTACATAATTTGTTGGGCTGAGTATAACCCTATCTAAGTATCAGCTGACTTATAATTCATCATAAAATGAAATTTAGCTTAACTGCAGATTGAAATATTAAGCCATTGTAAGGAACTTTAAAAAAGAATTCTGCATCCCTCCAAAATAAAACAAATAGCCCAAAATAAAAAGTTAACCAACCAACCAAACAAACAAACCTACAAAAGAAAAAAAAACTAAACTGTAAAAACAGCATCCACAACAAAACATATGAATGAATCATATCAAGGACACGAGTCACTAAAATTATTTCTTTAGTCATGAAGAAGACTGGGCACCTACTACAAAACGATCTCAATGATGGAAAACTGGAAGTGAAATAGGAAATTTGGTGAATAATTTCATGAAAATGTTTGTGACTAAATCTCTTAACATTTTCTATTTATGTGATACCTAGTGCCCTAGAAAACCTAGTTTCAGCATCAACTTTCCCAAGCAAATAACAAATTCAAAATTAACCTAAATTTAGTTTTAATTTAATTAAGATTAAAGATTCAAATATATTTTAAAAAACTGGGGGAAAATAAGATATTCATGATTTCACATTAAATGACTATTTCTGCCAAAGGTTTTTATTTTTCAGCCAGTCATTTAAAATGTATGCTTGCTATTATCACATCCTTAAACCCGCAGATGACATCCAAGATATTGATTTAACATAAAGTTATTCATTGAATGTCATCCACTAAAATATCTTTTCACCTTCAGATCTGGTAGATTTATTATTATTATTATTATTATTATTATTATTATTATTATGTTAACTTTAAGGTTTCATTCTTGTACTGCAGTCATTCATTAAGGGGAATGCTTAGACACATATCATCAAAACATTCTTCTAAAATAGGCAAAATTGGAGATCTTTCTTGATGGAGGAAATCTAGGGTTGTTTCAATTTTATTTATGTTTACATTTGTGTGTGCATCTGTATGCATATGACTTGTTCATTCATTTTTTTTCTTTTCCTTTTTTTTTTAAATTTTATTTTCTGAGACAGGGTATCTCTGTCTATAACTGACTGTCCCAGAACTGGCTCAGTAGAACAGGCTGGCCTCGAACTCACAGAGATCTGGCTGCCTCTGTCTCCAGAGTGCTGCTATTGAAGTCTTTGTCCACCACATCCTGGCATCTTGTGCATTCATAAACTACTGTGGCGGCCAGAAGAGAGGGTCATCAGACCCTCCAATGCTGAAGTTAGGGTCTCTTGTAAGCTGCCTGACACAGGTGCTGAACAGCTAACAGGTCATCAAGCAGTCTTAATCAGTGAACTATTGTCTTTAGTCCCTTTAGGCTCATTTTAAATGAGTTGTATGGATGATAATGTGTTTTAATCTATCCATTTCATCTAATGATTAATGATAAAATATTACACTGAGCTTAATAAAAGTTTATTGCAGACATTATATTGTATACTGCCCCAAATCACAATGAAATGATTTGAACAGTCAATAGGTATACGTGCCTTACTTGATAATTTTGTAATATTTTAATTAAAAGAGTCATTTGAATTTATTACTTATTCAAAAATAGCTCCCTAACATAGATGGCCATACTCCATATCTATACTCCACAGGACTTTTATTACTATAGGAAATGAATCACACTCATGCAATGGTGTTATATCATTACCAGTGGATTGATTGTGCTTTGGATGTCTTGAGAATTTAATTGAATTTGTTGATTTATTTCCAACAATATGTTAGGAATCTTCCCTGTATATGTTTATGTTTTATAAACAAGGAATGGGCATCTCAATAATTTAACGTGCTCTAAACTCATGCAGATTAGATATGCCTTAAAAAGATTCTGAGAGTTTAAAAGCCTGATTATACAGATTAGGAAAAAAATGAGTAGTTTTAAGATCAGATCGAGGAACTATAGACTTTGCTGTCTCCAACTGCCAATAAATATACATAAACTGCCATCTTAAGTTCCATGGTTCTAATATTCTATTTTTAGCAGTTTCCAAATTACAATCATGTGTGCTGCATGCATCCATGAATTCTGAGTTCAATTTTGTAAAGCTCTTCTGAGACAACCCTTCTAAAACTTCAATAGAGCCTGTTGTTTTAAATCAGATGGTCACCTAACATAGGGTAATTAGCAGCCACATCGTTGCTCATTTTCCTTACATTAACATGCCTTTCTAGGTATTACTATTTACACGGTAAGTGAATAAATGAAATTTTGAAAATAATTAAAAGTGGAAGGGCTTATACTTAATTGTATGACACAGAATTAATTGCACCTTTATTGGAATATCCACAGAACTACACCTCCTCCTATATCTATACTTACTAAAGGGATCAAGAGATTAGATTACAGTTGTTTGAATAGAGGACATTTTGAGAACACTTCCTTCTGCTTATTAATATTAAAGATAAAATGAGTTTTCAATAGAGGAAGAATCAGAATTCCTATAATTTTCAATTCAGCACCTGATAGTCATTTCTTTTGAAAGACAGAAATCATGGTACAGCTGATGCTAAGCTATTTGTTTTGTCTATTTTAAAGACTTTTCAGTACCCCCAAAATAAAACCCCTTTATAAATATATAAAGACCTGTGGAGTTTAGTACCCACATACTTTCCAACTGTATATACACACACACACACACACACACACACACACACACACACAATTTTATCATTTTGTGAGAATTTTATGTACATGTCGTTCAATTTGATCATATTCGCTGATATTTCATCCCTCTAAGACCTCCCAGATTCACCTCTATAGCTTTTAATCTCTTGCCTACTCTAGCCCTAATGATGTTACTAGTCCCCTGTGTTATGTATAAAAGCACAACTCTTACTGATATTTTCATTTATGTCTGAAGACAAAGAGGATTCAGGGTGAGTTAGAAGGAGATTCAACAAGTAAGACCAAGAGAGCAGAACTACAGACCCTCTTTCCAGTAAGACAATACCACGTGGAGACACTTAGATTAATAAAAATGGGTTAATATTTAAGACAAAGCTAGCCAATAAGAACACTAGTAACAGGCCAATATCTTTATATGTAATATAATGTCACTGTGTGTTATTTGGGCCTGGCATGGCTCTGGGACCAGGCTGGTGGGAACACTACTGGTAACACATGTGCAATCCTGGATAAAGAAAACTACACATTTTTCAAAGAAAATCTTTGCATAATTCAAAGTTTTCTGGTATCAATGTTTGAGTGGCATTATGTGTGCACTCTGAGTGTTTTGTTTTGTAAATAGTTTGGATTTTGCACTTTCACATCTGGGTTCTTCAACCTGCATATTATATTGAATAAGAATTTCATATAAGATACCTAATTTCTATAAGTCAGTAAGTCTGTGAAAATTTTGTTTCTTTGAAGAATTTTATCAATTTTTTTAGTCATAATAATGGAAACTGCCTTTTACTTGAAGGAAAAAGAAGTAAGCTTACACACACACACAGTTTTCTCTAGCAAGATCTAACGGCTGCAATTAGAATAATAATCTCTCTTCATGGAAACTGAAAAGAAAATGAGGACAATGTACCTCCAAAGAAGTACTATTAAAATGTCAGCCAAGAAAAGCCATACATGTTCAAGCCATTCAGTTTCCTTGTCTCAGCAAACTTCCTTGTATCCCTCTTTTAAATAGGACTGTCTTCTACAATGGAAGAAATATGCAAATCCAATGTGTTATTCAATAGACTTACTAATTTAAGGGAAATGATCGACAGGTTCCACATCAAGATCATTGTTACATAGACATAATATGAACAAATTTATTAATAATTTCATTTATTGCATGCTTGAGCTTACACTAAAGAAATACAAACAGGATGAGCTAGGAGAAGTAACTTAAAAATCTGCATTTCTAACAAGATGAATGTTGGCCTGGGTTAATGATAACCCAGTTTATGATAAAATATTACCACACAGAGTTATAGTTTCCCTGTGACGAGAAATATGTATGATGTCTGTTTTGCAAAAATGTAACATAGTTAGGGAAACTGATTATTGAGACTTATATAGCAAGTCAGCCCTTGATTGAGGCAAAGAGAGGAAAAATGACAAATTTACCTTTGAAGTATAAAAGAGGCTTCATAAACAACACTGGTTTGAATAAATTATATAAAGACAAGATGGCTTTGTAGAGGGGAGAATCAGTTTTTGTTGTGTAGAAATATCACTTCATAATTTAATTACTATGAAATATGAACATGTTCTTCCTCAGATTCTTTCATATTAATCTTATTGTTCTAATGGGAGATTTTATTGGAAATACTAATTAGAAAAGAAAACTTTAATAAAAGGATATATGCATCATAGAGAATAATTTTCCTCAGCAGTAGGAAAGATTTCTTATCTGGGGAGAATAAAGGTGGTTTTTGTTTTCTTCCTGGAGAAAGTTCTTATTTTTCATTACTCTAGATGTATCAATATCTAATCAGTGTCACTTAAGTATAATAATTAATATAAATGAATATTGCTCCAAAATTAGTTTTTTGTTAAATTCCAAGATGACTATAAATATATAATTAATATTATGGAATTTACTTTTTAAGTCAGTGGTTCTCAACCTTCCTAATGTTGAGATCCTTTATTATAGTTCCTAATGCTACCATGACCACCAACCATAAAATTACTTTTGTTGTTAATTCACAACTGTAACTTTGTTACTGTTATTAATTACAATGCAAATATGTATGTTTTCTGAAGGTTTTAGACAACCCCTAACAACACAGAGGTTTGGAAACACTGTTTTGCTTCTGTATCCAATAGAAAGAGCTGAAAGTAAGAAAATAAATTTAAATAAAACAACAACAAAAACAACCTCACTCACACTAAGGTTTTTTGTAAGTAGATGGAAATTAATTTGTTTATTCTGACATGTCAGATGCTTCTGGAAAAAATAAGAAATTTTTGTCTATTTTTGTGAGAGACACATATTAATTGGAAGTAACTTTGAGCTAAAATCTCTATACCATCCTTTGAGAAAGTGACTAGGATATGTTGCTCCAAAGAAAGTAAAGTTAAATAAGTATATATAAGGAGAATAATCGGACACATTGGGTAGAATGGGTCACACACGGAATTTTATTTCAAGTGGATAATTTGTATTTTTACATGAAGATAATTTAAATTTATTTGCTTTCTTTTTCTATTGATTGATTTCTTTTTGAAGGACCAATTATTTAAAATAAGTAGGTAAGCACACAAAAGCAGAAACAAACAAACAAACCAAAACAAAACTGCCACAGCAGAAAAATCTTTGCTTTTCCTTCTTTCCTTCCAGGTGAATGAAGGCTCTAAGGAGGCGCCAGCTGGTCCATTCTAGGTCCAATATGTTGTGTAGGTGTAGTGTTGTCTTTAGCAGTCGGGCCTTACCAACAGTTTGTGGAAAGAAACCAATAGCCTCAGCAAAACTGGTTTATCTGGGGGCTTTCATGGAGCCCCTTTGACCAATAACTTGATGCTCTAATCAGTTCTCTAAAGAGTTGTAAAACTCTGTAGAAGTTATTTGGTTTGGGGTTTAAGATTCAACTAATTTAAAGCTACAGGACTCTCTCAATTCTACATTCAAAAAAAAAAAAAAAAAAGGTTGATGTACGTCGTTCATGGTCTCATTGTCTTCTTCATGTATTATTCTTTTCATACTTGTACCTAATGTGGTTCTTTGTTTAAACTTACCGGAAGCACTTTATTCCTTTTTATATGTGAATGCTAATGATTTGCATGGGTTTTTCTTCTTTGAAAGTTTATACGTCTTTCCAGCTATAGATTCAAGTTCATTTGGCCATGCAAAGTTTTTCTTTTTAAGCTGCAATTATCTATGAGTCTGAAAGAGTTCAAAGAATACAACTCCCTGAAAACAAAAATGAGGTATTTATTGTTCAGTGGATCTTACTCTTTGAGGTACTTCTCACTGATTTGCAAGGCTATGTTGCTTATTTCTCCATCAGAAATCTCATTTTAGCCAAGAAATGAAGAGTAGCAATTTGATAGAACTCATATTATTTTTTCAAGATATGTTCATTTTATTCTCAAACTATCAATAAAATCAAGATTAGACTTTAGGCCCTGCTTGCCTTAAATATATTGTAACTATTGACTTTAGTAAAATTGGTTTGTTTTTTTTGTTTGTTTTTGTTTTTTTGGGGGGTACTGCAATAACATTAGATGTACTCAGAGGCAAGAACAAGCAGTGATGTTTTTCAATAAAGAAAATATACATTTTGAAAAACTAAATGCATTCCTATTTGATAACATTTAATTCAAATGTATTCCCATATACTTGATTCATCTATAACTAAAAAAGATGCCAATTTAAGTAAAATACTGGACTCCTGGTAAGTTTCCTTATGTAATCATAAATTGTTAGCTGGTATCTTTGTTCTTTTTTATGTTCATTGTTAATGGTTAAACACTACAGTGTCAATAATCCCACAAATGTGGCTTTACTGAACAATGCAATCAGAATCTCTGCTCTTGACCTTTCATTTTAATATATAATCTTTCAGTTGCTTGTCATTATAATGAGAAGGAATTCCTATGGCAAATTATGAAAGAAAAGATGTGGTAGACTTTTCAGCATCTATAATTTTTTAGAATATATATATATTATACTCTCAAATGCCTCATATAAAGAGAATTAGGGTTTCAGGGACACATTCCTCCAGATTAAAAAAAAATTTGCTTTTGTGTATGCTTCATGAATTTTTATTTTTCTATATATCTCCCCATATCTTTGCTCACTACTGGATTTTCTTTCCCTAATAATGCATAGTATTGAAGAATGTAATGATGATCACTAAGAAATAATCTCATTTAATTTAATATACTAAAAGCCTCTTCTAAGTTAGTCAATGGTGCTGGAGATGTACCAGTACTAGGAATATTAGTAACTTAAATAGTGGTTATATGTCACTTTCTATATTAGTTAGTGTATTTATATAAGATTATCACTATACAAAGCAACCAAGCATATAAATAAGAACTAACTAGCCTCATAACTGCTACTGTTCTTTTGGCACAATTTAGCAATTATAGCACTATCCCTCTGTTTCTGTAAAGACTGTGTCTATAAAATTAATGACCCTTCTACTCCCTGTTAAATATGCAAAATCCACAGTAGCAGGTAAAATGACCATCATTCTAACCAGCACATCATTTTAAATCTATACCTATATTTATATTTTTCTGTATCATTTTCAAATTGTTAATTTTATACTGTCATCAAATATAAACTTACGTAACTATCAAATATAAACTTACTCAAATTGTACTGTTCTGGATATGTGTTAAAATTGTGACTGTAAAGAATTATGAAGAGGATATTTAGCACGGATGAGCTTGTATCCTCATGTCCTTAAACAACCTTTCACTATCTTAACTAAAAAAAAAAAAGTTTAACATACTTAACACATTGAACACTATAGTTTACCCTACTTCAAATGTGATCGTAACACATTAGTCTAAACTTCTGCATAATCTTGTAAGTTTATTTTATAATTATTTGAACCTTTTACATATATGATGACCACTTCTATTTAAGACAATAGTGATGGCAACATAATAGAAGATAGAAGGAATTGCCTCCACTACCCAGCTTCCAGCATTATTAAAGAATATCACAATAAATTCTATGAGCATAAGAAAAGAAAATTTTAAGTATAGTAGAAAAGCAAAATTCATGGAACCTAGTCAGTGTCACTGTGAGATGTATTTGAATCATGAGGTTACTGTCTTCTCCAAAAGGTTCATTTACCAATGAGCTTAAAGGTAGATGGACTATGCTTAGGAAATGGTCTCCTAAAATGACATGTGAATAACATCATGACATCTGACTTATATTGAATTTATCACATAGGTTTTTACGTAAAATTTCTCTCTTAACTTGTTCTCTGCTGAAACTGACATTTCAACAAATCAGAAGAGTTTTTTTTCTAAGTAGGCAATTTGAGAAAATGAAATCTCTGGACAGATCCTTCAAAGTATTTCCAATTACTTGGTATGTCATTGATGGATTTTATTTCTCTCTTGAAATTAGTAACATACACAATTTGAACCAACAAATAGCCCACTCTTCATGTTAAAAGTGTCAGTAGCTAAACAGAAGAATACTTATTTCATCTCTTGTTGAATTGAAGAATGAGCAATTAACCGTGAGTCTTCCTTTCCTTCTTCTACCTTTGATGGATGTCTTTACATACATCACGCCACTGGCAGTTATTTATTTCACTTCTGTAAATAGCATTGCATAAATGTTTAGCTGCAGAATCATGTCTCTTCCACTCTTGATGCATAAAAATGTGATTGCCACATGGCTGAGAGAAAATGGCCTGCTGCACTTTAGGACCTAAGTCACTCCCTGTTAGATTTTCTTTACAGACATTCATTAGCATAAGTAACCATTGCTCTTCTTAGGCAAATACAGTAAAAACAAATGGAATTCCTCTTTGGCCATTATGTTATTAAGCAATTTAGAGCCTGAAAGCCAGGGCTTTGTGATATTTAAATATATTCTCCATGCCCAAAGCAGCTCCAGGCATAAATATTTGCTGAATCAGAGAATGTACTAGTCAGAGAAACAAAGGGTATGAGGATGAATTGCTGTCAGTCAGTTTGACCATTTCTCAGCTCATTCACTGACTTATAAAATCATTGTTTATGAGGTATCTGAACAAAGAGCATGGCTGTTTTGTATAACAATAATCTGCCTGGAGCAATTATTGCAGTTCAAATGTGTTTTCATTTCTTGTTTTCTTCCTATATTCCCTACTTCCTATGATGCTTGATCTGACTGTTATCTCTACCTGTAAGGTTCAATCTCTTTTCATATTACCAACATGTATTTATTTTGTTAGTTTTCTTTTCTGCTCTGCTTTTGGTCATTATTTTACCAACCCCCATCAGCCACAGTTTATATATGTCGATAAGATCATTTTTCAGTTTTAAACCATCTATTCTGTTCTTCATAGCCAATAAAAAGAACATTTTCTAAAAAATGAAAGTGTGTTTGTCACAGTCTGCTTAAAATATGTAAACATTTTATCACCTACATAATGAGCTCTGCTGTTAGTGTGTTGTGAAAATTGTTCACACGATGGTCTCCCTGAGTGCCCCTGAAGTCCTCCTCTTTGAAGAATTTAAAAGGTGTAATCAGTCTAGAGACAATTCATGTTGTGAGCAAATTTACACAAGGGGTAGTAAAACAGAAACACATTTTCTTAAATGATAATTTGTAAAACAATCCCTACAATGACTCTTTTGTAAGAAAATAGACATATTTTCCCAAGGTAAGAGATCTTAAGTATGTTAAGATCTTTATTGATAAGAAATGGAGACTTTTGCTCTATTTGATTGAGGGATAAGAAATATCAAGAAAATGTTTAGTAATAAATGTACAAATGAAAAAAAAAGCATACCCAAGAAGAATGATATGAACTTGTTCAGAAAATTTGAATAAAAGGTAAAATAGACTGACTACAAAAGATGATCTCATTGTGTAATGCTAGCCCAGCATGTGACTTGTACTTGAAGTGGTCACATCCTCCCATGTATTTGAGAATATCTAAGTACTAATGGAAGCTTCATTTTTTAGAAATTAGCAAATGTGATAGCATATTAGCTGGCCAAATCAGTGTTCTCTCCATAGAACTAAGGGAAACAGAGCCAGGAAGATATATTTTAATAATGCAAAAATTCCTTACATTTTATATACTTATTCTGTTATTACATAGGTCCTTGATTAAGACAATCTAAGAATCCAGGAAGTGATAATCTAAGGGAAAAATTTAAAGCAACATATCCTGAGACAAAAGACTATATTTGCACTGATATCAATACAATGCTGAGGCAGATACAAGATTTTTGGGAAAATTCCACAGTATACTTAAACCCATCATAAAATGAGCACATATATTCTTTTTGCCAGAACTAGTAAAAAGTTTGAAGAAAGCATTCTTCACATCCTGAGACAGCTCAGATTTAAGAGAATCTGTAAAGCATATCTGTTCTTTAATCTCCAACTGTCCAGAAATCAGTCTGTCTACCACATTTCACTGTCTAAGTTGGAAAGTTAAATACTGTCACAATGTTCTGGTGGGATACCATTTTAATGTCATCCTTATGAGTCCAAAGACATTAAAGGGACATATCAGTGTGATGTCGATGGGTTCCTTGACATATTTTATAATACAACAGAATTGATTTATGAAATTTTCGTGTTAATACAGATTATGGCTTGTTTCAAAAAAAAAAAAAAAAAACAATGCCAGGTATATTTGGTGTAATTATTATGGCATAACATGGAGAGTAATATAATTGTATACTACTGTTTGAAGTGAATTTTAAAACTCCTGTTGTGTTTATGCATGTGTGTGGTGCTTCTGTGGATTACGTTGGTTAATGCACTGGTATACATTGTTACATATGTTCATACATATATGGAAGGTAGGGCTTAACATTGGATGCCTTTCCTTAATCACTTCTCACCATATGTATTTTATTTTATGCATGGGAAGGTTTTTAACTGCATGTATGTCTGCATACCAAGTGTGTGTTAACAACATGGTAGTCCAGTTGGGGGCTCTGGATCACCTACGATTGGAGTTACAGATGATTGTGAGACACCAGGTAGGTGCTAGGAATGCAGTCCTGGTTTCTGGAAGAGGAGTCAGTGCTCTTAATGGTTGCTCCATCTCTGCAGCCCTCTTGACCTTGAATCGTGAAACAAGGTTTCTTTATTGACCCTGTAGCTCATCACTTAGGTTGAGATTCTACAGCTGGTGAGTTATAGGCATCCATTTTTTTTTGTTTTATTTTTATGTCAATTTAATATTAAATCTACTTTAGTCTTGAGAATGCCATATATGCATACAGTGAAAAAGGAACATAATATCCCCATTCTTCACTTCCTCTTCACTTCCCGCTCCCATAAATATTTCTCCCCACATTTTCCCTCCCAACCTTAACTGCATGCCCTTTTGTTTTGTCTTGTTTTGTTTTGATCAATTAAATCTACATACTGCTTCCCTCACAGGCATGGCCAGGGTCCTTATTCATAGATTCATCTATAGCTGATTCTGTCAGTTTGTCAAGATCAACATGGCAGTACTCTCTATCATAGACCTACAGCAGGAAGCAAATGTAGAGGACAGGCAGACATTCTAGAACTTCCCAGGCTATGCTATCCAAATGAGTAGATTTTGTTGTATAGTTGGGGGGATTGACAAAGGGAGCTTAAGGGTAGAAAGAACACAAAAAAATTTTGTTTGATAGACAATATAATCTGGTATGATTGGTTGGTGATAGGAAATATCAGACATGTAAATCCATCCTGTGGTTGTGAGCTGAGAGCTCTGGCAACATCCGTATTTGGAATGTATACTGATTCCATCATCAGCCTGACTAGATTAGCCTGGCAGATGTCCAGGAAAGTGAGTGGCTAGAGTTATTCAAAATAATTCTTATGAAAACAATAAACAGTCACAAGTTGATTTTAAGTTTGTAAGTGCCTAAAAGTTACAGACGTTTTAGAGAAAGGTAACAGCAGCCAGATGAATGAGCTGATAAGTGGACGGCAGCATGGATTGACATATCTTTTGCTTTTTAAATTTATTTTATGCCAATATGTAATGTCAATATCATTCATTTCCACTTTATTTCCGAGTTCCTTTTTTTTACATTTCTATTTGGAACTTATTGAGACATCATGTGTGGTCATTCTGTGATGTCCTAATATACACAATAGCACAAATAATTGAAGCAAATAACTGAAAGTTCACCATCTCTGTTTAGACAAGAGATTTACGTTTTTGTACTTGGATTAAATTACTATATTTCACTCTACCTAAACATCAAGGATGAAGACAACCACTGTGACACTTGAAATGACATTTCCCAATAGAAAAATATCAAGGAGGATTCTGTGTTTATCAATATTCCTTGTTCAAACATTATAGCCTTGCCTTTTAATCAGAGGAGCAGAGGCTTAGGCAATGAGATTTGTGAGAGTGTGGAGAACGTATTTGAGAAAGAGAGTGATCAGACATTGTGTTGGCATATTCAAATGTAACAATATTACTGGACAGAGAACAGGCATCACATGAAATGCATCAACCCAGTGTGTTACTTCCAAATTATATTTCTGCAAATTGTATCGCTCTCCAGGGCACTGTGAGAAAATACTTCATTTACTGTGCATTTATTCAAGACCTCAGCCTTGGATTTCCAGGTTAGATTGGCTGTGAAGAGGAGCAGCTACAGAAGTGAAAAGCAGCCCAGTGTGATCTCCAAATGCAGTCAGGTCTTGAGGATTTGTAAATGCATATATTGTACTTTACAAGCCTGCACAATGCTGCTATCTCCTGCACGCCTCGTGCACTTTGGTGTACATTGTTCTTTCTTTCAGTTATTTGTTAAGTAAAGGGTTTCCATTTGTGTGTGTGTGTGTGTGTGTGTGTGTGTGTGTGTGTGTTAAACTTTCCAAGAAAAAAATAGCTAGATAACGAATTTACACGGAACACTTGTGTGAGAGCCTGGACTTCCAGGCAGGATGGAGGAGAGACTCAATCATTCCTAGAATATTGTCAAAGCTGGAAAGTACAAGTAAACATGCCCCGTGAAAGGCTTCCCAGAATGCTTTGCTGCCCATGACTGTCACCTGATGAATCTGATGAGGACTTTAGCTTTTCAGAGCTGCAACCTGATGCACTTAGCTTGCTTTATGCTATCTTTCACTGTGTAAAGGTGACAGAAATGTTATGCAGCATCACATTTCAACAGGCAATTGGTATTATGTTGGCTATTTAAGAGTCAGTAGCAATCAAGTGGAAAACATTCATTATGCTTTAAATTTTTCTTAATTTTACTTTAAAGGGAGAGATGACACGTTATTAGTGTAACACATGGGAAACAACAAAAACATACATTCTAGCAGTACAGTTTTAGGAGGTTATATTTTAGTAATACAGGTATATGCAATTATACATGTAACAACAATTAATGAAGAAATGACAGAGAGGAAGGAGGTGTATATAATGGGGTTTAGAAGGAGGGAAGAGAACTATGCAATGATGTAGTTATATTATCATCTCAAAGCTAAAATAAATTTTAAAAAACCCACAAAACATTACTTAATCTACTTAATGATCGATAAACACCACATATATCATTGGCTTTTACTTTATTGTCATTATAAATAATGCTTGAAAAAAAAGTATAACTCCTATGAGAAAACTCAATTAAAAACAACATAATAAATCTTGTAAACAAAGTTCTAAAATTTTATCTATAAAATTTTCTCCATGTCTGTTTAGGAGCTGCTGATCCTACAACCTTTGTTTTACAAGGCAAATGTTCTCAGATATTTTTCTTCTTTGTAAGAGAACACATCTTTATTAAAAGAATGCAGAATTGATAGAAATTCAGATTAATGAAAATAGGATTTTTAAATTCTTATTTTCATAATTAATCATTTTGCACTCATCCAATTCTATATTTCTTCTTGTCTAATACCAACTCCATCGCATACAGTCAATAGCAAGTTTTACAGCACACTGCAAAGTCTATATGCTCGATCTTAGTCCATCCATAAATTTCAATGCTATTTTGGATGATTTTATAGTGTTTTCTATCATTTATCACTCTTTATTGAACATCTAGTTGAAGGATATTTAATACTTGGTTTATTTTGATAAAGTTAGAAGAAAATCAGTGAATAGGCCTTTGGGTGTCAGTTTTAAATTTTCATGAAGCTATTTTTACCCCCAAAAGCATAGACATCATTGATTGGCTTGTGCAAACCATCAATAAGCATAGGAAGTTATTTAAATAAATAAACACAGATATATCTACATGTGTGTATACACATTCATCATTGTGTAATTTTTTTATTCCAAGTACATTTTCAATTTTTCTACCAAGTGTAAAGTTATGTATGCTTAAACGTCCTAGTCATTTTTTAAATGATTCTATCCTGAAGTCACAGAACATGTTTTCTGCTTAAGGGATGCTGGTAGCTGCCTACAAAATGAAAAGCTTATGAAAGAATCATAGAAGAAAGATTACTATATGTATTAAAGAAATGACTGGCAGAAAACTGCATCCCAGTGACATGATATTACATTGCTGTTTTCCTGATCATGAAGGAGTCTCACTGCTATTCTGTTTTTATTGGCACCCAGGCACTTGTATCATGTAATGGACAGGGACTGGTTGTGAGGCATTCTGGGTGAGGCTGGACTGCCTAGAGCTCTGAAGTTATAACACAGATAAATACAACGTGGAGGTAAATCTGTAAAAAGAAAGGCTCTTCTGTATTATAATTTTAATCAACTGTGTGATTATGATTAGCTTTATTGCCTATGATGAAGGACACAGTTGAGGGCCTTAGGGCGCTGAAGAAACCTCAGTTATGTTGATATTTGTATTGCAGTTTAATTTCTCAAGTGTCATATTTGACTTTCCCAAGGACTTGTCCCATTCAGCTTGTTCATATGAAAGCATGTTGAAGATTCACATAAACATAGCAAGACTATTAACCTTTGTGCTTGAAATTAAAGTGTAAACATTGACCTAATCATTTCTTTGTTAATTGCTAATCCTTCTTTACCCTTACCAGGAACCTTGACTGTAGACCCTTAACATAATTTAAACAAGTCATTATTTATAATCCCTTAACTTAGAATTTATGGAATACATGGCAATATTATGGGTACTCAGCAAATTATTATTAAGTATATTACTGTAACTTCTAGAGTCTTTATAAAGAAATCTGCCTACTCAATAACTGAAATAATCATTTGCTTAAGAATTTTTATAAAGTTTTCTTTGTCCTAGTTGAAATGAATGAGGCTAGTTATTGATATTTTTCTCTTTATTTTACCATCCTTTAGGCCAGTGATGAAGGACTCTTACTGCATCTGTATCAAGAAATCATGGTTTAATCACTGACTAATAAAACATGCAAAACTAAGCTGATAATGAATGTTAAGAACATGTGTCTGAAATATAGACCCTCCATTCTGTGTATGGAACATGTAGAACAATTTTACAAAAAAAATCACTTATTCACATGAAAGTCTATTGCCAGATATTTTTTTAAGCAATAGTGATCATAATAGCCATCTAGTAGACCATGCAAAAGCTATTAATATCGGGGTATATGTTTGCTCTAAATTTGAACTTGAAATGTCTTTTTACAGCAGCAGCCTCGTTCCAAGTTAAAAAATAAAATTAGTCGGCAAGTGAGAGCTAGACATAACATGCCGGCAGTGAGCTACAGAATATAGCTCAGAGTATTTGAAATGCATACTTTCAGCACACATACTTTATGTATTTATCAGTGCATCTTGCATTAATTCCAGAGGCTCCAAGCCTTATTTTATTTTTTCAGTTCTGTCAAACACGAATCCTACCAGTATCATTTCTGTTACTATACTGCTTAATTAAAATGACAATCGAGCTTGCAGTGTGGGAGAGAAATGGAAACAAGGTGAAATACATTCTACTCCCCAGATGAATGCTGGCTCATATGCTGGCTTTGGTTATTAACCTAAAGGATTTTTTAGAAAGAAATTGCTTTTAGCCCTTCTTGTAATGTCATAGATGTGAAAATATTTTATATTGCATAACATGATCATCATACCCGGTTCACAACATTTTACTGTAGTCATGCAATAACATAAAATAATATCTTGCAAATAATTCCAGGTGTGACCATTATACTTTTAAAATGTTGAAAGCACTGAAATTTGATGCTTATATCTAATACCTAAGTGAGGCTCATGTATTAGACCAAGTTTGACTGACATATAAATACGTTGTTTTCCTTTTCACTTATTCCAGACCTAAGCATCCTAGTAGTGCTACTCAAGTTTTTTTTTTAATTATTGTTAACTTAATTAGACATTACAGCAATTTAAACCACTTTATCCTTTTAAGATAAAAATTAAAATAATTTAGAATGTATTAATTGTTATTTATTTTAGGGCCTACGGGCATTCGAAGTAGGGAATTTTAGCTTTTACAGCACCTTGAAATGATAGAATTCTTAATATGTATGTTTGCACTGAAAATTTTACCTTATTCATATAAAATGAGACAATGTATGGCAATGCCTTAGTTACTGTTCTATTTCATTGAAGAGATAAGGCAAGGAATGAGAACACTTCATTGAGGACTGGTTTTTAGTTTTATAGAGTTAGTCTATATTATTATTATTATCATTATTATTGGTAATAGGCAAGTATAGCACTGGAGCAGAGAGAATATTACATCCTGATACACAGGCAGAAGACAGACAGACCCAAGGCTTGGTGTCTGATATCTCAAAACCCACCGCCACTAACATACTTCCCCCAACAAGGCCATACTCACTCTAACTACTCTATTACTCCTGTTCCACCCACTGGAGACAAAATATTTAATTACTTTAGAACATTGGACCCACTTTTATTGAAATCAATATAATCAATAATGTCAGTTTTAATTCTACCAATTTTGAAAGACATCTAGAGTTGATATTATTCAAGCAAATTGGCATTTACTGAATACTTGACAAGAGATAATTTTGTAAAGTCCTGTACATATTTTTAACTACATAAGACCATTCTCATCAGTTACATTTTGAATTCATTTGCTAAATTCCCTTCAATGAAGAAAGAAAATGCTGATCTTTTTTATAAGCTCATTAGTTTGAATTGCCCATCTTGTTTTTAATCATTATATTTTTATTTTAAAATGATCTTTTCTTATTTTACGTACCAATTCCAATTCCCGCTCACTCCCTTCCTCCTGCTCCCGCCAACTTCCTCAGAGAGGGTAAGGCTTCTCTCATGGGAAGTCAAGGAAGGCTGCCACTTCATTTTGAGGCAGGGCCAAGGCCTTTCTCCTATATCTAAGTTGAGGAATCTCTCCCTCCAAAAGAAAATGGGCTCCAAAAACTGAGTTTAATCCTGGTGGCACTGCACATGGCCCCACAGACTGCCCAAGTAATGCACCTATCACCCACATTCAGAGGGCCTAATTTGGTCCTATACTGTTTCCCCCTCTGTCAGTCCAGAGTCAATGAGCTCCTACTAGCTCAGGTCAGCTCTTACTGTGGGTATGCCCAAAATGGTCTTGACCCCTTTGCTCATATTATTACTGCTCCCTTGACATTTTGACAATCTAGAATCACCCAGAATGACAGTCTCCATGAAGATTTGTCTAGATTAGGTCAGCCTGCAGGCAAGTCTCTGGGGAATTATCCTCACCCTTACCTGCTATAGAAAGGTCAAGCCCTCAACTGAAACCCATATTCATGGGTTCTGGGTCGGTCCTATGCTGGTTTCCCAGCTATCAAACTGGGATCCATGAGCTCCCCCCTTGTTCAGGTCAGGTGTCTCTGTGGGTTTCTCCAGACTATTCTTGGCCCTTTTGCTCATCACCCCTCCCTCTCTGCATTTGGATTCCAAGAGTCCGGCTCAGTGTTTAGTTGTGGGTGTCTGCTTTTGCTTCCATCAGCTACTGGATGAAGACTCTAGGGTGGCTTATTAGGTAGTCATCAACCTCATTATTGGGCAGGCCTGGGGCCTCTGGTAGTGGATCAGTAGTTATCCTTAATATATGAATTGTCTTTGGGAGCCCATTCTACACAAAGGGATACTCTCTCAGCCTATACACACAAGGAAGGCCCTAGGCCCTGCTCCAAATTATATGACAGACTTTGAAGATCCCCCATGGAAGTAGGCCTCACCCTCCCTGGGGAGCAAAAAGAAAGGCATCACATCTCCTTGAGATAGGGAGTTGAGGGGGGGCGGGGAAGGAGGAGAGGTAGGAGCTGGAACAGGGATTGACATGTAAAACCAGCTTGATTCTAATTTAAATTAAAAAAAATAAATTTTAAAAAAAGAAAGGTCAAGCCCATTGTCAGTGACCAGATCCCCTAGGCTGGGTGACCTGCACTGAGCAGAAGTAGATCAGAGATACATTTATTCTCTCTTCTCTCTTGCTTGCAGTTGTCATGTGACATTCTGCTTGAGATAGATCCCCCTGCTTTGACTTCCCTAAAAAGATGGATTGCAACTTTCAATCATAATCCAAATAAACTCTTTACTCCCCGCTGTTTCTTTTTGCTAACGTATTTGCTACAGCAATAGAAAAGAAACTAGGACATCCATGCCCATTAAGCTTTATTTTGTGTGCTGTACACTCCATGGGTTATATGTAATACATACTATTTGTGGTCACTATTGCAGTACCACTGTAGACACTTAACTGCCCTCCAAATCCTCTCTGCTTCACTAAGCCTGCCTAATACCCTCATCCTGAAGTCTGGCAACCACTGAAGGTTTTACTATCTCTATAGCCATTTCTTTTACAGTGTGTCAAATGATTAGAATCAAAATTTGACTTTCTTCTTGTAGTTAAGAGAATTCATCAGAATACTTTTATGTTCATTGTTTTGTGACTTTAGAGTCACTAACATTTACTGCAGAATATCTCAGGTGCTAGATACAGCACCACTTGCTTACTAACTCACCCCAAGGGGGTGACTTTTATACAGGCACGCAAACATTTGCACGAAGGTTTTGTTTTGTTTGTGAACACAATTTTTCCAAAACATTAGATCAATACATAAGAGTTTGATTTGGGTTCCAGGGCTAGCTAGTCAGTTTTCAGCCTTATGAGGCAACACCCAAACTGCCTTCCTAAATGAGAGTTAGTTACTTGCCTTGTTGGTCTGATAAAGTACCCATATAAAGCAAAGTAGGGAGGAAAGATTTATGATGGTGCACAGAGAGCTCCATCCATCATGAGGCCAAAGACATAGCAACCAGAGTGTGAGGTAGCTGGTTACAGTCAGGAAGCTGAGAGATGAACCCTGGTGCTCGGTTCATTCCTGCTTCTTTCTTAATCCACAACCATCCTGTAGATTGATGTCACCTACTCATGATTTGGTCTTCCCACAACAGTGAACCTAATCTTGATCATGCCACACAGACATAAATAGATAGAGGCTTGTCTCCTCCATGATACTTGATAGTGGCATTTTTGACAGTCTATACTGTCAAATATTGGACAAATAAATGGAATGGTGTTCCTGATTCACCTCTGCCTCAGCTCCTGGTACTGCTAGGGTTTTGTTGCCTTGTATGAACTAGCATTTCATTGCTGATTTGATTATGTTCTACTCACAGGATTTTGAACACCTTTTCTTCAGCTTATGTCCAGTATGAGGATTTCCTGTGACTATGTATAAAACTTTGGGTTGTTTGTTTCTTACTTTGTTGTCCTTATTTTGCAAGTTATTTTTTTCTAGTAAAATTTACATTTCTTTTTCTTTTTTTTACTCTACGTTTTAAGGAAATTTAGCTACATATAAATTATTGGGGATATTTTACAATTGGCACATTCAGATCTATGTATTTACTTGTCATAATTTTACTATAATACAGTTTTGAATAAAAATGTTATTGTGTGATTCACAGCTGAACAAAATGACATGATTATTTTTTTGTGTCTCATTCATACAACATTGGGGTAGTGGTGCAAAGTTGAGCTATAAATCAATTAGTGACATTCATATTACACAGAACTTCTAGTGTGTAACATCATGTATCTAAGCTATTTAAAATCAATAACAGTATGTATTTACCATACATGATTTATATGATATATCTTATATTGCTTATTTGTAAAAAAATGTAAATATGTGAATATCTATTCCTGTGGAGAAAAGTTATGTAAAATTTATTTCGCTTTATGCAATGATGCTTACTGTGTACCATACTAATATAGTGTTTGTTTATCAGTTATTTGATAAGCAACAGCAGCACCTAAAGGACTGACATCAATTCAAGATATCTTTGAATTTTTAGTAGTCCTTTGTCATTGTTAAAAACAATCAAATATAAGCAATGGAGTACAGATATGTGTCTCATGAAGTTTCTGAATTCTTAAATTTCAGACTAATCTGAAACAATTGCAAAAAGATGTTAAATTGCTATTTTTCTCATAAAACACATGAAACTTAATCTCTCAGATTGCAGAAATAAATTTCTAGTTTAAAAAATGGGGACAAATTATCAGTATGGTTTTAGATATGTTTAGACTAGCTGAGAAACTTCTCTGTACTTCAAGTCCATCCACATCAAAAACAGAATAATAGGAGCAATTGACTCACAGAATATTGTACAGTGAAGCTGTTTCATGCACCCAGTGTTAAAAATCTTATTAAATTTACATATGAATATAGGATATACACAGGGTATATTAAACATAATAAGCTTTACGCCGTAGGGTTTTTATTGCTGTGAAGACACACCATGACCACGGCCACTCTTATAGAAGAAAACATTTAATTGGGGCTGGATTACAGTTATAGAGTTTTAGTCCATTATCATCATGGTGGTACATGGAGGCATGCAGGCTGGCATGGTGCTGGAAAAGTAGCAGAAATTTCTACATCTTGGTCCCCAGGCAAGAGAAGCAAATGTGTCCCACACTGGTCATAACTTGAATATATGAGACCTCAAAGCCCATCCTCCTATTGACTTCCTCCAATAAGGCCACACCTACTCGAGACCAGCCCTACTAGTAGTAGTACTGTTCTATGGGCCAAGCATTCACATACATGAGTCTATGAAAGCAATTCCTATTAAATTACAATATAGCCGCATATGTATTTGTAAGTAGAAGACTTTTACAGTCTTATATTACTTATATATGGATGATATTTCTTCTAAGTAAATTTTCTCCTGGCATACACTGAGATAAATATATCAGTAAGAATTTATAGATTGGTCATTTTTAATTGTATACAAAGCAAAAATAATCAATACAGTAGTTCTTTTGTAATATAATACAAAGTAAGTAGAATATTGCAATATGGTATGGTACTTCAGATACTTTCTGTTCATGAAATAAGTTCTGAATTAGAGAGGTTGCATTTTCTGTCTAAGAAGAAAAGAAAATAAACATAGATTAGTAGCTAATCAGGTCCAGCTGACAGACATGAGCAAGTTTAAAGTGTCAAAAGCTGCTGTTGAGAAGATGCTTTTGAGATGGATAAAATAATAAAAATGATGCAGTTCAGATATGTGTAGATGGGGATGGGAGACATCTGGGTTTTTTCAGGACCAAAAGTTTCACTTCTACAAAGGTAATTATGTCAGGAAGTTCTATTCTTGAGCAATATTGATATATTTGCCTCTATAGCTCCTGGAAGGCTTCATTTCAACGATCACCCAAAGTTTTGTGCACCTTTTTTACTCCCATTGTGGAAACATCAATTCAAGAGCTGAGACTTGGATCAGAGTCTAAGAATATTAGCATCACTAGGCACTTGTTAGCAGTAAGAAACCACAGCCCTTCCTAGGAAACAGAATCTGCCATTAAACAAATCTTCAGACCATTCTTCTGCAAAGAGGAGGGCGGGACTATGTCCCTACTTGTCTCTCTTTCATTTATCATCATCAGACATTTTCTATTAATTACAAATCCACAGGCCTTTGCTCCAGATTTATGACATCACACCTAGTTAATCTCATAATTGATACTTTTACACTGATACTGCACAGCCATGGAGAATAATACATTTTTAAGAATAGCGAGGGATCTGACTTCTTTGAGGTACATGAGATTTTTTTATCCTCCACTGGATTACACAAAGCAAGATATTGAGCATACATTGCTTTTTTTAAACTCAATCATGAAAGAGTAAATTAAGTTAAAAGACAAATGGAAATCATTTTTACTCAGCTATTTACATTTTAATTATCAATTATGAAGTCATATATTGGGAAAGGCACTTGAGTACTCTGTATACAGTTGACAAGATAACAGCAAAACCATACACTGTTACCATGACAATGGAAACATTACTGATTTTTTTCCCCTATATTGGTCCTGATATTTTTGCTTTTGTTTTGTTATCTTTGTGATCTCCCAAGCTTTTCAATGAAAATTCAGATGTATTTTTGTCTGTTTTTATATTATTTTCCTTTATAACAACAGTGGAGAAAATGCACCATGTAGCATTCCTTACAATATATATGGGAGTTCCCCCTCCCCCTTATATATCATATCAAGCAATATGAAGAATCTCAAAGTTGATATAAATGAATAGCATGTTTTCGTAACAATATCAAAGAAATCCTTACATTTGGACCAGTAAATTTGGAACCTGCTAGCAGGACTATCTTTGACTGGCCAAAGGACTTTATTTTACCCAATCCTTACAGTGGACACATTTTCTTATTCATTAACTGAGTAGTTGTAGGAGGAGGGCATGCTCTAAGTGGCTTGTAGATCAACCTCACTATTTTCCTATATGAATACTCTCTTAGTTTAGAATAGTAGCTTTTGTGGGTCAAGTGAGCCTTTCAGAGTTTGCAAGCAAGAATCTTTTCAATTTGTGTGGACAAGAGACTGGCAGCCACTTGTGTTGCTTCTCTTGTTATATTGCATGGGATGTCTCAGTGCCTACTGTAAGAGATCTTCAGAGGCAGTGTAATACTGAAGGCTTGCTTCAGGTGCACCGAGGAAGTTGCTGCGAAGCAATTTTACTTTCATAACGCCACTATTCTAAGGATATGCACTTCAAAAGCTGACTCTCCAGTGCAGACAAACAAGAAAGCACTCTCAATCAACCCATGCACCACAGGAAGAAAAGGCAGGGCACCAAATTCCCAGGAAAAAAGACAATATTCTCAGGTAATGAATACATAGTTCAGGTTTGGAGAAATATTATTTAATAAAATGTTTTCCAACTTTAAAACCAAAAGGTTTAAGTGGAAAAGTTTGCTTGAATCAAGTAATTCAATCCTAAAATAATATAGTAGATTTCTAATGAACTGGATTCTCAAATGTCACACAGCTATTTGAAATTCATGGAACAAAGGAAACTGAGACGCACTTGTAATTATAGACTTCTTGAATTCTCCTCTCAGTCAGAGGATGAGCCTCTACAAAGAATAGGTGGGTAGAGCAATTGCACAGAGAACTCCCATGAACAAATGGGAGTTTCCCATGAATGTAAATGGAAACATAGAAACTCTGTGTCCTGATTCAGGTAGCACTTTTACCTGAATATCCTAGGGTGGGGAGCTCTCTTAGCTTCTTATAAAAATACGTCGACTGAGCAATCAAGGCTTACAAGATGGATAGTGAATGGTTCATTAGCTTGCACGGTGTCATTAAATCTTTTTAAAAACCATGTAAATTTTAGTCTCTGAGTATATTTTGGATATGAAAACAAAATAGGGCCTAGAAGTTTAAAATAGCATGCCTCCGATCACCACAGTCTGGCGGAGACTCCAACTGATATCCTGTAGTTAAAATTAAAAGTGGGATTTCTTAACTTAAGCTCTGAGAGATGGACCTGATTTGGTTCTGAGCATCCAAGTCCAGTGGTTCACAGATACCTCCTTCTGACCACTGCAGGCACCTGTACACATGCATGCTTACACACATAATACATAGGCATATACACACTAAACATAAATGTTTATTATAAAGGAAAATATTTCTTAACCGATATTGAATGAGACCTTCTTAGTGTAAACCTAGAATATCCTTGTCTTACTCGATTCAAAGTCAACTACCTTCCAGAGCTCTGGAATCCTGCTTTGAAATGTCCTCTAGAGTCTATCGTGCCTGATGTTGCCTACTGTATGGGTTAAGTAATGAGGATATTTTCCTTGATCAAATTTCACCTACAAGTTAGCAACATCTCTTCTTCCAGCTATCTTTTTGGCGAGCTATTTGACACTGCAGACATTTAAATGATGATTCACACTTGAATATGCAATGTGATTCTCTTGCTATGACAAGAGCCCTTTGATGCAACAGGTAAAAATGAAAAAACTATAGAGTCAGGAACCAGGTTGTTGAGCTTACTGTACTTTTGCGGCTTGTTTTAAATTCACACACATTTTTGTTTGAGCACTTTCTCTATGCAGTTTGCATTTTCTAAAATCTTAGGAAAACAAAGATTATAGCTGCACACTCGAGACCACGGCATAGTGAAAGGTCAAGGTCAAGCTTCTGTCCTGGATTCACTTGAGTCAGATGTTGGTTGATAACCTGTGATGTTTTAACCAGAGTTTTCGTAAGGTTATTAATGAAAGAGGAATTCTTAAACACATTTCCCCAGATTGTCTGCCATCTTGATCTTGATTAGATTTTACTTCTGGTAAGGACATTCACTTCTTCGAGGATTCATAAACAAATCCTTTCTTTGCTCAATCCTTATCCTACATATACCCTATGTTTAATTTATATTTCACAACCCCCTGTCCGGTTACCAGTAGGACTAAGTAGTGACAGATATCCATTCTAAAAAGAATCCATTAATACATTAGTATTATATGTTTATATGTTAGTACAATTTTAATACTCTAAAATGGTTCCTTGAACTTTCAGTTGTATGAAAGTTAACATGCCAATTTAAAGGTTGTTTGTATGACCAGTGGCTTGTTAATTTCTGCTTGTAACACAGAAAGCCATGTTTTGCTAATGTCTGTCAGGGATCACAGTAAGGCCAGAGTAGTTTTAGTTCTAATATACACCTGACCTGACCTTATCTGGAGCTCTGTTTCTCATGCCCCAGTTGCCCTGTTGATTAGCCTCTGTTTGCTTTTTTCGAGCTGACCACATAAAATGTCACCCATACTTTTATACCTGCCAGCAGTCTTTTGGATTTCCCTTCACCACAGTCTATGGCAAAGACTGTGAGTAAGGAAGAGATAGATTTTCTCATTTCTCTTCAGTATAAGGAAACCTTTGAATATTGTCAGAGAACTGTTTCGAGTTTCTAAAATTAGAAACTTACTTTTTCTTTGAGCTCTATATTTCCACTAACTGAGTTTTAACTGAAGAGATTCATATCTAAGTGGTTTATAAAAAGTTCGAAGAACACCGTTCCATTCCTGAACCTAACTCTCTTTTACGTATAATCCTTCCATTAAAATGGAAGGAACTGGAAAGGAATCTGGATCATGTACAAAGGGGTTACTCTTTCAGACATAGAGCCAAATTAGATGGCTTTTGTTTGATTATACAACAGTCTCTGCACTACTGTGCCTAGATTTGAGAAGAAAATTATCTGATCCCACATAGGAAATTTTATCTTGGTTCCTGCTTGGCTTGCTGACCGACCCAATATGACAATATACATACACATTGATCATATACCTGAAAATCACAAACACACACACAGCGAGAGAGAGGGGGGGGGAAGAGAGAGAGAGGGGGGAAGAGAGAGAGAGAGAGAGAGAGAGAGAGAGAAGCAGGAAAACAGACAGACAAAAAAATGTGGACCTTTTTGAGGAGTTTTCCAAAATCTTACAGTAAAAATAGTAAGCAAAATTCTAATCATGACCATGTCCTCTTTGCAATCAACATAGAAGCTCTGTCCTGAGGAGAAGGTTGAGAACAGCAGCCAGTGTTCATTGATGAATCATAATAGTAAAAGTAAGGAATTTTACAAAGCCTTTATTAAGTAAAAGAAATGATCAGGAATCAAACATTTTCATAATGATTACCCAGTTCCACAAGCAAAGGTTAGGGTGTCAGTTTTGCATTAAGCTAGAAAGAAACTATCAAGGACATGACTAATTGTTTCAAAGTTACTGGTCACATGGTAGACAATATGAGTTAAGGTGATGTGTGTAGGTCTTCATTTATAAAACAAATACTTTATTTGCTACCAATGTATAATTTTAAAACAGTGAGAACAAGGCAACTTCATAGAATACTTGCAATAGGCTATACGCTTCGTATGTAATATGGGGAGATGTATTAGCAAGCTGCATCTATAAAATAAACAAATTAGAAATCTGTGTCAAAACAAAAATGTCTTATCATAATTTGTTATCAGGAGGACTAGAGTATTCTCTTTATTATCTAACATCTTCTTGATCATTTGTTTAAAGAATGGTCAGACATAAGCAGTGATTTCCCACTTATGGATTTACATCACCAAATTAAATTTTGAAAACATCATTAATAGTAGGAATCACAAAGTGACACAAATTACTAGGATATCAACCAGCATGGGGTTTTAATATGTAAATATGTAAATAAAACTGTGTTAATGGATGTTTTAGATACATTATTGGAAAATAACATACTAATAGTGTAAAAATTTCATAAGCAGAGAGGAACAACTCTAAATGTGGGCATTTGAAAATATAATATACAAGAGAATTATTATAGACCAATTTTCGTTGGATAATCTGAGACATTGTGAGAAGTAAAATAATTTGAATAATTTTTAGAGTAAAGACCAATTAAGAAGTTTGTAATTTTTTTATCTAAAAGGAACCAAGTAGATTTAAAAGAGTCTAGGATTCATCATTTTCTCCAGTCATGGAATATCTAATACAGGCAATGTTTAAGAATACCATTATGTGAATATTGTCTTCATTTATAGTAATACTGATTTCTAGTGTCAAAATTTCTCCCCCTCTTCTCTGTAATGTCAATGTCAACAATTTGTCTCCCCCAATCTATTTCTCTCCCTTCCTATTCCCTCACATACACACAGGGATACAAATCAAATTAAAACTCACTGATACTGACAAAATATATGTTTTCGTGATGTAAGATACCCAGCTTCCTGTTGTGCAAAGAATAATCAGACTATATATTTAACCTAGGGGGACTCATTTCTTAGAGAAATGTTAAAGCTCTGCCAACTTATACTCTCAAACTCTAAGGTAAATTCCTTAAATTGTTGATGTATTGATGATCCTATTCTACATCTTCACTTTAGGGGCACAAGTGCCTAAAATATGCCTTCCATATTTGTTTATCTATTGTAAAGAAACTTAGGATGCCCTATTCTATATCTTATGCTTCCTATGCAGTATGTTCTGGACTAATCTTCTCTCTCTTCCTAGACAAAGTGTTTGCTTTGACTTGTTCTACCCTTCATAATTTAAAATCACATGTGATATTTCTACAAGACTGTGAAGAACTCATAGGGTAGAATGACATTTTTGTTCTTACTGAACTTCCCAAATCTCCTTTCCCCCATGCTTTTTCAGAAGACAGTATAGTAAATTTTAAATATTATCATATTGTTGAAATAAATTAATTCTTTGAATTTAATTAAGTACCATGTAAAAGTAGCCCTCTAGAATTCCCAAGAGCTATTATTTCTCTTACATAAAGCACTTTGTTCTCACATTTCTGTCCTGAATAATGACACAAATTAGAAAAAAAGAAGACCATTTCAAACAACCCTATATTATTTGTAAATTGGGACTATCATTACCATTAAACTACTCAGTTTGTTTCAGTTTTGAATTTCATGCTTCTCAGAAACAGTAAATGCAATTGGCATTAAAAATGCCAACCTCATTTTACAGATGTGCTCTCTCCCAGAAAAGCTCAACTCCAGCCTTTAATGGATGTTAAGTGATAAAAAGGTGGTATGAAGGTATGAAGAGCTGAGTCATGTTTCTCTAAGCAGTGAAACTACTCTTTATGAAGGCAAGGGACTGTCAAAGAATTATTAATTTCCTAAGATTAAAAAAAGAAAGTTATTTTTAATTGGGAAATCCTTTTTATTTTTCACAAAAATTCTTCCTAAATATTTTGCACACACTACAATTAAGGTGTAGAATATTATCATGCAGCTCCAAGAAAGACCATTTTTCTAAAATAAAGGAATGTCACCAAGTAATTAGGAAGAGTAGCGTTTATTTTGAAATAACACTTTCACTTATGATTGTTTTTCCTCACTGTATTGAAACACAAAACTGAATGCAGTTAACAACACAGGAGTACTTTATACTTAGTAATCTTTAAATTCATTTGATAATATGATACTAGAAAAAATATATCATGTACTACCAAATAAATACTCATTTAAGGTGGAATTTGTTATAGAATTATGTTTGCTAATTTGGCTATGGGAGAGGTGAATCAAGCAAGAATGCATATTCCTTTCCAGTCTTACTCAGAGAGCATAATGTTGTCATGGGTCACATGACCTAGGGTAATATATGGTTCTTTTCATGTCCTTTCTGAAAGATGACACCACCATGACTCAGCTCCAGTTGCCTTTAGTTAGAAAATACAAAGACAAATATATTCAGTGCCTTGCTCGACGTCTTCAGAGAGCAGATGGGAACAAACACAGATACACAACCAGACATTATTGTAAAGGGACTGAGAGAACTTGGGACTTTATGTTTTATAAAAGATTTGTTTGGAAATTTCATACATAATCATAGCGATTTTTAATCAAATTCACACGTGCACATGCACACACACACACACACACACACACACACACACACACACCACATACTCCCAAGTACACATCTCTATCCTTTCAAATGCTTCTACACATACACCCATTACTACCACTAAGTGATCTCAGTGTGCTTAAAAAAAACTACTCATTCTTTACACAATACATTCAACTCATCAAAAAGCCTTTTTCTCCTGCACATCTAGAGTATATCTGGAATTTGTGCTCATTTTTCTCCGTCTATTAAGTCTACCACTGTTAGTGCTAGTTTTGAAGAACATAAGCCCTGAACAGGCGCCTGCATGTCTTCTTAGGCAACTACAAACACAATTAAAGACAACTGTTCTTAAGTTCACAACTTGTCCACTAACATTCTCTGCTATGACTTGAAATAGAAGACAGAAAACAACAAATGTATAAAGCCCTCCAAAGGCCAGTACCCTTTGATTTCCCCTCTATTTTTCTGATGTCTACTGTCTATAGTGCTTAAATAGAAGCAGTTGTTACGAATAGAATGCTTCAGGCAAACGTCCACCCCACAGCAGTTCTTTGACTTTCTTATTGTCTTTGCAGGTACAAATGTATCTTTTCCCTTTTCCTTATCTGATTATCATTAACATGAGCTTAATATAAAAACGTACTAAAACTCTAGCCGGTAGTTCTGAAATATCATGTGTAGGTCTCAATCACAGAATGCAGAAATTGCTAGAGATATTTTTTAATCTCAAAATGTATGTATGTATTTATTTGTTTATTTATCTAGTTAATTATTTATTTATTTATGGGAGGTCACCCATGCCACAGAGTTCATGTGGATGTCACAGTGTAACCTGCTAGTAGACTCAGTTCTGTCCTTTTCTTTCTTTAACCATGTGTATCTTTGTCAGTGAAGAAACTCTCATAATGAGGTTCCTTGGCAGGTACCTTTACCCACTGGACGTCCTTGCCATTTCCTATGGGGCTTTACTTTTTTGTTTCCGTATTTTAAAATTTAGATATTACTATCCTGTCAGATGTATAACAAGAAATGACTTGTTCCCATTCTACAAGTTGTATCTTCAATGGTTTATTTCCTTTATTAGACAAAAGCTTTATAGTTAAATGAGGTCCTATTTCTTAGCTGTTAATGTGTTAATTGCTGTTTGTTAATTTGTGTGTGTGTGTTTTTTTCTCAAATGGCTATGGTTCTGTTCAGAAGTTCTTGCCTTTCTCTATATCTTCAAGTAATTGATCTACTTTTCCCTCTGTTTCAGAATTTCATGTCTACATTGATTTGTGTGTGTGTTCTTGTGTTGATAACATGATGATTTTGTTACTAAGATTCTGCATTATAACTTTAAGACAGGCACATACATATTAGAATATCACTGAGAGTTGAAATGAATACGTAGAAGTCTTTTGCTATGAACGTTTTTCACACTGTTAATTCTTTCTACCCATGAGCACAGTTTGTGTATCTTTCCACCTATTGGTATCTTCATTTGTTTTGTTTAAAATGTTCAGTATAAAGTTCCTTCACGTCTTTGTTGGATTTATTTCAGGGTGGTTTTAGGATGCAGGTGTGATTAGAGTAATTTCCATGATTTTTTCCCAGAATGTTTCTTTGGTCTGTAGGAAGGTTTCTGTAGGTTCATTGTCTACCTTATCATGTTGATGAAAGCATTCAGGTTTATTATTTTTCTTATGTATAGAAACATATAATCTGAAAGTAAAGATACTTTGATATTAGTCTTTCTTATGTGTATTAACTTTGCCTTCTTTATTACTCTAGATAACATTTCAATTGCTTTACTGAAGAAGAACAGAGTGAAAGGATTCCATTGAAAATTCTTTTCCTTTTCTTTCCCTCTATTAATGTCTCTTTGTTGTCAAAAATCATTAGTGTGAAGGCTGAAGTAAAGCTCATTACCACAACATTTGGCTAGAAGTCTTTGGATTCAAATGCAGAATCTCACCTCTATATTTATTCAATTACAAGTTTAAATTAAAAGTTGTTGCATTTAAAATATTCCCCAATTTTACTATTTATTTATTTTTGCCATTCCTTATATGCTTAGATCCCTTCCCATGCAGGATGGTAGTGCAGCTGCTTTGGGCTAACCACATTGCCTCTAGTTTGGTGGCTAGAGATTATGGTGTTAAAAATTGAAATTATCCCTGACAACTGGTTAGTACTCTGACTAAGGAAGGTACTAACTTTAATTGTCGTTGGGCTTCTATATCAGTGAGAAAGGAGAAAAAATACTTCAACATAACACTAAGTAGGAAGGAATAAAGGTCTGGAGAAAACTTTCAAGTATATGACTGTCTTTGAATACAGGTAGTAAGAGACTATGTACCATGGTGGTAACATTTTTTGGACTAATGGGACATGTATATAGCTTGAGAATAACAGTTTTATAAGAAAATAAAATTAAGAAAAAGAAATCATTTATCATAAAAATATAAGTAATTTCTTTTTTAAAGTTTTTAGTCAAATCAAATGTGAGAATAGAATCAGGCAGAAAGGCATTCTAATAGGAGCAAATACGTTTTGGAAAACCTTGTTTTATTAGGATAAGAGTATAATAATCAAAATAAGTTTAGGGATAAAGTACACAGGACATTTGTAAAATGACTGATATTGGTGACCTGATTTTCTCTTGATTATGATTTTGGTCCTTCAGAAGTGAAAGAGGAGTAGAAGAGAGTAAGCAGATATTTGTATAAAACAGTCATCAGTGAGGTCTAGTTTCTCCTCTACTATTTCTACTTTTTGAAAACTTATTTTTTGCATCTATATTAGCTCCTTAAATTTTTTGAATTATATTTGCCTTGACAACAGGAAACAACAATAACAATGACAACAACAAAAACAAAAATAAAACAGTATAAAAGAACTATAAAAACTAGGCTGGAGAGAGATGGTTCAGCCATTAAAGGCTAGGTTCACAACCAATAGAACAATGAAAAACTATGAAGTTATATCAGAAATATGAGGGATTTTTAAATTTTTTAATTATATCATTATAAAATATATTATCTCTATTAACATGCCAGATAGTCTCACATTGTTCCTATCCAAAAAAAGCAGTATTCAGAATGTCTTCAAAGGTACAGTAATGACTCGGTGATTCTGAGCACTGACAGCTCTTGTAGAGACCAGGTTCCTTTCCCATCTTCTGTGTCGTGCCCCACACTGTTTATAGCTCACACTCAGGGGGGTCAATGCCTTTTCTGTAATCTTGTTTTTTCATTCCCATCTGTGATACACATTCATATATTCAGTCATACACATGAAACTTTGTTTTAAAAGAAAATGTTTTGACAATGATCAATTATGGTACACACTAGGTATCTAGGACTCTTTTAAGGTAAGTGAAAATGAAATGAATATATTATTTGCTCCACCACCAGTAGACTCTATCTTTCAAATGTCCACAGTTATACAAATAAAACCCCTTTCACCTCTGTGAGAAAGGAAATGAAAGTAGCTGAATAAGAAGTCCCTGGCGGTATAGATAAAAAGTCAAATGGAGTTTATAATAGGAAACACAAATTAAATAAAAATATGAGTTGTTGTAAACAATAAAGGTAGTATTAGAGTTGCATAAGTTACTAATATAATTAAATTTTAAATTTAAAAAGAAGGACTTGTTGTGAGTGTATTTTACCAGGATCCATATATGTATCCATTAATAGTCACAATGGTCCTTGGAAAAGATCCCATAAGATTTGTCTAGAGTAAAGTAACAGATTTGTTTTGTTTTCAGGTCATTAAGCAAATCAGTAATGGATCCAGTTTTCCTGTTCATGATTTTTCCAAAATTTACACGAAACTCATAGAAGTAATGAAAATGTGGTAACAGAACAGAGAAATAGAAATGGCTCAGTTTGATATCATTGGATCAGTCTTTAGAAAAGAGTCCTTCTTACAGCATGGGAATAAGGGGAACAGGAACTCCCACCCCAGGGCTTACTGACAATTGATGACTGCTGAGACAGAGAGAGGCAGTTTTCTTCGGGGATGTGATATCTGGAAGGTTAAACATGCTCCAGAGACTGACCCCACACACATGAATATATGAGCAGAACTAAGTGAGCTTGAAGTAAAATATATATATATATATATATATATATATATATATATATATATACACACACACACACACACACACACACACATGAATTTCAGAAGTGGGAGGAAGATATGATGCAGGAGCAAGAAGGATGGACATTGTATATATTTATGAAATTCTCATAGAGTATTTCAAAGAGACTTTGAAAAAGCTATGAGATTGAGACTATCAGAAGGGATAGGCTGATGCAGCACTGCAAGTTTATAATAAAGAGTAGTGTAAGGAGTAGTTTTCTCCCCCTCCGCTGGTCTGGTCCCACCGCCGCGCCAGCCACAAATAACACACAGAGACTCTGTATTAGATATAATGCTGTTGGCCAGGTACTAGTTTCTTATTGGCTAGCTCTGTCTTAATTATTATCCCATTTCTATTAATGTAAATACTCCCACGTGGTCTTATCTTACCCTCCAGAGAGGCTGCCAACATTCTGCTCTCTCCATCTTCCATCTTGACTCCTCCTTACCACTTCCTTGAATCCACCTTGTCTCCTAGTTCCACCTATCTTGCTTTCCTATTGGCCAACAGTGCTTTATTCATTAACCAGTATGAGAAACATATTTACAGAATGACATCTCCCATCAGAGTAGAGTCTTGGAAATTTGTATTCTTGGCAAATGAGAGCCAGCGGGCATTCTTTTACAGGAAAGTAACATAGTCATATAAGTTGGTTGAATACATAAATACATTTATATGTCATTGGGCAGATATTTTATCCTTGAAATCTTCCCCTCAAAATGGATATCCATTATTCTATTTTTCATTATGTTATTTATGAACAAAAATACATTCTAAATTCATGTCATTTATAAACAAAACACATTTTAAAAAACAGCTCATTAGAATCCTAACTAAAGAAACTCATTTTCATGACACACTATATTTCTGCAGATGAGTTTCTAAAGTTGTTGGAATGAGAAAGTTTTCTGTGGTAGAGAGGTGTTTGGAGCAACATCTGTTTAATCAACAATTTTTAAATTCCATCTTCATCTCTCTCCTCATTAACTGTTCATCTGGAGTATGAAAAAAGTAAAGCTCATCGGCATTTTCTCTTCCCCCTACCCAGAACCAATTTTATATTTCCTCGTGTGCTTAAATTTACGTTGATAGTGGCATATGCTTGCCATCAGAAGGACATGTCATCTATATCACAAAGTAGGTGACAGATCCTTCATTTTCCTTAGTAGTTCTCACATCTATTCCTCTTGAGAAAGCCCTCCTTGAAGACAGGACCAGATGGCTTCCCTCAAACTTCTGGGGAGCAGGTTGGCAGGTTTCACTCATGTTCAACACTTGTTGAGTGGCTATTTCCTGTATCTCTCTCAGGTTAGAGTGCCAGGTATATTTATGCCCCAAAACATACAGTGAAAATAACTTCGCAGTCTGTTCTTCCTGAGCAAGTCATTATGCAGAAGTCTGGCAGGCTGAGTTCATGCACTGAATAACTCCCCGGTACCGTCGTATTTGCTGCAATTGAAACGGGGCCAGGGAGTCCCTTGAATTAACCATGCCACACCAATTACCTTTTCTAGTGCTGACTAGGATGGTGCAATTAGCAAGCCAGCAAAGGCACCCTTTCTGGGGTCATTTCCACACTCGTATAGCTGGAGCAATTACTGCTATACTGAGCTTCAAGTGAAATTCCTTCCACTGGCCTTTCGATCTCAAGTCATAGCACTCCCCTTTCATTTTATTGCTGCATGTCCCTTCACTGACTGCGAAGCTCACAGATAACAATGCTTCAGGCATTCTACTTGCATTGTCAAATATAAACCCATTCTCAGAACCTCCTGTTTCCAAATTTTCTGTCATTGGTCTATGACTAGCTGAGCTGATATGTTTGCTCCTAGTTTTGCCAAAGCTAAAGTAATTGCCTTAGAGTAGTAACTGATCAGCAAATTACTGGGTTTGTTGCCCTGGATTTCTCTCTCTCTCTCTCTCTCTCTCTCTCTCTCTCTCTCTCTCTCTCTCTCTCTCTCTCCCTCTCCCTCTCCCTCTCCCTCTCCCTCTCCTCCCCTCTCTCTCTCTTGGGTTTCTCATTCATAAGAATTAAATTAAAAAAAAACACTAAAATGCATTTATTTTGCTATTTCAGAAATTGTTTTCACTTTAGTGTGCTAATATGAATTGAGCATATTGTTTTCAATTTCACAACTATTCCAATTTTGCACTTGAATGTTACCCAGGGTCCAATTTGAGCAGTGGTCCAGATAGCTCCTTAAACATATGTAAAGGAAAATATGCGTGTCAGAAAGTTTTCCAAAGACCATCTTTCCATTCTAACAATGCCTATTCACCCATTGTCAGATTACATAAACATATTCTATATTCCACTTAGAAAGAGAAAAGTTTAGTCATGTTTTTAAACTTAGTGATCTGAAGACTGGGTGCCTAGTCTCAGTGAATTATCTAGGTGGGATATTCTGTTCTAGTATGTCCTTACTTCGTAAAGAAACTGACAACTGCAGATGGAGTACTGAAATATTGAAGGAATGAGGACTTAGCTTGTTAGTCCTGATCCTGATGGTAAAGATATCCTATGAAAATGGCTAAAAATAGCTTTTTATGGAGAGGGACTTTCCACTAACAATCAGCAAGCAAAGATAATAATGGACTCCAACCCCAACCTAGCAGTCTGCCCAACTGTATGAGAATGAAAGGGAGGTATCGAAGCCTCTAGAGAGGGACAGAGAGCATGTTGTGGACTCAAGCAATTTCGAGCAGAGGACACACCTGCATCGTGTTAAGCTTGATCTTCTGATGTACAGTATGAAATATTTATGTGTCAGTTTAAAGTAGACAATTTTAAACATTTTTTGAACCACAATAGACTATGTCAGTATTTAGAATGTGATCCCAAGACATGAAGTATCTACAGTGTGAAAATCACCATGGAATTGGCAAGTGGGTATTCAGGAGGCATTTTGAGAATAATAAAGGAAAGAAATTCTTCATTGAGTCTGCATGTAGATGGAATATTGCTGTAGAATATTTCTTTACACAGAGTGAAGGTATGTCACTGTGGTTAATAGCTAGATAAGATTTCCAGGAACAAAGGACACAGGGAAGAAGATGAAGGGGAAAATCACTAGATGTGCAAGAGGACAGGTAAACTCTCCCAATCATATGGAAATAAAGAGATGAATAGAAGTGGGTTAATTTAAGATACAAGAGCTAGTGGGACAAGCTAAAGCTATAGGTCAAGATTTCATAATTAATTGTAAGTCATTTTATCTACTCTGTAGTAAGTCTTTCTCTATCCTGACTGCCAGAGAATATGAGTTCAACAGATTACTCCCCACTTAATTGGTTCATTTTTATTAATGTAATGATACACTTAAGACATACATACCAATCTTTCTTTTTGAGGCAGTTGAGGGTGACAGGTTTTATTCTTTATGTATAAATATATTTATTCAAGCACATAATTGGGAAATCTAAACTTTCAGTTATTCTATTATTCTTTTCATTTCTGTATAGACTCTTTGATAGTTGATTGATGGCTTCTATTAGAATAGAGAGAGTTCTTGTGATGAATATGCATATGTGCTCCTGAAAGAAGACATATTTAGTCTTATTTTAATATCTATGATTCCTTAGTGCATTGCTTGAGCAGCTTCAGATGTTGAGCCAGCATGTTGGACTATTAATCACAGGCTGATTGTTCTTGTTAGCAGCATTTTATAAACTGACCAGTTAGTCACATGAACGAAATTTACCAATTCCCCACTACTAGTGCTATTCTGTGAGTTAAATTGATACCATAAACCAGTTTTCACATATCAAATGAAGACATTTGTTCTCAAGTAATCCCCAGATTTTACTTTTCAAGTTGCAAAGTAGAAACTTGAAGAATTATCTCTATCGAAGTAAGCAAATTGGAATCTTCAGGGAGTAAGTATTACGAGCAGTTTTTCCACCAGCCTGGTCCCACAGCCACATCAGCCCCAAGTAATACACAGAGACACTATATTAGATATAAAGCTGTTGACCTGGTATTAATGTTTCCTATTGGTGAGCTCTGTCTTAAGTATTAACCCATTTCTATTTTCTAAGTGTTTCCATGTGGTCTTATCTTACTGGAGAGAGGGTCCAGACCACTTTTCTCAAGTCTCTTCATCTTGAATCTCCTCTACTACATCTCCCAGAATCCTCCTTGTCTCCTACTCCTGCTATTGTGTTATCTTTATATTGTTTGACTGCTGAGGAAATAACAACTGTTTTAAAAAATGCTACTAAATTAATCCAATTTATGCATTTTAAAAATGCTTTGACTTCAAAATTTAAGGTTACGGGGAAAATAATTTCTGTTTTTATTTCCTTTAAAACTAACATGGTTTGATCAAACAAGACTCCCCAAACAATGTCCCGAATAATCCAACATTCAAAACTGCTGGAAGGAAGCAGCCTTGCAGACCACTGCAGCCTTGCAGACCACTACAGCCAGGATTTCTGCTTCTTCTTAGGATTCCCCAAGACAGCGCCCCCTACCAACAAAAAAGCAGTTTGAAAAGAACAGAGCCCAAATTCCAAAACATTGTTTATAAATGTTTGTTTTCACTTAAATGGGGTTGGTTATAAATGGTTAATGATCACAATCAATTTCTTTTTAAAGGTAAAATGGGGATTATGATATAGAAATAAATAGTTTGTTTTTTAATGGATTTTCATTTATTAATACAAATTTAAGGTCAATTTTGGGATATGTATATTTCTCTTGTTTAGACATTATGTTCATACAGCAAATTTAAAAATGTAATGTATAGTTACCTATAATAGTCAAAACTTATGTTAGTTAGGATTTCTAGATATATAGAGATATATTTGAGATGGATAAATAGTCTTCAAACTTTTCAAAGATGGGACTTCATCTGGCTTGAGTTTACACAGATTCTGTGCTAAAACCCTAGTATGTTTACCATGATACAGTGGATGCCCACACATTCAAGATTATGTGAGCAGCACTAAATAGTAACAACGGAGACCTGAAATTGAATGTGTATAGGATGGAAAATGTATCTGGGAGAAGTCTGCATAGAGAGAGATACATAATTTCCAGAAAATATATTTGTTCTAAAATAATGATAAATGGTGCCAATATTTTAGGAGTCTGAATCTTCTGAAGAACTTGATGGAAGATTCCCATGGCGTCTCAGGGCATACCAGATAAACAAAAAGGCAGTCTGGGTGTGTCTATGTATGATATGCTCTTTATCCATTTTTATTGAGATTATTTTCTTATATAATATATCTTGATTATAATTTCCCCTCCCTCTACTCCTCCCCATTCCTCTCTACTGTTCCTCACATGCAGATCTCTTTCTGACTCCCATAAGAAAAAAACCAAACCAAACCAAAACAAAACACAAAAACAAAAAACCCATGTTGAAGTGTACAACAAATGTTTGGTTTCAATTGAGGCTTACCTCATGAAAGGGAGCCCATGCTGTAAACTAACTGGGTGGCCAAGAACCAGGAACTGGACAGACCAGGGATCTAAAATAGAACCAGATATGACTGTCTTTACAAAAATAAAAAAAAATATTATTTTTCACATTTATTATATTTTTATTTATTAAAGTTTACATACCAACTCCAATTCTCCAAGCCCCTTTCCCCTCTCCCTCTCCCTCTCTCCCTCCCCACCTCCACCATCCACTCCTTGTATGGGTAAGGTCATTTTTTGGAAGTCAAGAAAGTCTGACATACCAAGTTGAGGCAGGACCAAGCCCCTCCCCGCTCTATCTAGGCTCAGCCAGGTATCACACCATATGGAAAGATCATTTGCTGAACTATGCTCAAAGCAGCATTATTTGTAATAGGCAGAACCTGGAAACAATTTGGTGCAGTTCAGGTTTTGTCTGTACTTACTGTTACATCCCTTTTTTTTACTTTTAATTTTGTTGATTTGGATATTTTCTTTCTTTCAGTTAGTCTGGATAATGATTGTTCTATCTTGTGGATTTTCTCAAATAACCAACTCTTTGTTTTATTAAGTATTTGTATTATTCGCTTTATTTGTTTTTTACTGATTTCAGTTCTCACTTTGATTATTTCTTGCCTCTTAAACCTCTTGGCATATGTTTGCTTCCTTTTGTTCTATAGTTTTCAGGTGTGCTGTTAAGTTGCTAGTGTGAGAACTCTTTTATTATGCAGGCATTTAGTGCTAAGAACTTCTCTCTTAGTCTTGCTTTCCTTGTTTCCCTTCAGGCATGCTTAGTCTTTGTATTCCTTGAATAGATTCCAAATGGCTTTAATTTCTTTCTTTATTTCTATCTTGATTGACCCTTTCATTCAGTAGTGAGTTGTCCAGTTTCCATGAGTTTATAGACTTTCTGTTGTTTCTGTTCAATCTTCTTCTTCTTCTTCTTCTTCTTCTTCTCCTCCTCCTCCTCCTCCTCCTCCTCCTTCTTCTTCTTCTTCTTCTTCTTCTTCTTCCTCCCCCTCTTTTAAAAGCAATTTTTTTTCATTTTATTTTACATACCAATCCCAGTTCCCCCTCCCTCTCCTCTTTCCACTCACTCCATTTTTCTCCCACCCCACCCCCAATTTACTCCTCAGAGAGAGCAAGGCCTCCCCTGGGGAGTAAACAAAGTCTGTCAAATCACATTGAGGCAGAACCAAGGCCCTTGATGTTTGGCTTTAATCCTTGGTGGTCTGGTAGGATTCATGGAGGTATTTCTATTTTCATGTATTTGTTGATTTGTTGAGATGTGATTTTCTTTCTTTCTTCTTTTCTTTTTGAGAAGGTTCTATGAGTCCTGGGAAGAGGATAAGAAGTTTTTTCTTTTGTGATTTGGTGTTGTTCTGTAGATATCTGTTTACTCAGTTTTGTTAATAGTATCTGCTCACTTCAGTATTTTTAGGTTTAGTTTTTGTCTGAGTGACTTATCTATTGATAGGAGTGGGATATTTAAATCTCCCTCTATCAGTGTTTGAGGGATAATATGTAATTTAAGTTGTAGTGGTGTTCCTGTTACAAATTTGGGTGCCCTAGTGTTTGGGGCATAGATGTTAAGAATTAAAATGTCATCTTGGGGAACTTTTCTTCTATGAATATGCAATGTCCTTCCCCATCTCTTTTGATTAGTTTCAGTTGGAAATCTTTTTTATTAAATATTAAAACACCAGCTTGCTTTTTAGGTTCACTTACTTAGAGTATCTTTTCTCAACCCTTTACCCTGAAGTAATCTCTATGTTTGATGCTATGGCGTGTTTCTTGCAGCAGAAAGATGGATCCTATTTTCACTTCAATTCTGTTGGCCTGTGTCCCTTTACTGGGGAAATTGTGACTGTTGAAATTGAGAGATATGAATGATTGTAATTCTTGTTATTTTTGTTGTTGTTGATGGTGGTAGAAGCAGTGGTGGGTGTGGCTTGTGTGTGTGTGTGTTTGTGTGTTTCACTTCTTTTGGTTTTCTGATGTGAGATCATTATTTATTTATTTATTCATTTATTTATTTATTATTTTTATGTATTTATTACTTATTTCCTTCTAGCAACTTCTGCAAAGTTGAATTCATACATTAAATTTTGTTTAAATTTGCCTTTACCATGGAATCTTATTTTCTCTATCTATGGTTAATGAAAGCTTTGCTGGATATAGTAGTCTGGGGTGTCATCTGTGGCCTCTTAGAGTCTCCAAGATCTCTGGCCTGGTCTTTCTGGCTTTTAGAGAGTCTTCATCAAGAAGTTAAGTGTAATTGTAATACTTCTGTGTTTACGTGTTATTTGGTCTTTTTCCATTAGTCTTTCTTTGTTCTTCATATTTAGTATTTTTATTAATATTTGGCAACTGGAATTTATTTTCTGATCCAACATATTTGGTAATTTGTATGCTTCTTGTACTTTTATAGGCATACACTATAGGTTAGGAAGGTTTTCTTCTTTGATGTTAGTGAAAGTATTTTCTCAGCTATGGGCTGAGATACTTCTCCTTCCTCTATGCCTGTTATCATGTTTGGTCTTTTCATAGTGTCCCAGATTTCCTGGATGCAATGTATCAGGAGATTTTTGATTTCAGATTTTTGTTGACTGATGTATCTACTTCTTCTATCATATCAACACCCCAGATTATTCTCTTTTCCTTTCTTTGTGAAGCCTGCTTCTGCAGGCCCTGTTCAAATTCCATTTTCATTTCCAGATCTCCCTTGGTTTTTGTCAGGTGTTGATCAATTTTAGTTGTTTCCTTCATCTGGTTGTTTATATTTTCTTGAAGATATTTACTCATTTCCTTCAACATTTTGCTTGTGTTTTCCTGGATTTCTATAAGTGATTTATTCATTTCATACAGTTGGTTTTGAGGTCTTTTTGTTGTGATTCAGCTATCTTGGAGTATTCAGGGCCTACTGTGGTAGGAAATCTGGAATCTAGTGAAGATATAAGGCCCTGGCTCTTATTGATTCTTTTCCTATAGTGTCTAGGCATATGAGTTTGAGATGATTATAACTCTTGGTACTGATTATTGGGTTTGTCTTTGTAGGGTGGGTGTTTTGTTCTTTGGTTGATGGTTTTTTTTCTGGATTTTCAGAAAATGTATTGCCTGTTTTACTGATGTGCTCAGGTGGTATGTCACAGGGAAACCCTGCTGGTGTTGGAGGCTAGGCTAAGTGATGAGTGGTTTAGAGATATTAGGAGGGGATGGTCTGTGGGATCCCCAGGAGGTGTGGACAGGAGGATGGAAGCTGAAGCTGGTATTCTGTTATAGTATTAAGGATGACACATGCTCTTTGGGGAAACAAAGAGAGATGGAGAGAGAGATAGAGATAGAGATAGAGATAGATAGATAGAGAGAGAGAGAGAGAGAGAGAGAGAGAGAGAAGACAAGGTCTGAGGGCAGCCTACCTAATTTAATTTTCTGGCAGGTGCAGAGCCTCTCTCTTCCTTGCTATATATACTCACAAGGATTCAACCATGAAGCTATACCTAATGATTTCTTATTCTAATAACTTCTCAATAGTCTTATATCTAAACACTATAGGAAGATTAAGTTTCTATTCTATGCCTCCCAAAGGGGATTAAATTTAGCATGAACTAGAGGAAGTACCATATTCAAACATTACATTAGCCATATAATTAATATTTAATGAAAAATGCCTAAAATTAATAAGCTTGGTTGCATATTCCTGTAATCCCAGAAGTCAGTAGGCAGGGATAGGAATTCAATTCTAATCTTGGTTTCTCAAAAAAAAAAAAAAAAAGTATCAAGATGGATATGCTTCTTTGGGGGCATATTTGACACTTGTGTTTTACATTTGCAAATACATTTGTTTAATTTTTATTGAACCCTACTACATATTATTAACTGAAAGTTTGGAATGTCTGAATAAAATAGTTAAATACATTTACACACTTTGAAATAACAGGAATTTAATGTGTCAATGAAATGAGGCTTTGGGTGAAATACTAACAAATGAATAAATCTAAAATATTATCAATGCAAATATAAATATATAGCTCAAAGAAACAGCAGAAATGGCTTAATTGTGAAAGAAACCAGTATAATGGAAGAGATAGAAAAAAAGGTAAGTGTACAATTTCAGAGGGCAGGTGACATCTCAAACTGAAGGAATGGTCTGTATTGTGAGAGAAATCAACCAGTTCAAAGGGCAAAGTACTTAGAGTTTGTGAACAAAGAAGTCTTTAAGATGGTAAAGTTTGTGGCTTGGGCATTGAAAGCACAAGGAAATGTCAACTGTCCATTACAGATAGGAAAAAGTATGCACAATCTGCTACAGTAGGTACCACCCTTATAGGAGCCAGTATATTCTTTCCTGTAGTGATGATTTAGTATTCTGGTTACATAGACAAGGGTCATTCAATCGTTATATAAAATAACTGTAGGTGAAATTAACAATTCAGTATATAGAATTAAGATTCGAGTCAGTTTCTAAAAAATACTTAAAGGGAGACCAAATGATAATAATATAACATGAATGTTTACAGGCATATGTGTTTAATCCACAATGGAGCCTGAGTTCATTTAAAGGACTGTGGAAGAAACTGAAAACTTGTTTCTGTGGGCAGGATCATGTGAAGAACAAACTAGAGAACAGATGTACATGAAGAAGTTTCTGTGGTGCTATTATTCCTGTGTTGATGGAAATAACTGGTCTTTATTTTTCATATGGAGCAGAGCAAACTCCTTTCTATATTTATACTGTATTTTATCTCCTAGGAAATGTTTTGTGTAGATTAATTCTGGCAGTAATGTGTTTAATCACAATGCCTCCTTAGATGTATTAATATTCTCAAATAGTTACAAGGGAGACTTTATATATGTATCTTCTTGGTTTAATTCAAAAGTCACACTGATGAAAGAATGTTCTTATGAGTTTCAGACTGATTTACCAGAAAAATAAAGTTTAGCATCATTGCCAAATGCACAGAATGCCAATGCACTCCTATCATTTAAATTACCAGCAACACCCTCTACATCACTCGAAAAAATGCCCCAAAGAGGTAGAGCCATCTGTGAAGAGAAGCACAGATTAACTGGATCAATTTTAATTTTTAAGTAAAACCGTTTAAAATTCGAATCCATTACCAAGACTGAATAATTTAAATGTCCACTAGAAAATTCTGGTAGAATTGAGACTGTAAATCCTCACCAGAGACAGGCAGATGCTAGCACCGTGCTCTGTGAGTGTCAAGCCTCAGGTATTTTCTTGTGAGAGAAGAAACCTAAGTAACACATTATGCCCGTATGTGGGTGACAACTTGAATCATATCCATAGAAGCCTGAAGCTCAGATGTTTCTAGAACAAATGCCATCTCCTTCTGTGTCTATCACAAATTCAGGATAAGTATTGCATTTTATTCCTATCCATCATTAGTTATAAGACAAAACACATGAGATCAGGGGAAAGAAATTGTACCTCTGAGCTTTTGAAATCAATAAGATTTCATTGCATAAATCCACACAAATTTGGCTAAAATGTACATTGAAAGCACAATTGAGACATTCCTTTTCACTGTGCAAAACCAAAAGTGAAACATCTTTGCTATCAGGAAGATAAGGATCAGCTGACATTCAGAATGTGAGTACTTGTGGGCAGATTTATGATGGAAAACTAAAATAAATTTTGTTCTCATACTGTGGCTACTTGTTCGTCCACGCCGATGGTACAGCTTGGAGGTTTGCTTTCTGTCTCAAAGACAGGGGTTCTGAACTTGTGGGTTGAGACCCCTTAATTAACAGAGGTTGATTGAGACCCTGAGAAAACACAGATACTTACAGTACAATCCATAACAGTAACAAAATTACACTTACGAAATATCAGTGAAGATATTTTTATGGTTGGGGGTCACCACAGCATAAGGAAGTATATTAAAGGGTTGCAGCATTAGGAAGGTTGAGAATCAGTGCTCTAAGAAAATATACACAAACTACAAGTGTAGACACGAAACCTGCACTATAACTGGATTTACAGCAAACAGCAAGAAACCTAGCCCCTTTCTTCTACAGTTTGAATTAAAGTGGGATATTGAGAGATTAAGAACAGGAAATAGTATGGGTAGTAAATAGGGTGGGTAGTAATATGGGAAGGACCCAGAAGGCGCTTGGGAAGGCGAAAGAATATGATCCAAATACACTTTAAAATAAAACTGAGATAAAAATAATCTAAGTATTTAAAGAGTAGAATGTTTTGTATTAGAGGTAGTCTTCCTGCACAGTTAGCTTTCAAAATATGATCAAAATTTTTGCAAGTGAGTTTGCCAAGCAAGAACCTGTGGGGATATTTTGGATTTAGATTTATATCCTAACATTCAAATCCGATTCATCACACCGAAGGCACATGTTTATTTCTCTGTAAAGCACATTTAGTCTGACTCCAACTACCCTTAGCATCATTCACAAGTCCAATGTCCAAATTTTCTACAGACTTTCAGTGCAGTATCTCATCTGTGAGACTCTAGCAACCAAAATAAGTACATACTTCCAATAGACACAGGAGAAGGAATCTCACAAGAGAATATTGGTTCAAAGTGGGAATGGAACCTTCTTAGATGAGAATTGACTCCTCAGGTCCAGGCCCAGCCTCCAGCTTAGACACAATGTTCTTGGGCAGTTTTACCTCTGTGGAACTACCATTTGCAGCACAATAAAGCCATGTTATATCAGCCTCAATTGATGATCTAATTTCCTTGTAAGGAGTAGGGTTTTTGCCTGTCGCTGGTCTTGTCCCGCCACTGTGCCAGCCCCAATTAACACACTGAGACTCTGTATTTGATATAATGCTGTTGGCCAGTTACTTGTTTCTTATGGGGAAGCTCTGTCTTAATTATTAACCCATTTCTATTAATCTAAGTATTTCCAAGTGGTCTTATCTTACTGGAGAGAGGGGACCAGCAGTTCTACTCTCTCCAGTCTCTCCATCCTGACTCCTGCTTCCTCTTTCCCCCTTTGTTCTGCCTATCTTGCTTTCCTATTGGCCAACAGTGCTTTATTCATTAACCAATATGAGAAACATATTTGCATAATGACATCTCCCATCATTTCCTCAGCAGATTTGCCATGTTGCTGGAATCTTCCATGTCCTTACATTGTTTCTGCTACTTCGAATAAACCCACCAATCAATCAATCTCTATCTATATAGTTATATCTATATATAGATAGTTATAGATAGATATTTACCTTCTACCTACCTACCCTACCTACCTATCTATCAATCTCCCCCCATTCTACCAAGTGGTTGTCAGCTGGAAGTGGAATGTGACATACATTGCCTGGCTCCATTACCTATGACTTCATTCTGCATGCATTGTTCATCATTTTCTCGTCTATGTATGCTGTTAAGGAGTTTTCTGTTGGTCAACTGAGAAATTTAACAACTGAGAAATTTACCATTTGTTGTTTCTTTTTGACAAACGCAAGACTATCTATGTTTTTTTTTCTGAGATCTGATTATATATTGATTGAGATCCCTTTGAATTTAACTTTTATTTTGAAAATCAAAGATCTCAATATGAAGTTCCTGGAATTGGTAAGATTTAGAAAACATTAGACTCCTTTGGAAATTATTTCTACCTTCCTTTTATAACTTTCTTTTTCCTGAAACTTTGGTTACATATATTCTGGATGAATTATCATGGAGGGGTAAAGTTAAAAATCTGTTCAGTTAAAAATGATTTTAGGGAGTTTGAGGGATTGGTCAGTGGTTAAGAGCATGGACAGGTTTTCTTGACTCTCAGCATCCAGGTGGCAGCCCACAATTGTCTGTAACATCAGTTCTAAGATATCCAGTGTCATTTTCTCACACTGTTCTCTGAAAGCACTGAATACCTGTGGTACATAGACATGTGTATTGTAAAAACATCAATACACAAGAAACTAATGTATGATGCTAGCGGGAAAACTGGTCTTCCCCGGAGAAGACTACATCAATTGGTTATCCATGACCCAAATAGTCATTCCTGAAAACATATGCATATGTTTAACATTGCATATATATATATATATATATATATATATATATATATATATATCCATCCCCATATGTATGCATTCCAGAAGGAGGAAAGGGATAATAAATAAGAGAAATAGGTAAATGATGCATATTGTAATAATGTATATCATAATTTTATTTTTAATTAGTTCATAAAAGCACTAGTACAAATACAATTTTAAAAAGCAAAATATTTTTTATACCTTGTAAATAGTCCAGGAGCAGACAGATTGACAGTTCTACAAAACTTTGAAAGACTTAACAGGAATCCTCTTTAACTTATTCCTCAAAATTGGAAGGAAAAAGTAACTTCCAAAATACATCCAGTGACACTAGTATTACATGATAACAAAAGCAAATGAGGAAATAGTGTCAAGGGGAAAAATCATGAATTGTTTTATTTGATATACATAAGTGAAAATATCATCAATAAAACACTTGTAAACCAAATTAAACATAATATTAAAAGTTATACAGCATGACCAAGTATCTAGTTCTCAATCCCTAAATATTTTCCCAAATGTCAATGAAAATACCCTCTCACAGTTCAAGCTTTCATTTTCTCAGACTCAAAACATTTTTTAGTGATGAAAAACCTTGCCTTTATTATACTCTTGATAGTGGTTCAGTTATCTGACTTAGTGAAGTGAGTTGGGGAATATAAAGGTTTGACAAAAACAAAACAAACAAACAAACAAAAACAACACATCCCCAAAGACGACAAATGTTAAAAGTACGAAAAACAAATTCAGAATTAGTGGGAATTTAAAATGATTTTTTTGAAATCTATAGGAATCTATAAGCTCATAAAAATACTCATAGCTTACTCATGACTGAGAAATAATTACTAAAGGGATGGATTGCTTATTTTTTGGTGGTGTTGAAGATTTATAAAGCATGAAATAAAGGCTGGGGAAGGGTTGTACCCTAATCTGCCTGAGCATTACGGGTTTGTGTCAGCACACATATAAAGTCCAACAACAGAGGATACAAAATCTTGGTTGAAGAAACAGGAGAAATATTTCCTAAGCCTTTAGCTGAATTGAACACTAAGTACACAGAGTCTTCTATGGCTGCTGATGCCAAAGAACACAGGCTAAGCACAATCCTGTAAAGCCTTCCAACAAACAGATAGTTACAACATAACACACATCAGCGAAACTGGTCTCTGTGAAGGAATAGCAGTATAACCATATTGTATTATAAAACATGTCCGTTTTCCAACAGAAGTTTATAAGATGTAAGATACAGTATAAACATGTACCAGGCTTTTCCTTTTGGGTCACCAACCTGTTCCCAAATCATGACACAGAGACTTTAATAGTTTTGAATGCTCAGGCTAGTTTAGTTCTTTTCTGGCCAGCTCTTTTAATTTAGCCTGTTTATCTACATTTTTCGTAGGGGCGTTTTACCTTCTTTCTTTCTGTATATCTTATTGTCGCTGTTTCTCATGTCTGACTAGCTGGCATCTGCCTGGCTTCTTGCTCTGGATATCTCCCTCATTCTCCACATCCTTCTCTTCTTTCTCCTGAGCCTGGACTTCTCTAATTTATTCTATCAGCCGGGAAGCCCTGGTTATACCTCTCTATTCCTAGCTATTGGCCTTTCTGCTCATTAGACCAATCAGGTGCCTTAGGCAGGCAAGGCAACACATGTTTACATCAATAGATAAATTCAGCATGAGCCAAAGAAACACACGTTTACATAAAGTAAAATTCTGCAGCATAAAAAATCGTAACATATCTTTGCCTAGTTAAAATATTGTTTGCACCATACATGCAAATTACCAAATATAAATAGCTCAGAAATTTATTAGCCAAGTAAGAAGGAAGAGATTTGTGGTCTTTTACACACAGCTATTATTGAATTATTATACAAAAAGATAAAAAATTTGGTTGGAAAATTAGGCCTTTTAAATACATCTTCAATTTATCAATGATCTTATGAGCAAAATTCAGATAATTAAATGTGAAAAGTTGCTCTCTATTCTTTCTAAACTGAAACATAATCTTTGTCACTCATAATTCAGACCAAATTATATTGTTGAAAAAAATAGTATTTCAGACAGTAATCATTTTTGTTGTTGTTGTTGTTTTTAGTGTATATCTACCAACAAAATAACGCATCTATTATGTGAAGACATAGCACTATCCTCAAATATACTGGTTTATTTTAATGATGTTCAGAATGTTCATTATCTTTTGTTTGTTTGTTTGTTTGTTTTAGATGTTACTCTATAGCCAGGGCTATCTAGAACATGTAGGTAGCCCAGGCTATCATTGATCTCATGATCTTCTCTCCAAAATTCCTGAATATTTAGATTCCAGCTATGTGCCTCCAACAATTCTCTGTTCAAAGCCTTTTTATTTGTTTATATTTTTAAGTTAACTTTCATGGCAATGGTCTGGGGTGGTCTCTAGAATTTCCAAAAATCAGATCTGATTTAGAATGTGATTTCAAGTATGACAGTTTTATCAGTAAGCCAAGTATTTGGAATGTGGAGGCAAGAAGACTAGGAGTTCAAGGCTTGTCTTAGCTATGATTGGCTACATGCAGCCCTGTCTCAAGCAACCAAAAAAGAACAACATTTAAATACCTTTCATCTACCAAAACCAATGCAATTTTAATCCCGTGTTTCCATTTCAATGTGGCTATTTTAAAGCAACAGTAATGCAGTATTCACAACAGACTGAATGATTTATCTCTATATAGTTAATAGTTTTCATTTTGCTTTGGAGTAATGTAAAAGAAATAGGTTTCTTTTATTGCTTCTCTGCAATTAAGTCAAAATATGAAAATATGTATTGGTTGTGTGAGTTGGAGTGCATATTCATCTTAAAATCCATTACGTGAAGTTTCACACCTGATGCTCACAGTATTAAATCTCAGTTTATTTGCCCGTATAGTGTAAGTCGTGTGGGCTTTTCTTAAGAGCTGTCATCTGGAGGAAATATCCCACTCCTGTCTTGAGGATCTTCAAACCATAGGGAGCTTGACAAAACAGTTTCAATGCACAAGTGGGAACAGCACAATGCAATGACCTGGGAGACTTGAAGAATGTGCACATGTATGATCAGAAAGTAGTGTACAATTTACCTTAATATTGTTGCAGGTAATACAATAATTATTTGTGTATGAAGCACACATCATTTCTTTTTCATTTTCAGCAGGATTGAACTGCCTCAAATATACCTAGTTTTAATATTGATACCCAATCTGCCCTGTTATTCTGGTAGTAGAATAGTTTTCACAAACTCTTAGATAAAAACTAATTTTTTTCTTGTCACAAATTATAGAATGTTGATGTTTTAGCTTCAGGAACCCCTCTGAAATTTAATGCATTATTTTGCACTTTATGAAAGATGATGTTTCTTTGTCAAGGCTTGCATTTCATCCTTAATCCAATAGTTTCCCAACACTCTTTTGTTGTTTAAAGTCCAGAGATGAATGTGTTCTTAATGTTTACACTTGTATATTGTTCTATACTTCCTGTTAAACAACTTTAGGAAAATATGTGTTTCAAATTTAAACAACAAATATTCATAGATGTTGACTGGGTCATTTATTATTTTGAAACAAATGTGTCTGTATCTGCCCCTTATTGGGAGGTTTAAATCTATTTCTTTTGATTGACATTCTATCTATGCTCACCGCATATACGACCTCAATGGACAATGTATAACTTCATCACTGTATTGAAGACCACTGAACTTGAATATCTTTGAAGTCTTTTCCAGTTCCTTTACTCATGCGGCTGGGGGAATACAGTTCTTTGTCGTTACTTAAGTTTTAAGTGATGGCTGTTTTATTTTTTAAATCCATATCCCTAATATTCTCTGCACAGTAAAGATCTTACCAAGAGTAAGTTGTCTACACTTTAGAGTTTTTTTCTGTATATCTTTCAATATTTGGTGATCAGTGGCTATCTCATAAGAGATTTGGAATTATAAAATAGAAACTTCCCAGTATTTTACCTATTTACTCCCTAGATACACGATGAGAAAAATAACAGTTTATTTTTTAAATATATTTTCCAGTGAGTTCTAAAATTATTTTGAAAAATGTCTTGATTATGTAATTTTATATGAACTAACTTAATGTTAGCTTAACTTCTTGCTAGGTTAGCAATTTGTCTTTAATCAAAATTTCTAGGATAAATATAGAAAAACTCTTCTGAAATACCAAAATTTATGATTATCAAATCACAAGTTCAGATGAAAGTGATTTAAGAGTAAAATTTCTGTTACACACAGCCTGCAGCTTAACAGAAGTGGCCTTATGAGCTGAATTAGTTTTCTCACTCTAAGGGAGACTATTTTGCAAATCCAAATAACATCCTTTGCTAGTTTGGTTTTTCTACTTGTGTTAATATGAGATTGAAAAACTTAATTCTCCTACTCCAACAAAATGTCTAAGTATTAATCACACTAAGAACCTCAAGAAATACTGAAGCCTATTAGTTTTAAATTTGTTGGGAAGAAAGTCTTCATCATGGATTGGATTAAAATGTTTATATTATAAATTGTTTTGATGTTATATATTTACATTTAATATTTATATTATTTAATATTATCACTAAGTATTTACATTAATTTATCAAGTTTGGGAAACAGAGATATCTCAGCAGGTAACAGTACTTGCTGTTCTTCCAAAGGACCTGGGTTGAGTCCCCAAACAATCATATGTTGGCAGAGACTTACATGTAACTCCAGTTCCAAGAGATCAACAGCTTCTTCTAAGCTCTGGGGACATCAGACATGCACAGACATACATAAAAGGACATCTTTATATATTATACGATTATATTTTAAAAATGACCAAGTTGCTTGTAACATTGACTTATATGTTCAAATTTGTGGAATGTATTGTGGATTTTTGTATATCGAGTACAATAATAGATTTGTAAGCTGAACGCATACTTGCATTTAGATAGGAAATGGCCTTTTAAACTCACCTTTGTTGTCCACAACTCAGTTTTTTCTTTTTCTTTCTCAGTGTCAATTATATAAAACAGGGAAGAAAGACAGTGACCAGGCTGATGTCCTGTACTGTTGCAAAATGCACTGCGTTGCTGTGTATATAAGTGTTGCCGTGTTTTGTTAGTATTTGTGTGTAAAGTACATTATGAAAAGTGACTGGAATTGTGGAAGAGGAGTACTCTCAATTCAGGTGCCCTGTATGGTCCCTGGAACTAAAATCTTCTGCCTGTTATTTCATAAGAGATTATACTGTTCCGTGGCTCTTATCTACTTTAAGTTCACTTTAGCATAATTTATGTGAAAATCCCTGGGACTAGAAAATGAACAATAAAGGGAATGAGTTTGCCAGTAAAAACATTTTTATTTTTAATCTTTCTTTGGGGGGTGGGAGGGATGAAAGGCAAAATAAAGCACTTCTGAAAACACCTGGAAGCCAAGTTCAAAAATGTAAACAATTCATGATTTGATGGCATTGTCTAAGTTCATTTGTTTTTCAGTGTAATTATCAGTATTGTTAATTTAGTAGCAATAGTAAAATAAATACATGGTTGAGAATAAATTGTTCTCAACATATCAAGTATCTAATATAGCTTTTTATAATTGATCAAACTTAAGATTATTTCCTCCTGGAGCTGGAATTTCAGGTCATTTGAGATGCCTCGTGTAGACTGGCAGAGGCAGGGGGAAATCTCTGATTTGGAGTCCAGCCTGGTCTACAGAGCCAGTTAGGAGAATGCCAGGGCTACACAGAGAAATCCCTTCATATTGACTGTTAACACACCAACATTTTAATTCACTCTAGGGTCCACCACTGCTACTGACTTGTCAACACTGTGTTCTTTTTAAAGAGCAACATTCACCACACCAAGTTCTTAGAGCCTCCTGAATTGCATCTTATCTACTCTTGACATTATTCTCACTGACCCATATATTTGGCAACCAAAGCCAATTACAAGCCTTATTAAAATATGACACAATAGAAATGTGATGCTATCAGCATCTTGTGCCAGGCTACTTTAAATTCACATTTATACACTGAAAGCCATATGATGCCCTATCATGGAGAAAAATGAAACAGGAAGGAAATTCATTGAAATCTACCAGAGAAAAGCAAGAGAGCAATTTTCCACCCAGCATGCCCTCCAATATGCACAAACAAGAACTTGTCATAACCATCTGTAGGTCTGTTTACAAGAACATACAAGGCAGGCCAGAAACCAGAGGAAGTCTGTCTGATTTAATAAATGTCTGAGAGTTTGCAAGAAATACTTCTTTAGCAGATAGGGCCAAGTCTGTTTTCAAGGGCAAGCAAACTTGGAAACACAAAAGTTCCATGTTGATCCAAGTTTGGTTTCAGTTATGACATTTAGAAACATGCCACGATATTAAGTAATGAATGTCCTGAACAGATAAATAAATGGTTGTGGTTGTGGATACTGTTTATATGCTCTGTATTTTCTAGTAATTAGGTTGAGTAATAATAATAATGGTAACAAGGAAATGAATGATTCAATTAGAAAGAGTGAACACCTATATTCAGTCCAACTTAATGCTTATTGCTGTACATGGCAAACTCAGTGTTAGTTTCCCTTTTCATTTTACAGATGCAATTGAACTTCTTAAAATGACATGGTTGCACACAGAAGCAGAGTTGCATGAATAGAAGCAAGCCATGAAACCTTCTTATGGTCTCGTGTCAAGTGGCATGCCAATGAAGACTCCCTATTAAGGAGTATGAAGCATCAGTTATACATGACTGTTCAAATGCTTATCGAGAGTCAGTCAGTAGGTAATGTAGCAAACAGAATACGGATTATGCCTAGAGTATAACATGCCTCTTAAAAGACTGATGCTATGATAACAAACCAAACCTAGTGTTTGTACAGCACAAAAAAACCATTGATATTTTTTATTAAATTTTCTATAGCAGCCAAAATTGGTCTTTTATTGTTGGTTTCTAGAATTAGATTGCAATGCCCGTAATGTTGGACATCTCTTTTTTCTCCCAACCTGTTTGCTCTGCCACCATATTTTCTTGTATTTCCATCTTGTCTAAGGATCAGACATTTTTTAAAAATACGTGTTGATATATATTATATCAACTGCACACATATGTGGAATAACCTTTTTTTTTTAAGAACCCTCATTCTACTGGGAGTGAGAGATGCTCTGTAACTCAAAAGCAACCTACCCATCATTGTTCCAGAATGCCTGTTTCCTATCATCTACAATATAGTCATTCTAGAAAATTATTTCTCAAATTCCCTATTCTCTCAGATTTTATTTTCTACTTCATGTTCCAATGGAGTTGGCTCCCCAGATAAAGTCTCTGCGGCTCTTACATATATGTAGCCTTATCCCTTATCATATCGTAAAGGTTACTGAAAATTTACAGAAACTTTTTAAATCTCCTCTGTCTCTCGTCTATTTCTCTAGCTCTCTGTTTTACCTTGATCTTTCAATTTCCCCGAGTCAATATATGAGTTGAACATTTTGAACTATGCTTCATGTATTTATCTTGGAACTGACTGAAAAGAGCAAGTTTATCATATTAGAATATAAAATTACTTTTTGACACATGTATCTTGATATTGTATAACCTTATGAATATCTTTATCTGCGATATAATACGTGAAAATATTCCAGAGCAAGTACTGGATTTATTTCAAAAGAGTTGAAAACATATTTCAATATAAAAGAATAAAAATAAAGTATCATTTCTTTCTTCTATCTGATATTGATGCTCCTGATCTTTTCATTTCTTGGACAGAGACACTAACATGAATTAGGAAAGGTATCCGTGGTGGCAATAAGCATTTTCCTTAATCACGGTGCATGTAAATTAATCACAACGTACTTTTATAACAATATTGATCTATCCAAATGTTGTGGATTTTCAAAGGTGATCCACCCTTTCATTCTTGTTCAACATTTTATTACCTTGTAAACTTATGTACATAATTTATGAAGAAGTTCAGTTCAGGCTGGAGAGATGTCTCAAAGTTTAAAGGGACTTCCTGCTCCTTCCTAGGACAGCTCCCAGGACCTATATACCTGTGGACTCACAACATCCTTTAACAGCAGGGGATCCAGTGCCCTCTTCTACCTGTGTGAGCACCCACATTTGCATACTCAAATGCAGAAACACTTGTACAATTAAACTATCAAATCGTTTTTAAAAAGTGACGAGGTTAAGATTTTATTAATTACATAAAAATATTTTTCTTTAGTAATATTTTAATGTAATAGGGCTACAGACTATCAGATTCAGCTTAGTAATTATTAATTAGAAATGAACAAACACTACATATCAAAGAATGAATCTATTTATTGGCTGTTTTAGTTAAGAAGACATCACCATTATGTATTTTCTAAAATCATTCTCCAAATTGAACCACCACTTTCTACCAAACTACTCAGCATTTCCCCATTGTGAGATATGCGTTAAGGAATTAGGCAAAATTACTTCTTGGAAGCTACCGAGAAATAGCTTTAGTTCGCATGGACTCTGAGAATTGTTCACAGTTCCCCTTATTATATGGGTGAGGTGCTGTAAACATGGAATTCTCCATTGTGACTCATTAGAATAGTTTGTTGGTGTGAACTTTCCTTTTTGGAAGTTCTAGAAGGATTCTTTTTTCATGCATTCCATTTTTTAAATACAGATACATTCATTTTTAAAATAACCAGTAGTGCTTTCACACACACTCTAGAAATGTCATCATTTCATCCCGTGTCAATTTTTTTTTGGCACTTAAAACAAAAAGTGCTTAGTATAAAAATACTTTAAGATAGGATAACCTCTTTTTGACTGTTAACTTGGACAAATTATTTAGCTTAAAAGGCTTAAATCACACACCTGATTTTACCCATCATAAGAAGCTTGTGATGAGGAATGGAGATAATGGATAAGGCTCTCAGCATCATTCAGCTATATGTATATGCACATTGCGACTTTATTCACAAGTGTATACTCTTACATCACTATAAAAGGGTGGATTAGATGGAGAAAACCACAAACTCTCATTGATCAAATAATAGAATGCTTATGTTCATAACTGAATATTGTCTGACACTTTCTGGATGGGGTAATATTGATCAATGTGGCATAATTCTAGTTTTGGAGTAACCTCTGAAATTATCCTCCTACTTCTAATGAGTTTGCCAGAGACAAAGATTCTGATAACTGAGATTTGTGTGTGTAAGATGAATTAGTGGATATTTTATTTGGAACGGTGAGTAAAGCCAACACCACATGCTAGCTGGAGTAGGAAGTGTGTGGAATGTGAATGGACGATCTGTAATGGCTAAGCAGGCACTTCCCTTGCTAAGCACATGGGGTCTGGGTAGAGCCTATGCTGGTTTCCCAGCTATCAGTCTGGGGTCCATGAGCTCCCTCTTGTTCAGGTCACCTGTCTCTGTGGGTTTCTGCAGCCTGGTCTTGACCTCTATGCACATTACTTTTCCCTCTCTGCAACTGGATTCCAGGAGTGTTTCGCCGTATTTGTCTACTTCTATTTCTATCAGCTACTGAATGAGGGCTCTAGGATGGCAAATAAGCTAGTCATCCATCTCATTATCAGGGAAGGGTATTTAAGGTAGCCTCTCCACTGTTGCTCAGATTGTTATTTGGGGTCATCCTTGTAGGTCTCTGGACACTTCCCTAGTAACAGTTTTCTCTTCAATCCTATAATGGCTCCCTCTATTATGATATCTCTTTTCTTGCTCTTCTCTATTTGTCTCCGGATGAATCTTCCTGATCCCTCATGTTCTCCTCTCCCCTCCTCTTCTCCCTTTCTCTTTCTCCTGACTCCCTCTCCCTCACTACCCAATATGTCCAGGAGATCTTGTCTCTTTCCCCTTCTGTGGGAGAACTTGTATCTCTTCGGGTCCTCCTTGTATCCCCGTTCCTCTCGTGGTGTAAATTGTGAGCATTGCCAGTAGTGTGAGGCACATCTGGTTTGCATAGTGAGAACCTCTGTCAAAGTCACAAAAATCAACCAATCAATACGTCTGTCAATAAATTAGAAGCATGCACAGCTTTTCCCAAGGATTCCTCTTTGCCATATATTAATTGCCTAAGAAAGAGGATAACACCTCACTCTCCTTATGAATTAAATATGCAAAAGTACGACAATCAAAGTTTTCAACATACTGTTTTAGAAAGTAAATTTATTTTAGTTCACACAGAGGAGAGTATTTAATTCAGAGTGGTATTCTGTTTTATTACACTAATGATTTATTGACATCTATAATTAACATTTAATAGAGAAAGTAATTTGAATCTATCCACTTTATATTCATATTTTGTTTACTTGAGCATATAAAAATGATATTTCAATGATATTAATGTTTGCATATTTCAGATCAATATTGTTTTTAAATACATAACTTTTTCGAAGAAATGATGGAATTCTTTGTGCTGTTTGTGGACTTCTGTTTATAGAACTGAATGGAGTCCTTGCTTATCTTGTGTGAACATTGCTGAGCTGATATAAGTGTGTAGTTCCTTTGAAGGCAGTGGGTATTGGATATTTTTTAAGATACAGAACAAAGTAAGACATCAATATATGTCAGGAATATCTTTGTATAACATTGTCTTAAACCATACTTTTATGGTACTTTTTTAATATGAGAATCAATTTTATCTGGTTGGAAAACAAACAATCTAAGAATAAATAACCACATCCTTTCAATTTGTTTGGGAGAAGAGGCATGGCATGTTTGATGCATGCATAATCCGTCTTTCTACCTAGTTTTAAGGACTCTCGATGACTTTTGCCAGCTAATATTTGTATTGTTTCTTTCCTAATTTATCTGTAATATTTTTAAGTGCATCTCTCTCTCTCTCTCTCTCTCTCTCTGTGTGTGTGTGTGTGTGTGTGTGTGTGTGTGTGTCTGTGTATGTCTGTCTCTCTATCAATGTCTATCTCCATATATACAGTAAGGCAAGAGGCAGTAGATTCCCTGAGATCTGGAATCAAAGGAAGTTGTGAGCTAGCTGTTTCTTGTGGATGCTACAAACCAAACTAGAGTCTTCTAAAGAAGCAGATGTGCTCTTATCTACTGGATCATGTCTTTACTCTAAATTATTATTGTATTAGTTAAAAGCTATCTGGAAATGCTGAAAGAGTTAAACACTTCAACCATCAAAAATTAGTGAAGATCTGAAAGGGTATGTTTTTAAGCTAATGCATTAAAATATATGGCAATCTATATTATGTTTGGATATGCAAATAACACATCTAAACTAGTCAAATGTGAGCCTAAGAATGAGATGTGGGTAATAAGATTTAGACTAGGAAATGCATTCTCAATAATTAGCCTACAGGGATAAATGTCTGAGCTTGACTCCTGTATCTCTAGCCTTGAAGGGAGTTTTCTAGGTAGTTGATTTAGAGGAGAGGGAAACACTTTAAACCTTTTTTAAAAAAATACATTTGGATCTTTACAATAGGGTTTTATGTTAGAATAACTTCCATAATGTTCCAGTGTGTTTCAGGTCATTAGTGGTGCTGATCCATTTACCAATTACAACTGATTTCTTTGCACCAATATGAATACTCTCCAAACTGGAAATTTTGTCTGGTAGACACATTAGTTTCCTATCTTCACATTTAACTCCAATCTTGTTCTTAGGACACAGACAGAAAAAAAGGCTAAATATCTCATGAACAGACTCTTCTTCCAGTTTCCAATAGAATCCTGTTTTCCCACGAAAACTTATGAGCTTCTTCTTTGTGAAGCTTGCACCAGAATGACCCACGAGGTCTGTTCACAGTAACTGAAGGCTTCTCTAGATCAAAGTTCCAACCTCTTCCATATTTCTCCCATAAACTAGGTGCAAAGGCCTATGAATTAAGGGTTCACCTACCCTTCCTGGTTCCAATTGTCTGTCATATTTTCTATTCTTCTTGTTGGGATAAAATGCAACTCAAGAGAAAAAGTGGTTTATTCTGGCTCAGAATTTCATGTCACAGGACATTATAGTGTGGTGGTCAAGGCACCAGGAGCTGTAAACAGCTGGTAACATTCCAATCATATTGAAGAATCAGAGAACAATGAGACTGCTTCCTCCTTCTTCTCCTGCTCTATTTGCTAAAGTTGTTGGTGCCCTGCCAAGGGAATGGTCCAGCCCACAGTTGTAAGGAGTAGTGTTTTTCCTCCCACCGCTGGTCTTGTCCCGCTGCCACGCCAGCCCCAATTAACACACTGAGACTCTGTATTTGATATAATTCTGTTGGCCCTTTACTAGTTTCTTATCGGCTAGCTCTGTCTTAAGTATTATTCCATTTCTATGTATTTCCATGTGGTCTTATCTTACCGAGAGCAGAGGAATGGCAGTTCTATTCTCTCCAGACTCTCCATCTTGACCCCTCCTTACTACTTCCTCTTTCTTCCTTGTCTCCTAGTCCCTCCTATCTTCCTTTCCTATTGGCAAATAGTGCTTTATTCATTAATCAGTATGAGAAACATATATACATAATGGCATCTCCCATCACACAGTCAAGATGGCCATTTTCACATCAATTCACACAATCAATAATCTTCCATATACACATAGAGGCCTCTCTCCCACATGAGTCTAGGTTTTGACAAGAGAGCAATTATCCTTAACCATGGTATCCACACTGAATCTCATTCTGAGATAAGAATTTACATCCTTGAGGGGTGCTGGAAGTTCTAAAGTGAGCATCCTCAAGTCTCAATATGCACTCAACTCTTAAAGATGGGTATTTCTGTCCTGCCAGGCACCAATGCCCTTCAGCCCCAAATAAATTATGGATGCTATTGTAAATTATAAAACTGTTGGCCGAAGGCTAGGGCTTCTTACTAGCTAGTTCTCTCTTAATTATTATACCCATAAACTATTAATCTGTGTATGTCATTTTTTTTCACTCTTCCAACTGAGCTTTATTTTTTATTATTATTCCTGGATTTATAAGGAGTAGGGTTTTTCCTCCTGCCACTGGTCTTGTCCCGCCGCCGCACCAGCCCCAAATAACACACTGAGACTCTGTATTTGATATTATGCTGTTGGCCAGTTACTTGTTTATCAGCTAGCTCTGTCTTAATTATTAACCCATTTCCGCTAATCTATGTATTTCCACGTGGTCTGCTCTTACACTCAGAAAGCTGGCTGGTGTCCAGCTCTCTCCAGACCTCCATCTTGACTCCTTCTTCCAACTTCCTCTTTCCTCCTTGTCTCCTAGTCCCTCCTATCTTCCTTTCCTATTGGCCAACAGTGCTTTATTCATTAACCAGTATTAACAGAAACATATATACATAATGGCATCCCCCATCATGGATTAATGGGCCAGTACCACAAGATAGCTATTTCTCACCGTACACTTCCACAGGTTATTAGTTCCACCACCTTTCAAGCCACAAATGAAGCCATCGAGCTACTACCCAGCAGTGAGGTTGGCACTAGTAGCTGCTTTTAAAGGAAACAAGAGCTTTGGGACGCTGCCTTCTGCTGTTACCTGTCCTGAAGATGCTTTTTCTGGTTGTAACCAACTTTGAATTATACCTGTGTGTAAATTACCCCTCACATATATTCCCATAAGTGACCCCAGTAAACTCATTGATTGGAATTTAGTGATATTCTTACTTAGGATTGCCAGCAATTGCTTCTTTGGGATAAGTAGATATTTACTCAACACATACACAGGAACACAGCGATGGCATATGAGGAGCGAAACATAATGTGCACAATTTGGTTATGATTGGAATTAATTGGGCAAGCTATTTTCAGCATTACCTAATTTAAATGTATAGGAACATGCCTATTAGCAAAGCATTCAGGAAACCAAGTGGAAAAATTGGAAGAGAAAGAGAGAGAGAAAGAGAGAGATGAAAATTAAATTTCAATTTTTATTTTGGTAATTATGACATTTTAAAAGTGTTGTTAAGAGTAAAAAAAAAAATACCTGAACCGATCTTTAAAATAACCAATACATGCTTCTTGTCATCAAAATTGTGCATTAAATGATATAATTTGAAGACTTAAAAGGATTTACTACAGCTTATCTTGTTATACTGAATACAAAATTTAATTTATAAAAGGAAGACTGCAAGAGATAAAAACACAACTTTCACAATTTTCTTTTTTTTACATAGAAGCATATCTTTGGTAGTTTTAATGAAATAAAACTTTTTTTTTAAACAGAGCTTTAATGAGCTATTTTCTTAAACTGCCAAAAAACAAAAATTATTAAAAATTGTAGAGATTCTCAACTTGAAGAGAAGAAAACTTCAGCAATTTTTCAAAATACAGCATTAATCAAATTAGTAGCCTCCAACCCTCACTGTGAATTACATTTAAAAATAAAAGATGCATATTGCCACTTTTAAAAAATGTCTTCTAAAAACCCTCCCAATAGAAGGTATGCTCTGAAATTATCAGGATTACTGATTTACTCCTCTTGCATCTCAAATAGAGGCACTGACAATATTGTTACATACAGGACTTTTAAAATCAGATCACTCATTTTCAGTGGTTCTTAATATGCACTAATATTCTTCTTTTCTCCTCTCAATTGTTAAGATAACACTTTTAATAGGTTTAGTATTTATTTATTTATTTATTTTGTGTATTGTGTTTGTGTACACATGTATGAATATAAGAAAGAGACAGAGACAGAAAGAAAGAGTATTGTGTGTGTGTGTGAGAGAGAGACAGAGAGAGAGAGCAAATACATGTTTGTATGTGTGTGCACATACTACAGAACAAATGTAGAGACCAGAGTAAAACATGTGAGAGCCTGTGAGTCGCAGGGAATGAATTCTGGTCTCTAGTTCTACTATTACCTGCTGTAATATTTCATAAGCACCTATGAGATAGGGTAAGGTAATAACTCACAGAGTGCAGCATCATTCCTAATTCAGGCTGCTATATGAGGAAGATTTATGACTCGTTCAAATTGTGTCTTTTGTTAAACTCCTGAGCAAAATTGGTCTTCTGGAATTCAACATATGAGCAGACATTCTTGAACAGCTGTTTAATGACAGCAGTTGCCAGCCCTTCTCTCTGTACAGCTTAGTGATCCAGGATAAGAATTGTTAAGTCTAAATAAATCAGTGCTGAATCTTTGCCAGAAGACTGGAGGGACTGGAGATATTATTCAGACAAGAATATATATATATATATATATATATATATATATATATATATATGATCTAGAGGACCAGAATTCAATTCCCAGAATCCATGCTTGGCCAATCCTAACCTCTTTTAACTCCAGGAGATCTAGCACCCCCATTTAGCCTCCATAGGTTCTACAGACAAGTGCACGTACCCCACAGAAAGATGTACATATACTTAATAAAAGTATTTAAAATGGGAAATATAAAACTGAACAAAAGAATTAGATTTATGTGACAGAGCACAGAAAATCTACAAGGGGATATGTTCTGACTATATACTAGTCAGAATTCCAGAAAAAAAAGTTATGTCTCCAAGATTATAGCATTATAATTGAGGGTCTTAATCACTCAGAGAAGAGTGGCAAGAAGTAGATTTGCCTATCTCTTATCTTTATCCTTCAAAACTATAGTTTCATCACAAGTTAAGTATCACAAGTTATCAATCAAGTAATCAATTCAGCTGATGGTGATTACTTCCTTTCTGTGGGATACTGTGGGAGTCATTTATCTTAATGGGCAAGTAATCCAAATATTAGGGGAATGCACCTGTAGGGGTAGGTGTAGGTATGAGAGCATGTAGAACCAATTGCTGATGTAAAGGATGTAATGGGAGGGATTTCCTAGAATGTACGTTCTTGGTGAACCATTAAAGAAAATCTAGAGTCAGTAAGATAAAGAATATAAGAAAGTGTGTTCCAAGTGAGGGTCCAGATACATCAGAGGGAACAATAACATTATATGTGAGATACAAACATGAGAGGAAGGGCTACAGAAGTGATGGTAAGCAGAAAGAGAATAACATGTTACAAAACCAAAGCCTAATGTGGCAGGGTACAAATCCTGAAGGTAGGAACTGATGCAATTTAAAGACCAACTTATTTTCTATTCCACTTCCTCTAAACTTGTCATAAAATGAAATGATGAATAAGAACATATGCTGGATAACTTCAGAAATTCGAGAATATTTTTATGCCACAACAAACAAAATCTTAAGTCATGTATAGTGAGCAGAAGCAATAAATATGCCATTGTTGAGTAAAATTATCTATAAACTCACTCCAAGGTCTAGAACAGCCTTGACCACAAAGTAAAACTCTGTCTCAAAAAATAAACAATAAGCAACAGCAATAAATAAAGGTAGGTTCTCCCCACACTTTATCATTACAGTTTGCATATGTATCTTTGTGAGGGTGTCAGATCTTGAACTTACAGACAGTGTTTAGCTGTATCTCACAGGTTACAAACAATTATGAAGGGAATTCAAGTAAGGAACTGAAGTATATGTCATGAATGAGTGCTACTAACTACCTTGCTCTCAATGACATGTTCAACTTGCCCTCCCATACCACCCAAGTCCTCTTACTGGCTGTCTGCATCTACCTACATCAGTCATTAATTAAATAAATCTGATGGAAGTATTTCATTAATGCATGTTCAGGTTACACTTATGTCAAACTGACAAAAAACTATCTGGACAGACATAAAAACATCTATAGTATAATATCTCTGATGAACACAAATACAAAATTGTGCTAATAATGTATTAGCAAACCAAATCCAACTTTACAATAAAAACATTATTTACCATGTTTAAATGGTATGTATCTCAAGGACCAATCCTTAAATTCTATAAGTAATATCAATACATTGACAAAGACATAATTATCTCTATAGTTTCAGAAAAGTTATTTGATAAAATCATATCCTTTATTGATAACAACTGTGAGATGTATTACAGAAACAAAGTTCTTCAATACTAACAAGGCCATGGTTAAAATAAAATATTAAATTCCTTTTTGAAAGAGGGAAGTTAATAAATATTCTCATTATGACTGTAATAACTTGAATGAGAAAGCTCCCATATTTAAATGATTGATTCCCTATTGGTGGAACTGTTTAGAAAGTGTTACGATGTGTGGCCTTAATGGAATTATGTCACTGGGAGTAAGACCTGAAGTTTCAGAATCTCACATGATTCCCAGGAAACTCTCTCTGCCTAGTGATCGTGGGTTTAGATGTAAACTCTCAGCTACTGTTCTGGGGTTGTGACCACCTTTCTGCTGCCTTGCATCCTGCCATAAGGGTTATGGACTTTAGACCTTTGAAACTGCGTGCTGCCAAGTAAATCCTTTCTTCTCTAAGGTGTCTTTGTCATGATGCCATAGAATTGAGAAGTGACTAATATGATTATCTATTAAAAAACAAAGATGCTGATTTTCATCATTTATATTTAGCTCCATATTAGTGGTCCCAAACAGAAGCTATCAGACCAGAAGAGTGAATAAATACCCTTCACATTGGAAAGGTAGAAGTCAAAATGTCACTGTTTCACAACAGCATGTAGATAGATAGACAGATGGATAGATAGATGATAGGTAGGTAGATAGATAGATGATAGGTAGATTATAAGTAGATAGAGTATAGATATAAAACAGGTAAACAGGCATATAGGCAGAAGATAGATGATAGATAGATGCATACATACATACATACTACTGGAAATGATAAAATAATTCGGTGAAGTTACAAGATAAAATATCAACATTAATAATCAGGAAGTTATTTTTTAGTGAAAATAAGTGTCTGAAATGGCCAAATCAATATGATGAAATGGGTATCTTACTTAATTGTGTTTTAAACCACTAAAACTGTATTACATTGTCTAAGTGAACATGTAAATCAATAATATAATCCTAAGGCTGTATTTTCTTAATAATAAATGTGAAATTATTGATTTAATGTATTCTACTTTGTGGCTAATAGAGTTGTACTTAAGAAAAATTGTAGTCATGTTTACACTCACAAAACTGTATCATTAAAATTGGGTAAGTAAAATCCAAATACTGTGTTTTTTACTCTTGGAATCTATTTTGAGTGCGTCTGAATAGACACTTTGCCACGGATCTCTACCTCCAACTGAAAATTTCTTATACAAGATGATTACAAGTATTAATTCACATGTATCAATACCCTGTTAATTAGAAAGCCTTACAACCTAATTTCCACCATTTTATTGCCTTAACATTGATAGACCATTTCAGGGAATTGAACTGAAGCCTGCTGGGAAAGTTCTGAAAGTTGGTCTGTGATTTTAAGATGGAAATGCTGAGTTTTATCCTATTAATAAATAATTAAAGATGTATCTGCCACAACTATAATCTATAGCATTTAATTTTCACTTCTCCTTGGAGAGCGTCCATTACATCTTAATAATACAGCACTCACTCATGGGACTCTAGTGTGCAGCACTTCAAAAAATCCAACATGCAAAGAAATGTCAGAATTTATACATGTGTGTTCTAACCTTTGACAAGAAAGAAACTGTAATTGCTAAATAAGAATGAATCTTCTTTTCAAGAAAAATAATATCATTGCAAAACAATTATTTAAAGAATTTAATTAATTAATTTTTGAGACAAGGTCTAAAAAGTAGCCCACACTAATCTTGATTCATGGAAATTTCCTTAATCTCTTGTTTTCTTGGATTATAAGAAAAAACCACCATGCCCTGCTAATATTTCATTTGCTCTATTATTGTATGTTCTATGGAACTATGTTAATAATATTATGCAGTATATTATATATTTAATTTTCTTTTTATACCCTGTTTTAATAATTGTTGATCTATCTATGATAGAGGAAAAAGACCCTTTCATTAGATAGAATATTAAATAGTGACTTTTTCAGGCATAGACATGAAAACCGCTAAATATTTAAGATCAGATTCATATAAAAATAGTTTCAATGTTTTTTGTTGAATTTAGTTTGACAAAAGGTTTTGTGTTTGTGTGAAGGAGAGAATAATAACTAGGCAGAGGAATGGAAATTTTTGCTTGTCATTGAGCAAATGGATCAGATTTTACTCTTCCCAACAGAACACTTTTTGATAATGATTAGCACGATATGGATAAAAAGTACAAACATATGAGACATTATCAAAATACGCAATATAAAATGTATGTAAATGGCCTAATGGGAAATCAATAAGATACCAGTATATTACATTTCATTTAGAGTAAATGATTAAACTTGATTGTTTAGGATAAATAAACTTTTCACTTCTAAGCAGAGAACCATAAGAGAAAAGAAACATTATTATAAAAGTTAAACTTTTGAAAGTTAACACTTTGATTTAGATGTAGGAAGCAAATAATGTAATTATAAGTAAATGTTAACAATAATTACTTATTTAAATGTCATAATAAATGTTAATATAACATGTATATTATGATTATATTATTATTAATAAATCTTAATAACAATAGTGAATACACAGCCTCAAGTGATCTGATATCTTGTTTCTCTCACTTAGTAAACAAGCAACTACTGTATTACCAGAGATCAGTGTATGTATATATATGTATGTATGTATATGTATATGTGTGTACAATTACATATTATATAAATAATTATGTATAATATATAATATAAACAATTATTTTTAAATCATTTTCAGAATTTAGACATAATGTCAATTAATATGAATTAATTATCTCTTTTTTTTGAAAATACCATTGAAAGCAGGATGTAAGGACTCTTTAATCTTTGGTATTTTGGTTCTCTTTGTTGTTGTTTTAGTTTTTGTTTGTTTTGTTGGTTTTTTTGGCTTTTCTCTCTGTTTAGCCCTGACTGTCCTGGAACAAACTTCGTAGACTAAGCTGGCCTGGAACTCACAGAGATCTACCTGCCTCTGCCTCCCGAGTGCTGGGATAAAAGACATGCACCACCATCGTCCAGCCCATTAGTGATTCTTAGCAGATATAAATTAGAGATTATCTGATGACTTCATTGTCAATGCAATCCTATATATAAGAAAATTCCACACCTATTACTGTTAATGTAATTTTATAAACTACATTCAGGTTTATATTGTTGAAAATAAAATGTAGTAAAATTGGCTGCTACATTAATGACAAATAAAAGTCTTGATATATAGTACATATAACATGATTATTTTAATTTTGCATGGAAATTCATTTTTTTATTAAACATCAAATAAAACTAACTTTTGGAGATCTAGTTCATTTACAAGTGATTAATCACCAAGATGCAATATATTTAAAATTATCTCTATTTTTAAATGATAAAAGAGTAGAAAAAGTAATAAAAAACAAACTATACATAAGTGTTTTTGGCAACGTGTATATGTACGATAGATGAGATTATGGAGACAGTCATACATTGATTGATGAAAATCAATTTAAGAAAAAAAAAAAAACGAGACCTTGCTACCTTTTTTCCAGGCCTGTTGTTCAAGAGCAGCTAGGGCTGTGGAAGATGATGATGATCACGATGATGTCTGAGAAGATGAAAGTGAAAATAGGCAAGTTGTTCAAGAGTATCGAAAATGTTCTGAGAACTTGTCTATCCTGTGGTAGGTGGAGACATGGGCCCAGGAGAATGCCTATTATCCTGAGGCCAACCTGGCTGTCCTGAAATTGGTCCAGTTCAACCCAGCCTTCTTTCAGGCTACAATCACTGCCCAGACTCCGATGAAAGCCCCCTCTAACCTATTCCACACCGACGTCATCCTGTGCACATGTATGATGACGGATCACACACACCAAGAGGAACGGCTCTTGTACTTTCAAGCTGTCTGGCAAGCCCTGGATGAAAACATGGACTTCTTTGGAGGCATAAATGGCCCTGAAGAAGAAAATTTATCTGCCACGTGGTGGGCATCACATGCCAGCACATCTGAGCTGCTCACTGAGATGCTTGGAGATCTGACTGGCCACCACCTGAAAGTGTGGGTGAGCAAGTAGAGAGGCAGGTGCAGGCAAGTAGTTCAGATCTTCAATGCAACCAGGAAGAGAGCGTTAAGCCCAAGAACATCTTGGAGAAGATCAACATTGACAGTGTGTCCTCCCAGAGTAACTGTACATGCTTTTAATAAAGGCTTGTTTACTCCAAAACACGTTGTCAAGACTTATTTGACTTCATAAAATATATGAAACAATTAAGATTAAAAAGACACACTCAGTAAAAGCCACTGATGAGACAATTACTCTAATGTAATCTTAGTCAGAACTTGTTTGGGGAATATGGGGGGAATATGTTGTGTGACATGAGGAGCTGAAATCGAAAATCCTCACATTTCTACAACTGGCTAAAGGTGAGCTGCGTTTACGCTTTGTCTAAAGGTGAGATGCGTTTACGCTTTGAGAATGCAGTCAAATACATATGAGGTATGAAACTGAGAATGAAACTCGTGATAGGTCTCATGATCACATTTCTAGACTGTCTGTCTCCCTATCAAATCAATCACTGATCTATCTGCACCTATATTTTTAAGTTCCAATGGCTTTCCTATCCTCCACCTCTATTCTGTAAACCTAAAACAACAGGTAATATTAATTTCATTGATTATTAAAATGGTGTTAGTTGCTATGGAGTTGACTTGAAAAAGATAGACAAGGCCAAATTAAACATGAACTATTTCCAAGAGCTCAAACTAGAACATCAGATTTGAGGCTTAAATATAGGAAAACACACTTCTATGTTGCAAAGTTCATGTACGTAAGAAAAACACTCCTGCTTGTTTTTCTTTAAGCTCAGGACAACATTAATTAAGCTAAGGACAACATTAATATAGTATATGTGCAATGGCACTTTACCATTTGATTTAGAATCAAAATATAAAGGATATATACAGTGTCAGGTTCACATGTTCAGGGATATCCTGCTATTTATAAGGCACTTATTTAGCAATATATTTTATGTTCAATATTTGAAAATTATCACAAATTTAAAAACTGAAAAAAAAAAGCTCATGCTGTCTGATGGATTTTATAATATTGTAACTGTGACATTATGAAAGTGTATATAATGACTATAGCATGTGAAGATTAACTATAATATAATGTGTTTAAGAAATTGAAAAACATTGATCTTTCTGTAGTCAAATTAAAAGACAAAAATATTATTCTGATTCTTCATAATTCTGGTCCATTTTCTTATTACAAATAATTTTAGGCTCTTTCCACTACAGTAAGTGCCCATATTTGCATAACCTATATATTTTTATTATATATATATTTAGTTAACTTTGAAAAATAAAAAATTAGAAGCATCAAATTAAAATAACAGGTTATCTTCAAATATACGCAGAACTTTGAGCTCTTTCCAGTACATTAAATTCCCATGCATGCCATAATTTTGTAATATATGCTTATTGCAGTATGAAAAAGTCATCTAAAGCATCAACATTTAAAATAAAGCGGGTTTACTTCTAAGACTACAGAGAAGATCAAACTTTCTACTGAATTCCCATGTACATTTAAGCTGCAAAATATTTTATGATGTAGATTTTAATAACATAAAATAAAGATATTAAAGGAATTAAGGTAAAATAATGGGTTATTTTCAAAGTATAGCAACTTGACCAACATCATACCTGTCAAAATGTGAATATAAGAACTGGTTCTTCAGATTAGCTGTTAACTGCAATAGATCCTGGCAATGACATATTATTTAGATGCAATAATATGAGGATTTAGTGAAATTCTGAGACTACATTTAAGTATATATTACTACATTGAAGGAGCCAATCTTAAAAAAAGAAAGAAAAGAAAGAAAGTAAGAAAGGAAGGAAGAAAGGAAGGAACTAAGGTAGATAATGATGTTTTAGAATGTTTGCATGCTCACCATGCAAACCTAACAAATGGATACTGGAGTTTCATGCCCAGGACCCACATCAAAGTTGAAAGAGAGAATCTGCTGTACTATTTTTGCCTCTGATTTTCACATGTTCATAGTAGTATGTACACCCTCATAGATATCACACACACAAACACACACACACACACACACACACACACACACACACACACACACCAATAAAAAGGCCCTAAATATCTAGAATTCCATGTGTACAACAGTCTGGAAAAGATAATCATGATGAGATTATTTTGGTGGTCATAAAGATTGCACTCAGGGGTATGAGTTTGGAGACATACCGGCCAATGGGAGCTCTTAGACCATGAGACAATTCTGTTATACAACAGTAACATATACTTACCATGATACATTGTGGTGATGTATTATTTATGATCTATTAAATCTTTCTAATGATAAGAGTGAAGAGATAAGCTACTAGTTATCCACACCTACACCAAGCCACTTGTTAGACACACACCCAAGCCATTTTTTAGCCACAGAGAACAGAGTGATGGCCACACCTTTAATCCCGGTACTAGGGAGACAGAGGCAAATTGTTCTCCATAAATTCAAGGTCACCCTGGGCTGCATAAATATTAATGATCTTTTTCTTCAAGAGGAAACTTCTCTGATGAAGGTTAAGAGAAGCAAGGATCTATGGGCAGAATGATATATTCAAGATAATTGAGGTCCAACAGACCCTCAGAAATTGTTTTTGTTTTTTGTTGATATTTGTTTCCCTTCATAACTTGATAACAAAATGCTATTGCTGTGGAAACTACATACCTATGGCATATAACAGAGATAAATCTCTGTTGTACTCAGCTGGGACATTCACCCCTACTAGGTAGTGTTACTGCTGTATTAGGCAGCATGAGCCTGGGAGGGTGGAGCCTAAAAATGAGGCAGTCAAAAGTCTCAAGCAATAGTCAATTTTTATATAGGGCAGCAGACAATTCATAGTCTGAGGGCATTCTGATGGCTTAACAAAGTCATAAAAGCAAAGATCACTTGAGTTCAAGTAGTACACAGTCACAAGGGCAAGGTCACATGATATATGTGTAGTCATGAGGACAACTCATGCTTGGAAACATTCTGAAAAATAATGGGTAAGATTATCTGAAACAGAAACCACTTCTATTTATTACTCCTGGGAGAGCCAAGAAAGCACATTCCAAGAATAAATCCTTGTTATGGGGAAAGCAAAGTTACCAGAATCTTGTTTACTTGGAGTTTTCTTACAAGTGCTCAGAAGTCTCATACACCTTCATTCATGGACCTTGTTCTGGCCAGGCAGTGTTCACTCACTACTGGAGTAGGAAAGTGATCATCAACCTCACCCAGCTACAAACTCTGAGTTGTAGTAATGACTAGTCTGCAAGACATGCCTACTGATCCAATAGTGGCATAAATATAAGGAAGTAACCGATCACTTTCTTATTGAAATCAGGCCCACTCTATGAGATGGAAACCACACAGGATACTAAGAGTAAAACGGCCAAGACCCTGAGAGGAAATTTATGAAGCCTCGCTAACTACTCATGTCTGGTAATGCCAGAGATCCTAGAAGAGAGCTGAATACTGCCGCTGCATTAAACTAGCATAATTCCCAACTGCATTATAAATACTAATCCTTATATCCAACAATAAATGTATGCCTCATCACTTACCAGAAAGGCTTCATTTTACAACAGAGACCCTTACAGAAAGCCACAAGTACTCAATATGAGAAATAATGGCTGGAGTTCCCAGCCATACCTGTAGGTGTACAACACAACCCCTGTACACAATGCTCAGGTAACATGGAGGGAAAATGAAGCAAAGATTGCAATAGCCAGAGGACGGATACGTCTGCTATGAGATTGTCCCTTCTAGATATGACAGGAAAGCTGCCCCATGAAGTCTCAGCAACATGGCTCTCTAAACATGGCATGAACATTACATCCGTTAAAGAAAGTTCTTAAAATCTGATGAGAATAAGGCAAATTTTGAAACTTTTCTTGGTGATTTTATTCCATCTCATACTTCCCAAAATATTTTTTTTCTATACAATCTTGACTTTTCTGATGCAAACTATTTTTTTTTGTTCAAATTTTTGGAAAAAATAACAGACAAAACACATGATGCGTACATTTCTAAAATTGTATGAACATGCAGAAGAAACAAAATGAGACAATTTAGATACGGCTTGCTATCTTTTCCTGACAACAAAAGAAATGTGCAAATTCAGAATTATAGCTTCGGCATGAAGTTTGACACACTGACAAAGAAGCTGCTGACTTGAAGAATTCTCTAACAACTTTGTTGGATGAACTGGATTGCAGATATTAAAAACTTATCAAAGTGTCAGAGGAGCACAATGAAATTATGTATCACTCTCCATAATATACTTTCCAAATCTGTATTATCCATTTATCCTGAATATAAACAAGAACCCAAAAACAAACAAATTAATGAAAATAGATATGAACAAAGCAGTCCTCTCTCATCTGACAAAACCTAGGTTTCAGAAAGGATGCACCTCATGATGGAGCTCACACTTCTTTCTTGCTAACAAGCATACTTTCTATTATGTGCAAAAAACATGATCACTCTTCTTTACTCTGAAACATTTATATCTAACTGATAGTACTGAGATTTAGGCACATGGTAATGTTTAGTATTTATTGGTTTCTGGGTTTTTTTTGTATTTGCTTTTAATTATTACCATTTTTTACTTACTAGGGTTCTAATAAAAATAATTTCTTTTCCCTATCTGTTTCTTCCCTCCAAACTCTCCAGTGTACACCCTCTTGATTTCTATCAAACTCATGGCCTCTTTTCCTTTGTGTGTGTGTGTGCATATGTGTGTGTGTGTGTGTGTGTGTGTGTGTTGGGATCAAACTTGGAGTTTACTGCACAGCAGAGAAATACTCTATCAACAGATATATATCTCTCTTTTTCAAATCACATATTTTTAACTGTTCATTTAAAGTTTATAGCATATAAATCTAGAAAACTGCCAAAATTGTTCTTTGTTTGATTGATACATGTAATATTATTGCAGATAAGGTGAAAATCGGGATGTGTATGCCAGAGATTGTGTTACAATTCTGGCTGTACTAAAATGAAGTTAAATAGGCTTTGATTGAGGAGTCTTGAGTTATCTATATTATTTCTGTCTTCTATTGAAATATAATTGAGAGTTACTACAGATTGTAACAAGATAGAAGCAAGTTGTCATTTATCATTGTCCAGTTATGTCATTCTTCTGAAATGTACCATCCTTCTCTTAGAAGCCTTTCAACCAAATTTAACTAAATAAATCATCTACAAATTTTTATATAGCATGTCACACAACTGTTTTTACTTGATTGCTGATAAAAAACTAACTTTTTTAGCAGTCAGATAGGTACCCTAGAAATGACACTGAAACTCAAGTTGTAGGATATTTTGCTTTGTAATTTTGAAACAGCTGTCCTGTTCATGCTTGTTTAGGACTCACTCTACAGCCCAGGTTGACTTGAAGATATGATTCTCCAGGTTCAGATTGCATGACAGGTACGTGGCATGATCAATGACTGTGATTTGGCTATGTCTTATATATACCTACCATGAGTTAATTACATTTAAGTTAAAATATAATTTCAATTATTTAAAGGGATGTAAATTAAATCTATGATTTTCAAAAGTGAGGGCATTAGAATGGATTCTGAAAAACTGAATTCTGATGCCCTTATAGGAAACTAAGGGTGAAGAAGCCCTACCTACCCACTTGTTCTTCTTGTCTTTTGTTCAGTGATGTTTATGGGATGTTGCCACAAGAAGTTCATTATGCAGTACAGTCCTTGTATCTTGAGAATCTTAATCTGAAATAAATTTTTTGTCTTTAATTTACCCAGTCTGTGCTATTGTGCTACTGACAACAGACAGCATCTAATATCACATATCTTTAACACTGAGTTGAAATATACATGTGGCCCCAGTTAAGCATGATTATCAATTATAAGAAGTAATTAATGGTAATATATTCCAAAATCAGACATAGTACCTATTACCATATTGACATATCATGAACTTAGTCATGTCTTTAATCTTATATTAACAATACTTTAACCAAATCTTTTTTTATAAATTTCAGAAAATGTTGTAGAAGCTAAAATGAAAATCTTTGCAACTTGAAATCATAATAAGAAATTCATTTTAGAGAATATATATTACAAATGTGGTTGTCTTTTTTCTAGAAATAAGATAGTGTTAGCTAGAAATCACAAAGGTGAAATGATAAATATGGAAAGAGAGAGAATAATCAAATCAGTTTTGTTTTAAGAAAAGACTTATGCTTTATATCAGTTTTCAGGAAATGAAGAAAATCAGATTAAGGGCCTAATTCTTATACATTTGCAAATCGATTCAGATTTATAGTTTCCATCTAAAGTATTTGAGGCAACAAGATATAGATAAGAATTACCAAGACATTTAGCAAGTTAGAGATTTTGGTAAAAGAAAAATCTTATGTGTGTATTTATGTCACCTCTGGTTATGCTATAGGTTTATTATAACACTTACTCCCAAGCCATACACATTAACCTTACAGTCAGTTTAATGATGTATACTTCAGGCAATATAGGAAAAACTGGTATTTGAGTTGGAAACTGTTTGCAATGCTTAGCTTGATGCCTAAGAATTATAAATAACCAAGAGAAAAACATGCTATATTCACATGAGGACTAAGAATCTTATAAAGCATGAGCTACATTGACCTGAATTCCAGGTCACTTTCTTAACTGTAAGATTTGCTATGGAAGAGCCACAGAAGTAGGCTTGCCCATGGAGAGTAAAAATACGCCTATAAGAGAAGGCATTTATTAATGATTTGTTTGGGCAGACTATACTGAAGGTATCTTTTTTGATAACAGTAACATAACATTTGCATTTTAGTTAGTCTCTCTCTCTCTCTCTCTCTCTCTCTTTCTCTCTCTCTCTCTCACACACACACACCACATACATCAACAGTTTCCCTTTACTCTATGCCTACACATAAAGAAGCCATAGAATTTGACTGTACAGTTGTTCTGAAACAGCATGTATATGACAGAAGGTCCATTTAAATAAACCATGATAAGTAAATGGACTTTCCTTGAATAATGTCTATTTTTAGGTTAAGCACTTCTATTAATTTGGAGATTGGTTAGTTGTTGAGTGAAGTTCTAGAACGAAACCTATAAAATAGTCCATTTAAAAAAAAAGTAAAATAGTAAGTATTTTCCAGAGAAATCTTGAAGTTCTTAAAGATAGCAAGCCTTCATCTCAACTCCACTCAGAACAACTATCAAACAAAGATAGTAAAATGTCAAGTGTAGAACTCAAAGAAGAAAAGCACCCATCAAATGTCTCTGAGATATACCTAAAAACATGAAGTACAAAAGGTTTGCATCAAAGCCGTCATTAAGGTCACACGCATTTCTTTCCCCTGAATATCAGAGCAGAATTTTTCAAAATAAACTCTTGACACTAATAGAATCAAGAAAGTATGTTTATAAGTGATCAGCAATATTAAGGACTTTTTAAATTATTATTTTACATATTGATCCCAGTTCCCTCTTCCTCCCATCCTCCCATCCTCCCCCCCAGGTCCCCTCCCTGTCCCATTCCCCATCCACTCCTCAGGGAGGGTGAGGCCTTCCAGGAGGGATCATCAAATCTTTCAAGTCATTTGTGGTAGGGCCTAGGCCTTCTCTTGTGTCTCTGCGCTAAGGGAGTATCCCTCCATGGGGAATGGGCTCCCTATGTCCTTTTGTGGACTAGGGATACATCCTGGTTCCAGTCAGATGTCCCGTGGACTGCCCAGGCCTTTTACCTGAGGCCCACATTGAGGGGGTCTGAGTAGGTCCTATTCTGTCTTCCCAGCTATCAATCTGGGGTTCATGAGCTCCCTCTTGTTCAGGTCAGCTGTCTTTGTGGGTTGTGCAGCCTGGTCTTGACGCCTTCCCTCATCACTCCCCCCTCTTTGCAACTGGATTCCAGGAGTTTGGCTCAGTGTTTAGCTGTGGGTGTCTGCTTCTGTCAGCTACTGTATGAGGGCTCTATGATGGCGTATATGTTAGTTATCAATCTTATTATCAGGGAAGGGCGTTTAAGGTAGCCTCTCTCCTAATGCTTAGATTGTTAGTTGGGGTCATGCTTGTAGATCTCTGGGCATCTCCCCAGTGCCAGTTTTCTTTTCAAACCTACAATGGCTCTCTCTATTATGGTATCTCTTTTCTTGCCATCTATTTGTCCCCTGACTCAGTCTTCCTCCTTCCACCTCTCCCCTCCTCTCTTCTCCTCTCCTCTTTCTTCTAACTCCCTCTTTATTCACTGCCCCCCACTCCCAATATGCTCAGGAGATCTTGTTCATTTCCCCTTCTGTGAGGGTCTTTGTATGAATCTCTTAGGTTCCTTATTGTATCTATCTCCTCTGGATGTGTGGATTGTAGGCTGGTGGTACTTTGCTCTATGTCAAAATCCATATATGAGTGAGTGCATACTGTTTTCTTCTTTTTGTGACTGCTTTGCCTCACGCAGCATGGTTTCTTCTCGTTCCATTCATTTGCCTTCAGGTTTCAAGGTTCCATTGTGGTTTTCTGCTGAGTAGTACTCCACTCTGTAAATGTACCACATTTTCTCCATCGATTCTTTAGTTAGGGTACATCTAGGTGGTTTCTAGGTTCTACATGTTACAAATTATGCTGCTATGAACATTCTAGAACAGATGTCATTGTTGTATGAATGTGCAACTTTTGGGTATATGTCCAAAAGTAGAATTGCTGGGTTCTGTGGTATACTGATTCCTATTTTCCAGAGGAATCGCCATACTGATCTCCAAAATGGCTGTACAAGTTTGCACTCCCACCAGCAGTGAAAGAGTGTTCCTCTCTCTCCACATCCTCTTCAGCATAAACTGTCATTGGTGTTTCCAATTATATCCATTCTTTCAGGAGTAAGATGGTATCTCAGAATTGCCTTGATTTGCCATGATCAAAAACAGATTTACACAAATCTAGCCCTACAGAGAGTTCTGGAAGGAAAACGCTAACCCAAGGATGTTAACTACATTCACAAGGACCTTTTATATTATAGAATACAGGATAAGGGAATAACCCACAATGAAAAGTTAAGACTATAGCAAAATTCATGTGTCTCCATGCAATTTGTCTATTCATGACAAGTACACTACCTCAACCAACCATACTGGGAGTCAAGATTTTTATCACTGAGTGTGTAGGAGACAAATCCTAACTCTATCCAACACAATGGCCATCATAATCTCTATTTTATTAGTCTATTCCTATTTGATCATGAAATAAGGATGCAAGAAGACTCTCTGACTTAGGTAAGTTTCCTCATGTTTTCACAAGCGATACTGTTCTAATGGGAACACACTCTATAAATTTAGACATGTTAAAGGTGTCACAATAAAGAAAGTTTATTAGGAGATTAAAGTTTTAGAAGTCTGCATTAGAGTAGGGGATTAGCAATAGTAAAATTTAGAGAATTTCATTGGCAAATTATATCAGGGGAGAAATTTGAAAAGATGTAACATGAAAAAGAAAAGTTTAAAGTTGATGATATAACTCAGTATCGATTGTGCTGTTATAAATTAGACTCTGTAAGCTATTAGTAACCCTGTTTTAAAGTTAATGCATTCAATCTTCTTCCTGGCAAAATAAACTCTGGCTCAATTCTCTGGGAATTGTACAACTACATAGGGAGGAAGCTAAATTAATTATTAGTGTTTGGAGGAAACATCATTATAAATTCTGACCAAGGGAAATGTTTGGCTCGAAGTACAAGATGCTAAAACACACTCTTATTTGCAGAATAATTCCTACTTTCAAGCACATTGATGCCTATTGTCTCAAGATAATACAACTATGTGTTGCTATTGATTGTTTTTGTTTAAATCACAATGTTTTGTTTTCAGGTCCAAACTTAGTTTTTAGAAACTTAGGCTATAGTCTTACTTGAGTAGATAAATTCATAAGGGTATAAAATATGGATGGACGTTTTTACAAAGTTATTATAAAAGCTATTCTTTGCAAATCATGCTATTCTTTCTCTGTTACACTTTCCTCCACACTCTGTTATTGCTGGAGTTCTATGGTTTGAGCTCTTATGGTAGGAAATTAGAAATAATATTTGTGCCATTAACACTGTATGAAAAAAGTGAACTCTGGGACACAGGTACAAATATAAAATCAAAACATTCATTAATGGTGTATTTAATACTTAAATTTACAATAAAAATTCAGAAAACGGTTTACATAAATATGAGACAGCAAAATAATAGGTGTGTGTGTGCATGCCTGCAGTTGTGTAATTTGCTGTGACTCAATAATTTCTTTGCCTAGTCTATAAATGTTTGTTTTCATTTAAATGGGCCTGGTTATATAAAATTAAAAAAAAAGAATTTCTTTGCCTAGAGAAGACATAAAGTCCTTGAAAATAAAATAGTTGATTCTGGGTCTTGAACCATTGAAATGCATTCACTATTTGAGCCATTTTGTGCTACAGTTATCTTTAACAAGTAAGTGAGATTAAATGAAGCAGTGCTACAACAAACAAACAAACAAAAACAAAACAAACAATATACAAAGACAGTTCATTATCCAAAAGATCATTTGATTTTTTTTCAAAAATTTTTACGATTTATTTTTATTTATTTTTTTTTTTTGTTAACTCCCAAGTACAACATCAAAAGCACCACCACACTGTGACCAAATAGGAACACACACACACACACACACACACACACACACACACACACACACACGGAATCCATTATATTTTGGTCAACTACTTATGAACATGAAGCTTTCTCTGGAGTGGTTGATATAACCAGTGTTGCTCTATTGGAGAAGACTGACTTTCCCTCTCCCATCAGATGCAAGTGAGAGCTCAGTTGTTCACCTTTGCCCTCTTCGCTAGGTTGTCATTCCTTAATAAATATAATACAACTATATCATAAAAACTATTGTTTTGAAAAAGTTCCAAAGGAAGGCACAAAAATCATACATATTCATTTACATGTTCAACTCCTTAGCACTTAAAAGGGAGATTTGTACTTGGAATTTTCCCCTCCTAAAATATCCCTGAACATGGAAATAAATAAGATCATACTTATATGCAATAATTACTTAACTACAGAAGAAATAATGGAATTTTTCAGTCTGGAAGAAAGAAAAAAAAAGAGATCACTGTAGTTAAAATATTCTTCCAATTTATTTTAAAACATGACAGGGGAAAATAAAATTATATATAATAATGTCATAAAAACACACAAAATAAGAAAAATATTATAAATTTGTGTAAGTTAATTAAGCAAAGATGAAAGCTACTTGTTAAAAGTTTGTGGACTAATTGTGAAAGTTTTAGTGTGATATTAAATTGTATTCTGAAATTATAGGTGATTTTATTGGATGTGAGCAATGTGTTTTGATACGCAGGTGGTTGTCCATACTCTTAAGAGCTACAATTTAAGACTGTAGGGGTGAAATGAAATCATCTAATATCCATCATAGCAACAGAAAAATATTAATGGAATTATAAACATTTTAATTACTATGGGACTCATAGGGAGAGATTTCTTTCAAGTAAAATTACCTTAAGTTTTGACTCACTCCATTAAATAGCTGATTTCCTTATTAAATGGAAAGAAAATAAGAGCCTTCTTCAAAATGGAAATGTTCAGAATATGTATTCAAAAGTCCATGCTTTGGTTAGGTTAATACAATAGAAATGTATCATTATTATGATCCGAATTCAGTAATGTTGCTGAATTGTTCCTTGCAGTTATTTATAGTACTTTGAATATTTTTTTTCCATTCTGAGATTTCTGCCAGAGATAATTTCTTTTTTCTTTTCTTTTTTCTTTTTTTTAGCACCAAGAAAGAAGTACTGAGTGATTAGATCGAAACAAAAGGCTACCTTCATGATGATGCCTGACACGATGCCCAGACAAGGCGCGAACATCTGAAGCATATGCACGTGGCCACGTAGGGAGACAATCTCAGGTCTTCCTCAGAAGGACTTGTCATGTTACTTATCTCAACAACAGAGTTGGAAAGAGCTGCACATGGCAAATTTGCTTTTTTTTTTTTTTTTCAAAATTCAAACCGAGGAAGCCATTCCTTGTCTCCTTGTCTCCGAATACCCACCCCGTGCTGCGGGAAGTTAATGATAGGCAGAGGGCAATAAGAAGTCAAAATGTCACTGAGCATATATGTATCAGGGAAAAAGACAGGCCCTCGGTAATTTGAATGACTACTCAAATCAGATTATCCAGCCCAGTTTCCAGGTGAGACCTGACCCGACATCACAGAAATTCACACACCTGGCTCCCCCACCCCTTTTGAAACTTTTGTTTTTTGTACTTCATGAACTCTTTTTGTTTCTTCCTGTTCCCGCGCCCACTTCTACCTTTTGTGTACCTCGCTAACAAATGTCATGTTTACTCTCCTTTATTATTTATCCCTGGAGCACTCACTTCATATACGCTATTTCCTCATGGTTCATCTCCAGGAGTATGCATGGTTGTTTCACACTCTGTTCGAATACTCTAAACAAGTATCATGGGTGCTGGGAATATAAACACAAAATATCGCCAGGCCAGGTGGCCTGTGCTTTTAATCCCAGCACTCTGGAGGAAGAGGCAGGCAGATCTCTGTGAGTTGGAGGACAGCCTGGTCTACAGAGCAGGTTCCAGGACGGGCTCCAAAGCTACACAGAGAAACCCTGTCTCAAAAAACAAACAAAGAAAAAAATATCCATAAAGTATGATATGCTAGATCAGTAATTACTAACCGAACGTTTGAAAACAAAAGTAATTTAGTGCGTGTCCTCTGCACCCGTGAGGATGTGAAATCCTTCTCTCTCATTTCACTTAAAGGCGTTGGCTCTCACTCACTCAGGGTTTCTGTGATGTGGGGTTTTGAATGAGATATATCCTCCAAGGTTTTGAGTACTCAGTCCTCAGGTGGTGTTCCGGTTTGGGTTGAAATAAGAGCTGTGTCCTTGGAGGAGATATGTCAATGGAGGCAGTCTCTGAGAGTTTCAAAAAAGTGAAGTCATCCGTGATCCGTGATCCTTGCTCTGATTGTAGTTTGTGTTTTGAGACTTGGGTTATAAAGCGTTCCTGATTCCTTGCCATGATGGCTGGTGGCCAGCTTCCCTCTGGAAGTGTATATACCTTCCACTCTATTAGTGGCTTCTTTGGTCATGGTGATTTATCATAACAATACAAAGGAAAGTGATGTGACCAAGTCCTGTGTGTATGTACATATGTATATGGATATATATTACCTGTGTATATTTGCACGTATAAAAAGTAGAATAATTCTAATAGCATTATTGACTTTAAATGAATCAAAGCATTAAAACAATTAGACATCATTAATCACCTTCTATAGGTAATTGTTGAGTAGGCTTATATTTGCATATTACCTTTGAGATCATAAAATTACATCATCTCATTTTAAGCTATAAAAGTTACATTTACTTTTTAGAACGTAAATTTTAAGTTCTTAGGATTTTGAAAAGACTACCAAAACCTGAAAGCAGTCTTAGGTATAAGCCCTGACCGCTATTTCACCAACCTCTTGCAATCTATCTCCCCCACAGATGGAAACCATGCACAGTAGACCTGTGCTTTTGGAATGCTATGTTGTAGATGTGCTGCATCACTCCTAGGTGTTTTTCCACCACCAACACTACTGTCTTTTCTAAGCTCCAACCCCATAGCTATTATCTGGGGTTGTCAATGGCATCATAAAGTTAACTTTAAAGCAAATAAATTATAAATAAAATATCTATCCTAAATAATCGAAAATATCTATTATTTGAGTATCTGTTTGTTAACTCTGAGCTAAAGAATACTTATAACAGCTACCTATAATGTATCACTTCCTTCTTTATCCATATAGAGTCAATGTAGAGTACCCCCCAGGCCACAAATTCCCTTTCATCGATGTGATATTGCCTATCTTGCTATAATTATCTTAATCAAACCTTTATTAACTACAGTCATAATCTATTCAGTATGCTTTCTGATTGAAATCTCAGCAGACCCTTATCTGCCCCCCACTCTGCTTACTGTTGAGTAACCAATATTTGGTGAAATATAACCTAGATCAGCATTGGACGTGGTGCCTCATATATTTTTGTTTCAATTAATTTTCCACAGCTCCCAAATATATTTTGCTAGTCACTTTGATAGGGAAGGGAGCTGGGGTTTGTTTCCTCAACTTACCGATGGAATTGAAGCAAAAGGAAAGGTTATTCTGATTTTGTATGTTCCTCTATAGTTTCTCCACATTTTTAAACAATTTTTAATTCCCTTATTGACTTGATAAATAGGTTCTCACTTCTATGAAAATAATGAAGCCCATTTGTGCGCTAGAGATAAATACTGGTTCCACTGCCCGGGTGTGGGAAATGGGAGGATGGGAGGGAGAGAGAACTGGAATTGGTATGTAAACTAATAATTTTAATTTTAATTTTAATAAAAATTAATTTTTTAAAAAAGACATCCTTCTTAAACTGAATGCACAGGCCATGACTTCGTTGTCACACACTTTCTGTTTTATGCAGTCATTGATGTCATTGAGTGTCCTGTCATGGGTGAAATTAGCTTTCTTAAATGTTGGCTATTTAGTATATGAAATTTTAAAACCGAAGTATGAACTTTTGTTCCTAACTTTAATGGTGCTTGAGACAGCCATGAAAATGTAAAGTATATTTTCACACTGCTAAAGTAATACACCAAAACATTCCAAGTGCTTTCCATTTGATCTCCTACATTAGTTCTCAGCTATAGTCTGGATACAAATTTCTTGTCCAACTTCCTCATCATTTCTACATGTATCTGTCATCTGTTGAGCGCCGGCCGACATGAGCTGGGTTTTCCAAACTGTATGAAAGGAAGGAGTTTGGCAATGAAGGTGTTTAGCCTTCATTGCCAAAAAAAAAAAAAAAATTGCACCTTTCGGGAGATCTAGATACTCTGGGCATTGTTATTGTTCAAAACTGTTACAGCTGGATAGGTGTTGGTCACCTTTCCCTCTTGGCAGCTTGCACAGCCCCTTCTGATACCATGAGAGCTGACCCACAAGAAGTAGGCCTCTTCTTCTGCTCCATATTGATTTTTACAAGTCTTCTGTCTAAAGTGTGTCATGGCTTTAGCAATAGTATTTTGTGCCTATGCTGCTTTGGAAGTCTCTTGGAATCTCCAAAAACTTAAAAGGAGAGTTCCCATGGCTGGCACTGGAGTTTTTGTTTAATGCTTCTATGCTTTGGGTAGGGAGCATTGTTACCCAAAGTGGTGTGAAAGCGCATATACTTTTATATGTGTAATAATATGGTTTTCTACAGCCTTTTCAAGCATTCTTAATATGACTTATTCACCACTTCCCTCCTTCCCCTCTATCTTGCCTTCCCACCTTCCCAAATCATATCGTCACACTTTTCTAGTTCTCCAATAAGAGAACCTGTCTCCCAGTGTTCTACTCTTTTGAGCCTCCGGCTGCTTGTGTCATACCCCCGGTCCTCTTACTTTCATGAATTTGCCATTGCTCCACATTGTGTACTCGCAACTGAGGAATTGGATATAGGATCAGAAGGAAGGGCAAACAGGTGGTGCTTCTGTTTCTGGGTCTGTGTTAAGTCACTAAATTTTCTAGTCTCATCCATTTGCCAGCAAATTTAACCTTTCTTTATAGGTGACTAGTATTTCATTGTATATATATGCAGCACATTTCCAGTAGCCACTTGTCTTTTCTAATATGAATTAAGCTAACTATTAAACGATCTGAAGGTGCCCTTTCATTCTGCCCTATCAAGTTCTATCAGGTTTTCCTTCCTCTGTTCATAATGAACTCCAATTAGTTCACAGAATTTCTCTAAAAATTTACCTTACTTTTGTATTCTTTTATATGCCTCAGAATTGGTCTAGCCAACTAGAAACTTAGTCTGAGGTGACCACACTCACCTAAGAGTTAGATATCTATGTCCTTCAATACATTTCATTTTCCACTTACATTATTTCTGTCAAGGTCAAGCATCTCATTTAGGAATATTAAAATGGCTTATCAGGGAAAAGCTCTTGCTATGGAAACATAGCCACAGGGATTTAATCCTTGGGACCTATGCAAACATAGATGGAGAAAACTAATTCTACAAATTAGTTCTCTAACTACCACCTTTGAGTTGAATAATATGTACACATCCACATACTCATCAAGGAAATGCACACACACACCACACACACACACACACACACACACACACACACACACAGGTGATGATGATTATGGTTAGGATGATGATTTAAAATCCCACTTGAGAATTTCAGAACATGCTGACCAAAGAAATATCACACCGCAGAGTTAAAGTGTTTTTTTCTTTTTACAATGTTATGCATTCCTTAAAGTGAGATTATATAAATAGACATATGACCTTATTTATGTTGAAACAAGAAATGTTTATTTGAAGCAACTTGGTCTATTTCTCTTTAATTCCTCAATCCTTTGTACTGGTTACTTAAGTCCACTTTACTCATCTGCCCATGTTTTTTTATTTAGACTAGCCCATCACACTCACTCAGACCACAATGAGCAGGCCCCTATTCTCCTACTCAAGGGATGGTCTGTGTTCTTTAGTCATAAATGCATCTTCACTACTATTTATTTATAGCATAGGAAATAAACAATCTGAATAGATTATAAAGAACAAGTTTACAGCCAGGGATAAGTGAATGAAAAAGCAGCATTGAACAGCACAAACACTAAGCATAATACACCATTATTTAAAATATTAAGCCCTGGGTATTAGAATGTAAGTATTTAGACCAATGTCAGCAAAAAAACTTCTTAATGATGATGATTTCTTAATGGTGTTGTGTGTCTAAGAGTTTCTCCAGGGAAGAGAGAGACATTATCCTTTACAGTCTCTGTAGCTTAACGGGATGATCCACTAGATGATATCCATTTTGAAAATAATATACTCAGGCAAGTACAATGAAGCTGGCTCTAATTATGAATGCAAAATAAACGTATGGCTCTCTTTTTTTGTGCTAGATTGATTATATAAAATTAAAGCGCCATTCACTTGTCTGAAAGATATAAAAAAACATTCACACAAAATTGCCTTTCAGAAAGAGTCAGGGATCAACTCATTTATACACCTCAGGAATCACATAAGACTATGAAAATCTAAGCCATAATATATGCCCTGAGGACCTTTAGGGTAAAAAGAAAGAAGAGTCTCTCTCTCTCTCTCTCTCTCTCTCTCTCTCTCTCTCTCTCTCTCGTTTGTGTGTGTGTGTGTGTGTGTGTGTGTGTGTGTGTGTGTGTGTGTGTGTGTGTGTGTGTGTGTAACAATTTTTATAGGGAAAAGCAAAAGGAAAATCCTAGGTCTAACATTATAAAACAAGGAACCCCCAAAGATGCCAATGATGTCATCTTCTGGTGGCCATCTACTGTCGGGGACATGCAGCTTATCCCTAGGAACAGTCAGTGTTCCCAGTCAGACTCCCTTGGATAGAACTAAATATCAAGTTACCAATTGGAAATAGCTTCTGGGTTAGGGATTGGGACCATGTGTACACTTATTTCATGTTTAGGATCCCACCTGGTGCTCCAAACTCTGTGAATTCAAGAGCTTTAATCACTTTGCTTCAGAGGACTTATTATTATTTTTTGGTTTCTTCCTCCCCCTCTGTCTCACATAGTCTTTCTGCCTCCTTTTCTACATGGTTCCCTGGGCCCTGGGGGGGGGGAGGGATTAGATTTAAGTACCCCATTAAAGTTGCATAATGTCTGTCTATGATCCTTCAACAGTCAGAAGCTTCTCTGATGGTAGCTAAGCAGAGCACTTGATGGATGAGGGTAATAGAATGTCATTAGAAGCCATTTGATTGTTACTTGTTAAAAAAGTAGTGGGACTTAGTTTGACCCTAGGTCACTGGGCTATCAAGTCTTGGGTTCTTGGTATGGGTTCCATCTCATGGAGTGATCCTTCAGTCAATTCAGATATTCAGGTACTTCTTAATTAATCTAGCAAACTTTGAACTACTACTACCATTGCATTAGCATTTCAGACAGGAAGGACACTATTGTTTATCAAAGAGTTTATGCTTGTTTTTGTATTTACACTTCTTTTTTGATAGCATGCAGAGTACCTTCTTATACCAAAGAATCTAGCACATACAGGCTAAATCTCTTTGTAAGCATCAGTTGAACTTCTATATGTATAATGAGATGTGTAGGTATTGTATTCTGCAACAGGGCTTTTCCCTCAGTGTATGTAGATCAACATATAGTCAAGGCAACAGCCCGAGTGGTTTGGGGATTCCCATGGGACCCCTTTGTCCAATAACTCAATTATCTGGCACCCATTTCTGGTACAGGAAGCTTCATTGGGTGACAAGAGATAGCCAGTTGGATCTTTATCTCCCTTATAGTCTTCAGTCCAGGAAGGTACTCAGCAAGCAACCAAAGGAGAAATGTAACCACCAACCCAGCCACAACTCCTTAATGTAAGATGGTATCCTACCTGTATGATATGCTAATCAAATGGTGACACTAATTTTATGGAAGTAACCAACTAATATCTAATTTAACTGCAGCCCTACTCCACGATGAGACCTACTACCAGCACTATCTGAGGGACCAAGAACCGGAGACTCTGATCTAGGGTGAAACCAAATACTGCTGTTAGAAACACACACACACACACACACACACACACACACACACACACACACAGAGAGAGAGAGAGAGAGAGAGAGAGAGAGAGAGCAATATAAAGATTCCTAATAACCTTCTGCTGCACTCATAGATTGGTGACTTGAACACTAATCATCAAAGAGTCTTCTTTCTCCAGCTGATGGGAATAACTACATAGACTCACAGACAGACATTTTACAGAGACTGGGAGACCTTGGGATACTCATCCCTAAACAATATGTTTCCATAAAATTCCTCTCTTAATGGCTCAGGGAATTCAGTGAAAGAGGAGGCTGAACGAGTTTAAAAACAAGAGGGCATTGAGTATTCCCAATAATACAGAAGAACTGATTAATTTAGGGAGACTGGGGCAGCATGCATAGGTTCAGCACCATCTGGTGTCTTAGAATTGAAAAAAATGGACACATGCTCCTCCCCCTCCCCCATCTCTAATACAAAAGCGCTCTCCCTTTTATAACACACTTGCAAAGGAAAGTTTAGTTACATCCTAGGGAGTCCCACTGAATCAAACTGCTCTTAAGATTAGGACACCTGCCCTGCAATATATGGTCAACAGAAATTGAGCTCAAAGGAATCTTTGGAGATTACCTGTCTCAAATTTCATGTTAAAGCTCCTCTGTGTTTTTCTTATTTTACCATATTATTGTTAGTTTTTAAAATATTTGTTTTATTTATATTATATAATATATTGCACATTATACTCATTTCATTTCTGTTCCCTTATCTTTTTTACCTCACAGTTCCGTGTGTGTGTGTGTGTGTGTGTGTGTGTGTGTATTTCCAGTTTGCTGTTTTATGGGATTCCTAAGTTTGTGAACAAGTGAATCCCTGCTCCTTGTACCTTCTCTTGGATTCTTTTCCTTTCTTTCCTAAATTCTGACACTGGAGAATAAGTTTTTCTTAGTATATTTTGTTTCATGCTATTATATTTTATTCTATTATTATCCCATAGAAGCCTGTGATTTTAAAAAGAGATAGAATGGGAGTGGATGTGGGATGGACGAGCTGGAGGGGAGGAATTGTGAGGCTACGTTGGAGAAGGAAGCATAATCATGATATATCATGTAAGGGAAAAAAATCTGCTTTCTATAAAAGGACTTAAAATCAAAGTTTCAAGTAAATGGGTGGAACTAGAAAGAGAAAGTCATCCTGAGTTGGGTAACCAGACCCAGAAAAGCAAATAGTACATATATTTGCTTATATGTGGATATCAGCTGCTGAGTCAATGGTAAACAATTTATAATCTATAGAACCATAGAGATTAGTTATAGAGTAAGAGTCTGTGTAGGACAAATATATAGATCTCAATAGAATAGATAGTTATAGATGTATGGTGGAAGTAGTATTGTAATGGGAGACTCAATTGGAAAGGAGGAGGGAAGAGGTGATCAAAGGAGAAACATTCTTACATAAAGAGGTGCTCAGGATTGTAAACCTACTTCGTTTTTAAAGGGGCCTGTATGCAAGTCCGGAGCCAAGTCAATCAATAATGTAATACAAGTTAACCATTAATATTTTCAGTCACATAAATAGTACATTCCATCAATTATTTTCAACACAGAGAACAGTGAACAGGCTATGTTAAGATTCTATGCAGTGTGTTGATCTCAGCAAAAGCTCTGACGTGTGTTCTTTGACTAGGAACAATGAGAAATTTTCAGGGACATAATATAAAACAAGCTAGTTTTTTTTTCTGTTGAAAGCTTTTTTGAGAACCAAGGCTACAGTTAGGCAGGAACAGAGCAACATATAATTTTACAGAATTCTATTATCGCCTTGACACACAGTGAGGAAATATACTGGAAATGATTTCCTGCAGAAGAGAGGATATATGCATCATAAGGTTTTCCTCTGATAAATCCTTTGTTGTGCTGCAGACCAATGTTCCCTGGAAGCTTTGAAGCTGATTTTCCTGTCAGAATTCCTTCCTTCACACAGGTGACTGTGAGAAATGTGGAAGAGAAACACATGGGCTAAAAAGCAAACACAAAAGAAAACAAAACACAAACAAAAATCTAAAACAAAATCCAGAGAATAGGTTGTTCTTGCAAAGTAACTTATTATAGAAGAGTTAATGTTATTTTGAGTTAATGTTGAGAGGACATTAGGTGTTTTCTGAAGATGTGATTGAATTTAGTCAGTATATCTTGGAGATGATTAAATTAACACATCCACAATAAAACATATCTAATCACCAAGTATAAAGTATAGTGTTTTGAAAGAAAATGACCCCCAAAGGGAGTGGTGCTATTAGGAGGTGTGGCCTTACTGGAGTTGGTGTGGTCTTGGTGGAGGAAGTGTGTTACTGTGGAGGTGGACTGTTGAGGAGTCATATAGGCTCAAGCCATGCCTATTGAGGCAGACCACTTCCTGTTGCTTGCAAGTCAATGTGTAAGATCCTCAGCTTTATCTCCAGCACCATGCTGGTCTACATGCTACATGATGGCCTGTCTTCCCACCACAATGTTAATGGATTAAACTTCTGAAACTATAAGCCACCCAAATTAAATTTTCCCATGTGGTCACGTATCTCTTCACAGCAATAGGAACCTTTAACTAAGAAATAGAGAAAGTGCAACACTCACCTTAATTCTACAATGTGCTCCTGGAATTTGAAAGTGATGACCTTGTGCCCTAAAACTAAAACTTAAAATGAAGGCCAATTAGGGAACAACATCATGTTGAATCGTCTCTCATAGCCTCAACATTCTTTTCCATTTTCTTCAACATGCAAGAAGGCAAATATGCTTTTCAAAGCAATAATTATTATAAAAATAAGGTATTGATAAAATTTTCATGGCTCATAGTAGTTATATCATTATTAGATGTTCATTTCTTCACTAATTTGTTTTACTGAAATACTATTGTTATAAGGATGAGCTTACTAAAATTATATAACCCCATTCTTATGTATTTTTGTTATTTAATCCAGGCTGTGTTTATTGTTTATGGCAATATTCATCTACCACAAGCTGGCATCAAACCCTCACTATACAGATGAGTCCAGTTTTGAGATGCTAGACCTTCTTCTCCAGCTTTTCTAGTTAAAATTAAGGGATTAGAGTTGGGCATCACCATACCTGACTTCAGACTGCATTTTGCTTTTAATAATTGAACAGTTATGCTAAAATGGTTTCTTTTGTTTCAATTGTTAAATTCCTCATTGTACATCATCAACCTAACAGTCCCTTCATCATACAGACTGTTTTTCACATCATTTTTAGAGTTTTGTAGTTAAGAAATACTTGCGTAATTCAGGTTGCATACTGTAAATGATTTTGAAATGTACAATGATATTTTCCCCCCACATTTAGTGTCAACAGATAAAAATAAACTGTATGTGGTGATTAACTTGTTATCAGCATTATAATTAAAATCACAGGAATTATATAGGAATCCTACTGAGCACATTTTGAATTGTTTCTATATGGAAGCAGAGGAAAGTATGAACTAGCACCTGTTAGATTGCTCCAGTGAGTGTGTGTTTTAAGACCTCATCCCTACACAAAGAATCTTCCATATTCTGAGGTCACTTTTTACATAAACATAGATATATTTAGATCAAACTTCAGGACAGATAATGTGCTCTGTTATTCCTTAATCCTTTCACACATTTAGAAGCTGCCAGAAGGCCAGGCATGATTTATTTGAATTTTCACTTTATACTTAGCTTTCTCACTCAGTAGCATTAAGGTGAAAGTCCCACAAGATAACACCAAACTAAGATGAGCTCATCTAAATGCAACCCCGTCATTCAGGCTTAGATAATAGCCACTGCCAAGATAATTTAGAGTTTTTAATGTTTGTTAGCACTGCTACCAAACCGGCCTTAGCAACTGTATTAAGTCAAGAGTCTGCCTAGGTGCGATGTAATTTGTACCAGCTGGAAAGAGAGTCACAAAAACTTTAATAATGTAAGTTTTATGTGCACTTTGCTATCACCCTAGTTTATGGAAGTTACGCCCCCCCCCAAGTCGGAAAGGACAAAGATTAATTGGTCCTCCTTATCTGAGTGTTCTTTGATTAGAAATGTGCTTTTCTCTTCTTTATCTTCCATCATTGATGGTGGATGCTCAATAAAAAGATGTGCCCTGAGCCAATGCTTCCATTTTTCAGAAGAGCAATATGTGGCCACAGGTTACTGCTTTTGTAAAGCTATTACTTTTACTGTCAACATGACTGCTGCCCCAAGATGTCTCATTAGGTATAATAAATAGGAGCAAACAAACACAGCCTCCGTCCAGACAATAACCCTCCCAAAAATATCTGCTGCTGTGACATGAAATAAATTAAAAACTTCTGCTAGCAAACATTTTAAAGGGGAAAGACAATGGGGTTAACCATTAATAGAAGCTTTATGAGATTTATTGTTGAATAATAGCAGAAAGAATGTAACAAGATGCCCATTATTACCCTGAAGTCAGAAAATGAATGTGATTTTGGTTCATAGGTAATTACAACCTGGAAACATGACAAGCAAGTTTAGCAATCATAGAAAAACCAACCAAAAAGTATCCTTAAGGAAAGCAATTGACTTATTTAAGAAAGCCAGTTAAGCTTATCATATGCATGTGTGATGGTCAATTAAGTTATAAGTCCTTAAGGTATATTCAAGATAGCACGAATTGAGCCTGAATCAAACTTTAAGTTGGAGCTGTCATTTATAATGAGGATTCACAAGGTCCTGGTTTGGTTGCATATAACAACATAATGTTCAAAACTCTTTAAATGTGTAGTCATTTGTACAAACTAGAGAGTAGAAAACAGCCTAGGACACTTACCTTAATATTTTTTCTAGCTAACTTTAATTAATCTCTACTTATATTTAGGAATACTTACATAATGAGCCAAAAGCTAGCTCAGTCTTAGTTAGATAGAATGTTGTTTTTATTTATTGCTCTTTAAACGTTAGCTACACAAATAATTTAATTTGACTCTGTTATGTAGCTATTTCTTAGGAATTAGGACATTACATCTGGAAGAGAGACACATTAAGACTAACAATTTTTCAAAATAAAATCTCTCTCCTGGAGAGAGAGAGAGGCTCATTAAGATAACTTGCAAGCACTATACAACTTACAAGTCTAAGAAAGTTCACAAAATTTAGAAAATTCACAATCATCACCAAGCTCTTATAAGCAGTAAGAACTAGTGGGGAGAAAGAAATGTGCATGCTGTGTTTGCTGGCTGCATCTCATGCAAGAAACCCTAGTGATGGAGATCTATGTGAGCATTTTCAGTTATGTAGCTGCCACTGGGCCATTTGTTCATTCTCTTTTAACTAGCCCCTCAACCACATTTCTTTAAGTCAGCCCAATGACCATGTTGATTCTCCAGGGTGGGCTTGGGTGGAATCATGGCTTTGATCTGTCATTAGTTCTCTATCTAAGGTCAGGAGACAAATGTTCATGTCTCACCAGCTTAAAATATGAATGGAAAACTTAATAGCCTGTATATTCCAGGAGCAGGGACATGGTGAACAGCTGAGTTCCTGAATGGGGTGAGCTTGCTTGTGTAGAAAGACTGATAAATACCACATTGTACAAGAAATGAAGAAATGGATATCTGTGGGTCCACTCGGAGTTCCTGCGGGCAAGATCCTTGACCACCAAATCTGGGCCCCTGACAAAGAACGAGGTCTCAGCTGGAGAGCGCCAGTTTCCAGTGAGATCCCATTACCCTGCAAAACCTTCTCAAGTTCCAGCCCAGCCCTTGTCCTCTTCTGCCGGCTATTGGCCAGAGGTGAGTCTGGGCCCAATTGGGGCTGCCTGTCCCCTTCAACCTCTTTCCCCCCGCTCCCCCGCCTGAACTCCCTGGATTGGCCCCTGATCCTGCTGCTCCTGTCTCCTGTCCCCATTGAGAGCACCTTTGGAGCTCTGATACAACCCCACCCGTCCCAACTTTCAGCCTACCCCCCTACCCTGTGCCCTACCCCACCTACGGTCCTGCAGCTCTGGTTGAGCACTGGGACAGAGGGTGGAGTCAACAGTCTACCCTACTTCAGAGACCTCTCAGAGCAACTCCGAACAAAGGAGACCTAACTATCCACGCGGGACCACCTGTAATTTCCACCAGCTTGGTCCCTGACCCCGCCTCCAGTCCTCTGCTGGAGTCCCAGGCCCCTCCCAGAGATCCTCCTATCTCTGCGGGTCCACTCGGAGTTCCTGTGGGCAAGATCCTTGACCCCCAAATCCGGGCCCCTGCCAAAGAACGAGGTCTCAGCTGGAGAGGGCCAGTTTCCAGTGAGATCCCACTACCCTGCAAAACCTTCTCAAGTTCCAGCCCAGCCCTCGTCCTCTTCTGCCAGCTATTGGCCAGAGAGAAACCTCCTAGAGAGCTTGGACCACACAGAGCTTCAGATATTGAATCTCTGATCCACATAAGCCCATCGGGGAAGGACCATAGAGAGAGGGAAGAGACACCACCAACACCTACTGGAAGAAACTATGGGAAGAAGGCAATACAAGAGAACACCTAAGAACAGAAAGACAAACATGACACCACCAGAATCTAGGGAATCTACACCAACTAGAATGGAACACAACAACAAAGCAGAGGAAGCAGAAGGGTACGACTTAAAAATCACCATCATAAAAATGATAGAGGCCCTCAAAGAAGATATGAGAAAATCCCTTAAAGAAATGGAGGAAAAAACAAACAAAAAAGTGGAATAAATGAACAAATTCCTTAAGGAAAGTACAGAAAGCCAAGAAAAAACAATTAACCAGGTGAAGGAAACGGTTCAAGATTTGAAAACCGAAATTGAGAAAATAAAGGCAACACAAACAGAAGGAAAGCTGGAAATTGAAAAGCTGGGCAAAAAATCAGAAACCACGGACACAAGCATAACCAATAGAATTCAAGAGATGGAAGAGAGAATCTCAGGCGCAGAAGATAAACTAGAAGAAATAGATTCATCGACCAAAGAAAACCATAAATCCAACAAATCCTTAACACACAACATCCAGGAAATGTGGGACACCATGAAAAGGCCAAACCTGAGAATAATAGGCATAGAGGAAGGTGAGGAAGCCCAGCTCAAAGGTGCTGAAAACATATTCAACAAAATCATCGAGGAAAACTTTCCAAATCTGAAGAAGGACATGCCCATGAAAGTACAAGAAGCATACTGAACCCCAAATAGGCTGGACCAAAGAAAAAAGACCCCTCAACATATAATAATCAAAACACCTAGCATACAGAATAAAGAAAGAATATTAAGAGCAGCGAAGGAAAAAGGACAGGTAACATATAAAGGCAGACCTACCAAAATTACACCTGACTTCTCCATGGAAACCCTCAAGGCCAGAAGGTCCTGGATAGATGTTCTAAAAGTATTAAGAGAACACGGATGCCAGCCTAGGCTACTATATCCAGCAAAACTCTCAGTCAATATAGATGGAGAGAACAAGATATTCAATGACAAAACCAGATTTTCCCAATATGTATCTACAAATCCAGCCCTACAGAAAGTATTGGAAGGAAAATTCCAACCCAAGGAAGGTAACTACGCCCACAAAAATGTAGGCAACAGATAATCCAACTACACCAGAAACCTAGGGTGAAGCAGAACAAATATATTCACAATACCACTGCCAACAACAAACCTAAATCAAACAAGCTTCAACAATCAATGGACCTTACTCACCCTCAACATTAATGGTCTTATCTCACCTATAAAAAGACACAGGCTAACAGAATGTATATGAAGACAGAATCCATCCTTCTGCTGCATACAAGAAACACATCTTAGCTCCAAAGATAGACATTACCTCAGGGTAAAGGGTTGGGAAAAGATTTTCCAATCAAATGGAAATAAGAAGCAAGCAGGCATAGCTATCCTAATATCTAACAAGTTAGACTTCAAACCAAAACTAGTCGAAAAAGATGAAGACAGTCATTTCATATTCATCTCAGGAGAAATCCATCAACACAAAGTCTCAATTCTGAACATCTATGCCCCTAATACAACATCACCCACATTCGTAAAAGAAACGCTACTAAAACTCAAAGCTCATATAAAACCTCACACACTTATAGTGGGAGACTTCAATACATCACTCTCAACACTAGACAGGACCACAAATCAGAAACTCAACAAAGAAACAAAAGAATTAACAGAAGTTATGTCTCAACTGGGGCTAACAGACATCTATAGAACATTCCATCCAAAGACAAAAGAATATACCTTCTTCTCTGCTACACATGGAACCTTCTCTAAAATCGACCACATACTAGGAGACATAACAAACCTCAACAGATACAAGAGATTAGAAAAAAATCCCCTGTATCTTATCGGACCACCATGCTTTAAAATTGGAATTCAACAACAACACAAATAGCAGAAAACCTACAAACTCATGGAAACTTAACAATGTGCAATTGCACCACTCCTGGGTCAAAGAAGAAATAAAGAAAGAAATTAAAGACTTTCTAATAATATTCAACGAGAATGAGGACACAACATACCCGAAATTATGGGACACCTTGAAAGCAGTGCTACCAGGGAAGTTCATTGCACTAAGTGCCCATATGAAGAAAACAGAGGATAGTCACATAAAAGAATTAACAGCCCAACTGAAAACCTTAGAACAGAGAGAAGCGAATTCACCCCGCAGGAGCAGACGCCAGGAAATAATCAACTTGAGGGCTGAAATCAACAAAATAGAAACCAGGAAAACAATACAAAAAATCAATGCAACAAAGAGTTGGTTTTTTGAGAAAATCAACAAGATTGATAAACCTTTATCCAAATTAATGAAAAAGCAGAGACAGAACATGCAAATTAACAAAATCAGAAACGAAATGGGGAACATAACAACAGACACAGAGAAAATCCATTCAATTTTCAGATCATACTTTGAAAATCTGTATTCCACAAAAATTGAAAATTCAAAGGAAATGGACAAGTTTCTGGATAACTATCACCAAAATTAAATCAAGAACAGACAAACAACTTAAATAGACCTATAACCCACAATGAAATAGAAGCAGTCATCGAAAACCTTCCAACGAAAAAAAGTCCAGGGCTGGATGGATTCAGTGCAGAATTCTACCAGACATTCAAGGAAGAACTAATACCACTACTCCTCAAACTGTTCCACAAGATAGAAACAGAAGGTTTATTGCCAAACTCTTTCTATGAGGCCACAATAACTTTGGTACCCAAACCTTACATCGATGCAAAAATACTCAATAAAATAATGGCAAACCGAATTCAAAAATACATCAGAGAAATCATCCACCATGATCAAGTAGGCTTCATACCTGGATTGCAGGGATGGTTTAACATACGAAAATCTATCAATGTGATCCACCATATAAACAAACTGAAAAAGAAAAACTATATGATTATCTCCCTAGATGCGGAAAAAGCCTTCGATAAAATTCAACACCCTTTCATTATAAAGGTATTAGAGAAGTCAGGGATAACAGGAACATACCTAAACATAATAAGAGCAATATACAGCAAACCAACATCAAACTGAATGGAGAGAAACTTAAGCCAATTCCTCTAAAATCAGGAACAAGACAAGGCTGTCCTCTCTCTCCATATCTCTTCAATATCGTACTAGAAGTTCTAGCTAATGCTATAAGACAACAAAAGGAGATCAAGGGCATCCATTTGGAAAGGAAGAAGTCAAACTGTCTCTCTTTGCAGATGATATGATAGTTTACATAAGCGACCCAATAAACTCTACCAGGGAACTCCTACAGCTGGTAAACACCTTCAGCAAACTAGCAGGATATAAGATAAACTCAAAAAAATCAGTAGCCCTATTTTTTTCAGACGACAAAGAGGCAGAGAAAGAAATCAGAGAAACATCACCCTTTACAATAGCCACAAGCAACATAAAGTATCTTGGTGTAACGCTTACCAAACAAGTAAAAGATCTATATAATAAGAACTTTGTGACTCTAAAGAAAGAAATTAAAGAAGATACCAGAAAATGGAAAGACCTCCCATGCTCTTGGTTAGGTGGGATAAACATAGTAAAAATGGCAATCTTACCAAAAGCAATCTACAGAATCAATGCAATCCCCATTAAAATCCCACCACAATTCTTCACCGACCTTGAAAGGATAATAATCAACATTATATGGAAAAACAAAAGACCCAGGATAGCCAAAACAACCCTATACAATAAAAGAACTTCAGGAGGCATCACCATTCCTGACTTAAAGCTCTACTACAGAGCTATAGTTCTGAAAACAGCCTGGTATTGGCATAAAAATACACAGGTAGACCAATGGAATCAAATTGAAAATCCTGGTATTAATCCACGCACCTATGAACACCTGATTTTCGACAAAACAGCTAAAATTATACAATGGGGCAAAGACAGCATCTTCAACAAATGGTGCTGGCACAATTGGATGAGGGTGTGTAGAAGACTGCAGATAGACCCATGTCTGTCGCCATGCACAAAACTCAAGTCCAAATGGATCAAAGACCTCAACATCAATCCAGCCACATTGAACCTCTTAGAAGAGAAAGTAGGAGGTACCCTTGAACAAATTGGTATAGGAGACCGCTTCTTGAACATAACTCCAGGGGCACAGACACTGAAAGAAACAATTAATAAATGGGACCTCTTCAAACTTAGAAGCTTCTGTAAGGCAAAGGACACAGTTGACAAGACCAAACGGCAGCCCACAGACTGGGAAAAGATTTTCACTAATCCTATATCTGACAAAGGGCTGATCTCCAAAATATACAAAGAACTCAAGAAACTAGTCAACAAAACACCAAATAACCCTATTAAAAAATGGGGTATAGAACTGAAGAAAGAATTCTCCATGGAGGAAATCAAAAAGGCTGAAAGACACTTAAGAAAATGCTCCACATCCTTAGCTATCAGGGAAATGCAAATCAAAACAACTTTGAGATACCATCTTACCCCTGCCAGAATGGCTAAAATTAGAAACACCAGTGATGACTTACATTGGAGAGGATGTAGAGAAAGTGGAACACTCCTCCACTGTTGGTGGGAGTGCAAACTCATACAGCCATTTTGGAGATCACTATGGCGGTTCCTCAGGAAAATGGGAATTAGTTTACCACAGGACCCGGCAATCCCCCTCTTAGGCATATACCCAAAGGATTCACATCCATGCAACAAAGACATCTGTTCAACTATGTTCATAGCAGCACTATTTGTAATAGCAGGAACCTAGAAGCAACCTAGATGCCCCTCAATTGAAGAATGGTTAATGAAGATGTGGCACATCTACACAATGGAATACTACTCTACAGAAAAAAATAATGGTATCTTGAAATTCGCAGGCAAGTGGATGGCACTTGAAGAAACCATCCTGAATGAGGTAACCCAGTCACAAAAAGAGAAACACAGTATGTACTCACTCATATATGGATTTTAGAACTAGATCAAATGATCACCAGCCTATAATTCACATCACCAGAGGAACTAGGATACAAGTTGTATTCTAAGAGATTCATATAAAGTCCCTCAGAGAACTGGGAAGGGACAAGTCCCCCAGACCTCAGGTAAAGTGGGGGAGAACAACTAATGGAGAGAGAAGTAGGAGAAAATGAGGGGGAGGAGAGGAAGGCATGTGGGACCAGGAGGATTGAGCCTAGTTAGGAATGGAAAATAGTAAAGAGAGAGCGAGAGAGAGAGAGAGAGAGAGAGAACATAAAGAGGGAGCCAATATTGGTTTGAAGATAAAGTTGAACACAAAGAAAGGTCGAGGGAACTATAAGTCTGCTCCCAACTAACAATCTCAGCTCCCGTGGAAAGGCTATCATAAATGCCCTTCCTGGAGAGTGAGATAAACAACTAACTTCTCCATGGAGTCCTCAACTAATGCCTGTTGAAAATAGGAGCAAACACCCATACGTAAACACAGAGTCGAACTAGAACCCAGAAGCAGATGGAGAGGACAAGACCATGCGGTAGAAGTACATAGAGACAGCTTACCTGAACAAGGAGGAGCTAAGGGCCACTAGACTGATAGCTGGGAAGCCAACAGGGGACTGACTCAGACCCCCTGAATATGGGTCTCAGCCAGAAGGTCTGAGCAGTCTAAGAGACCTCAGACAGTGGAGCCAGGATGTATCCCTGGTGCACAAAAGGACTTTGCAAACATATACCCCATGGAGGGATAACTGCCTCATTCTAGAGATAGGAGAGAAGCCCTAGTCCCTACTTCACAGGACTTGTCAAATCTACAAGACCCCAACTGGATGGAATTCCCCTACATATGGTATTGTGGTGGGGGGTTGGGAGGGGAGGGTGTTTAGAGTGCATGTGAGAGGGCAGAGAGGGCAAAAGGGAGGGAAGGAGGGAGGGATGGATGGAGGGGAGGGAGGGAGGGAGGGAGGGAGGGAGAGGGAACTGGGATCGACATGTAAAATAATAAATTAAAAAAAAAAAAACAAAAACGCTTTGACTCCAAAATTTAAGTTGAAGAACAAGTTACTGGGGAAAAGGATTTCTATTTTTGTTTCCACAGAAAATGAAAAGAAGTGGATTCCTTCCAGACTAATGTGGTTTGATCACGCCAGACCGCCTGAAACAGAGTACAAGCTGATCCTACATTCCAAACAGCTGGACAAAACAGCCCTACAGACTACAGCTAGGATATCTGAATCTTCTTCGAATCCCCCAAGACAGCGCCCCTTACCAGCAGGAAGTAGTTTGGAAAGAACTACGCCCAAATTCCCAAATATTGTGTATAAATGTTTGTTTTCATTTCATTGGACTTTGTTATATAAAATTAAATAAAAAAATAAAAAAAAATTCAAGTGAGGCCACGAACTTGGAATGGCCAAAGACTGGTCCAACTTGTGATCCATGCCAGAAGAATGAGCCCACACCAGACACTCCCTGGAACACCAGGTCCCAGAGGCTTGTCAGCCCACAGACCTAGGATACAACCAAACATGACTGGCAAAAAAAAAAAAAAAAAAAAAAAGTCAATGAAATGTTTCTGCTATGTTGTAGCATTTTCTTGCCAGTAATGTGTTAGTGGCCATACCCCTTTGGACGTGGCTTCAGGTGCAGCATAAAGGGGAAGGTAGTGAAGCTTAGGGCAGGACTGTACTCTCTCTCTTCCCTCTCTTTCTCTCTCTGATGGGGAGGGCAGAGACTGCTGCTGGAGCAGGAATGTTGCGGCGGTTCTTTACTATTATCTGTGTACGTTGTTCCCCAATAAAACACCCATTTATCATAAAAAAAAAAAGAAATGAAGAAATGTTTTTGAAGACTGTGTATGATTCAGGTGTACTTCACACAAACTGCTGCACCGATAAGCAACTAGCCTCGAGTTTGAGATGATAGATGACAGATAGAAAGAGAAAGAAAGGAAGAAAGAAAGAAATGTCACACACACACACACACACAGACACACAAACACACACACACACATATAGATATAGAGAGATAACTGGGTCTAAGCCTGTTCTTGTTTGAAAGTTCAAAGCCTACTTCCAGAGACACACTCTAACAAAACCACACTTATTCTGAAAAGCCCCCACTTTTTAATATTTATAACCTTTTGACCTGCATTATAACCTGGTGACCAAGCATTCGAATATATAAGCCTACAGGGGGCATTCTTATTCAAATGTCCATAGAAACTTATTGTGGAATGGGATTCAATGCATGAATAGTCCTCCAAAGGTAACCAACACCAAAAGGGCCTAAGGCAATATTTTTTTCAATAAATTATTTCCAGTATATTGAATATCAGAGTCATCTCTAAAAACACAATATACCACTGAGTCCTATTGATGGTTCATGTGTACATAATTCTTACTATTTAATTCTTCTCTCAGCTACATTGGAAATTCCCTAAACCGGAGCCTATCAAAAAAATCCAAACTTAGGTGGCAGGGGACAAAACCCTAAGAATGCCTTTACTTAGGGACTGATGTTAAATGACAATTCTAGTTTCTCACTACTCATGTACCCCAAGTTAGTTTTAGTCTTACCAAGGATAAATTTTCATCAAAATAAAGTCATCTGAGACTCCCAGAGAAAATTGTCTTATTTTTACAACATACGTTGATTCCCTGTCTTTCATTTTCAAATATATACTCAGTTTCTTGTCTCTAACTCTCCTTTATGATGATGTTGTTTTTCAGTTTCCATCTTGTGCCTGTGGTATTCCTAAGACTATCATCGTGACTCACACAAGAGAAAACCCGTTACATGTTTGTACAGAATCTAGACTAAATATTTTACAAGGGACAGTGTGAGGCATAATTTCTAAATTTTCCTCCATATTAAAGACAGCTTTCGCTTTCTGTAGCTACAGTGCTCTGTATTCTGGGATTTTACCTTGATCTCAGAATGTTGGATGGGCATTGCTCCTCCCATATCTTTATTTGTGTGATCGCTCTTCGTCTGCCATCTTGTCTTTTTCTTCTTGCCTGAGTCAGAAGTCTCACTCAGCAAAGCCCTTCTTTCTGAACTGGGAATTATAATTGCTCTGAGGAAAGTTCTAGAGTCTAATTAAATTTGACATTAATTGCTTTCTAACTCTACAGTTGTTATAAATGAAAGTGAACTGCTCATGGTATAATTGAGGTTTTGGAGGAGAATTACTTTGTGGTCCTTTCTACAAGTCTGACATTATATAATGAAGAGTGAAAATGATGAGACACACACCATAACAAATATTAAGAAGAGAATAATATCTTAAAATGAAAAATACCTTAAATTAATATTATAAAACATTAGTTAAAATGTATATATATATACATATATATAAATACACAGAGAGAATATTTATTTGTCATATAGTAAATATCTATGTAAAATTGTATAAGCCAAGAGCTTTTCTTAGTACAATAAATTTAGAGAAATGTTTATGCTTTGAGTTTGGAGAATTTAATATGCAACTAAAATTTATCAATGAAGCATTGATAAATGTCTTCATTGGTGAGTACTTTAACACACTGAAAATAAAACAAATAGTGTAAAAATAGAATAGAGTTGGGAAAATGTGGCTATATGAACTTCCTAAAACTGATGATTGTTGGGCTGATTGTTTTTCAAACAGCACTGGAAAATATATGAACACAGACAGGAAGATAAAGGGACTTCAATTTTGAAAAATTATGACTAATAGAATTATATTTAATTTATGATTGTAGAAAAAAATCTAGTCAATCCATCATCAGGCTTACTGATTGATAGAAATATTAGAATGACAATAACAAAAGCCAGTATGAAGGCTCCTTAAACCTAAGAATGGTAACAACAACAAAATTAAGCAGGAACAAAGATACAGGATCATCCAATATTTAATGCGGACAAGAAATTGTAGCTTTCTAATTTTCATAAATGAGAGCATTATCTATCATTGTAAGATATATTCTTGTGATAAAAACATGCAGTTACTTTTTAATGCAGAGAAACAATGCTGATACTTTACAGACTCAATATCTCAGAAGTCAGTTCTGGAAATTTAGTTGGAATTTAGAAGTCCTAGGAGTCATATCAAATATACGAAATACTGAGTAACATATTTGCTCAAATCCCTGTTTTCCTACTATTTTATGAAGGTACATGATCAGCCACAACAGTCCATAGGAATAAAGATAGAAGGTACAAAAAATGATGAGTAAGAAAATAGAGTATTAGACATGTTCCTTTCCTAACAGAAACAATAACAGTGATAAGCAAGCTGGGCAATGACGGTGCATGCCTTCAATCCTAACACTTGGGAGGCAAAGGCTGGCAGATCTCTGTGAGTTTGAGCCAAGCCTAACCTAGAGAGGGAGTTCCAGGATAGACTCCAAAGCTACAAGAGAAACCCTGTGTTGAATGCCGCTCCCCCCCCCATAAAAAACAATGATAAGCAAATAAAAAGTGGAACAGGTTGCTATAGTAAAACAAACATACCCATGTGAAATAGGAAAAAAATAGAAACAAAAGAAAACTATAAAATACACCCATGAAAAGTGAGTTAAAATGAATAGTTTACAACTGTGTGATTAATAATCTATAGTATCAACTTGTTGAATTTTAGAATTGTCAGGAAAATTCGTTCCTTTAGGTATCAATGAGGGTTTTTAGAGTAAGTCTCAGCTGAGCAGAGATGCCTCCCTTGAACATGGTGCCACCATTGCTAGGGCAGTGTTCTAGGATGCGTGAAAGTTTGAGAACAAGAGTTAAGCAGCAACATTCATCTCTGTGTTCATGCTGACCATGAATATCCTGAAACAAACTGTCTCATGTTTCTGTCGTCATGCTTTTCCATAACCATGGACTGTAACCTCCAACTGTGAACATATCTAATCCTGCTCTTCATTTGCTTTGGTCAATTATTTTACAGTATCATGAAATGAAACTAATATCAATTGTTGACCTAATGTGTATAAAATTAGTAGAAATATAATTTTGTTTTTTTCTCACCACCTGATACATCCATGAATCCAAATCTTTACTCTTCTATGGCTAATTTGAAGTTTCTGATCATAGTACTGATACAATGATCTTTCTTCATCTATTCAGACATTCTGCTTCCCAGAATATATAACAAAATTTATAGTTGAAGAAAATTAGGCAACTGCAGGCTCTATATACATATACATATACATACATATATATATATATATATATAACAATTATTATATGTATAGTTCTGTATATATGTTTAACTGTCCACTACAATACAAATAAGCAATTTTTAAAATTATATCAATGTAAATAATGTATCTTATAAAGGTAAAACATACACATACACACACACATACACACATATATATGGGGTGTGTGTGTGTGCATGCATGTATACATTACTTGGTTAATTTTAAGTTGTTGTAAAGATATCATGAACAAGGAAATTTATGTTAAAAATGTTAAGGTCAATCCATGACTATCATGCTGGGGATCATACCCATGTGGAACACACATTCTCATAAATGCATATAGTTGAAGTTGTTTTTTCTTTAATAATGCACAAAACTATTGACATTGCTTTTGGGTTAATTGTTAGCCTCTGTGAGTATTTTTAGTTGGGTTTCTTTGGTGTATCTTTTAAACTTTATTTTAAAATTTGTTGTTCCCATTAACTTTAACTAGTAATATGACACAAACTAAAATCCTTCAACAAGGTATCAGCTAAAGGATCAGACTGGCCTGTAAACACGACTCTGACAGGGGGGATTGCCTTGATTGTTAACTTCTGTAGGATTGTGTGGTTCACTGTGTACAACAAAATTCACTAAGCACATGATGAAATTCGCTAAACAATCATGATCCTGGGGATAGCCCAGCAAATAATATTCTTTCTAGACTTTTGTTGAAATATGCAATGTTACTCGTAGAAGAAAACTGATTTTTCTCCTTCATGGCAGCTCTTATTTGGCTATAGCTTTTTGTCTACTTTTTCTTCCTGTTAGAGAAATTTGTTTTGCTTGATTTTGTGCATGTCTTGTGAATGCTTTCAGTTTCTGTGAGCTTTTGTGTGCATCAGAAGGACTCCTGTGTCTGAAGCATTCTGTTTCTGTGGAATCATCCACTACCTCTAATTTTGTCTCCGCTTGCACATAAATTCCTGAGCATTAAGGTGATGATTTTGATACAGATGTCCCATTCAGGGATGAGTTTTCATGTTCTCACACTGCTCATTTTCTGGATCTCTGTGTTAATTAACATCTACTACAGGAAGCTTTTCTGGTGAGGGTTGAGTGATTTAATGATCTATGGGTATAATAATGTCCTCATTTACCAGGATAGTAGTAGATTTTTTTCCTAGGGCTGATAAGATAGTTAAACTCAAGTTCATATCCTCATCAACAATGCCAGATATAGGTTCTAACTGATCAAGTCAGCCTTGAACCCAATCAAAAAGTGGCCAGTCACTCCTTTTATGCTTCCAAGCAAGTTGATGTTGCAAGACATACATTTTGTAACTGGGTGAGACTGATCGTTATATTTCTACTCCAATAGCATGTGTAATACCATCATGCTCTGTAAATAATAGTCAGGAGGGATAAAGGTTCTAGTTCGACAATAATTTGATTTATCTACATTGATAAAGCTTTACTGTCATTATATGGGGTAAATAATTGTAGTGACAGTAGCAATTAATGTTTGTGGGAGGCTATGGGACCCCTTTACCCAACAACTCAACAATATTTTGCCTCTTTCTAGAAGTGGGTGTTTTACATGCTAGTTCACATTGTCTAGTTAGTTTATTGTTTCTCTCATTATGTGGTAACTCTACTAAGTCCCTGTATAGGAGGGAATAAGTAACAAGTAAAGCCTTTGAAAAGCATGGAAATCTACCCTCCACTGTAGATTTTCATGGGAAAGAGAGCCGAGAAAATCCAATACAAAGCATTTGTTGGCTAAACATTTCATATAAGATAATAGATCACTTTTAGATGGCCAGATAAATAACTTGAAAAACAATATGCAATGATACTTGTGAGAAACAGACATTAAATAAGTTTTAGAATCATTATGTGAAATATTAGAATTAATCATCAGGACTGCAAATGAAAGTCATTATTTAAGTATGGATTACCTGTCTTTAGGCTACGAAGAATCAACCAGAAAATATAAACTTCAAAATATTAATAATAGGCATTAAAAACCAGAGCCACAGATGTTTAAAGCAGAGAAACTTAAAATTTAACAATATTTTCTGATACTTGGTAGATATCTTCTGACTTTGACCTGGAAGAGAGAAATTTGGAAAGCATAATTCATCCTTTGGAACTGTCAGACCTTGGCTTTCCTATGTTTTCAGCTTCAGTTCATTTTCTTAATAGCATTTTAAGGCAATCAGTTATCTAGAAATGTGTAGCAATATTAAGTACTGTGCACAGAGTGAGCCATGTCTCTGACTTTCCATAATTACCCATCAGATGTCTGAGTTTCAGAAGGAAGATTTCAGCTTCAAATAACCCAAATGCAATGTTGATGAGACAAATGTGTTTTGCTTTTGGGATGTATATTTCCAGCCCCTTTTCTTCATAGAATTAATTTTATCTTTAAAATGGATCTCGGGAAGAATGAGAGTAGAAACCAGCAGTTACAGAATATTAAGACTTATTACTCTTAGGGAAATTACCATGACATATGAATATAATTCAGACAAGATTTGCCAAGGACTCACTATATAATAAAGTCTGGGCATGTTAAAGCTTATTAGGAAATTATGAATTAAATTCATATTTATCCAGTTTGGTCAAAAAATATTTTTTATGGTAACCAGCAATTCTGACAAGATTAGATGTCTCAAAATCTTCTCAAATTCTATGCTCTCATGGTAATTTTCCCTCAAATGTGGTTTGATACACCTTATCAAATATTGTAGTTAAAATTATGTAACACTTGTTAGTTTTATTCAATGAACTTTTGAATATTTGAGTAGAGAACAGGAAGCTGTCCAGTCAGTGAAGGCAATCTGCTACTATGACATCCTTTCTAGGGCTTATGCTCACTAAATTTCACATTAGGATATGGCTCGTTTTGTTATGATTATAAACAAACTTTTACAAAATCATCAAATTTGAACTGTACTATTATTCAGATATATTTAATTTTTTGAAGATTCATTCTTTAAAAAATTAATTTTACATAACAACCACAGTACCCCCTCTGTCTCCTCTTCCTGCTCCCTGCCCCCCCAACTTTCTGCCTTCCCCAAACCCCATACACTCCCAAGAAAGGGAAAGACCTCTCATGGGGAGACAACTAAGCTTGGCAATCAAGTTGAGGCAGAATCAGTCTTCTCCCCAGTCTGTTAAGGCTGAGCATGGCATAAAAACACAGGGACAGGCCTCAAAAAGCCAGCTAATGTACCAGGGATAGATAGAACCTGGTCCCACCCCAAGTATCCCTACAAACTGACCAACCCACATAACTGTCACGCACATGCAAAGGGCCTAAGTCGGTCCCTCTTGTAACTGTTATTTCAATTCTTTATTAGACGAATGTATTAACACACAGTATGTTTCACGTTAGGTGATACTGTTCATTCAAATGTCATCAAAAATATTTCCTTCAAAATGGCCCTCTGTTTCAAAATACTGGCCAGCAGGTCTCAAGCTTCTCTTGGAATATTTTGCAGAAAACTAATTACAATACTGAGGGAAGTACCGTCAGCTGATTTGGGAGCTTTAAAATCATTGTAAAACTGTACCTCATATTTGAATATTAAATCTCTTCTGTGCAATGCAGATCCTTATATGATGACAGCCTTTTGAATGCCTTCTACATTTTATAAACATTCTCTGGCATTTTATTGTAATTTGGAAATGGCAAAGCAAGGTCACTTCAAAGTTAATTTACCTCTTTCTCTGTCAAATGTTTCTATTTTATCTTGGCATTCTTTGAATGCAGCCTGAAACCCCAAAGAGCAGTAGTCTTTTATAAAAGTCAGTCTTCATGCAAAATGTCCCATGGTTAGACTTATCCCTGAGGAAGGATGTAAATTCATTGTAAATGATACTTTAATGGGCCTAGCTTTTTTTTTTTTTTCATGAAAAGAGATCCAAATGGATGTGGCAACCAGCCGCAATTCTTATGGGAAGTTGTACAACAGGAATAAAGTGATCTTGTCAAAAATAAGTAAATAAACAGTTCTAGATTTTGCCATTTTAACAATTTTATTCCATCAAAAAATGCATAACATGATTTACATGTAGTAGGCAATCTCCTTAAAATGTCTTGGTTTGAATTTATTGTTATAAATATTGTTATTCATAATATTCTAGAGAAAACATTAGCCCCTTACAAAGTGGCAACTTCTTCACAAGTGAATGTGCATTCCATTCCTTTAGACAAACACTTCTTCCATTACCCTAAATTATATTCATTTGTTCAGTGTCTTTTCTAAAGCAGTGTATGGTATCCTTTTTTTTTTATAGATAGCTTCCTATATATTTGATCATAGAATATAACAGAAATACTGAAAGCTCTAAGAATATAGCTAGGGATATGAGGCTGAAGTGGCAGGGGAATGAACATAATGAAAAAAATGTATTATTCGGAAATGGTGAAAGTTCTCTCCCCATGCATGTCAGTGAAAAGGGTTAGCGCTCTTTTACATGATTTTTGTTTTGATTTGTTTTGTTTTAATTAAGCGCTTTACTTAACTCTCAAAGTAAGATATAGTACAAGTTGGAGTTAATGATTTTAATGATAGTATTTGACATGACTTTGAAATGGCCAAACCACTTAATCTAATACTGAATTTCTAAGGGAATGGTGTGATGCACAGTTATCACAAGCTGTAGTTCAAGGATCTTTTAAAAAAAAGTGTCACATGGTTCTAAAGTCCTTTTATGAAAGCCGATGAGGTCCAAGTACTCATGGATCCATGAAAAACCCGATTGGAGTTAACATTCTCTTGAGGAGAGGGGAGTAATTTTTCTGAGACGTAACTTGTAAACTTAATGAGATTACAAGTAGTTCCATTAGGAGATAACAGCTGTTTTATATTGGTGTTAATCTTTCCAATGGAAGTTTCATTACAGAAATTTGCTATGCTGATCATTTATTTTATTATGAAGTATATAATCCTTATAGAAAAGCACATAAAACAGATATATGCAATTTAAAGAGTAATTATAGTGTGAGTGTCCATGTACTGTCCCACAGGTAAAGAAATGGGAAACCATGATATCTCAGACGCCTCCTGTCTATGACCCAGCCTTTATAATTAACCAACATTTTGATATTTGGGATATTTATCTTCACTTTCCAACTATTTTTCTCTGTGTTTGTGTTACTACTTGTGTGTGCTATTGTAGATGGTTTAAATATTTGACCTTTGTCTATGTTATTTTATATATTGTATACTGATCCAGTTGTATCTTCATTCATGCAGAGAGCATCATTATACATCTGCATTAAGATTATTCTCTAGCGAACACATCCTTTAGGAACAAAGGAAAATTCATATGTTTTGGAGTGAATGAAAAGTAAGAGAATTTTTAAATTAAACTGAAAGTTTTATTTTACATACCAATCCAAGTTCCCTTGTCCTCCCATCCTGCTACTCCCCCTTCCCGCCCCCCATCCACTTCTCAGATAGGTTTAGGCCTCCCATGGGGGAATCATCAAAATCTATCACACATTTGGGCCAGGACTGAGGCCCCCACTATATCTAGGCTGACAAAGTATCCCTCCATTGGGAATAGGTCCCCAAAATCAAGTTCATGTACTAGAGATAAATATTGGTTCCATTACCAGTAGCCATATAGACTGCCCTAGACCCCCAACTGACAGCCACATTCAGGGGGCCTAGCTGCCAGACTGGGGTCTGTGAACTCCCCCTTTTTCAGGTCAGCTGTTTCTGTGGGTTTCTCCAGCCTATTCTTGACCCTTTTGCTCATCTCTCCTCCTTCTCTGCAAATGGACTCCAGGAGTTCAGCTCAGTGCTTAGATGTGAATCTCTGCTTCTGTTTCCATCAGCTACTGGATGAAGGCTCTATGATGGCATTTAAGGCAGTCATCAATCTCATTATAGGGGAAGGTTATTTAAGGTATCCTCTCTACTATTGCTTAGATTCTTAGTTGTGGTCAACCTTATGGATTCCTGGGAATTTCTCTAATGCTAGGATTCTGGATAACTCTATAGTGGCTCCTTCTATCAAGATATCTCTTTCATTGCTCTCCTCTGACCTTCCCCCAACTCGACCTTCTTGATTCCTCATATTCTCCAGCCCTCTCCCCTTCTCTCTCTCCTACTGCCTTATCCTCCCCCACACTCCCAATTTACTCAGGAGATCTTATACCTCTCCCCTTTTAGATGATGGGCTTGTTTCAAAAAAATGAACGTAACTTTTGAAACAGGAGAAATTATTAAAGAAGATGTGTTTGAACAAAAGAAACAAAGAGACAAAATCATAAGCAATTGTTTTCTGTTTATCAAAACCCATATTTATTTTCCTCTAATATTAATAAATATATCTATTTTGTTTTCCATCATAAGGACAAAACACTAGAATACTTTCATTCTGTCCTGCTCACTAAAAAAGGCAATGGTGATTCTTTTGCTAAAGATTTAACTAAGTGGAGGAACATTTGCCAAGTATGCATAATACCTCAGTTACATTCTCCATTACAGCTACAACAAAAAGAATGCAAGTTTTGTATTGCTTAAATTTTTTATGCTTTGTAATTATATAGATAACAATATTGAATTTTTTCATCTAAATTTTGTCCTAAAAAGTTACTCCTACCCTTATGTTGCCTTATGTTGTTTTTCTTTCTTATACGTTTGGCATTTTTTTTTTTTTTGGCTTACATATTTTCACTTTGTAGTATATAATTTGTATTGCCTCTACTGATATTTTTCAGGTGATGGAATTATTTAGTGCGTGCGTGCGTGCGTGCATGCGTGTGTGTGTGTGTGTGTGTGTGTGTGTGTGTGTGTATGTGTGTTTATCTTAACCTTATTCTTCAAATATTATATGTCTTGACATGGAATTTAGATTAAAATATACTATTATCCCCAATCATAAAATATTAAATTTCAACATTAAATATGTCACTGTAGAATCAATAGCTTTTATCAGCCAAAAGCTGATTGAGGGTACAAACTTCAAATATCCATAGGCCAATATTTAAAGCTCATTTTTGTTCTGAAGGTCTCATCTCATCACATTTATCTAGAAAATTAAGTTGATAGAGATGTTCTCTTGACACATAATTGTAACATGATGATAGTGCAAAGAACAAGTTTGCCGCACATCTGATATGAATGTGCTGACCCAAAATATTATATGTGATTCTCTGCGTTTTCATGGCAAAAAAAACAAGTCATTCACCATGTTTCATTTAAAGGCATAATAATAAGCAATGCAATCTTACACTCAGAATGGTCAATGAATAAGAAACATCATAGGAAATAAATATAAGAGATTATTATATTCATTTGCCTGAGTGAATAATGAAATAAAGAAACAAAAATCTTTCAAACAAACAAAACTGTGTGTGGTATGGCATGTGCAATTAAAAATTTCAAACATTGAAAAATGAGCTGAAGACTTTAGGAAATGAAGTGATTCTCATATTCATAGTTTGAAAGAATTAATATTTAGAATATCTATGCTGTGAAAAGCTATCTAGAGATTCAGTATACTCCCTATCAAAAATTCAATGCCATTCTTTTAAAAAGCAATCAACCAATAACTAATTTGAATTAAGGCCCAGTCCAAGAGATGTAATCCATACCCAACACTTCTTGGATGATTAAAAATCTGAAGCTAGATGGTCCAGAGGCCAAAGATAAAACTCTAGTGTGGGAAGTGTGAGTCTGATTCTAATTCTTTCTCTTGGGCTACTTTACTTCTATTGGTTTGTCATGCCCAGCTTTGATATATTAGTATTTGTTTATTGTATTATATTTTATTTTGTTATTTAAAAAAACTGAATGAATGAAAACTTAGCAACTAGAATAAAGGTTAACAGCGAAACTGTCATTATATCCACCAGGAGAGGGAAAATCAACTTTCCCAAAAGATATATCAACCACCCTAGGGCAGGGCTCATGTTCAGGAGTAGTTGACCCACATATAAAAGGATTCCACAGTTGTGTGTGTGTGTGTGTGTGTGTGTGTGGGTGTTTTATTGGGGAGGGAATAGATGTTATTGTGCTAGGTTTTTGGTGGGGGGTAGGATATGATCACAATGTATGTAAACTTAAAAATATTTTAAATAATAAAAATATAATAATAAAAAAGAAAATAGAAAACAAAGAATCTACTAACTCTTTGCGAAGTACAAAAGTCTCTGCCATACTATCCCTCAGTATTTATCTACAGGCTTAAATTGCAGAGGATGCAGAGACACTCGCCTATCAGTTTGTGCTCCATTATTATTGACAGTGTCTATCGTTACAGAGAGATAGAGACAAGCAAATTACATATATACCATAAAATCAGCCATGAGGAAGAATGAAGTTGTATTAACCAATACTTGAGATAATTGTATTAAAATATATAAGTCAATCTCAGAATGATCACTGTCTTATTTGCTCTTATGTTTCCTAGCTTTCATATAGATACATCAAATTATGCACAAATACATGACGTAAAAATAGAAGCAGAATTACCAGATGAACAAAAAAGAACTAACTAGAAGAGGAAGAAAGAAAGACAGTGCAGTAGACGAGTTGTGATGAATGTGCTCATTGAACAGTTCGAATTTGTATGCAAATGTCTTGATATAAAAATTTCTCCTGTACAATGAATATATTGAATGAAAATAATTAAAAATAAAAATAAATCAACCTTAGGGATGACCCCTTAAAACCTGCACATAAAAGCTATTTTCCCTATTTGTGCTGTTATTTGGTATGTGTGTCGATGTTAATTAAATGTGCAGAGCTTTACTCCAATGGCTGATAAATATACTGATATGCCTGTAAAACTAGTCCAAAATCCCACAGCTAAGGATGCTTAGGCCCTAGATATGTGTGTAGGGGATAGGGTAGTTTACAATTCTAGTGTAGCTAAATTAATAGAACCTACACTGCAAATGTTAGTCTTTATGCCTATAATGTAGTGAAACACTGCTCTCAACTTTAAACAAAGAAGCTTTGCAACAATGATCAGTGAATAAGAGGCACATGGCTTCTCTAATTACTCAAAATAAGGTGATGCTTGGTCTAAAGGAGACTTTTATACAGCCCATCTAAGGATTTAGGAACGTCGTGGGGGGAGGGTCTGAAGATCTTAAGCATCAGAAAGTAAGAAGATGAGCTGGGAAATGTTATCTCCTGGGTATGGTACAGATAATGCAATAATGCTCCTACTTCATTTGAATTGGTCTTTACTGGGTCTGTCCATGACTGAGCTTGTCATTAGTCAACAATAGATCTTGGGTATTCTCCACCCTGCATGAAATATTTGTTACTGGTGAATTCTGAGGGATGTGCATTAATTGCCCTCAGTCATGTAGTCAGACAATATTAGTATGTTTTGGACAGTTACAAAATCAAATTCCCACAAGCAAACCTACATTAACTAGCCAATCAACAAACAGACTAAAAAAGGAGACAATGCATGCTTAACAGGAATTTTCAGAGAAATGCAGCAAATAAGACAATGTTGGTAACAATAATCAAAATATATGCAGGCAGGAATCTGTCAAGGAACAAATTCAATTCCAATATTAATGAGAAAAAAGACTGCTTTAGAAAAGCGGTTATTAAGCTGTGGGTCACAACACATTTGGCAAACCTCTATCTATAAAATATTTACAGTATAATTCATAACAATGGCAAAACTCCAGTTATGAAGTCGCAACCAAAATAATGGTTGTGGGGTCACCACAACATGTGGAAGTGTATTAAAGGGTTGCCACATTAGGAAGGTTGAGAACCTCTTATCGAGATCATCAGAAACTGATACCTTGATTCCCATTTCCTCAGTTCTTCCTCTTTAACAATTTCTATGTTCCATTAGTTATCCTAAATCCCTGAAAGTAAACTGCACAAATACATAGAAAAAGTAGAAGTCATCACACACACACACATACACACACAATTACCACCCAATAGACAACACTTAAAATTCCACTCTTCTGACTTCAACAAAAGCAAATACATTGTTGATTTGAGCTCCAACATGAAGAGTTTTAAGTGGCTTTGAACAATATAAAATGGAATAGATTCTGTTTCTATAGGACTGTTTTTGTTTTTAATATTTTTTCATAAGAATTACTATTTTTTTTTTTGTTGAGAATACCAGTTAACCAACCTGACAGTGTCTTTAAGTCTAATGTATGACCTTAAATGTTTGATGATTAAACCTCATAACAACTTTTCAGTTTTGCAATTATGTAACACCTTAGGTTTGCCCCAAATCTATGCTAGACTTTTCAACATATGTGTTTCACAGTACATACATGTGTGTGTCTTTATATCTGTTAAGTCTTAATTTCCAGTGAATGTGTTGACTAGTATATAAAACTGATCTCACTATTTTTAATTGCTTTGATATTTAATTAGTTTCTATATATTTACAGCTATATACAAAGAGAAAAATAATATTCAGGAAAAATCATGTTTTTCTGTAAATACCAAAATCGTAAACGTCCACTAATCATGTCAATTACCTTCACAATCCTGCTCTGACCTCCTTAGTTGCTTGGAAAGGGATAGACAACTCTCATTTACCATATAGGACATGTGAGTGTGCTAGGCCCTTCTCCTCATTCTTTTGCTTCCCACACAACACTAAGCATAGATACAACATTAGCCTTGTGAACTCAGAGTCTTAAATCATTGCTTTGCTTGTCCTGGAAGCAAATCTAACACAGATACACCGATGTTTCGTTATGTAACTATTATACATCTCTTTTCCCCCCTGTGATTTAAAGCTCTTTTATAGGTGAGGTTTTGTATTTTCTACTTTAATTTTTTTATTTTTTAATGTCAAAAATCATGCCTAAAAGATAGTATGTGTCCAAAATACATATCTGTTGAAAGAACACACTCAATGCTGAATACAGGACTAAATAAATGCTATTTAGTCCATGTGTTGCCCTTTCCTCTGTCCCCTTCATATTTCTGTTATTTTATTTGCATTTCATCTCTTCTATCTCAGACTATGCATTGCTGACTTGGATATCTCTCTCAACTAAATTTTCATTTTACTGCTCCTCCAGTATGCTATACTTGATTTGCTATTTTAATCTAGTCCTTAAATAATTAACAATTTTTTCTTATATCCTATTGCCATGCTTTTCTCTAAGGGTCTGAGTGTAGAAACCCAACTTCTTAGCTAAACTAACCTAAACGGCATTCATATAGTAGCTAAGATTTCTCTTAATTCCATAAACAATGTTTTCACCTTCATTTTATTTAATTATTTCACGTAAGCCACCATGCTAGTTCTAGATGACAAATTTAAATTATTCATAATGATATTAAATGTACTCATTATAAGAAATAAGATGTGTTCAGATAATGATGGAGCTTTAGAAAAACTTTAGGTAGACAGAAAAGATCAAGCAAATAGTGAGAGAGCAGGAGAAGTAGAGATGTATGTGTTGCAACGACAAAGTAATTTTTATCCACTTCCCTTTATCATCGGCATTGAATGCAGGTTCTAAGTTTTGAAATTTCAGATCAGAGATCCAGCTATTATAAATATCCAACATCATAAATATCAAGAAATGATATCATAATTTGAAAAACTCTACAAAATTACAAAATTCAAAGGAAATAGATTTCTTGCAGATTCTTGGGCTAAATTTATGCAATTGACCTATATATCTGGATTTTGGATACTCCCACTTTAATAAAAACTGTAGCTTAAATATTATTTATTATTATATTGATTGTTTATAACACACATATATATGTATATATTATACCCTCTAAAATTGATTTGCTAACGACTTTATGAATTTTTTTGCAAGGTAGTTTATCCAACTCGAATTGTGTAAAATCCATTGGTGGCATTAATCAATACAATGCAATATTTTCTTAAAAATATAATAATTACACACATGGTCATATTTTCAGTAGCTACTATAATAAATTAAATATGTAATGCTAAATTATGCTACTATTGAGAATTTTTAACTGAAGGACAGATACCTTTCAGAACTTTATCAAAGTGTAGATAAAACATAAAATTGCTTATATGTATAGAGTACCTGATTTCTTTTACATGTACATGGTGAAATGTATAGCACAATCAAAGCAATTAACATATACCTTTGAGTTTCACATATTAGAATCCATTCAGGAAAGATGTAGATTATAATAGGCTAATATTAACTATAGTCACCATTGATATGTGTAAGACCATGGAATCATTTTCCAGTTATGACAGGAAGTCTGTGCCCTTGTCCAGAACTATACATGCCCTGTCTTCTATAGCCCAAGGGGAGAACTACTGCTCTTTGCTTCTAGAGGATCTCAATTGCAAAATGTAATTTAAGTGTTGGTGATGGTGAGGTACAGAGATGCTGTTTCTTCACAGATGGCAGCAAAGACCCTCCATAACAGTGTGTCCACTATAGAACACAGGGAAGATTTTAAAAAGTCATGGTTTATGACGACATTATTAGCATGATTTAAGGGTGACAAACCTTTGAGATGCTACTAATTTAGAACTTTCAAGATCTATATTGATTAATTGTGTGCAAAGGACAAGGCAAAGTATCCAAAGATTATCCTGGGAAGCACCTTTGGAGTACCAGAAATGAATTGAAAATTGGAAAGTAAATAAATTGATTCAGATGTGATTTATGGTATTTGTATCAAAAAATGTTTTACCATTAATGATTTGTTTCTGATTTAAAAGGATCACAAGTTATAGTAGGTATATAGCTGCCCAGAACTTTGTTCTGTCATGTAAGAGTGCAGAATTTGTGTTGGGAATTGCTCTTAAAATATATATTAGGGTAGACGTGTCCAATACCTTATGCTAAGGAAAATAATTAAATATTTACTGGTTTTATTCAGTGTTATTAAGTGAATATTACTATTTTATGATATCTGGCAAGTCATAAATACAATATTTCAAAAACAGTATTTTTATTTGACTTACTTATATATTTTAAATTTCCAATAATATATTTTCCTCAACAGGAAATTTATTGCTCATAATTTTGCATGCACTGTGTATTTTTGTTTCCCTAGAATCTCTTCATTTCTCTAAATTGTGTTTTTATTCACCTAATGAATTCAATTGAATAAACGAAGTCTAATGAATTTCTATATAGTTTCTTATATACCATTAGCTTCTCTATAATTTTCTAAAAATGACTATGCACAATACCTTATATTTTTTAAAAATTAGGCATTCTACCAAGAACCAGGTTTAGCAGACAGGCATTTCCTGAAAAAGGCTGCACAGCTTGTCGGACATCCTAGGATAAAGCTGTGTTCTATCCCATCACCACCATCAAGAAGCCCAGTTTGCTTTTTTCAGCACTGAAAGACATTACAAGTGTTACTGAAACATGGATTATGTCACTCCTTTTTTGTATCTAGAAGACAAAAAACAGATGTTGAAGAAAGTAATAAAAACTAGAACACAAATAAAAACGAGCACATAATATTTTTTTCCTTTCCAAGTAAGGGTAGAAATTATGGTTTCTTGTTGAAAACAATGATATAATTATAACCCATAACTCCTAACATAAATGGGAGGCTCTATGAAGGGATAGGGATGGGCAAATAACACTAAAGAAGCTTGAAATTCATTATTTTTTCACAATATATATTAAATATGTAAGTAAATGGGTGCATATGCATTTTCACATAGTTTAAGTGAATTTATAGCATTCACGGTGATACTCTTTTCCTACCCCAAGGGCCATAGACTATCTAAAGAATTCTCCAGGTCCAGATATGAGAAACCTCCTCTTGAGCTTTTGGTTAGAGATTCCCCAAACAATACTCATTATTGTTTTACTTTGGTTGTCTCCCTGATCTCGAAGGTAAGACTTGGTTGCTAAAAGCATCACACACTTTAGATGCCAACTTTCTGAAAGAACCTGGAGGCCTCTTCCTTCAGGGCTAGTTCTCAAAGTACCAGAAGATGCTATGTAAGCTTGCTGACAGAGAAAAGTAATCAACATCAGTAAAATCTTGCACTTCTACTGCTGTGATAAAGACTATGCCAAGCAACTTCAGGAAGAAAATTACTTTTTGGCTTACACATCTGAGATGCTAACAAAAAATAAACTAACATCATGCCTTCAAACGGCTTTTTAAAGGGGACAACAGCATCTAAAAATCAGGCACTGTTAGTAGCCTAAGAGCATTTTTCCATAGGTGAAGGGAAACAGGACAGATAGGGTATGTGTGAATCTCCATTACCAACAAGCCCACAACAATTTACATATTTTCAAAAAAGGCTGTTTAAAATCCTCCCACCTTCTACTTTACCATTCATTCCCAAGGCAGTTCTTACATGTTCAGGTTTTGTTATGATGCCATGCTATTTTTAAACAAAATCAACCTTATTGTTTATTGCTGGATTACAAATTAGCCAAACTTTGTGGCTTTAACTCTCAAAATTCACTCACTCACTCACTCACTCACTCACTCACTCACTCACTCACTCATAGATTTTGTTACTGCCTTGGTTTTAGTACTTCAAATAAATTGCAAGTCAGAAATGGAAGCTTAGATTTGTTGGGTCCTATAGCTCAGGATGTTTGCAAATAGTACTCATGGTGTTAGCCAGATTTCGACTCATCCCAAGGTGGTACTCATGAATCATCATCCCAAGATTCATCTGGAGAAGGTCAAGTTTTTTGGGGCACACACATGTCCTTGATGTGATTGGTGACATGATTTAGTTTTTCAGGGGACACTGATCTGAGTCACCTCTATCTAACTTCCTGTATACCTTTAAGACAAATGTGCCATTAAATCAGGGAAGAGGTAAAAGGGGCTGATCATACACAATTCGGAAGTCACCATTTCTATAATCTCTTGTGTTATATTTGATTACTAAAAAATTAATCAGGAATGGGTGCCCTTGAAAGGGTAGCCAGATTGCAAATATCTTGCAAGAAGTATTACTTGGAACCTTTTTCATGAGCTAGCCATGAAAAACCTGTTAACATTTTTCTCCTGAGTTATTGGGAAGAAGAACCTGTCGCTGAGCTATCATGCAATAAGTTAAGGAATAATTGAGGGAATCAAAGCAGCTATTAACTAGTAGTAAGTGATATTGTCTTTAGATTCAGAAACCTCATGTCTGAATTTAGGATTATATTACCAGAAAGACAAATATACCCAGCATTATAGATAGGCATTTTATCAGTTCATCTCTTAATAAAATGTGATACAAAAGAGATATAGTTCAGTATCAGCACGTTTCAGTTCTGGTTGGGTATTTGGTGATTGCTACATTATCATCATCTCAAAAGAAGCCAACTTAAAAGAACACCTATTGTTTGGCAACATTCTGTGGAGTCGTGAAGGAGAGAGAAGGAAAGTAAAAGAAAATTTGACCTTCCTGCACATTGTTCTTCAGTGAAAATATGAAAGAGATAATTTCAGTAAAATTATGTAAGGACATTGCCTGCTTTTCAGAGAGCAAGATGAACTGCTCTGCACACACAACCTTCTGGAAGATAATTCATACAGTACTTAATATTCTGACTTGAGAACAGCTCCTCTGATAGACTATAATTTTAATTAATAAATGCTTTTTTATGAAATGATCACTCTTTCCTAAACAATCATGATTCAAAAACCTATTCTTAGAATTAATTTTAAAATTCTGGAAATAGATGAATTGGGCTGTAAGGATAATATTGTCTTATAAATCTGGCAGAGAGGTCAAATGAGTATGCACTCATGCAATTTATATATTGCATATGCGTGGAATCAAAGGTCTGTATTACTTAGCTCTAATGGATCATACACTTCCATTCTCAACAGACGACAGTGCTAACTTCCAAATGGGAGCTTCTCCAGATCAGAATTGCCCTTGAATAGTATAATTACTAACTCTGTAACCACAGTCTATCTATTAATTACTTTAATAGCTTCCAGATCATATCACCAGTCATTATTTTTAATTTTAACGTAGCTAAGTATTTACCTGTAGGGATCTATTAAGAAAAAGGAAATCATGTAGCTGAATGACTTGTAAGGCAACAGTCACTATACCCTGTGAGCCAGTTACTAGTGCATTTAAGCCAGAAAGAACAGAATATGAAAGTGTATTTGAGCCATCACCAAGAAGTCCAAACTTAACGTGTAGATTATAGCTCCACATTAATGTTTCATGGCTTCCAGATAACCTCACTGCTCTAAATCTTGTCTATTAAATATATAAAGAAGAGGAATACTTCCAAATACCATAATTAATTTCATTAGTCAAGTGTGTCAGGTGGCTGCCTAGCCCTCTGAGGGTTTGAAAAAGGCATTAGTTTTAGCTGAGAATGTGACTTTGCCATACATATGGGTATTTTCATAATGAGGAAGAATGGGAAGCTGATATTATTGAATAAACAACTCAATAACATGAAAATAATTGCTAACTTCCCAGAGCTGGCAAATTTGGTTTATAGAAAATTTCCCTATCAGAATATTATTGTTTTCTGTATTATAAAGTTTAATTTGACTGATACACTTCATAACACATAAGAATATATCATTACTTCATGCATTAAATGATTAAAAGTTGGTGAGGAGCACAGTTCAGGAAATGATACCTTTTAATATTGTTCAACTGTTATCAACTATTACTGTTATTTACTCACATTTTCCAGTTTTGTAGTTTTATTCTGAAAAAAAAAATGCCTTTTCATATTTATTCTATTTGAGACCACTTAAAAGTATTTTTACTTTGCCCAAATATTGTTAAAATAGATTTACTATCTATTTAATATTGTTGAGGTTCACAGAGCAGAGTGACTACAGAGTTTTATATTCATCTGTATAATTAAGCTTTTCTATGAGTCTTATTAAAGAATTGAAAGGAACAAGCTATCCATTTTATAACTCTGCAATAAAAATATAATGACTGCTTGGTTAAATCTTTAAAATATCAAATATTAAATAAACTGCCTGTCCTCTTTTTATTTTATAAAATTGAAATTTCATTACTAAATAATTTCCAAAATTGAGGTTTCTAGGAACAGAGGAGGGACCAGAATGTAGTTTGCTTGTTTTAATCTTTCAATACAGTGTTTGAGGTATGACTTTCAGAGCCTGCAACATCTTGTCTGTGTCTTCCTCTCCCTTGACTCAAAAATTATAGAAGATAAAGAACATTTTTGAAACAAATAAAATTGAGAATGAGTTCATGCTTACATATGTGAACGTTGAAGGGAGTCTTTTATACTAAGGAAGCAGATATATGAGAATGGGGTCAGTGAAGATGAAGGATAGAGAATGATGGGAAGGGATAGAGAGTGGTGGGAAGGTATAGAGTGTGAACAAAGTACAATGTTACATTTATGAAAAGAATGCAATAAATCTATTATCTTGTGCATTACCTAAGAATATTATTGTTACTGTTCTAGTCGGCGGCATGAACTTAGCAGTGTGGGCATATAAATGAGGCAAACTGAAGTCTCGTGCAATAGCCAACTTTATGCAGGCATAAGACAAAGTGTTCGGTAAAACCATATGAGCAAACTTCACTTGAGTTCAAGCTGTATATAGAGCACGAGCAAGGGCAAGGGCAAGGGCAAGGGCAAGGGCACACGAGTCTATGGCGCATGCAGTATTCTGAATAATATTGAGTATGATGATTGGTAATCTACAGTACCTGGGAGGGGGGCAAGGTACCACATTCCAAGAACAAATTGATGTCACAGAGAAGAGGACTTTTGTCTTGTTTCCTTGGAGTTATCTCATAAGTTCTTATAATTCTACTCACACAGGAGGAAGCCATGGACCATTTTCTGACAACCATTTAAAAAGAATTTTTTAAGTCTTGTTAAGGTAAAGACTGAAACCATGATTTTATGTATGGGTACCTCTGTTTCCCAACTGTCTCTCTCTTTCCACAAAGCTCATTGTCTGTATCATGAAGACAGGGATCCTTTCTGTATAAAAGGATACTTACTTAACTTAGGGGTGTGTGTGTGGGGGGGCTAGAAAAATAAATGCAAACACAGGTAAGTAAAAGCTTAAATATATCAAACTTTTATTTTAGCTTTTCCACTTGACTTGCTAGATATGTTTTAGGAAATCTTCTCAAGCCCATTGACCATTTTCTCAGTTTAAAAACATAAAGTAAACTGTTAATTTTCTTATTTGATATATATGTTTTAAAACTAGTCAATTATATTTAATAGGCATTGATAATATATTTTAGTTTAATCTATAAAATGGTGTTTGATGGGAGATGCCATTATGTATATATGTTTCTCACACTGGTTAATAATAAAGCACTGTTGGCCAATAGGAAAGGAAGATAGGAGGGACTAGGAGACAAGGAGGAAATAGGAAGTAGTAAGGAGGGCCAAGATGGAGAGTCTGGAGAAAGCTGGACGCCAGCCGCCTCCCCGGTAAGAGAAGGCCATGTGAAAATACATAGATCAGCAGAAATGGGTTAATAATTAAAGGCAGAGCTAGCCGATAATAAACAAGTAACCGGGCCAACAGTATTGTATCAAATACAGAGTCTCTGTGTATTATTTGGGGCTGGCGCGGTGGCAGGACAAGACCAGCGGTAGCGGGCAGAAAAACCGTACACCTTACAGATGGTGCCCACGTGGCTAGTAAGAACTTCCACTTAAAATTTAACAAAAGCTTAAAAAAGGGTTTTAGAAACAAAAGAACAGAGACAAGCAAGGTTTCTTGGTAGCAGCATTTTTCTCAGTTGAACTCAGCTTTGCTAGAGACAAGCAGATATTCGCACGGCTCCTTTAAGGGAAGATTCCTGACTCAGCATAAGCGGCAAAAAACCGCACAGCTTTTAAATAACTCTGCTAACAATTTATTGGTGTGTATGAGAGATGGCAATGGCAGTGACCACATCTCCAAGCCGGCAGCATGCTTTCTGGGTGGCAGCGCAGACCAAGGCGGTGAGCACAGCTTTCCGTGCTGGCGGTAAAAGTACCCGCCACCATCTTTGGTAAACCGCGGCTGACACAGCTATGACTTTCATTTTAACAATGTTGTTTACCAGATAAAAGACTTGTGGCCAGACAAAGATAAAGATTTACAGTAAAGACAGATTCATATTAAGAAAAACCTCTAAAGGTTTACAGTGTGTTTTAAAATATACGTAGACATAAAAAAAAATGGTTTTAAAGAGACAAAGAGGAATTAGGTGTTGTAGCACACGCCTTTAATCCCAGCACTCAAGAGACAGAGGCAAGCAGATCTCTGTGATTTGCAAAGTAAACCTGGTATGCCGAGTAAATTCCAGGACAGATAAGAGTTACACAGTAAAACCCTATGTCAAAAAAATGAAAAAATAAAAGTAAAATAAACAGAGTAATAATAAAGCCACGTAAAGATGAAAAACTCAGAGAGAATCTGGTTACTGTATGCTATTGTGTTGTCTCTGCATTGTTTGACTGCTGAGAAAATAACAACAACTGATAAAGGAAATGCTGCTGGATTAATTCAATTTATATATTTTAAAAATGCTTTGACTCCAACATTTAAGTTCAAGGACAAGTTACTGGGGAAAAGGATTTCTATTTTTGTTTCCACAGGAAATAAAAAGCTGTGGATTCCTTCCAGACTAATGTGGTTTGAGCAAGCCAGACCGCCTGAAACAGAGTACCAGGTGATTCTACATTCAAAACAGCTGAACAAAACTGCCTTACAGACTACAGCCAAGATTTCTATGTCTTCTCAGGATCCCCCATGACAGCGCCCCCTGTCAGCAGGAAGTAGTTTGGAAAGAACAATGCCCAAATTCCCAAATATTGTTTATAAATGTTTGTTTTCATTTAAATGGACTTGGTTATAAATGGTTAATGATCACAGCCAGTTCTTTTTACAGGTAAAAAGGGAATTATGGTATAGATATGAATACTTTGTTTTGGAATGGATTTTCATTTACTGATACAAATTTAAGTTCAAATTTGTCATATGTATATTTCTCCTCTTGTTTAAGTATTGTGTTCATATAGCTCAGTTAGAAATGTAATGTATAATTTTGTGCAGATTATTTATAGTTACCTATAATAGTCAAAACTTATAGTTTAGTTAGGTTTTCTAGATATATAGAGATGTATTTGAGATGGATAGGCATTCTTCAAACCTTTCAAAGACCTACAGAATATGGCATTTAAAATGGTTTAGGGTTTTTCTTGACAGTGAGACATAATTGCTCTTGGCAATACCACCTGCACCAGAAAGGAAGATGGAAGATGGACATCGAAGAAATGCATTATGAAGTTTGCTTTCAATATGGCAAGACTAGCCATGTGGACAAGATACTGCTCTTGTCTGGACTGTTTGACTTTGTGCTGTATAAACTGGACATGCAGGACCCACAGAAAATTGACTGCTGACTCAAGATGGACATTGCTACAGAGTTCCTGCTTCATGGAAGAATCTGCCAGACAGTCTGCAGGATACAGAGAAAAATGGCTGACAAACTTCCAATACAAGAAGACAGTTTAAAGTTTCCTGCTTTGCTGAAGAGTCTGCTAGACACACTATGGCCTATGGGCTGAAGATGGAAGATTACAAAAGAACTTCGGGTGACCAGGCAGTGAGTTGTCTCTGTCATTTCTAGAGTTTATATACTATCCTTCTGTGGTCTTTGATGGCGTTGAAGACAGATAGTTATGGTTATAGTTTTCCTTAGTTAAGCTTAAAGATAAGCTTACATATAGGACTTTAACTCACAAAGATAAAATAGATGATGGACTATTTTCTTCAAATCTTGCTAAATGTTAATGGACTAAATAGTGTTAACTGTGATTCTTATTTGATAACTTTTATGTGATATATTTTGCTATGTTAAGGTTAAAACCCTTCTTTTTATTTAGACAGAAAAGAGGAGATGATGGGAGATGTCATTCTGTATATGTTTCTCATACTGGTTAATAATAAAGCACTATTGGCCAATAGGAAAGGAAGATAGGAGGGACTAGGAGACAAGGAGGAAATAGGAAGTAGGAAGGAGGAGTCAAGATGGAGAGCCCGGAGAGAGCAGTATGCGGTAGCTGGCTCTGGGTAAGAAGACCACGTAGAAATACATAGATCAGCAGAAATGGGTTAATAATTAAAGGCAGAGCTAGCTGATAATAAACAAGTAACCGGGCCAACAGTATTGTATCAAATACAGAATCTCTGTGTATTATTTGGGGTCGGCGTAGCGGCAGGACAAGACCAGTGGTGGCGGGAGGAAAAAAACGTACTTCTTACAGGTGTTGACTGAAAAAACAATACACTTTGATTTGTATAGATAATTTAAAGCTCAATATAAAAGAATAAATACTGATTTGGAATTATTCTACTGACAAATTCCATTAAATTTTTTATTCTAAACATTTGTAAAACAATGGGTAACATACATTCTTTGAACCAAGATTCTCATTCTGTTTCTCAGAATTTTATTATATCTTTACATTTGATCCCCTTTTAATTTACTTAACAGTTATATATTGTCTTTGAATATTTCAAGTGAATTCAACATCTTAGAAAAAATATACATCTTTGTAATCGCAGATAATATAGGTATATGTTCATTGCATATATTAAAGTGAGCAATTTTTAAAATCGTGGATTATAACCTGAAGATCATCAAATTCTTACCAAGTCATCTCACGTGTAACATCACCCTGAATTGAAAGCATTCCTTAAGTCCCTCTCATGCTCTCTCTAAGTCCAGAAGATATATATCTTCTCTGGAGCTGACGGATGAAATGTAATATATAATGTTGTGATAGATATGTATGCTAAACAAACCTATATGAAAATTAGGTTAAAGTTAATCATACATTCTGTATTTTTCTTTTAATTCTTTTAAAGATAGCATTATTTCTAATAATGATAATTACAATACAGAAAGGGAATAACATCCAAGAGACACCTAGTGACTTGCTGTAGTAATAATCTTTGATTTTCTAAGTCTTATTGGACTAGGTAGCACTTCTAGGAAATGTAGAATAGAAGATGTAAGACGTATTACTGAGATTGGTCATTGGCTCTGAAAGGAATTATTGCAATATTACCTGTAAGGTTTGGAAGACTGTTGGTTTCATAAAGTGTAGAAGAGCCTCAAGCTTCAATAGGGTACCATTGCCATGTTTTAGCTAAACCTTATGAAAAAGTTTTCATGGATCAAGTTATATAATCTCCATGCCTGACATATAACTCAGAACTCAGGTTTATCACTACAGTATTAATACTAAAAATGACATTACGTCTATTTGGCTAGTCAGAATTGATTGTGTATATGCTACAAAGCCCTAGCTTCTTTCAGGAATGATAACAAATTTCAAGTATTATCTTTCTTAAAAGAGAATTCTGCTCAAATTTAGTTACTTGGAGATTATTGAATTATTTCTTTGTATATATATGCAGAAAACATTCTGATGATTTAGTTCTGCTAACTGGTTATCATTGTCAGGATGGCATTATCTGTGTGTACTGATTTGCCACATCACAAATGAACGATATGTAGTCTCTTGTATTTACATCTTTATTGAAATTTACAAAAGACTTTTATTTTCAAAAGAATAAAACAGCTTATGAAAAACTACCATTTTCCAAATTTTAACATAGCATACTCTGTGCTGTACATTTCCTCTACATTTTAGCAAAGTTTGAACTTTTCAAGTAAAAGAAAACCTAACAATAATTAATACTGCATTTAAATTGAATTTAATTGCAAGCTATAACTATCCTTTAGAGTTAATTTTTGTTTGTCATAGAAACGCCTTAAAATTTTTATTGGTTACTTTTTGTTTGCAAATTCTAAATGGGCCTATGTTGTTTACAAAAGGCTCATATATCCTGGACACTACAATTATGGTTATCAATCAAGCAAAATAAGCGACAATTTGATTAATGTATTCAAAACTCATAGCAATCAAAGGGATCCTAAAAGAAGTCTTCTTAGCTGTGGAGATATTACCAGCCCAGGTTCACTCATTTTTACTAACCAGTAAGTTTTGTTATGAAACAACACAATTACTGTCAGCTCTGTATTTGTGTAAAGCATAATACCTAATAATTTCTATAATACTAATGTGAAAAATACAATAACAACAAAGATTTCATACTTAGATTTAAGAAAAATAACATATTGACCAGTTGGGGTCTCTCAGTTAATTACAATTAACTGAAAGAACTTCTCTGATGAGGATTGCATGATACATCAATCTATGATTATAGCAATAAGCTGTTCGGGTCAATTTAGTGCTATGGCCTCTTAGCAGAAAAATAGTACTAGGATCCCTCTAGAGCCCATGACTCAATAATAGAGTATTGGAACAGATGGGCATGGATTCCAACTCACAGAGTGATGTGAGATGACATTCTGTAAATATGTTTCTCTTATTGGTTAATGAATAAAACACTGTTGGCCAATAGGAAAGCAAGATAGGCGGGACTAGGAGACAAGGAGGAGAGAGGAAGTAGTGGGGAGGAGATTCAAGATGGAGGATGGAGAGAGAATGCCAGCCCCTCTCTCTGGTAAGATAAGACCATATGAAAATGCTTAGATTAATAAAAATGGATTAATATTTAAGACAGAGGTAGCCGATAAGAAACTAGTAACTGGTCAACAGAATTATATCTAATACAGTGTCTCTCTACATGTTATTTGAGGCTGGTGCGGCAGAGGGACAAGACAGGCTGGCAGAAAATTTACTCATAACAATGGAGGAGGTCTTAATTCTAATCTGTGCATTGTTGGTTGCTCCCACAAAAGTCACACCTACTATTGCACCAAGACAGTCATCCAAGTAGCTCATAAGCTTTCTCAGATGAGTAAAATTGATGATCAATTTTCTCCTTTGATTACATGCATAGCACATTTCAATGCTAAGAAAACTAACAACTAGGTATGAAGCTTCAGAGTCTCCATATTTGATCATTCATTGGTCTTCACTGACTAACAGGTACAAAGAGTAGGAGGAAATGTTGTAAGTTACAGAGGTGATTGATATATATATATAAAATCAGATGCACCTATTTTATCTTATTACTTGGGAATGCATACACAAGACCAAGACCTAAGCAATGCAGAGCCAGGGAAGTCACAACTTTGGGGGAAGGAGAGGAGGGGCATGCCTTTTGACCAAGCTAAGTAGCTACTAAGATAGCTGCTAAAATCGGAAGGGTACTATTCTCCAAAGCACGACTCACATAGCACAGTATTTAGGCAACACAAATTGTTCGAGATGGGAGAGAGAGAGACAGAGAGAGAGAGAGAGAGACAGAGAGAGAGAGAGGAAAGAGAGAGGAGGAGGGGGAAGGTGAAGATTGGGAGAACACAGAGAGACACAAAGAAAAAGACAGAACAAGAGAAATTGAGCAGGTTGTGAGTTCCAGGTGGATCTGTGAGGATTTGGGGGAGGTGTAAATATTAAATGTATGAAATTCTCAAAGTATTAGTAAAAATACAATAAAAAAGTAGAGGGAAATTTTAAAAATAGTTTCCATCAATATAAATATCTACTCTTTTGGAAGGCAATAATAATTTTATTAGATATCCTCAAAATCAAATGGAACTCTTGTTGTTATTAATGCTGTGTGTTTCTGAAGCAAGAACTTTTATATGTAATCCACTAGGATCTCAAATTTGTGCTCTACTAGCCTCAACCTCACCCTCATGTGAGAGAACATGTCTGGCCTGTCAGATTTCCTAAATGGAATTCTTCCTGTGAAGGCGGTGTTATTGAAGCAGTAAAATCGAGTGACTGATCATGCCATGAGTTAATAGATTATACCAAAAAGAACATCAGGTGATTCTTGTAATAACATGTGACTTTATTTGAGTGATAAAATATGTATGAAATGACAAAAAATCATATGACATAGAATCATTGTTTGAAGTATCATATCCTCTTGTTTCAAATTCCTTTCCCTGTTGCTAATGCTAGGTAACTGCAGTATCTAAATAGAAGATTGTTTCAAGGTGGTATTTCACAAACATTTAATGATAAGATTACTGAATAAGTTAATATTTACACTCCAATACTAGGATAATTAATTTACACTTTAGGTTACATATTACAGAAAATACTTCCCAATCATATAATTTTATGCTCTAGTTCTAAGGGAAGAAATATGGTCATGGATAATCCTGATAGTACTGAGTTTCCTAAAATTAGGACTCAAACCATCTATCTTCAATGGTGTGATTCCAGCATTATTAAATATGATTTTTTGGCATTTGCTGTTATTATGTTCTTTATATTTGCTTTTCATTTTGATTATTGATTTATTATTTTATTTATATACAGTTTCATGGGTTACATGGCATTTATGTGGAGCTCAGAGTATAAGTCACAGGACTGGTTTCCATGATGTTGCTCTTAGGGGTTAAACTCAGACTATAAAGCTTGGTGGCAGGTGTTTTATTGGCCAGAAACTCACTAGTCCTCTTCATTTTCCTTGGTGTTGACCTTTAAACCAATATAAGGCCAAGCCTCGATAACATTTTGAATGAAACCCAAAAACAAAAAGCAAATGCATTTAGAAAAGAGCTATAAAGATAAACATAGTAAATGAAAATATTTGGTTGAGGCTACATAACAGCAAATTTGAGGCCAGTGTGGGTTACATGATGAGAAATTGATTCAAAGGCAATGCTAACAACAACAGGGGTAACTTTCGATATTTTTAGAATCTCCAATAAAAATATTATTGCACTTAAAGAACTGGATATTTAGATATTTAAATTAGTGAAAACTTTTTAAAAATTTTTCCTTCTAGTCATTCTTTTCATTTTTATTTTTAAAAGAACTTCTGCACGTGAATTATTATATTATCAAGAATAGTGCTATAAAATAATTACAGGTTTTGAGGTGAAGAAACAAAACTCTGATTTCTGTTATTAGTGGGGAAAATATGAAGTTAAATCATTCAAACTTGAGTTAAGTGAACTCTGCTGGGCTAAGAATGCAACATAAGAACAAAAGCATTTTCCTTAGTTATGCACAAGGCTCTAGGTTAAATTGGAAGATGGGCAGAGAGGAACTGGGGAAATCTAGGGAAATGGAGAGACCTATCATATTCCAGAATCTAAAATGTGCCATTATATATATTTGCCACTTACATGTATTTTCATGTTGGCTACTCTTTTTTATTATTTAATTTTAAAACAAGCTTGTTTTACATGTCAATCCCAGTTCCCACATCCTCCTGACCACCCCCCCCCCCGGACCCTGCCCCAGCCCCCCATCCCATCCACTTTCTGCTCACCAGGAAGGGTGAGGCCTTCCATGGGGATCTTCAAAGTCTGTCATATCATTTAGACCAGACCCTAAGACTTCCCCATGTTTAGTCTGGGGGGAGTATCCCTCTATGTGGAATGAGCTCCCAAAGTCTATTCTTATACTAGGGATAAATACTGATCCAATACTAGAGGCCCCATAGACTGCCCAATTCTCCTAACACCCACATTCAGGGAGTCCGGGTCTGTCCTCTGCTGGTTTCCCAGCTATCAGACTGCAGTCCATGTTCTCTCCCTTATCCAGGTCAGCAGTTTCTGTGGGTTTCTCCAGCCTGGTCTTGACCCCTTTGCTCCTCACTCCTCCGTCTCTGCAACTGGATTCCAAGAGTTCGGCTCAGTGTTTAGTTGTGTGAGTGTCTGCTTCTGCTTTCATCAGCTACAAAATGAAGGCTCTAGGATGGCATATGAGGTATCTTATTGGGGAAGGGCATTTAAGGTAGCCTCTTCACTATTGCTTAGATTGTTAGTTGGGGTCATCCTTGCAGATCTCAGGACATTTCCTTAGTGCCAGATTTCTCTTCAAACCTATAATGGCTCCCTCTATTATGGTATCTCTTTTCTTGTTCTCCTCTATTCTTTCCCTGACTCAATCTTCCTGCTCCCTCATGCCCACCTCTTTCATCCTCTTCCTCCTACCTCCCTCTCCCCTCCACCCATGCTCCCAATATTCTTGGGGGATCTTGTTTCTTTTCCCTTCTCCAGGGGACCATGTATGTCTCTTTTAGGGTTATGATGGCCACCTTTATGAATTCATTATTTTAGTCATATTACTACTGTGATATAGATCTATATTCCTACATACTATTTAAATAATACAATTTTTAATTTATAACATTTTATTGAATTGTATAAGCATTGGTTTTTCCCCCAATGTTGGAACACTGTGAGTATGTGTGACTCTGTGTCTTTCTCTGTTTCTATGTCTCTGTCATCTCTGTCTCTCTCTCTCTGCCTATTTCTCCTATGCTTGATTTATTGATATTGCATAGGGCTATTTTTCATGTCTTTAGTATATACTATCATTATTCATTCCCTGTTTTCTTGGTAGTCACATAAATATCAGAAAATCTTAATGCTTCTATTTGACGGGCATGTATTTGCAATATTTTAGGTGGGTGTGTGCAAGAGTATACACAGACACACACACATACACACACACACATATATACACAAACACACACACTATATATATATATACATATACATATGTGTATATGTATATATATATATATATATATATATCATAAGTCAGGGATTCATAAATGTGCATGGGAAGGCCAGTACTAGTACCAGATGTCTTTCTCAATCAGTCTGCACTATATTTTTTGAGACAAATTCTCCCACTTAACTAGATCCTGTCAGTTTTTCTTGGCTGGCAGTTCCCATGATCTCGAGGAATCTACCTGTCTGAACCTCCCCAGGAGTCAGATTACAGATGTCTTGCTGCATCCACCTTTCTACGTGGGTGAAGTCCTCGAGTGTGATTTCCAAGCACCCAGCAATCGAACCATCTCACCAGCTCCATTTTTAAACATGAAGGCAGCACTAACGGAGAATGTCCTTGTGACAATGGTCGGGAGCAAATACATCACTGGAAACCAGTCAGAACAATGTGGACTCAAATAATAAAGTGTACTCTTCACTTAAAGCTTTCTGAGAAGAATCAAGGAAAGGATTTAATCAGAAATGAAAGAAGCAGCAATGTCTGCTGTTGTGTAGTAAGCAAGAGGGTGACTGGTATGAGATTCAAAACAGAGGCCAAGATATATGAGGTATAGGATAAGAATTTTCAATTATTATGAACTCAATGGAAAATGTACTAAATTTTAAACTAGGAAACACCCAAGGAATGGTTTAATTTTGAGCAGGGACCCTACTTACAATATTGAGTATTGCAAATGAAAGATACAATACTGCCTAGAGTAGTAGAATTATGTGACTGCTGATACTGCTGTACATGTAGAATGATGTGAGGAGGCTGGCTTAAAAGTTGAAGTGGTTTGTGTGACTGAATTTTTGATACTTCCACTCACTTCAATGTGGTAAGGTAGAAAACTAAGAAGATATTACCGCCAGAGCTTATTAATCAGTACATACCGTAGGAAGTCATATCGGGTTTGATGAGCTCTGGGAATTATTTTGTGGCTTTAATGCAATATATTATAAAGACATTTTCATCTGCACATTCAAGAGACATAATTAATTTACAAAATTTTCAGAGCACATCTTACCCAGGATGTATTTTAAAGACAACTTAATATCCCAATAGGGGAACCTTTCTATATGGCATACCCAGGGCTTTTACAAGCCCAGATTAATATCTGCTATTTGGAATAAATTTAAGTGATTCACATGGATTTTTAAATAATATTAAATAGTCTATTTTTAATTATTTATTTTTGTTTATTTCCTAAAAATGAAGATATGACCTATTAAATTATCAATTATACATTTTTCTCTGACTTTTGAATTTTGTTTGCATGTCTAGATAAAAATCATTCACTCAATAGGTGCTATAGTAAGATGATACATATGGAATATTTAATTTAAACATTATATACTATGTACTTATTAATATATTTTCCTAGGTTTTAAAACTTTGATTACTTCTGAAAATTTAGTTGATAGTTTTAAATGTGTATCTTCTATTTTATGATATCACAGTTGATCAAATTCAAATATTTATCTTAAACTTTATATGATAAACATGTTGAAGAAGAAAGTGAATCTTCTCCACCAAGAATGTTTCATTTGACCAAGAGTTGTACTTTCACATGTAACACACCTTCTATTATGTAGTTCCTGAGGTATGGCATCTTCTAAAAGCATGTTTATTAAATGAAAACTGAAAATGACTCCTCATGACTACTGCTAAGAAACACAGGTTAACTTCATTTTTTATTCTACTCTGTTTTTAGTGTGTGTGTGTGTGTTTCATGAGTGTGAATGTTCTCGTGTATGTACTCACATATCCCCATGCCAGCACCAAAGAATGCATCTTCTATTACTCTTTACTCTCCATCTTGAGACAGGGTGTCTCAGTTAACTCTAACTTCACTGGGTTTTGGTGAGTTTAGATAACACAGAAGCTTTTGGTATATACCTATCTCCATTCCCAAGTTTTGGGGTGCAGGCATGTGAGTCGATGTGGATTTTTCACATTGGCGCTAGGAATTCCTACATGGGTTATCATACTTGCATGCTTGCTGTGCAACTGTTTCTGCACACTGAGCTATCTTCCCATTGCCATGAAGGATGACTTTGCACAACTGCTCATATATTTTGGTGAGTTGCATGATGATGACCCATCTTTAAAAGAGGATACTAAAATAAGTCCTCTTATGAAATTGATATTCCACAAGCAATACTACATGGCAACTGTTGCATAATGACTAACCATCTTTAAAAGAGGATATTACAATATGTTCTCTTATGCAATCATTCATAGTGGGGACAGATGGAAACAGCAGGAGAACTATACCATTTTGAAGTTAAGTTTTGTTATCAGCTGTGTTGGGAATCAGCAGCCTGCTGATCTCCATCCCGATGATGGGCAGGACGTTCATGGCCATGTCACCACTACATCAGGCTTTACCTGGCTGCCAGAGGACTCAGTTACATGCGCAAGCCCCCCTTTTAAAGAAAGCACATCAGCATGCCTCTCTCTCTCTCTCTCTCTCTCTCTCTCTCTCTCTCTCTCTCTCTCTGGTCCCCCTCGCTTGCCCTTCACCTCTCTCTTGCTCTGTCTTTCTCTCTCTTCCCTGCTTTTGGTTGGCCACCAGCTACCCCCCCCCCTTCTCTCCCTCTCTCAATAAACTCCATGTGGGTGCTGAGTCTTGTGTTTGTGTTTTATAGGCATTAGCTGCAGCAAAAGAACAACAAGCTGATCAGATCATATACTTTTAGTGAAATATACTCATCTAGCCCCTCATCATTTAGGGATCTGTTGAAAGACTGTTGAGTTACTCTCAGACATTGTCATTCACACACTCAAACCCATGGACCCTGCATGCATGTGCACACTCCCTGACTTGAAAAAAATTATCCAACAAGTGTAGTTGTAGGGAGTTTAACAATCAAGGACAAGTATGAGAAAAGGGTGCATTAAGAGAGAAAGGCTATAATTCAGTGAAAGGTGGACTTAGAGATGAATGACAATTATTCTACTTTGTATTCAGAAAAGCAATGTAGTTCATTGAGAACTATCTATTCAATGAATACATTTAAAAAGAAGGCTCTTATATCCCAACTATGATTCCTCTTGTTAATTTCTTTGTAATGCATAAGGTGAAAGATTCACAAGAACCTTTTGACTAAATGATGAAGTGTTGAGTTAGAAGCACACAACACATGTAGGATCAGCTTAGGAATGGTGATAAGGAGCTGGCTTCTGTGCTTCTGATAAGGCAGTTGCTTGGTACTTTCTGGTTATAGTTTCCTTAGAACACCCTGGAGTAAATAACATGATATATAATCGTCTGTAGTAAGAGAGCTTAGATAATTGGTAACTTCTTATTACCCTAATGTTCGGAGTGTTACAATTTACCAGTGATATATTTTAACTCTGAGCACTTACCATTGCACTGCTCTGGGCCAGTGGATGTTCACTGTCTGTCAAAGGGCAGCTTTTCCACAAAGGATGCTCATGAGCAAAGAAACAAAGAATAACAGTGGAATAACTCAGAGACAAGATGTGAGGGCTATGGAATTCAGCTTAATTCAAACTGGAGAAAATGAGGATGTTTGTACATTTGTGAAGGTGTTATAGAGAGCCACAATAGGCAGGATCATGTGGGATAAAAAGTACATTGTGACCTAAACAAGGGGAAGCTAATGGTCCCCAGACTGATAGCTGGGGATCCATCATAGGATCGACTCAGAACTCTTGAATGTGGGTCTCAGTTAGAAGGCCTGGACAGTCTAAGGGACCTCTGACAGTGGAACCAGGATGTGTCCCAGGTGCAGGAAAGGACTTTGTGAGCACATTCCCCATGGCAGGATACTCCCTTAGCCTAGAGACAGGAGGGAGGGCCTAGACCCTACTCCAAATGACCTGACAGAGTTTGATGATCCCTCCTGGAAGATATCACTCTCTCTATGGAAAGGGGGGTGCAATGGGATGGGAAGGGTTGGGGGGCATTGGAGGAAGGGAGGGAGTGGGAACTGGGATCAATATGTAAAATAGGAAAAAATATTAAAAAAAGAAAAAAAAAAGGAGCATTGTGAAAAAGCACAGTGAACTTCTGCAATGGTGAAGTAACGGTGTACCACGCCACCATACACACCAGTGTTGTGGAAATATGAGTGTTGACTGCAAGAGGCATTGGAAACACAAGCACTCAAGATAATGAACTGGAGACTGATGTCTGACCTCATGTAATTATTTAAGACTTTGTGTTAACTACCATTGGTAATATAACAAGAGTTCATAGGGAACAAAAATAATTTTCTATTTAAAGAGGGAAATTTCAGAATTTAGTGAAAGTCCAGGTTTCACTTTGACTGTCCTTCACTTGACTGAGAGAAGAGAGCAAAGAGTTGACAGGAACTACAATGTCCTTAATGCATTTCTTTTTACAAGATAAAGTCACACTCTGCAGTACAAATTGCCTAGAACTCCCATTACAGCACAGTCTAGTCTCAAATTCATAACCCTTCACATATGATAGTGTTGAGGGTTTCTTATATATAGTATGCACTGTATTATTCATGTCCCAATTTTCCAATACATATGATAAGATTACATCATTGCTGGAAACAGACATATTTAATTCCTCATGAAGCAAAAAGTGTTCTACGTTTATTTATTTATTTATTTAGAAAATGGATAGGTAATACGGAGGGATGCTTTGACAAATATAGTGAAATCTAGAATGGATTATTTATGTCAGAAAATATGATCATGATTGATTCAATTATTTGTTAATTCATTTAAGGACTATTGAATTCCTGCTCTGAGTTAGTAACTAATGGGTCAAATGTATTGTTCTTCGAATGACATAGCCGTAAAAACTTTAATAACTACATATTTAGTATACTTTCTGATAAATCCCAAGTTTGATGTTTTCACAGAGATATAAGAAAAACTCAGACTTGAATATTGTTGAAAGAATCGAAAAAAAATTGCTATTTGGATAGCTTTGGAAACAACTGTTTTTTTTTAATCTATGAATATATGTATATTGCATATATTTACACATGATATATTTTTCATCCTCCATCTTTAAGAGCAAATTGAGTTTTCACAAAATACAACAGTGCTAAACTAGGGTTTGACTACCAGCTTGTGCCACAGTCAATGTTTTAACTGCCACATTGTTCCAATAAAAGTGCTGTGCATGTGAATGTGTATGTGTAAATGTATGTGTAAGTGTGTGTGTGTGTGTGCGTGTGTGTATGTGTGTCATGAGTGTGTGTTTAAAGTGGCTTAAAATACCATAAATTGTATATTTTTGCATGCTTATTTTCTACTGCATCTGTCTTATGTTTACTCTACAACAAAATAAATCACATAATGTGTTTTAAGCAGTAAGATTTATTCAAATGTCATATACTTGCCTTGGTTTCCCCAAGTCAATTGTACATATACATTTATGTGCAACTCTTATGATTAAAGCAATGAGAATTCCTTTCAAATATAGCTGTTGAAGATGAAGTATCAACCATTCCTCTAGCCTGTTGCTTTTGTTTAATTTGTTTTTGCTTTTTAGATTTTAGTAAGTACATTGAGACTTTTGAAATTTGTTAGCCAAAGGCTTTATCAGTACAGGAGACAGAGAGAGAGAGAGAGAGAGAGAGAGAGGGAGGGAGGGAGGGAGGGAGGGAGGGAGGGAGGGAGGGAGGGAGGGAGAGAGAGAGAGAGAGTTACTGTAAGTTGAACTGGAAAGTTCAAGATTTTTATTGGTCATCTTTGTAGTTATTGCTTGCATGAGTTATTGGATCTAAACTGTAAGATTCCCTGGGGATATGCCACTTCTCGGTCATCCATTCCTCAAGATTTTCTGTCATACTGGTTACAGCTTGTGTTTTCACACCAGAGTTCAAGGGGTCAAGCTGAATTTCAAAAACACTTATGCTATGCATCTAGGAAAGAGGCTATTTTATAAGTGAACTTAGTTTTGTAAAATAGCAGGGGGAAAGTAAGGCCTTTAATGTTCATCCTCCCCTGTTTGTTCAGTTATAACCATTCCCTCTCATTAATTCATGATGAAAGTGAAGCCAGAAATAAGTACTCAGGAGATTGTAAGCATGCCTGTCTGAGTGAGTGATGGAGACAGCATATAAAACCTCGCTATAAATTTCTTGGTTGAATCTTCCACACTTTCTCACAATTGCCTTTTTTGTCCTTTAAATATTTTTGCAAATGGCAAAGAGCAAATGTGATTTAACATCTGATTCTGAGTGTTACATTAATAGCCCTGTTTAATAAGACAGAGTGTGTAAAGTTTATGAAGTCCTCACTATGGTGCATAAGCCTTGTCCAAAAAAAACTAAAAAGATTTGATAACTTTAATACTGTCTCCTTGGTTGAGAATTAATTCACGAAAACACTTGTCTATGAGGATGTGCATTTCATAGGATATCCCTACCTGCACCCCACTTGGTCATCCAGCTGTAACCGATTAAGAATGCCATTTGGTCCCTAAGCCAAGCAGGGATGAGTGCTGGTCACTATCAGCAATATGGATTTATATTCACACATTTCATTGCCATTAATTTTATTTAAATCTATGTACTGATTCTAGCACTATTTTAAGTAAAGCTTAAAATTTTAGTCAGGTAGATTCTTAGTTTTCTTAGTGCATGATAGATATGCACATCTTCTGTGTGTATAAATGAGTGTCCTGTAATTGATGGATCCTATGTCTATTCAAAACATTCATTTAATTAAAGGAAAGAACATCTCCATCTTTCTAATAAATTTCATATCTAAGAAATAACTAATTAACAAATGAAATGCATATTTGCACAGAAACATTTATAAAAATCTGTGTAAATGGATACTGAATTCTTTGAAGTATTATTCTTTAGCTTTCAACAATTTAAATGTAAATGGGCCTCCTTCAAGTGGCTACTATTTCATTCATTTTATTTCAGCCAATAATTTAAATTAATTTATATTACTTAACTTAGTACTTTTGTTACACACTTTACAGTTAATTGTAATGTAATTGGTATGTTTCTATCTATTTGCCATAATTTTAAGAAACAACATGCTATCAGTCTTGTCAGATTTAACTAAATGAAGTTCACTTCATACATATTAATTCACTTACTTGTAATACATAATGGAATTTTACAATATGATGAAGGTGCTTCATACAAAAAAAAAACATGTTTTTTCAGATGAGGAATTTGAAAATGATAATGAAATAACCATACTAAAATTTCTAATTTCTTTAAGAAATTAAGTCATCAGAAAAAAATCTATAAACCATTTCAAATGTATCAAACTTAAGCACCCTATTACCTTAGAAAACCCCACCATTTCTAACAGTATGCATGAATCAGCTGGAATTTTTGAGACTTCAGGTAAGTGAAGTTTACCAGGCACAGAAACAGAAACATTCCAACTTATAACTCCGAAGGTGGGACTACTCAAAAATAAATAAAAAAATATCATAAAGTCCATACATAAAATTACCCCCCAAAATCCATTGAGTTATTTTTGTTTTTGCCATCTAATGATCTGCATGGGGTCTGCCTTTCAGGGAGGTTTATGTTTTATGGTTTGTAAACTCAGTGAGCTTCCATTGGAGAAAACTAATCTTTCTTTTGCAAGCATTTGCCAGATGGAATTAGGTTCTATTTAGAGGTGGGAGCTTATGCCCACTTTCCCTTTCCTTTCAGAGATCCAGGCTATCTTTGTCCTGTGCAGGCCCTATACAAGCTACCACAGACCCTGTGGGTTCATATGTGTGTCAGTCATGGTTATTTCTGTAGGCCTTGATTCCTAGTGCCCTTCATCCTATCTGGCAATCACAATCTTTGTTTCTTCTTCTACAGGGTTTCCTGAGCCCTGAGGGCAGGGCTTTGATGGAAAATTCCATTTAGGACTGAATGTTCCAATGTCTCTGACTGTTCTGTGTCCTGTTGTGGATTCATCTATTTGTTCATCTACTGCAGGAGGAGGCTTCACTGCTCTTGGCTAAGCAGTGCACTGATTCCAGAGTATAGCACAATGTCATGAGGAGATATATTATTGCTGAGTTCCTTCAGCACTGAAGTAGTATTTTCTTTTCCCCTAGGACTGTGCCCTATCTAGTCTCAGAATCCTGGTCATGGGCCTTAATTCCAATCATGTAGTGGTTTGCTACTCCCACAATTTTTGGCGTAGTCACCGCAGTAACAACATGTCAACATGATCACAGATGGCAGCACAGACCACTCAGATCAGATTTGCCCTGGCGGGAGCATGGCTCTTAAACACCAGCTTGCACTCAGGTTGCTGTTCAGATCGCAAGTGTCCACTCAGTATTCAGTGGTAACTGATGTAATAGACATCAACATAGATCCTGGCTGCTCTAAGGGTGAAGACCTAGATAGGACATTTGAAAGCAGCTCAGAACTGGATGTCATCAAGGCCCAAGGTGGCAGTGCTCAGCATAACCCTTAGTGGCATGTATGCATGACTCCATATTTTTAACCCATTAATGTTAATTTGTGCTGTTCAAATATTCTTAGACATGTGGTCTGCCAATGGAGTGTCGTGGATTAATTAGGGGCTATATTTATACAGGGAACTCTCTCACCTCCCAGCAGTTAACAATCACCAACAGCTCCATGGTCATGGGTGGGATCACAGTGCTGGATTTGCTGGGGCTTGGCTTTGCACAGGTTTTGTGCATTCTGTTACAAACAGTATGCTATCACATGTACAGCTGTTCTGCTATATCCAGAGGACATATTCTTGTGAACCCTTCCGTTTTGAATCTTCAGGAATTTCACATCATGGTCCCCAATTACTCATCACCTCTCAGTCTCTCCATATCCTCCCTAGCCCCTATAACACCCCTACAAAATAAAACTTTAAATCAAAACAAGCAAATGACCAAAAACAAAACAAAGCAAAAACAACAAACAAACAAAAAGAAGCCTCTCAAAGCTCCTCCGTCTTTCCCTCCTATCTGTCAGCCCCAGCATTCATCCTGGTGGCATTGGTAGTGGCAGTGTTTCACACAGTATACCCATTTGTCCAGATAGCTTTACTTTCAAGTATTCATTGCAAAGTGTTATCGATCTAAATTAAGGCCTCTTGTACGCCATCATCACAGGATTCTCATGAAACTCCTCTTGGATAGCCCAGGGTGCCCCAAACTTTGCATCTCCTCTTTTGCTGTGAACGTTTGTGGCAACGGGAGTCCAGTATATTCACTTATGTCTGAACTTTCCATGGTTCCTTATTTTCTGCCTCTCGTCCAGTTGTCCTAATTCCCATATTCTGCAAAGAGAAGCATCTCAGACTAAAGCTGAGAAATGACTTGATCTTTCTGTATAACAATCACTCATTAGTAGTTGTTTGTTACTATTTCGGTTGAGCAAAATAATACTAATAGGTTCTTGGGCAGATAATGATGTAAGATGGCTTTCATCATACCACCATATGGAACATGTCATAAATTGGTTTCTACCAAATTGTTACTCCCTTGATGCTCATGACACTAATGCATCAGTGGGCATCATCTCTTTATACCTCACAGGGTTCATAGCTGGGTGTGATTGGTAACTATTGTTCTCTCTAAGAGCATACATTATACCTTCTGACACTATTAAATCTGACCAGCGTGGATAAAGTTTCAGGTCATTAGTACTCCAATTTCCCTGTGTTCCATGACTCAAGAATGGTGGATCTCAGCCATGTCTTGCCATCAGTTTCTCTAGGGTGATCAAGAGCAATGTCAATACCCTGTAAGGTTTGGCAGATTACGTTAAATCCATGATCAATGACATATTCTTGGCCTTAAGATTTTTATTTTTCAACTTTGCTTCTATATATTTTTATACCTTCTGAATTTTACCAATTCCCATTCAGTATTCCTTTCATTGTTTATACCTTGTATACCTATGTGTTCTATGTCCCTTCACTTGAAAACCCTTTACCAAGGGTACTTAGTAATGTTCTGACTTCCTTTCATTTCTCAAACAAATATACATATTAATGAGAGGACTATTATTGAAATAGAAGATGGACAGTACATACTAACACACACACACACACACACACACACACACACACACACACATCAAGGTAGTTAAGTTTTAATTACCTCTTGTAGTTTTCTTCTATTTTCCTCTGACTGTGAGCAGTGTTCTGGATTCCTATTGTGATCCTAAAGTGAAAGGTAAAAAGGAGGTTTGTATATGTATTTCCACCAAATCTCAAACCTTCAGTGTACCTGTGTCTGGGGCTTTTACACTCACAAGTACTTACCCAATATAGCTTGCCTGTCACTTCACCCGGCTCATTTTCTCTGCTGCGACATTTTCATCTTTTCTTTAAATCTTTGTTGAAAATTGGTGTGGCTACCCTCGTTCCCCCGCAAACTTGTGTGATATAGAAAGACTGGAAGAAACTGTAGTGGAGTTGGAAAAAAAAAATGAAGCCTTTTCCCAAGCACAAACCTTTATCTGCAAACAGTCCTCAGGCTGTTTCATAGCAATTACCCTTCCTTCTCCTTTCTTAGCTTCCAAAGGTGACCTTCAATAGGAAAGCCAGTTGCCATTTCCATGTGTAGCACTGAAAATTGAAGGTCATCCAGAGTGCATTATTCACACTCTGGTCTGCCTTTAACCTCTGGAAATCAGGTTAAACTATAATTGTACCCTTTTGACTTAACACTCCACTAAGTGTATCCAGCAGTTATGACACAAACCTAGGTAGGAGTTTGTCACCACTGGGCAACCTCTCCAGCCTCCAGATTAATTTTTCATAAAAAATAATTAGTCATTAAGAGGTAGGTGTGTAGCACAGAGGCTGATCACAAACTCAAGATAAATCTGTTTCCACATTTCAAACTGACAATTTATTCGGTTTTTCCTTTCTGTGAGATCAGAGGTGACCCTCTTACACACAAGCTATGGTATTAGAAGTTAAGATTATTTAGTTAAAATGTACACTTAATGAGTATTCTGCTTGTTTGTTCTGTTTTCATTTTGTTTGCGGTACTGAAGATCAAACCCTGGCCTTGCACATGCTACACTAGTAGTTTGCCTTGAGCTACCTAACCATCCCATTTATTTTGCTGTTGTTTTGTTTTTTTTGAGACAGGGTCTCTCTGTGTAGCCCTGGCTGTCCCAAAACTAGCTCTGTAGATCAGGCTGGTCTCAAACTCACTCTCTCTGCTTCCCCAGTGCTGGGATTAAAGGTATGCATCACCACTTCCTGGCCGCATCCACCTCTTAATGACTAATTTTTATTATGATTTTTTGCTGTTGGTTTTTGTATTTTTCAGACAGGGTTTCTCTGTGTAGCTTTGGAGCCTATCTTAGAACTAGCTCTGTAGACCAGGCTTACCCCAAACTCACAGAGATCCATCTGCCTCTGCCTCCCAAGTGCTGGTATTAAAGGCATGTGCCACCAACGCCCAGCTATTATGAAAATTAACCAAAGGACTGAGGAGATGTCCCAGTGATTTCAAACTCTTAACCAGGTTTTCTTCACACCAAAGACAAAGTAACTTATAACCATCTAAAATTCCAGAACTCTATTCTTGTTTCTGTGAGCTACAGTAAGCATACATGTAGGTATGTATACACATAAAACAAATATAAAAAACATAAAATGTGCCTTAGAAATAAATCCATAATATAATGTTTAGTCATAAAACACAACATCACAGTATATCAAGATGTATAAAGCATTAGGTTTTCCAGATAATGTCATCATTTTTGATATATTTATCAATTATCAATCACTTTGGATTTATGATATTCTAGTTGTCATCTTCTATCCTTAAAAAGTATTTGTTACATCATTATCACACAGGATATGTTATGAATATTATATTTATATAATACATATGCTATGCATCAATCCCAAGAGCCAACTGTTCCAACATGTAAACTACTTTAAGGTAATAATTAATCATAGACAGCTTTGCTTTCAGCAAAATATTTTAAATATATTAATAATTTCCATTTATTAATTACTACAATTAACCAGTCCATTAGTTAACAAATGATTACTGTGATAATGATCTGGTTGCTGAGACATTTGAATTATAATCTTACAAGCAGAGTCTTCATATTTGAATGTAAATAAAAGTAAGTAAAAGTTATATATAGATATTTTCATGCATTATGTTGTGTTTTGAATTCAGGTGAATATCTATTCTTTGAAGTAGCACAAACGGAGCCTGCAACTGAATACTTTCTGAATTATTATACAGAGGTCATTAGGAACATAGTTACTACTTTTCTTCAAACTCTTGTCTGTATGCTTTCATAACACACTCTACTCCTACAATACCCCATAATTTATGCCACTTAACTAGCTGTCATGCATAATAAGAAGAGATTGTTCAATACTTCTGACAATAATTCAGCAAGTTGTCAAAGTATATTATCAGCTCCATTAACATCCAATCAGACTCAATAAATGACATGCTCGACTAATTTTACCATATGCTAGATGTAGTTTGACCTCTCTGTCTCATTGTCTCGCTCCCATACTCTCATCTTGTATGAGTGTGTGTGTGTGTGTGTGTGTGTGTGTGTGTGTGTGTGTGTGTGTGTTATGGTTTATTCTGTGAAATGAGGTAGCACAGGACAAATGTCTTCATCAGATCTCTTGATCACACACACACACACACACACACACACACACACACACACACACACAGAGCTTCATTTTAATATGAAAATAAGAATTACAGACCAAATTTCTTATCCATGACACAAAGTAATAAAATAGCAGCATTTCCCACTATACTTCACATTGTGGAACTAAGAAATATTACATGCATGTAAACTTTGTGGCAAAATTCATCACCAAAGCAAAATACACAAGGCAGTTTTTTTTTTTTTTTTTTTTTTTTTAAGTGAGCATTGCTTTAAGAAGTGGTTCCCTAGGTTCCTGTGTTTTTAAGTATGTCCAAGAAGCCTGGCTCAATATCTGGTCTTGAGATATCATTTACGAAGTTTTAGATTCACTATGCTTTTCTTGTGCCTGCTGCAGAGGAGTGTTCTGAGAACAGAAAATGAGATCCAACATATGAATAGACTTTCCAAGCTTTAAAATGTTGTAAAACGGAGTAATTTACTCTGCCTGAAAAAAAAAATGATGTATAGATGAGGTTTAGTACAGATTTGTTAGAAGTCGAAACCAAATTGTCCTTATTAAAAGCAAGTAATGATTGTAATGGAATTGAGTTCATACAGTGCTAAGAAATAAGACAGCTTCAAAGGCACATGGGAATCAGCATCGGGATATTAATTTAAATAAGATTAGAAGGCATAGCTAGTGTATATTTCACAGATATCTTGACAGAGGCAAGAAGCATGCTTTCTGAAAAGAAAATACACCAGTCACTGGCAGCAGAGGATATTGATGCAGCTACAAAGTATCCTTCCCTGGGTTGCTTCCTTGTGCCATGGTGTCTATCCCCAAGCCATCTTTCATGGATTTTTTCCAGCTGGAAAACTGTAAGAATGTCTATAGCAGAGCATGATAGTGCACACTTACAATCCTAACCCTCAGAAAACTGACTTAGTATGATCAAAACTTCAAGGTTAGCAAGTGGTATATAGCAAGGCCCCATTCCTTAAATAAGTAGATAGGAAAATGAATATTAAGGGGGGAGCATGTGTTGCATGTTCTAGTATCCTTGAATTAATGTAGGTGCCACTATTATTCTAGGCTCTTAAAATTGTTAACACAAACAAAAGAAATGAAACTTCACCATTCATGGAAAATTGATTCAATGAGGAACATTGCCTCATAGCCCTTTATGACCAATTGTGTAGGGGTAGAAATGAGTGTAGAAGTTCTAAGAGGCATGCAAGGAGCTGTGAGAACTTTACACTTCCAGAAGGTATTCAGAGAAAGGCATGTGGAGAGGCCTGATGCATTTCCTCTAACCTGATTATTTTTTTTCAACATGTAGAAGAGACTCAAGATTTAAGTATGACCACACAGGCAAAAACAGGCACAGCAACTAAGGAGAACAGGAAGTAAGATTTGCATCTTAGGCAAGCTTTGTGTGGGGGCACTAAAAGGCTATGACCACAGCAACTTGGGGATGACAGGGTTTAGTTCATGATACACTGCTCAGGTTTAGTCCATCAAATGGAAATCAGGATAGGAATTCAAGACAGGAAGGCAGTATCTGACACAGAGGCCATCAAGGACTTACTGGCCTGCTCAATCCTCTTCCTTCCTTCCTTCCTTCCTCCCTCTCTTTCTCCCCTCTCCACCCTCCCTCCATCCCTCCTCTTCTTTCTCCTCCTTCCCTTTCTCTTCCTTCACTTCTGCTTCTCCTTCTTCTTATTCTTTTTATAAAACACAGGAAAAACAATGTAGGTTTGGCACCTCCTGTAATGGCCTGGGTTCTCCTTTGTTAATCATTAATCAAGAAAATGCCTAGCAGGCTTACATATAGCCCATGTTTTGAAGGAAGTTGGAAGATGAGAATATTGAAAGCTGTGCAGATGACAGAAGCCTGGCTTGTGATATTTCATAAGAAAGTAGGGCCATTTGTGGTGACCCCTGCATGTACCTTGCCAGAACCCCAGCTACTTGTGTACATTAGGAAGGCATGGGGCCTGAAGATCCCTCTCAGTTTTTCCAGACCAGCTAGAATAGCATATTTTAATTTTTTTTAAAAAAATGTAATAGCTTGCTTTAACTTTGACAAGATGTACTTCCTATTTCCTTTCTATTTCTGGTATTATTCTTTAGATTTCTTGTTCTAGAATATTTATGCCCTGTGATGGTACACTAGACTATGTCTCTTACAGTGTATCTCATAATTTGCACACATTCATGCCTTTGCTTTTAGTCTTATGTACTGTCAATATGTTTTTCCCCCTCATTTTTCATTTGCTTGAATCCTGTGAATCCTTTCCTTTTCACTAATTGCTCTGTGCTGGTAATGATTGCTTCATCTGAGTAAAAATATCTTCATCTTCATTCCATAGCGCTGCAAGTTTACTAATTAAATCTCCCCTTTGCTCCTTAGTTGGTTTAATTTGTTTTAACCTACAAACCTGAGTGTGTCTTCTAGGAGTTTCTGTTCATTTTCTTTTTCCTCCTTTTTTTCTAACTAGCTTGTAACTCTTTGATGTTTACTTTTAATTATGAATAAAGGCATAGATTTATTAATTTGGGTGGGTTTTCAGAATTTCTTCTGCCTATGTGTTATCTTAGCCAGAATACCATCCCTGTGTTCATTTGCAGAATTAAATCCTACAGAATGTTTTACTTTAGGATTAAGGTAAGCACACATCTTCTCAAAAGAAAACAATAACCATAAAGGTATCAAAAACACCGGTCTCTGAAAAAGCAGTGAGCCTTTAACAAAGTCAATTTCAATCCTCTTAGAAGATACTTTCCTTGTTTTATTTTACATATTTTAAATCTGTTATTATTGTGTATGTGTATGATGTGAGCTCAGGTGTGTGTGTGTGTGTGTGTGTGTGAGAGAGAGAGAGAGAGAGAGAGAGAGAGAGAGAGAGAGAGAGAGAGAGAGATCCTGCACTTGCTGTAGTCAGAAGAGAACTTCATAGAATCTGTTCTCTTATCCCACCTTCACCTGTACGGGGTTCTGGAATGAAACTCAGGTAATAGTTCGTCTGACAAGTGGTTTACCCACTGAGATATCTTCTCTATCCATTTACCTGGCTTTTTGTCTGTAGAAAGAACCTTTAAAATATCCATTCAAAATGTAGTTTTGGGTCGCAGAAGAGCATGGGTGTGAATGAATACTGAAGAAAATTTAAAACTTTGTGTGATCTGGTGTCTCCCCATCTGGCTGTCCTGGGAATAGTAACAAGCAGTGAGATTCATTCCTTTTTCTGCTTGGAACAGATTGGATCATAGTTCTATTTGAAAACTTTCTTTCATAATCAAATTCCTGAAGCCAGTATCTATCAATAATTCCATATTGAAAAATTCATATATATATATATATATATATATATATATATGAAAGTATTTTTCATTCTCTAAATTTTCAACTTACAACCAATGAGTGGGTATGTGTGCATGTTTGCTGTGTGCAAGAAAGACAGACAGAAAAAAGAAGGAGAGCATCATAGAAGAATTAGGAGCAGGTTAAGAAAGACAGAAATTGTGAGTCAAATATACAAAGTTAACATGCACTAAGATGGAAAATTCCTGTTGAAGGAAATAAATAGTTATTTGAGGAACAGGATAAGTAACCCAGCTTTTGCTTATAAATATCCTGTTTAAACACACACACACACACACACACACACACACACACACACACACACACCACAAATTAGCATGAAAGGCATAATGGTTAGTGAAGAAAGATTCTGTGATTGTCCAGAGCTACAATTTGCTATTTGATTTGAATTTTACTTTGAGTTAAAAAAAAATTCTCCACTACAACTGAATTCACATGGGGTTTCTCATTGGACATGTTTAATGTACTATTTTTTGTTTTCTCAAACACTAAAATTATTTAAATATATATATATATATATAAACTTAGAACAAGAGAAAACTTAGATAATATGTGCAAAACTGCAAAACCAACATTTACTTATAAATATAGCTAAATATCAGCTGACTTTCTTTGATTAGCCTACTCTAGAGAACAGTTGTAGACCAGCTGGCTAAAGTATGTTTAAAGGTTCTAATTTTTCTCTAGAAAAATCTGACTTAGATGATGTCTGAGAGACATTCTTCCATGATCCACTCCAGATTTTCCTTACTTTAGATGCCATGATTCAAAAAAATGAAAATATTAGAGTAGTCAGCATCAATGTAATAGGTCTATCTACTTAACATGGTTTCTTCCAAGCATGCCCTCTACCATATGCTAGCTCCTCATTTTTCTTTAATAACCAAGATTTCCAAGTGAATCAGAATACATTGTACGTGTTCCAATTATGTGTATATGTCACATCAATTAGATATAATTACATTTTTAGGTTCTGAAAAACTTAGTTTTCTTTTGCATCTACAAGTATATACTCCATGCTGGCGCCAAAGACCACCAATTAATTAAAAAAGTGGATTTGTCAAGGTAGTTATGAAAATTATGAATTAATAAGATAGGAAAAAACAAACAAACTCAAATATACACTATTATGTTCCACAAAAGTAAACTGGGGAAATTAAGATATAAGGCCAAGTCCTTGGCCCTTCTTATTGTGTAGTAGACAGGGCTAAGATTATGTCTGGAAGGACTGAAAGAAGATGTTGAGAGTTATAGCTGTTGTGCTTTGACAAAACCAGTTGTGTAAATCTCCACAGTCTTTGAATGTGAATGTACTGATTTTATACAACACGCCATGTGCATAGAATCAAGTCTGATTGCTGACTTAATTAGAGAAACACTCTGCATCCATATATGGGATTTGGTTCTACATGGCTCTCTTTGCATTTATTCCCAAATGACCTGCACTTCCAGGGTATCTAATGTATTTGTGCAATGTTCATATTTATGCCTATAAACATGCTTATGAAGAGGAGCAGAGATGTGATAGAAACTGGTCAGGCAGGTTAAGGCTGTGGAACCCTGAAGGAAACAGTATTTCCTTGGCCAGTCCTCAGCTGTTGGCATTTCACTGCTTGCTAAAGGATAGAAGTAATGATGCCAAAAATGCCATCAGGTCTGCCCTGCACATTTGCCAGTAGTGCCAGAAACATGGTTTGGGATCTTCTTCTCCTTCATCAGGTCTCCTGCCCCGCAACTGTGTGAGGATAAGTTCAAAACTCAATGTCATTTGGACACTTTGTGGATTGGTTAGATAGATTAAGTAGGTCATTGCTGCGTGTTTTCATCCAGTACAGTTTTATCAGCTCTACGGTGGACATTCCATGTTATTCCATTTTCAGATACATACACTGCTGTAAAGAAATTCTTCCTCCTTTCTCTATCTGAAGCTTCCACATATATAAGTCTATAAGGAAACTTCTTTCTAAAATTCACCCTCTGTAGTCTGTGAATTTTCTTCTTGAATTAAGGAGACAGAAACACTAAGGCCAATGCCTCAGGCAGCTTTTGTGTGATCCTGTGCCCAGCACCCTGATACCTGAGTGATTGCTTGCCTGATGTTTAGAATTTTCTGTTGGAGTCAAGGACACCACACTTTCCCTGAATTGTCTTAGCATACCGTTGATGATGTGATTGCTTTTTCAGCTTGTTCTTGGTTACTATGACAACATCTTGATTCCTTCTTCTATTTCTATGGTAGTCTCAATTTAGAAGCTCATTTACCTTTTATACTTTTCTTTCTGACTTGCTCCTCCTGATAATGCCAATCCATCAGTTCTGTTACAACACCAATGGGTCACTAAATGCAAGTGGTTATAGATGCTCTTGCTTGAGGACTTTTGGAAACTTATTCATGTGGACTACACCACACTAGGGACTACTAAGTACCAAAGTAGCAAGGATAGTTATATTATTATTCAAATATCTCAATACTAATCATCCAGTAAAGGGAAATTATCATGAGTGTTTGATATTAAAATTCGCAACAACCCTCTCTCAACATGTAGTGACTTCCCAGAATAGGATGTAGAACAAGGCTTTTGATTTTATAACTCTAGTCGATATGCTTAACATATGCATACTTAAACAGTGTCCTCTAACATGCTCTTACCAAGATAACTTGACTTCTAAAAGGTGATAACATTCTTGAAATGGTGAAATGCCAATGTTTCTCCTTACAAATAATACTAAATAATTATTTTATGAACAAATGTGCTGAGTACTTAAAGGTAATAGAGTATTCTTTGACTATAAATAGAAGAGAAAGATCCTCTAGATATACAGTAGGATGAATTGATGGAGGACTCAGTGTCATATTTAAATTTGTAAAGATATAGGGCAAAAACTGTAAAGAGCTAGAGTTAGAAAATTTATGTAAATGTCACCTACAAAGACAGCGAAGGAGGACACCACAAGGGTCAGACAGCTAACACTCCCTGAGTGTGAGTGAAGAGAGTTCTAGAACTATTAAACTGATCAGGTTATTCAAGCCTTGGCAAGTAAAAATACTGAATTTGGCTTTCATTATATAAATCAACTAAAGAGTGAAACACCTTAAAGATGAACACACAATCATAGAACCTTTGATTTTTAGAGGCTCTGTGGCACAAAGGACTGACTAGATGTGGGGGATAGGTAGAGGTAAAGAGATCTGGTAGCAAAATGCCATTGCTTATGGTAAGACTCAAAGTTTCTCTAGTATTTACCTATAACCAACGCCTCTATGGTTGTGATTGCTTAAACACATTATTTCACAAATTCACCTAGTACTTTATACCAGTATTTCTCAATATAATGGAAAGATTGGGGGGGATTTCTTCCTTTTTTCTTAATTCTTATGTTTATATGAGACATTTGTGTTGTGGATATATTACACATATGATAAACTCCCTTCATGAGAAAGAATATTATCATGAATAAAAAAGAAAGAAACTCAGTGTTCTTTTTCATGTGAAACAAAATATAATCCTTGACAAAATTATTTGGAGGTGGGTAGTGGAATGAAGAAACACACAGAGTTAAGGGTAGCAGGGCTAAACACTAGAAAATATGGTGGTATGAACAACTTCATATGTAGACAAACGTTCTTAGTCAACACACATCTAGTTGTAAAAGCATAATTGAAGTCTCAAGACTTGATACAAATGTTTATGACTAGTCTTATTGCATCATGTTATGCCTGATTGATGGATATCCAGGGAGGCCTGCTCTTTCCGGAAGGGCAACAAAGGGCAAGTGGATCTTGGGGACCAGGGATGTGGGGGAAGAGAAGACAGGGAGGCAGGAAGGGATGGGAAACTGTGGTCAGGATGTTTTGAAAACAAAACAAAACAAATAAAAAATTGAAGCATACCATTCTTCTAATAATTTTTTGGCAACTTAATAAATTATGGTAGTGTTTTCTTTTAGTTCTATAATTTCATTACAGAGATCTGTTGTTTTTAACAAAATTTCAATCACTGAATCTTACCAATAAAGACTACTACAGAGCCAGATGCTGGAGTGAAATCCTGCTGGCTCAGATAGGCAGAGAAATCAGCCAGCTGACCTTCCTCTTCAGTCCATGTCCCCCAAACTTCCCTCTCTTTTATCTCAAACAAACTAGCCAGCTGACCTTCTTCTTCAGTTCATGACCCCCAAACTTCCCTCTCCTCTTTTATCTCAAACAAACAAACCAACCAAACCCCACAAAATGAATATGCCTCCATCCTACTCCCTGTGTACCTCTCTCTGACCTCCTATACTTTCTATTGTTTTTTTCTTAATAATCCTATTTTCACTTCCTGTCAATTGATTGCTCGCTCCTTCTCTTGACCTATAATGGACCTTATTTAATGTATTTACAATATTCAAATAGAAAGCTCTTGAATTAAAGGTGTGTGTTAGTGTTCAGCCATACCACGACTATAAACTATTTTCCAGTAAATAACACAGTCTCACGGTTCAAACATGAACAAATTCTGTAACAGAGTCTGACTAGAAAACTCACATGACAACTAAAAGGCATGATTATGATGAGCCACAAACAATAATCTCATGAGAGAATAAATACAAATGTTCAAAACAGACTTCTCAAAAGAATGTGTTTTTAACATTTCTAAATCATAATATGATCAACATGATTATTACCTTTATTTAGGCTGCTAGCAAACATTCCATATTGCGAATGTATTTTTGAAAAGTGTGACTAAAAGTCCCTGGAATGGAAATAAAACAGAAAATAAAGTTCCAGGGATACCACACAAATCATCTCTCTACCTTGATCCTGGTTTTCTTGGGCAATGTATTTATTTTATGTCTTTGAGAACATTGCTCAAGGCACTGAGAGGTGATTGGTTATATGAGATTTTATTATGTACAAGGTGATTTCTTCCCTTTATTATTTAACTAGTGAGTGAATAAAGACCTCTTGTATTTTATCTATCAAGGATGATCCTCCAAGCACAGTAACGATGCCCTCACTGGCTTGCAGGAGCACTTCTGTCTAAGAACCATTCTGTCTTTGAAGTGGTTATTTATATCACTTGGAATATGTTTGCAATTCAGGGCTTTAAAGAATGAAGAACATGTCAAAAATTTTAAACTAATTAGTTCTCTAATACAGCAGTAAGTGCAGCCATGAGGTAGTGGGGGTGGGGTGAAGTTGTTAAATAACTGATGATACAGGAGCTCAGGTTCCTTTCATCTTTAGTGTGTCAGCTGAGCTAGCCTTATTGTGATGCACAGTAGAGTCTGTCGCAGCTGCAAGGATCACATCTCAGCAAAGCATTCCAAATCTTTGGAAATGGATTCTCTTCCTCCACAGCTTTCATGATCCCATCCTACCATAAACAAGGATAAAATTTCCCAGAATTCTCTGAACAGGTGTTATCTTAAAATAAATAAATAAATAAATAAAACCACTGGGAAACTGGGAAATGACTTTCAGTCACTGTATCATGGACAAATCACTTTGGGAAATCAGATGGCTGACACCAAAACACATGGTTATTCACAAAAGTTAGGATTATCTATCTTGTAGCCAGTGAAGAGAGGAAGGATTGGATTCACCAAGGATTGTAATGCTTAGTTAAAAACTAGCCTCTGTAATGAGTAAGTTTTCCGCCAGCCTGGTCTCACCGCCATGCCAGCCCCAAATAATACACAGGGACTCTATTAGATATAATGCTGTTGGTCAGTTACTAGTTTCTTATTGGCTAGCTCTGTCTTAATTATTAACCCATTTCTACTAATCTAAGTACTTCCACATGGTCTTATTTTACCGTAGAGGGGGGCTGGTGGTTCTGCTCTCTTCAATCTCTTCATGTTGACTCCTCCTTACTACTTCCTCGAATCCTCTTTGTCTCACAGTGCTTTATTCATTAACCAGTATAAGAAACATATTTACAGAATGGCATCTCCCATCAAGCCTAGTATCGATATTTTACATCAGAAATAAATGCTTAAAAGTTCAATAGCATATATAATTACTTTCTCACAATTACTCAACGGTAGTTGAGATGAACAAAAGAATATATATAAGAATTTCAGATTCGGGCAGAAACAATTTGTGCATGAACAAAATAACAAACATTAGCTACCAAAATCCCAGGTAGTATAGTTAGCTAATGGTATTCATGGATTATACTTTTCTATTAAGTATATAAAGTACAGTGTGTCTTTGCACTTAATTTCAGATTTCAAGTGTGTGGCTAGTGTCTCAGGCTAGTAACTCTCTATCATACTGGACAGTTTAATTAGTTTTCCAGGAAATTTACATTTTACAAAATATGGCATGTTGATTCCTATCCCTTACTCTAACTCAGTACATTATGTGTTAAAAGCCAAAGAGGATATTAAAGAGCCTTTTGTGTGAGTTAGCCACCTTACTCCTGATCTGTGTAGTCCTGGAAAACTTATTTTTTCTCTTACAAGGCCTTAGTCACTTCCTCTGAATAGCAGAGAAAGATAGTAACAATATGAGCTAGTCAATGTTTTCAATGTTGTGATAACACCTGAGAGAAAACATGCCAAGTATCAAGTTGAGTTAGGTGCACAGGAGGCCAGCTTCATGATTAGGGCTCTGGCAATGAAGAAATAACATGGAGGGAAAGGGAATAGCAAAGGATAAGCTCTCCACAGCTGGATAGGAATCGAGCAGAAATAGAAAATGCCTTGGGTCAAAGACTTCCTGTTTCTTCCTCTTTTATTTCATCCACATTCCCAACACATTGGATGGTGTTGCCATATTCTAGATCAGTCTTGAGTCAGTTAACCATCTCCACAAGCACTGCAATGGATGCACCCAGACAGGCATGTTCCTTAACTCCTAGTTGTCTCTCAGTCCAGCCAAGTTTAACATCAAGATTAAGCAACAAGCAGTGTTCTTTGGTTGCAATGAACAATAAGCAAATAACAGATAAAAAGCACACAAAATCATGGCCAGGAATTTGATCTAAATAAAAATAATTTTGATAGTAAATAAATACAATCTGCTGTTTAAAGTAGGTTTACAAAATATTGAATTTTCCTTTTTATTCTTTCCATAAAGGACATTTATTGTTTACATATGCAACCATAATATGACTCCCAGTGGCTAAATTTAACTTCCTCCATTTCATATTTTATACTCTGTTGTTTATATAGTGCATAATTTGGCAAAGCATGTGCTTTACTTCTGAGTATAGTCTCAATTTATTAATTATCAGATATGCTGGCACTTCCAAGAAGCTGAATCCTATTTTTCTTTTTTTTTTTTTTTTTTTGGCTTGAGAAGTTCACATTTCAAAAGGAATAAGAACACATTTATTAGTCCCACATAATGAGTGAGCTCAGTATGTCAGTGCACTTATAACTCCATGGCAGTTACAGAGTTTAGAATACCTGATGAATCCTATGCCAGATATTGTAAAGAAATTACTAAGGATATACATATACTAGATCCAATGACTAAGGTCTAATCCCACAGAAAAGTTAAAGATCTATCTAAGTTATGTGATCTGTGAGCCTTCCAGACAAAAATATGCAAATAAGTTTTAACTATTGTGTCCTTAGGCACTATATTACTTTTAAATGAACAGACAAAGCTTAGTAAAGGTGTTCTTACTCTTCCAATTTAAAGATGTGACAGAATAAATTTGATGGCAAAATCTGGGGAAATTTTAAGTACATCAAACTCTTGCTTGTCACTACATTTAAAGACTGCTGATTGCCTAATTGATGCTAAGTAAAATCAACTTCTTTAAATATTTTCACAAAGAAACAATCAATCAAAATGCATGAGTTCAATGATCTATTTGTAGGAGGACAAGTATTAATAATACAAATAGAGTCTATAGTCTATTCAATTCTCTTAAAAATAATTATGGCGCATTGAGGTACATTGCTTGCATGCATAACTTGATAGGGTGTGAAACAATGCTGCAGTTTACATAAACAAATACAAAGAGTTTTATATAATTCTTGTTGCAGTGAGGTACATCACAAATTTGTAAGCTAGATAAAATCATCATAAGACTAGAAATATTGGAAGAAACTATACTAAAATGCAATGATGAGGTCATTTACTATTTATTTAAATTCATTGGCTGTTTATTTTTCTGTAATATCTCCCAAATAGGGATGCATACTTTTCACTGTTTAGGTACCTAGGTATCTTAATTTGACTCTGCTCATTATGCAGAGAATGAACCATGCATAGATTTGTGTCTGATTGGCCATGAAGGAATTATAAAAAAAAAAAATCTTTAGCCTCTCAAAAGTATTAGGGCTATTAGGACTGAAGCAGGATATATAAAATAAACTATCCCCTTCCAAAGTAATTTTAGGGCATCAGAAAAAGCATTGAATTGCCTAGACTCAGAGTTGACCAAAAAACTAAGATCAAGTGTAAAAGAATATAAACTAGGAAGAAAAGGATGTAAGGCTTCCTTCCTTGCTCCTCATCTGTACCTGTGTGTTTGATCTTAGTTCTTCAATATTTAACATCTCCAAACATTTACACACAAGTTGTTAAGAACTATAAGAACATTTTTTGATTAGAAGAGGCTAGAGAGAGCTGACTAAAACCACCAGTGATTTTTCTTAACAAAAGAGATTTCAGGGAATCAATTAGTTTTCAGTCTTTCTACTCAACTGCATTTTATTAAATTTTTGATTTTACTATTTTTGCAATAATTATGCTCACTGTAGTCATCCATAATTATATATTGTATTTGTGTTTGTGTGTGCATGTGTGTATGTATGTTATTTACTTAATATAATGCAAGAATTATGAAAAATAAGTTTGTGATTTAGTTCATATCCAAATTTACAGGATCTACTATATTTCCAGTCTACTTTTAGTGACTTGATGGCATACGGTGGAATAAGAACATTTTAAAATTTGCTAATGAGGTATTTGTTCAAGTGGTCTATGTTCTATATTCTCCAAGCCATTAGGGAGGAGGTAAACTAATTTGTTAGTGATTATTAGGAGTACATGAGTATGAGACATTAATTAAGCCCAAAGGAAAGAAAATTAGTTTATTTGGATTCCCTCATATGCTACTTAATTATTTGTTTCAAATTTTCAATAGAATTTACTAACTGTTTCATTGCTTTGCTGTGATCATTTACTACGATGTCAAAAGGTTTGCATAACCCATACTTTCAAGTAACCTGCATACATTACATTGCTTCTTTCTCAAAAAATCCATGTGAAATAAAGTGAGAATGATTTGTCTAAGTATTTGTTTGCTGGTAATGAAAATTACTTTTAGTCTACTTGATTAAAATGTCCTGACTATTCAGTAAAATATTTAGTACTAACCTTGGGCCTTTATGTTTCCAGCATTGCCATTTTAAAACTGCATGTTATTGAATTTATGTTCAACATATTATAGCTATAAACATTAGTTTATTTTGACTTTTGTGAGGCATTCATGCTTTCAAAGTTGCACTAATGAAATGGGAGAAAGAAGCATATAAATTAGGGTTTAGAATTCATCCAAAATTAGATTTTTTTTATCATCTCTTTTCTTCATTAATTTCAACAGAATACAACTAAGACATAACCTAAAATTTATATAACACAAACTAATTGATACATTAATAGCTAAATGAATAAAGTTTCTAATTTTCCTATCACATTAGAATATTTTCCTCTTAGAAAAATTAAAACAATGACTTAGAATATTCTATAATAGAAATCAGTTGGAGATTCAAGAAAAAATATCAAGAAATAAATTATGCTATGTGTCTCTAGAAGTAGCAATTATTAATATTAAAATAAAAATTTAATATTTTCACTTCACATCATGTGTAATAGCATGCATTCATATTTTATCAAATTTACTTTTGTATGTATATTATTCATAAATATTTATTACATTTTACATCCTTGTGCACTAACATCAGTCATTTACTTGGAACACAATTTATATGTTAAAACATCATTTTAACATTATTTCCTTCACATGGAATGACTCTGTGAAAATATTTCTGTTGTCTAACTTTTTTAAATACTAAAATTATATTTATGTAATCAAACTTTTTAATATGATACTTTAAAATTAATATAGCTATTCCATAGTGGATGATGGTTATGTTTGAGTGTTGATTACATAAGTCATATTATTTTGTTTTCTCAAAATCTCATTGACTGAATCTCAAATATCCTCCACATATATGAATTTCTGCAACCCATACTTTTCTCCCTTACCTAGAAAGAGTCAAACTCTTATTTGTCCCCATGCTTACCAAGACACAATTCTTAAAATACTGTTTCAGGTACTAAAAGTTTTGCATGAACTGGCACTGATTACATTGCTTTCATCATAACAAACTTAACTCCCTCACCTGATTTAACTACCTTAGAAAAACTCGTGTCAACACTAGGGATTTCATATCCACTTGTCTCTGTCATCCTCCATAGGGTTATTTTAACCTCATAATAGTTGAACAGCTACACATATATCTGAGTCTGTATGGGTTTTCAATTACATAATTAGAATTTGATGGATCAAAAGGACAAACTACAATCTGTGAAGTTTGGTTATTTAATTTAAGAAAATGTATGTGCTGGAGCTCTGTTTTTATTGACTAGGGAAACACAAAGCAGGAATGGAGCTATCTAGGTGATGGGACATAGCCTTGGTCAGTTCTCAGGCATCTGTACTGGCCTGTCCTTGGGGTCCCGACAGGAAACGCCCTCAGCTGCAGCCACATTCACTGTGCACATTCACTATGTTCCCTTGTAAAAGTGCCCTGCCCACCTCTCCTCTTTCTCTCTCTCTCTCTCTCTCTCTCTCTCTCTCTCTCTCTCTCCCTCCCTCCCTCCCTTCCTCTCTCCCTCTCCCTTTTCTTATCTCCTGCTACTCCTGTCCCTGGAGGCTTGTCTCCCCCATTCACCTTTCCATTTTTTATGATCCCTTTCCCTAATAAAAAACTTCTGCGTGAATCCTGTTGTGTGGTGTCTCTTTCTTGTTCCACTTTCTCTTTTTAAAATTACAACAGCCTTCACCAAAATTGAAACTATCTCAGAACCTTGACTTTGGAGTTGACAGGCTCAAGAAGTAGAGAAATAAATGTCAGTTGTTTAAGCCATTCAGTCAATTGGTGATAGTGGCCCAATCTGATTAAGAATCAGATTTCTATATCCATTCTTCAGTTAAGGGACAGCTAGGTTGTTTCAGGTTCTGGGTATGACAAATAAAGCTGTCATGAACAAAGGTGAGCAAGTATCCCTGTGGTATGAGTGAGTATCCTTTGGATATATGCCTAAAAGTAGTATTGCTGTGTCTTTGGTAGACCAATTCCTAGTTTTCTGAGAAAACGTCATATTGATATCCAAAGTGGCCATACCAGTTTGCATTCCCTAATAGTTGATAAAAAACAGTGGTACATTTACACAATGCAGTATTACTTAGCTGTTATAAATAATGGCATCATGAAATTTGTAGCCAAATGGATAGAACTAGAAGAAAAAAAAAAGTCTTCCTGAGAGAGGTAACCAAAACCCAGAAAGACAAATATGCTATGTATTCCCTTAAAATGGTATGTTAGCAATAAAGTAAAAGATAATCATACTATGGTCCATAGATTCAGAGAGGCTAAGAAAGAAAGTGGGCTTAATGTAAGAAAAAAGGATCTCTTTGAGAAGGGGAAATAGAGTAGATTTTGCATGGTGGATTTGAAGCAGATGGGGCTGGGAACAGGAGGGATAAGATGGCGAGAGAAAGAAGGGGAATTGTTTGGAGAAATGACTGGAATTGGGACATATTTTGATGGGGAGGTAGAAATGTAGAGCAATGGAAACTCCATGTAATCTATAACAGTAGCCTTAACAAACACTCTTAGTAGTGGGGAACACAGAGACAGAACTGGTCATCATCAGTAACCAGGTAAGGCCTCAGGGGGAGAGATTGGGACACTAAGCCAGCCACAAAACCCTCAAAAGTCAGTTCTGCCTTCATAGTGTGATGGACCCAGGGTCTAGCAGAATCATCAGAACTGATGGGAGCCGATACAAAGGGCAAACACTAGGCAGATTGTAGGGAGTGTTGCAGAGGAGGCGTTGGAAGGATTGGAGGAACCAGTGAGGTGAAGAACACCAAGAAAACATGGCCCACAAAATCAACGGACCTGAACTTGCTGAAACCAGGGAGCCTGAAGGGGTCTGACCTAGGTCCTCTGAAAATAGTTTATAGCTGAATAGCTTGGTGTTATTGTGGAACTCCTAACAGAGAGAGTGGGGATGTCTCTGAGTCTTTTTCCTTCTTTATGGAACCCTTTTCTTTCTAGTGGGTTGCTTTGTCCTGGTTTGATGTGATGTTATGTGCCTGGTATTATTGTGGCTTGTTATACTGTGTTTGGTTGATGTTCCCAGGAGTCATGTTCTTTTTCTAATGGTAGACAGAGGGGGAAGTGCCTCTGGGAGAAAGGGGAGGTATGGGAGGAAGGAACTGTGCTTAGAATGGAAAGTGTGAAAGAAGGATAAGAAGAAAGTAAAAGAGGTAGAAAAAAAGAATCTGTTATAGAGTAGTAGGTTTTTAATGTAACAACTTCCTAAAACTGTGGTTTGCGACTGTGGAAACTGAGAGTTTAGAGTGTTTGGGATTCATTCCAGAAACATGGACACTGCAGGAAATTCTGGTGCAAATTGCAGAGAAAATTTCTCCATTGTTGTTTATCCCAAGTCAAATAATTAAAACTCCATTAGAACAAGTGCAAAGCCTTTGCCTAAGGAAAAGTATATTCAGACCTCAACTTACAAGTGGGAACTCCCAAGAGAATCATGTGCCCACATGCGTAAACCTGCAATTGACCATGCTAAAGATGGATCCAGTTAAGAGCTTCTAATCATTAGAAAACAAACTAACATGAGTCAGCAAGTTCAGTATTTTGTTCTTTAATGTGTTGAAGTATTCATAGACGCTTATAAGTTTTTTTTTTTTTTCAACATCACCAGACCATTTTGGCAACCCTTCAAGTCTATGCTGATTGTCTATGAAAGAGATTTTGTATACTGTGAATGCACTCTTACTTTCCTACTATTATTGTAACTCTTACCCTGGTTGTCTTATAAAATTTGTAGATTATGAGTACACTTCTATCATTTTGAAAATATGTATATGTTTCTTTTAATCCACAGTACTCATGATATGCATTTTTCTGAATCAGTATTTTTTGGTGTTGCTCTCCATTTTTTTTTCATGCAACCAACACAGCTTCCCTGCTCATTTTTTGTTTGCTTGTCATTAAGTAGTTAATTACTCATCATGTTGTTGTATTTTGGAATGAATATGAAGAATGTCCCCTGCAGATGGTGTGCACAAATACAGAGGCCCATGTGAGGATGGAGAAATACAGCCTAGCTCTCCCATGACCACAAAAAAACTAGAAGTAAAAAAAAAGCCTAAATACCATACCTGGTCTCCTGGTGGCAACTAGGCAAACAGGACCTGTGAGTACATGAGCTTTGTCACCCAACCCAGGAGCTGCGCTTGCAAATGCAGACCTCCAGGGCTATAGGAAACTGATTGGTCTATGAAGCTCGTGCTTGGATTGTTTGAATTGATTGGTCTGCACCGTGCGGGCTCTGGATGCTATGAGATGATTGGTTTAAGATGTACGGGCTTTGTTGTAATACTATAAAAGCTATCTTACTTCCTCCCTCTTGGTCCTTAGTCCTCTACCCCTGTGTGGCACATGACTGTGGACCCCAGTGCACTTGGAATATAAAAGACCTCATGCTTTTACATCAAGACCGCTAAGTGATTTTGTGGGGGGGGCACCTTTCCTTCTTGGGAGCTTGAAGGTCCACGCTCTGCGTGTCTTTCACAGATATTACACCAAGAGAGACACAGCTCTAGATGGGATGTCTCCATCGGATCCTTTTGCTAACAGCTCAGGAAACCCCATAGAAGAGCCACAGTGGATGGAGGACATCAAGAAAGCAAGGCCTTCTAAATCACCTGAGCAAAGCTCGTGCGAACTCACTGAGACTGAAATTCCAAATACAGGGCCTGCGTGGGTCTGCACGACGTCCTCTGGAATGTACTATGACTTTCATTTTACTGTTTTATGGAAATCCTGAGTGTGTGAACCAGTGGGCCTCTGTAGGTTTTGCTTTCTCTTGGTTTCTTTTCCCTCTGTTGGCTTGCCTTGTCCAACTCCAATGTGATAGTTTTTGCTTTATATGATGTGTTTTGTTCTGTTAAGTTTTGTTGTTATCTTTTAGACAACTGTTCTTTTCCCATTAAGAGGCAGAAAAAGGGTGGGTCCACAGTAGAGTGGAGACGTGGAGGAACTGGAATGAGAAGAGGGTGAGCAAACCATGTCAGGATGTACTGAATGAGAAAACAAATCTATTTTAATAAAAGATAGAGAAAAAGAACTGAGTAAGAGAAGTCTAGAATTAGTTTCAGATCTAAATGTAGATGTCTTGGATGTAAAGTTCACAGATCTCTTTGAATCTACTTGTGTGCAACTTTCTATTATTGCTTTAGCTTAAAGTTCCCATAAATAGTCCATATTTAAAATGTCATTGTCTATATTATGTAGGAAAATCCATGACTCCGATGCTTCTACCAAGGTGCTCTAGTTTGAATTAATCATTTCCAAGCTAATTAGTGGTGATTTATTAGTAAGGAACATAATATTTCTGAATTCTGGACCACGCAATTACTGGGAAAGAGACTTTCCAGACAGGATGTCTATGTTAATGGCAGTTATACTGCTTGCTTCCATTTCTCACCAATATCCCCATAGAATAATAAATTAAATGGAACTGGAGATAAGTATAAGAGATGGGAGAGTTTCAGTAGATAAAAGCTGTAGCTTCACAATACAGAAGAGCTGTCTAACTTACTAGTTGCTTAAGAACTGAAGTTTTTATGTTGAGAGCTACGTGTCATGTATATGTTCTTAATTCTCCTGAAGGAAATTAACTTCATGATATGATCCCCATGTCACCTCCTCCAACAAAACATAAACACCAAGGCAAAAGAAAACCAAAACAGAAAAAACACAATGCACCAAAAATTATATACCATAGATATTTAAGAACACTGTAAAGTGAAATTATATTGTGTGCTCGGGATTCAAAATGTCAGCTAGCCTGTGATATCTACTATTAGTATATACACTTGAAAGTTTTGATCAGTTTTTCACCTTTCTGCAACCTGGAGTCCTCCTCATCTAGTAATGGCTTGCCTAAGAGAATAGCATGTAAACCTAAAGTGTCAAGAGATTATGTTCTTTGTCAATGGTTTATCATTTTTCTTATGACCTTAAACTATGTTCTACTGTGCTGTGTCTCATGGAAAGAACACATGGTAATCAAAGCCTGAATCCCAAGTAATCAGATCACTTTAAAGAGATGAACATCAGACTATATTTTTTTTCTTCCTTTTTATTTATTTATTGATTGATTGATTTTTCTTATTTTACATATTGATCCCAGTTCCCTCTCTGTCCCTCCCTCCTTTCCTCTCTTCCATCCTCCCATTCTCCCCAACCATCCTCCCATCCCATTCCCCCCCCACACACTACACAGGGATGGTGATGTCTTCCAGGAGGGGTCAACAAAAATCTGTCAAGTCATTTGGAGTAGGGACTAGGCCTCCCTCCTGCCTCTAGGTTAAGGGAGAATCACTCAATGGGAAATGTTCTCCCAAAGTCCTTTTGTGCACCAGGGATACATCCTGGTTCCACTGTCAGAGGTCCCTTAGACTGCTCAGGCCTTCTAACTGAGACCCATGTTCAGGGGGTCTGAGTCAGTCCCATTCTGGATTCACAGCTATCAGTCTGGGTGGCCATAAGCTCCTACTAATTCAGGACAGCTGTCTCTGTGTGTTTCTGTAGACTGGTCTTGTCCTCCCTCTCTACATCTGGATTCCAGTTTGGCTCAGTGTTTAGCTGTGGGTGTCTGCTTCTGTTTCCATAAACTACTAGATGAGGGCTCTGTGATGGTTGATACGTTAGTCATCAATCTCATTATCAGGGAAGGGCATTCATGGTAGCCTTTCTACTGTTGCTCAAATTATTAATTGGGGTCTGTCTTGTAGGTCTCTGGACATTTCTCTAGAGTCAGTTTTCTCTTCAAACATATAATAGCTCCCTCTTTTATGGTATCTTCTCTCTCTCTCCTCTCTCTCTCTCTCTCTCTCTCTCTCTCTCTCTCTCTCTCTCTCTCTCTCTCTCTCTCTTGGTAAAAGTAGAAAATTAACCAGGATTGTGTGACCCTACATAAATAGATGGAAAAATGTAAGAGTATGACTCAGGTTAGGGTTGGCATAAAATATACCTTAAATATATAAATGGCAGATGATCAACAAAAAATAATTTTAAATTAAGTAAATAGCTAGAGAGATGGCTCAGTGGTTGCAAGTGCTTAATGCTGTCGTAGAGGACGCCGGCTTGGTTTATACCACATACACATCAAATAGTAACCTCACTTACAGGGATTCCAGTGTCCATTTTGGCTTCCGCAAGCATCTGCATGTACACAGAGCTATACACACACATAAAATATTATTTTGAGACTTCAATAAATCTGTAAGACTAAAGTCATTCTTACTATCCTTTATAATTGTAAGCAAATTGCTCCCAGGTTGATATTATTTTGAACCTTCTGTCTTATACCCTTTTTCACACTGTTCTTCTAAAATGGTGTGATGTACATTTCCTGTTTGTTTCTTATGTCTCTCAAGTGCGATGTGAGAGTCCAAGAAATAGAGGCACTGTTGCACTATTGGGGAGTAAGGACTCCCCAAGTAAATATATGCAACTCAAAAATGACTATGCTATTCACAGCAAAAATTAAGAATGATTGTAAATCAACTAAACATAATGATGATAAAATCAGATTTACGTTTACAAAAATTTTACAAATATTTAAAAATACAATTAGCAAAATTAAATGAACAATTAATCTGCTAAAAGACATGCATTTTAAATATGTGAGTAGCACTGGTCATTCTGGTTAAAAAAAACTTGATAGCAAAAGTTTGAAATGTTTCAAGAGATTAATTTTAGACAAGTAGGAATGTTAATAATAATTTCAGAAGTGTCGCATATTTACATAGATTAAATGGTAGCTGGAAGTATAAAATAATATTTGCCACAAGTACAGTGGCTATTCACTTTCAAATATACTTTTAGCAAAATAATTACTTTTATTTGATGAAAGGAGAATAGGAAAATGAAAACAGCAGCAGGTACCAGTAATTTAAAAATAATGTAAGATGCAAGTAACTTTGCATCTATTTTCACACCTGTGATATTTCAAGATTACGACAGTGCAAGTGAAATCGAAAAAAAGGTGGTGGCAAAACTGATTATAACTAGTAAACAAGATGTGCTTACAGCCATACATTTTAATGCTGTGTAAAAGAACTTCACACTGGTTACATATGCTTTTTAAAAGAATTATACATTTTAATGGCCCTTGGACGTGACTTTTGTTTCCCACCTATCTGTCTGGGGTTCATGAGATCCCCAAGTTTGCACTCCTGGCCAGCAGAGGAGGACTGTTCCCCAACCCACAGCCCCTCAACATGGGTCTCAATTAGAAGGCCTGGGCAGTCTAAGGGACCTCTGACAGTGGAACCAGGATGTAGCCCTGGTGAATGAGAGGACTTTGGGATCACATTCCACATGGAGGGATGCTCCCTTAGCCTAGAGGCAGGAGGGAGGGCCTAGACCTTACCCCAAATGACTTGACAGATTTTGATGATCACTCCTGGAAGGTCTCAACTTCCTTGTGGAGTGGGTAGGGAATAGGATTGGAGGGAAGGCCAGGAGGCAAGGGAGGATGGGAGGGAGAAAGAACTTGGGTCAATGTATTAAATAAGAAAAAAAATTTAAAAAAAAGAGGAACTTTTGTTTCATGCTACATAGAGAAGTATAGTCATTATAGTCATTTTGTTTTTAGAATTGAAATTTATACAATGGATAACATATAGGAGAAAGCAACACTGTTCATTGTATAAAGAATGAACTCTCTATGGAAAAGTGACAAAATAAAATATAAGTCAGAGACAGGGTAAATACATTCTATTGGAAATGAAAGCCCAGCAAATGGTGAACTGCATGTGATAGTGTATGTGTGTGTGTGTGTGTGTATGTGATAGTGTGTTTGTTTGTATAAAGCATTTGTGTGAGTTGTCTATGTGTGTATGTGTGCAAAATGCAAACAGAAAAATTTCATCTCTCATAAAATATTGAGGAATGTATGACATTGAAGAATTATGAGTTTCACTAGTAACTCAATTAATAAAACAATAGATTTTGGTGATTATGGGCACAACAGGAAATTATTTTGAATATATATTATTTATTAAGCTATGCTTATAGCTAGCTAAGTATAAAAACAGTAATAGTTGATACTGAGAAAGAGCAGATAAATTTTGGCTTTCATAAAACTTGATCTCTTCATTAGATAACTCAAACATTGCTTAGCCTGGAGATTCATGACTGGTGTGTTCTTACAGTTTGACATTGCATGTGTCTTTTGGTAGTTAGGGTGAAGTAATGGGTGAGCATTGAGAACTAAATTGAAGTTATGAATTCTATGAAGAGTAAACTGGATGTTGGAAGCAGGAAAATTTAAAAAATAAGCAAAGAACTTTGAATATGCATATGTTGTGTATGACATATATTGCATAGCTAAATGGAATCAAGACTAAGTGGACATTCGATCAAGTGACTATAATTGATAAAATGCATGTTTTGGGGGAAGCAACATTTTTAATATTTTAATACAGAGATTCTTTTAATCGATAAAATGCTCAAGTTTTTATTCTATATCATGATGGAGAATAAATACACATGAGATATTCTTAACTGAGTATCTTAATAAACTAGTTATTCACTCAGAAAAGGACACTTAAGAAAGCTATCACAATAAAAGTAAACATAGGTATATAATGGCATCTCGAAGAGGTTCATTGGTCATAAAATAACAAGAATGGATAATAATGTATGTGATTCTGGGAAAATATTTCAGTCAATGAACTGCTGTTCTTGAAAACTTGAGGATCTGAGTTTGAGTCCTTGAACCCCTATACAAAGCAGGCTTTAATGATCTTCACTTGTAATCCCAGTGTGGGAGATGGAGACAGGTGGATCTCATTGGCTCACTAGTTAGTCCTCTTAGCTTGGTTAGTTCAAGACAAATAAGAATCTGTGCCTCGCAAACAACATAGACAGCACCACCTGGTGAATAATGCTCAAGACTTATTCCTCTTAGGTACAACACAGGGACACACATGCACACCATGCACACATAGACAAAATATACAAATACACTTGCACTCACACACAAGAGAGAGATACAAATTTAGCTGATGTTAAATTTAAAGGGTATTTTTTTAATAACTAAGCTCAGACACTTTTGAAACCATTTCTTGAAATGAACACAGTCAATTACTATAATGCCTATTTTTCAACATTTTGCAAAATTCTCATGCAATTCTATGCTAATAATAAATGTAACAGGTTTACTTAGTTGCTTGTAAAAGAGTTCTAGAAGCTTCTGTAAGGAAAAAAACATGGCAATTAGGACAAAGCCACAGCCCACAGAATGGTCAAAGATTTTTAATAACTCCACATCAGATAGAAGACTAATATAAAGAACTCAAGAAACTATGTATAAAAGAAACATATAATCCAATTAAAAGTGGGGCACAAATCTAAACAAAGATTTCTATATAGAGAAAACTCAAATGGCTGAGAAGCACTTAACAGAAATGTTCAACAATCTAAGCCATCAGGAAAATGATATTACATCTTAAAAAATTCAGAACAGCTAAGATAAATGATACAAGTAACATCTCATGCTGGCGAGGACATAGAGAAATAAGAAGACTCCTCCATTGCTCATGGGGCAGCACACTGGAAATCAATATGATGGTTCCTCCAAAAGAAGGGAACTAATCTATAGAAACATTACCTATATTATTCTTAGGCATATACCCCAAAAACTTTTCATCTTACCCCCAGGACACTTGCTCAGTCGTGTTCATTGCTGCTTATTCATAACAGCCAAAGTATGGAACAAGGTAGCTGTCCCTCAACAGAAGAGTGGATAAAGAAAATGTGTTACATTTACACAACGGAGTACTACTCAGCTATAAATAAATAAATAAATAAATAAATAAATAAATAACATGAAATTTGTAGGCAAATGGATGCAACTAGTAAGAATCATCTTGTCTGAGGTAACATAGGCCCAGAAAGATATATATGGTATGTACTCACTTATATATGGATATTAGCAATTAAATAAACGAGAGAGGTTAGGTATAAAGAAAGGGACTGGGGTGCACATAGATCTCTGTGGGGTTATAGCATAGATTTTATGGGTGGACTGGGGATGGGTAGGGATGAGAACAGGAGGTTCAGGTAGGGATGGGAAGGGATATGGTTTGAAGGGAGTGAATTCAGGGAGAGACAGGTAGAATTAAGGGCATTTGAAGGGGTGGTATAGAATCCCAGGGAAGTGAAAGTATACAAATAATGAGGGAGACAGCCCTCATGGGCATCTCTTGTCATCAGACACAACTTCCAGAACTGAGCCTGGCTTACATCCAATTGAGTCATTGTGCAAAGCGCCCATGGAAATCACTGAACAATTCAGACTACTGCTGAGAGAACATGCTGCCTTCCATGAAGCGACAGCAAGGCCCCACTGCACAGAACAACACCCACACAACTAATAAACATGCAGAGTTTGAGCCAGAGTATATACAGACTTATCACTTAAATTCCAGTCTTTGGTATGTGGAGGTACTCAGCAGGAAACCAAAAGAAACACATAAACACCAACCCAGCCACACAACCTTTCCTTCTGTTGATTTGCCATGTCCAACATAGATGGGATTGTTTTTTTCTTAGCTAATTTCAATTTTATGCTTTGTAGTTACCTCTTAGAAGCCTGTTCTTTCCTAATGAGACAAAATGAGGATATATATATGTGTGTGTGTGTGTGTGTGTGTGTGTGTGTGTGTGTGTGTGTGATATATATATGAGAGAAGAGAAGAGGAGAACTGGGTGGAGTAGAGGGAGTAGAACTGAATTTTATTATAATCTTGAACTCATAACCAATCTGTAAAGTGATTCATATCTACAATATATCGTATAATAACTCTCTCAGTGAAGAATGTGTTTTTTTACTTCATACTGAGCTTATAACATATCCACAACTTTTCAGTTATTATATAGTGGAATGGTTATGTTTTTAAATTTTCAATAATATAAATTTTGCTCATATTCTTTCTGTTATACTCTTTCAGATTTCTCTTTTCTCTCCCAAACTTACTTCATATTCTTTCTTTATAATGAAAAAAAAATGTACCAAAAAAAAATCCCAACGACATCAACAACACAACCGAATAAAGATAGAGCTCCTTTTGTGTTGGCCAACTATGAGCATTTGCCTTGTACTCATTGAAAATAACTGCTTTCCTACCTCCCAGAAGCTATCACTTACAAATACCTATCGTTTAAGGAAGGGACTTCGTTCCTTTTCAGTTTCCTTTCTGGGTTTTTGGGTGGTTTGATCATGTGCCAGTATCCTGTTTGCTTTCACAGTTCATATGTGCACCATCTCAGTTGCATCGGAAAGAGTTTCTTGCAGTCTATCTTCATCTCTGGTTCTGACAGTCTTTCTTCCTCCTAATTGTGAACATCTTCTTCCTGATACTTACTAGCCTCACAACTCAAGGGGAAATAAACAAATAGAAAACTCATGGAAAGCCATTCACACCACTGTGGTTAACTGGTGTTTCTGCATACATACATACATACATATATATATATATATATATATATATATATATATATATAATATATATACTAAGTTTCAAAATGAACAAAATACCCCATGCTATGTTCAAAACATGTCTTTTTTCCCTTATGAATTAAACAGCATCCAAAATATCTATATCATAAAATATTCAAAGGAAAGTCTCTTTGAATTGCAAAGAAGTTACCCCAGGCCCATTCTCAGCTATGCAAAGAGATTTGATTAGTTTTAATCCCTGAATGGTGTGCTTCAGTCAGTGGACATCAGCTCTATGCATTCAAGGCTCAAAGAACATTTGGAAAATCAAATTTCTTTTCATTTGCTCTGTATTTGTCCAGCACTTGTGAAAGTGCTGATACAGCTTAAATTTTTGCTGATCATACCCAGTTTTAATTGTAATACATGTAGATTGTTTTAGGAAAATTAGAATATAATAAAAAGCTATAATACTATAAAAAGAAGTAAGTATAAGTAAGTACTCCTTTGAATTTTCTACTTTTATTTTAGAGAAAGGAACCATTCCACAGAATTAAAAATGTTTTAGATTGCAAATGAAATAATGCATTTAGTTATGGAAATGTCACACATATTTATCATGGTACTTTGCTCAAGTTTATGGTCTCTCCATCCTCCTGAATGACCACTTCTTGCTGGCCCCCATTATTCAAAGATAAATGTGTTTCCTTTGAAGGAGCTACTCAATTTCACACAGCTAAATATAAATAAATATTAACTCTTATACACAGCCATAATTACATCCTATATTTTCCATCTAAATAAATGTTATGTTATAACATTTCAGTAACTAAAACATATATACTCGCACAATTATCTATATCTATCTATATGTACATGTTTTATACACACATACACACACACAAACACACACATACATACACACATAATACATATGACATCCCTTTGATATTTTTTTTGTTTTGCTTATGAATGTGTATGTGGTGGGAGAGTATTTACATTTGCTTGCATGTGTGGGGCTGCTTACATGGGGATGCATAGGCGCGCACGCGTGCACACACACACACACACACACACGCACACACACACAATGCATTGTAGTATGAGTTTGCCTGTATGCTAGTGTGGCTAGCCATGCTGCTTTGGCCATTTCATATCTGTGGATTACAAACTGGCCATCACATATACTTTGAGGGAGTTCTGAGAATTTAAACTCAGTTCACATACATGGGCAACAAGTATTTTTCTCTCTTAGGTTTCTCTCCAGCCCCTTGGTTTTAATATTAATGAATTTTATTGTGATGTAATATATGGAGTAATTAACTTTATATCTTTAAATTGCCATCCCATCAACATTTAGTGAATGGTCCATCATCTCTCTAGTGATTTAAAGTGTTAACATTATTATATTACTGTTTCTTTTTTAATTGGATCTCTTTCTATTTTCCTGAGTCATATAACAATTCACTCACGCACTGATACCATGCTTTTGTAAGAGCTTTAGGATTATAATACAATTTACTCTCTATTTGTTTGAGGTACTTTTATTACTAATTTATTCTGACATGTCTTCATGATTCTTCCCTGATTTTTATTATTTGCACTGAAGATACCCTAGCCTAGTTGTAATATAACACTTACATTTCTTAAAATATATAAAATGGTCTTATATATTTACTATATTTACATATTGTCTTCCATTAGGTCATCATATTTTACTTAAATCATTACTTTTTTCTTGTGCACCTAATATTATGTAATTTGCATAGTCCATAATTACCAGTAGTTTGATATATTAGCAGGAATTCTATCCTTGAGTTTAGTTCCATTTAGATGTTTTGAGATATTTACTTCTATTTGAGGACCAGTTTTTATATATTTTGTCTTATGTACAAACTATTTTAATGCACATATTTAATTATATTATAGCCTCTAAAATGTAGATTGTATAATGTTCTATTTAATTATCTTTGTGATTTCAGTACATGAACACTGTCATTTTTAAAGATTTCCCCAATCCTTTATATTAATTTTTTCCTTTGATTTTGAAATTTTATCTTGAAAATGTCCTTTTGTTATTAATTAAAAAGCATTATCAAGAATATCAATGATAAATATTTACTTTTCTGATTGAAAACACAAGCGATTATCTTTATTTATTTCATATTTTGATCTAGTCTTTCTGGCCATTAATGAGGCTACTAATGGAGCTTCTAATGTTTTTATTTATTTATTTTTTTTTCTTTTGTAAATTCTCATACTGTTTCTGTAATTCTGAACCAATTTACATTCTAATGAACAATAAGCAAATATTCTTGACTTCTACATCTTGGCCATCATTATTTTTGTTTGATCAAAACAACAGTTCTATTAAATCTATCATTTGTTATTATTTTTTATATGACACAAACTTTCTTTGTTATTTTGATCTTCATTTTTAAATTATGTTGAAGACCTTCCCATACATACATTTTAAAAGAGAAATTTATTCAAGTCCTTAATTCAATATTTAGTTAGAATATTAATATTATGTTTTTTCATTATTGATTCTTATATATTTTGGATTAAAAAACTTTTTGTATTTATGACAAATGCTGAATTATTGTGAAATAATAACTGACAGGTTTTGGAAAAGCCATTATCATTTAATATTTAGATGTTTTCATTATCTTGCTATCTTAATAATATTGACATTGCTTTGTACAGTGCTTCTCTCCTAAAATCTCAGCACTCAGGCTCCAGAAATAGGAGGTTTTCTGAAAGTTTCAGGCAGGCCAGGGCTACATAGTGAGTATGAGAACAGCCTGGGATACAGATGGAATCATGTTTCAAACACAAACAAACAAAAATCAGAATGAATGGCAATGAACACCTATATCTATCAAATACATACACTCACACCTTCTACTTGATTCTGAGTAGTGAGAACAGATTATAGAATCATCTTCAACATCAGTGTCTGATTCCTTTATTATACTCCAACATCGTCATATCCATTTTAAGACAGGTTAGCACTATTGCAATTTGCTAGTACCTTCTTCTGACTAAGAATTACTATGCAAAATAAACAAATAATTTGAAAAATGATTTGGTGTGCAGTTTAGTGGTATAATAACACAAGAACATCTATATCCTTGGAAATAAAAGTTACCCAAATCTAACCTTATAATATCCTACAACAATGTTTACTTTTTAACTTTATAATGTGTGTTCACCTCTTAAATCATCAATGATAATCCAAATCTACATGTTTGAATGAATATTGACTTTCCAATGCTGATAAGACAAGGTATATTACCCCAGGGAAACTCTGGGGTAATATGCCTTGTCTACAGTGTTTAAACCAAAACAAGATAATGTTTTCTTTGGTATCTGAGGAACAAAAACTTCATGTAATCACAAATTCATTTTCAAACAATGAAGAGTTTCACATGATATTAAAATGATGTAAGATATTTAGGAATAAAATCAATCTAAAGACAATGAGTTTAGATAAGATTAAAATGGAGTCCTTCCTTTGTGAAAATATGAATAACAGCTTCCACATTTTGTGAATTTGTTTTATTCTATGTCTTTTTTTTCTCCTTTTGGGATTTGTTTTTCACAGGAAAAACAAACAAACAAACAGCTTTAATTATTTTCAAGTGCATTGTGATGAATTTTCGCAAATGTACAGACTAGAGTGATCAAACAGTACTCTTAAATTGAAAAGAGAAATTTTTTTCTGAATAAACCATGGTCAAAATATGACAAGAAAATGTGAGGCTCTCATAAACGAACTGTGATAAATCATGTTTCTACTATGAAATGGAAAAACAGTGTCATCCTCTCCTTTTACAAGAAAGTACAGCACTTATTTCATGAGAAAGTAATTACCTTGGTGACATTAAAGGCCCATTTTAATATTCTTTCAAATCTTTCTTTAGGTCTTTTCCAGCTGTGTTCCATTTGCAACATTTTATACATTCAAGCACTGAAATGGAACTTACTTTAGAAGGCATGGAATGCTCATTTTGTTTTATACTGTCCTTGACAATTTTTCCTATACATATGCAAAGCTACAGAAGTGTTAATGTACATTCCTTCAAACTAACTCCTACATCAGATTTCATTTATAATTTTCCTTTGCTCTGTTTGCTTGTCAAGAGAAGCACCTTAACTGCCCTGCATACACATTTATGAGGGTTTTTTCCTTTAAAAACATATCATATCAAAACTAGTTCTTTGTTTTAATGTCCAGACATCTTATTTTCATTTGGCATTGTGTTTATTTGTTGAGGAATAAATGAAACTACAACATCATTGTTTCTATACAAACAGCCAGGTAGTTTTCAGTGACTTCCAAATGAAAGTTTCAAAGTATGAACACCCTGAAAGAATTTCTCGTGAATCAATTGTATGTTAGCAATTCTGACAGTTATCCTTGGCTTCGATGTTGCTCAACAAGGTGCTAATCACACAAAAGAAATGAGCATGCTCCCATCCAAGTCTTGATAATAATCATCTATAACAAAACACCCCACAATAGTTACTATTAATTGTCTACCTGATGAGATCTAGTATCACTTGTGAAACTGGCCTTAGAATGTTGTGCTAGAAGATCAGCACACTGTGGTGGTACCATTTCTTGGATGAGTTTCCAGATAGTACCAAATAAAGAAAGGGAATTGAGCAAAAGCATCCATTTGCTTTTCTCTCAGTCTGATAAGAGGTAAGATGCAAACAGCTCCTTCAAGCTATTGTCATGCTGATTTCCTTGCCAAGATGGGCAGTTTTAGCCAACTTCTAATAATATCTAAGTCAGGGAAAATCTCCGGTCCATTGTGCTTTGAACATCCAATACTGTCCATAAGGGTTCCCTTTGACTCATTTTTCCAAAGTTTATAATCTGACAATCTTATATTACACTTGTCAACCTAAGTGGGAAACACACACACACACACACAGACACACACACACCATATTCAGAATGGACTTATCATTTAAAATGGCTTGTTTGTGTTCAATGAGAGCCTCTTTGAAATTCAGCACATATATTTTGGATTTATATCTCTATGAACTAGATAATATGATACATAGAGAAAAATAACATCTTAATGAACTTGAAAAGAAATGATTTCAGAATGCCCTTTTATACTCTTAGCTTGTCTATATATCACAGCAACTAGAAAGTGAAAACAAACACAGACACACACACACACACAAACACCAAAAAGGGAGGGAGTATCTAAACCCAATGAAGCAGAGACAAAAGCATTGAGAAAGCAGTGTCTGAGAGAGAGAGAGAGAGAGAGAGAGAGAGAGAGAGAGAGAGAGAGAGAGAGAGAGAGAGAGAGAATTCTATCTCAGTAAAACAAATTTGGAGATAGGCAGGAAGAGCAAGACTTAAAACCCAGTGGAGCCCATGTCTTCAGCCTCTCACTCAAGCAAAGGGATCTTGTCTTGGTTGTCCAGGTGCTGTCTATTTGTAAGAGCCGGTATGTCCCAAGGAAGCTGAACTCCAAACTCAAATGATCACAAAGGCCTTCATTTGGACAAGAGTCTTAAATGTTTCTTGATATTAGTACAAAAATATGATAAACCTTAGACACAATTTCTAAAACTATCATTTGGAATATTTTTATGACCTTAATACCTTTGAAGAAACTACTGGCAGATGGTTTTAGACAATGTGTCATATTGGACACTTTACAGAAGCACCATTTAATGTTCTATAATTAGTCATTTTATTGTAACTAAGAGGATACATCTTTCTATTCAACTTGACAAAAACAATAGCAACAACAAAATGCCATAGGTAATGGGGCTGGAGAGATGGCTCAGCCGTTAAAGGCTAGTCTCACAACCAAAACCTATAGGTAAGATTTTTTGATGACTGTAACCATGTCTTTCATTTTCTTAGAGCATTCAAAACCTACAACTAATGTCTTTGTGTGACCAAATTGAAATATAGACTTTCTGTTTCCTGGTATGTCTCTGGCAAGGATCTAGAAGCTACTCCAATGAAGCATAGGAATGATAAAAGATAGAGACATGTCTTGGAATCTCTGTTGCAGAATTTCTACCATGCTTTGGAAGCAATCAGCAAGCAACCTTTAAAAAGCAGATTGGGGTCATATCCATCAACCCATCAGCAGCTTCCTCCAGTGTCCACACAGCCTCACCTAACACCTAAAAGTTCCCCTCATCCTTTTGAGACCAATTGGCTCCCATGTTTCTGACCACTGTCTAACTGCTACCAGAACAATCGTACATAAGAAATATTTATAAGATTTCCCAATTTGTGACCTTCCTTTGAAGATGATATTCCTCATACTAGCCTTCATTTATAACTCATATTTATGATTTTGTTAATGTTCTCCTCTCTTTGTACTCCAGACACAGGACACTAGAGAATTCTTTCCAATCTTGACATCAGCATAGAAAGAAAGTAAAAGGGTGATGTGGGAAGTAAAAGAGATCCTCAGCTCCGCTAGTCAAGAAAATATCGCATGCATTCTTACAAATCACATTTCGAACATTCACTGTGTACATATGCATGTGTTTAAGAGTGGGTGTGAGGCTACCAAAAGGTCAATGGGAAAATTATGGGGCAACATTCAGAAGTCAATTCCCGCTTTCCACTTTTCCTGAGCCAGGGTCTTTCTTGTGTCTCATGCTGTGCTAAGGACTCAGAACTCAGACTTGCTGGACCACAGGTTTCTGGAATTTTTTTTCTTCATACTTTCCATAAAAGTGCTGGGTTTGCAGATGTGTGCAGCTATATTTGTTTTATTTATTTATTTATTTTTAACATGAGCTCCATGGATGAAATTTGGATGGACAGGCTTATGTGGCTGGCACATACTCTCTCTGGTCAGATCAACTGCTTCTACAGTAAAATGTTCACCTTTAATATTTGTGAACTCTGTGTGTGTGTGTGTGTGTTTGTGTGGGTTCCTCTGACATTTCTGATTTGTGTTTTTCCATATCGTCCATTGAAACTGTACTATGCACCACAGAAACAACATTTAATTAATTAAAAAAAACCCTCAGATGAGAATATGTATTCAGAAATATTTTACTTAATATTTTTATATAATTTGTATTCAAATTTGAAACAAGCATGTTTTACATATCAATCCCCGTTGCCCCAACCTCCTGTCCTCCCCTGCAGCCCCCACCAACTCCTATGCCATCCCCTTTTTGCTCCATAGGGAGGGTGAGGCCTTCCATGGGAGTCTTCAAAGTCTGTCATATCTTTTGGAGCAGGGTCCAGGCCCTCCCCCATGTGTATAGGCTGAGGGAGTATCCCTCTATGTGGTATGGACTCCCAAAGTCCATTAGCATACTAGGGATAAATATTGATTCTCTACCAGAGGTCCCACAGACTTCCCTGTCCTCCCAACTAACACCACATTCAGGGAATCTGGGTCGGTCCCATGCTGTAGTCCATGAGCTTCTCTGGGTTCAAGTCAGCAGTTTCTATGGGTTTCTCCAGACTGGTCTTGACCCCTTTGTTCATTATTCTTCCCTCTCTGCGACTGGATTTCAAGAGCTCGGCTCAGTGTTTAGTTGTGTGTGTTTGTTTCTGTTTCCATCAGCTTTTAGATGAAGGCTCTATTATGTCAATCTCATTATTTCACTTAACATTTTAAGCCCATGGTAAAGTCTCACTTTTTGAGCAAAAGAAACAGCATATATTGTTGTTGCTAAGACATTTAAATGAGAGTCATCTTGTGAAGGCGTGCTCCTACCTCCTTTCACTTGTCTCTTCCTCTCCCAATATGAATGATTAAACAATAGTAACTTCTACCTTTCCTTCGTCCTAACTCAGGCTGACATCCTTCTCTGTGATTTAAGGCAAGAACCCAAGCTCAAATGATCATAAGCCTCTGAAAATGTTCTTTCCACCACTGCAGGTGACATTGGCGGACTGTGTCTCCTGCTGCCTCTGACGCCCACTAGAATCTAGAAATATATTCATTTCTGTTCACCTATGTCACTGTACTCAGTTGAAGTAGAGTCTGGACAAGTTTGTTCCTGCTCTTTTTTCAGATAATGCATACTTATTCACCAAAGTACAGTTAGTAAATCAGAGTGGAATACAGCATCATTTGGATGAAAATTTTTTATGATTGTTCAAATGCTATTATTATTTTCTATTATTCATAACACTCATTTAAATGATTCTGTAATGATGTTTGCTATTGCATTCCCACTAATACAGCTATTTGTATAGTTTCTCAGCACTTTCTTCCCTGTAGAGCCAATATATTGAGGATTGCTTGCCACCTATGCTATTAATCTTTATTGCACCATGATTACTTAAAACAGTAGACATAGACATGTAAATGCAATTAAATTACAGCAACATTGATTTCCCTGATTTAATTCAGACCTATTTCTTATGAGAGAAATATTGAAAAAAAAAAGCCTCCATAGATCATATGTTGCTAGGAGAAAAAAAGCTAATAATTGAGAAAAGAATATTCATGAAATCCTGCATTATATCTTAGAGAGATAACCTCTTTGATGGGTCAGATTCTCTGTAACTTTTGAAGCTTCCTGAAACTGTAGCTGGTTAAAATTATCTCTTGTTATGCTAAAAATTCCTCTGTCTAATTCCTTAACTGAATTAGAAATTGTAGATGTGTTAAAACAATCTTCTCTGTGCTTTTATTCTTAATTTTTAATAAGGTACTTTTCATATAATGTGGTTGTTATTAATATATCTTGAAAGGAGAGAGGGGTTAAAGAAAAAAGGAGTAAATGAGAGAGAAATATATATGTAGATAGATGGTACAAGTATGATAGATGATGATAGATGGTAGATAGACAGATGATAAATATAGATAAGAATGGGAGAGAGAGAGGAAGACAGAGACAGACACACACACACACACACACACACAGAGAAAGAGAGAGAGAGAGAGAGAGAGAGAGAGAGAGAGAGAGAGAGAGAGAGAGAGAGAGAGAGAGGACCCAACCTTTATCTGATTCCATTCCAACACCATGGTCCTATTTTGCAGTAGGCAGTATCTCCCAGCACAGAACCAAGACTCAGCTGCAGAGAGAACACCCAATTTTGTAAACAATTAAGATTCAGAAAGAAAATGAATTCAAGAACTCTTGAAGCCTCTGAATCATTTCCTTTTTCACAGTGGCTGTGCAGCAATCAGCATAAATGGATTTAATAAAAGATGTATGAAGAAGTAGCTTTAAAAGTTTAAGGAAAAGTCTTTTTCCTCTTCTCCGACACACACCACTCAGAGGGCTTTATTTAAAAGTGAGAACACTTACTTCTCTTTTAGCAAGTGATACATCCTAGACAGTCATAATCACCCAACCACAGATGCCTTGGGAAAAATCTATCTGCTCATATTATATATATATGGATGTTCTTTTCTCTAGTGGCAAGATTTATTTTTCTTTAACATAACAGTCTCCTAACACTCACAAATTCCTGTTTTATAAACTTTAGAATGTGTATAGGAACAAAAAGAAAATAACAGAAAATGCAACTTCATTCAAAATGCCCTCATTTGGGATTCTGTTATGTATACTATAAAAGTATTAACTGTAGAAACATAGGGAAATAAATCCATGGTGTATATGAACTTTTATTTTTCATATACTGACAGTATTTCATAACAGATTTGAAACAAATGTTCGGATAAGAATCAATTATGGTATGTTTAGTCTCATGAGCATCAATTATAAAAGCAACCACCGTAGATTAGAGAACTTAAAACAGTAGTCACACTTCTCATAACTTTTTTATCCTGGGAATTCGGAAAGAAAGGTGTGAGAAGACTCGGTCCCTTAAGAGAGCCTGCCTATTTGAAAATATTTTCCTTCTCGTTGTCCTAATGTGGCAAAGCCCATCTATCCTCTCTTCCCTTGATGTCTTCATGGGAACCTTAGTCTGTTGCTTTTATTCAAACCTAATGATACTGCCCCTAAAAGTAAATAAATTCCAAATGTTGTGTCATTAGGGGCTCTGGCTTTATTTTTGGTTGGACCTGTTGAATTTATTGTAGTCAATGCTTTTTAATGTGAGAAATATACTTGGGAACATAATCCACTTACTTTATTGTTGGGCCTATAATGTCAGTTACTCAAGTGATCAAGGCAGGAATATCATAAGCTCAATCCTTCCTTGGGTAACTAGTAGAGACCCTGTGTCAAACTTTAAAAAGTAAACAAATCAAGGGTCAAGGCTGGATATGTAGCTCAGTTATATAAAATTTTTTATATTTTTTTATTAAATTAGAAATAATCTTGTTTTACATGTCAATCCCAGTTTCCTCTCCCTCCCCTCCTCCATGTTCCCCACACCTCCATCTATCCCTTTTCCGTTCCCCAGGCAGGATGAGGCCTTGCATAGGGAATCTTCAAAGTTTGTCACATCATTTGGGGCAGGGCCTATGCTCTCCCCCATGCGTCTAAGCTGAGGGACTATTCCTCTATGGGGAATGGGCTCCTAAAATCCATTTGTATACTAAATCCATTTGTATAGGGCCTACTGTCAGAGGCCCTATAGACTGCCCAAGCCTCCAAACAGACACCCACATTCATGGGGCCTGGTTTGGTCCCCAGCTCTCAGTCTGGGGTCCACGAGCTCCCCTTTGTTCAGGTCAGCAGTTTCTGTGGGTTCCCCCAGACTGGTCTTGACCCCTTTGCTCATCACTCATCACTCCTTCTTCTCTATAACTGGATTCCAGGAGTTCGGGTCAGTGTTCAGCTGTGGGTATCTGTTTCTGCTAGTGGAGGAAGACTCTAGCATGGCATATAAGGTAGTCATCAGTCTCATTATAGGCATAGGGCATTTAAGGTAGCCTCTCCACTATTGCTTAGATTTTTAGAAGGAGTCATCCTTGTAGATCTCTGTACATGTCTTCTCTTTAATCCTATCATGCTTCCCTTTATTTAGGTATCTCTTTTCTTGTTGTTCTCTCTTCTTCCCCCAAATCAGTCTTCCTGCTCCCTCATGTCCTCCTCCCCTGTCTTCCTCCCCTTCTCTTTCTCCTAACTCCCTCTCCCCTCCCCATATGCTCCAACTTTGCTCACATCTTGTCCCTTTCCCCTTCTCTGGCTGACCATGTATCTTTCTTAGGGTCCTCCTTATTCTAGCCTCTATGGAGGTGTGGATTGTAAATCAATTGCTTAACATATATAAGGTTTTAGATTCAATTCCCACACTGGGTGTGTGTGTTTTCTGTGAAAAAGTTTTCATGTACCAATTAGATATTCAAGCTGCTGTCTCAAGCTAGCAGTTTGACATGAGACTCAACATTCTCCAGTGACAGCCACAGTTGCTCATGTAAACTTGAAACATTATTTTATATTTGAGTTTATTTACCTTTTAGAATTTGGTTTCTTGAAAAAATAGTGGACACCATCAATTAGCAGCTGCTTTTTCCAGCAAGTGATAATCTCTCTTATTTTACATTTCTCAAATTTAGAAAAAAAAAAAACTCACATGTCAACTTTTAATGCCAATATACTAATTCAGAAAACAATATAAACAGAATACACTCATATTTTCTAGGGAAACACATGGAGTTGATTTCCTAGAATAGTTGTTTTCCTGTTGATTATTGAAAGCAAATTGTATGTTCATGTAATAACTCGTCTGCACATGTCACGGGCGGCTTAGAATTAGAACATAGGTATTATGCTAAACTTTACTCAGTCACTGAGGTAGCTTATACCTACATAGTTCTGTAATCCTACTCTGAAAGTAATAATTTACCATTTGTTAGGGAACACCAAGATGCTTTGGAGAATAGAAATTAACAAGTTGCATATTATTTGCTAGCTCTGTCTTTTCTAATGAGAGGGGCTGCCTTCATTGGATTTCTATTGCTGCAATAAAACACAATGACCAAAAACAACTTGGGGCGAAAAGACTCATTTCAGCTTACAGTTCCACATTGTTTCTGGTCACTGAAGAAAACAGCAAGAAATCAAGTCAGGATCCTGGGGACAAGGACAGCTGTAGAGTCTAATAGGGGTGGGGAGTTGCTGCTTATTGTCATGCTCCTGGTGGCTTGATTCCAATTTTCTTATAACCTCCAAAAATACCTCCCCACCTAGAGGGAATACAGCCCACAGTTGTCTGGGCTTTGCTTACCACACAAATCATTAATAAAAACAGTACCCTACAAACATGTCTCCAGGCAAATGTCAAGAGTGTATGATTGGCATGCCACACTCCATACAGCCCCAGAGGTTATTTAAAGAGTAATAAGTGAGGGATAGGTGTCTCCCAATGAAGGACAGATGAAATACATAGTTATGGGGAGAAAGAAAGTGGGCAGTTTGGACTGGAATGGGGGGGTTGAATGGGTAGGGGAAGAAAAGAGTGGGTTTGGGGAGAAAATATGAGGAGGGAAAACTAAGAAGGGCCATTTGAAAGAAATCAAAATGGGGGTCAGCAAATGTCCAGCTAAATGTCTCTCACTGCTAAATGAAACTTCCAGCCTCGGAATTGGGTCACATATAATTTAGATGTTAGCTAAAATGGCTCAGGAGAGCCAGGCAGTGGTGGCACACTCCTTTAATCCCAGCACTCAGAAGGCATAGGCAGGTGGATCTCTGTGAGTTGATTCTAGCCTGGTCTACACAGAGAGTGCCAGGACAGGCTCCAAAACTACACAGAGAAACCTTGTCTGGAAAAACCAAACAACAACAAAGGCCCAATGGAAACCTCTAAATAACTCAGTCTATTTTCAAGGAATTCCATGAACACATGTTTGGGTCCTGTTCCTGAATACAAAGTTAATATATCTCATGGAACATAGAGAAGTCAAGCTCATGCCTAAAGCATTTACCCCTACTGACTAATGGTATTGGAAGGTACTCTCCAGGCTGTGAGAGAACAGAGTAAACACCAACCCAACCACAATACCTTTGCTCTATAAGAGTGACCTGTTTGCATGATATGTAGGTATTACAATGATACAAACGTTATTAGTGGGAGTAACTAACCACTATCCGATTGGATTAAATGCCCACTCTGCCTAACATTTTTTGGGTAGCTGAGAACCACAGACCTAGGGAAAACCAATTCTATTGCTATGATAAAGAAACATAGCAAAAAATTAATTCCCAATGACATGCTGCTTTACTCTCAGATCAGTGTGTCACTCAGGATAACCAATGCAGAGACGTATACAACTAGACTATGTTTAGAGAATAAGAGTTTTGGAATACCCAGTCATAAATAAGATATTTTTATCAAATCTTTCCCCCTCAGAGTTCAGCAACTTTGTGGGAAAGGAGCAGAATGATTGTCAGAGCTAAAAGGAAACAAGACCTAAAAACAGCAGGAGTTACACACGTTTGAACTCACAGAGACTGTGGCAGCTTGAACAGGGCTTGCACGAGTCTAAGTCATAAGGGGTTCCACTGCTGGGAATATAAATGAAAGCAAGACTCCATCCCTAAGCCAAAAGCCATTTCCAATTAACAACTGATTACAAAGAAAAAAAAATACCTTTCTCCAATGCAATCTCACTGGCTATCCAAGCTACTCTCAAAGACAGACTTGTGCCCAAGTGTAGATGACAAATCAAATGAACACAATGGTAGTTTTGAATATATATATTTGTGTATTCATATATATGTATTTGTGTATTCATATATACATACATGTGTGCTTATATATTCAATATGTATACATACATGCATATGTTGTGAAATAATCCTTTTGTGCACAGTGAAGTTGTGTCACTCTAATTAGTTCGATAAAAAGCTGAACAGCCCATAAATAGCAGGACTATGGGGCAGAGAGGTTGCTGGGAAGAAGAAGGGGAATCAGGAGGAGAAACAGAGCAAGCAACATTACACAGCAAATGAACTGAGCCATGTAAAAGAACATAGATTAAAAGATATGGGTTTATTTAAATTGTAAGAACTAATTAGAAACAAGCATACGTTAAGGACAAGAATCTAGACCCTTGCCCTCACACACGTTTGTTTGCAATTGTTGTTTGGGCATTTTTTTTTTTTAATCTTATTGGTAGTTGCTTGTATATCATGGTTTGTAATTTGGGGTTTTTACACGTTTTGTTCTTGTGTGTAAATATGTGTATCTTTCTCTATGTTTTTTTCATGCTTTTTCTTCATTTCATTTTTTACATTCTGGTTTGCTTGTTTTATTTATTTGGTTATGTTTTATTCATTTTCTAAGGAGAAAGAAAGAACTGGAATTGGATGGGTGGGGAGGTAAGGAGGATCTGGAAAAAGATGAGGGAGGGTAAGGCATGATCAGAATATATTGTATGAAAAAATTATGTTCAATTAAAAATGATTCCACATCCCAGATATATCATGCCAAGTTGACAAAATCCACCCAGCATATTGAAATATAGATTGTTCCAATAATAAATATATATGAAGAGGACAGCTAAATAATGTAAAATATCTGAAGGCAGATGATAGGCTTAAAAAATGAGGTATTTAAAGAACAATAATGCCATTTGACATATGATATGCCTACTAATTTAAAATTTTTATACATGTCATACATACTACTTTGATCATATTTACCAACATATTACTTCCAACTAACTCAAGATCCATTTCTCCCCCTCTATATCTCCTCCCAAATCTTTCTTTTTCATAATTCAGAGATTTTGATTTGTGTTGTTCATATACTCATATGTATAGAAACATTCAGTGAGACATGATTGATATGTCTACCCTATACCCTTATTGAGATCTGACTATTTACCCTCTAGAAATCATTAATTGTCAATTGTTCCTCAGCCAAGGTTGGGGCTTAGGTCATTCACTGAACACTTTCCCTCAGGATAGAATGTTGACTATCTGGTTATTGTGAGCATCTTTTGTCTGCTGATAATATGTACGTACAGTGATTCTGTCTAGTCTGGAAGACACTGGCTCTGCATTTCTTGATCTCTGGATACTATATTATTCCTGACCCTGTTCCTTGTAATTGCCTCTGGGTCTTGGCGTGGATATGTTCATTCATATCTGAATGCTCCCCTGCATATGCTCTGCACTTACCTTTTGTACTTGGCCAGTTGTAAATTTCTTAATTAACTGCCCTCTATTGCACAAAGATGATGTCAAAGAGGGGCACAAATCTAAATGCATAAAAGATACACATTTAGAGGGAAGTTTGATGATATGCCCATTTAGTAAAATACATTCGTCCACATGATCTATGAACTGGCCAACCATGATTTCTTGGCCTGATTTATTGTGCCATGCTTGTGTTTCCTCCTATGTAGGGTCCTTAATCCTATCAGGAAGCAGTTCGTTTCCTTCAGTACAGTTGTGCCATTATTGTACCTTTGGCCATATCTTTCCATAGTGGGTGGAATTGTGGCTCACAACGTCCATGTCTGGTTAATATTGTTGATGACTTTTTCTCCCTCACCACCCTGCATATCACCTTCTAGTATGGTGAAAACTTGCCAGCAAGGAAGAATTGTCCGATGTAAGTTCTCCATGTCCTGTGACTTAAGTGTCGTCTGCAGTAGTGAATGGAGTCTTATGATTGAGTTTCTGTGAGCAACTTTCATTTTGAGGCAAGGTATTATGAATCTGTGAATCTGGCATTGAACATTTTATTTTGCAACCTAGGGCTTCTAGGGTAATTATAACTCCTGTGCGATGTAATTTAAGTGAACTATTTTACATATATACGTAATAGATTTCCACATGTAATACACATTCCTTTTCGGTAGGTCACTAGACCAATTTGCTAAGATTAGTATCAAAATAGTTATATTCAATAGGCATCTTGTGACAGAATGAGTCATAAAATAGAATTTCCTCTACTTGCTACCAACTTTTGCAGGTGGTTGAGACATTTGTGCAAAAAAAAAAAGCTTCCTCTTTACTTTCCTGTCTGTTTCCAATTTGGGGCTGTTTGATGACGTCATAGTCATGCACCAGCGTCTGTGATGTCTGAATTGATTACTGAAGGGATCATAAGTAACCATAGAGAAAGTGTACAGTGCGAGCTGAAGGAGCAGCCTGCTGCTGATTACACAGGAGAAAATTCCTATTTGCATGCAAATATCTTTGTAATCAGCAGAGATAGGAAAAGAAATACATGAAAGTCTAAAGCCTCGAGGTTCATATGTAATCCAACTTTCCCTAAACCTCTATCTCAGAGAGTGTTTTTGAATCTCAGTGATAAGACTTAGTTCGCTGATCAAAAATTTTAGCTTTTTTTTTTTGGCTCTTGAAAGAAGACCTTATCTCTCCTCAATTCTTTCTCACTGTACTGCTTGAATTTTCAATTATCTTAAGCTAGTCAGTCTCTGATCAATATTTTAGTTTAATAGCATCCTATTAATAGGAATAAGTGCTTGGAGACGTTGTCCTAGGGCAGGATAATACTGACTGAACAGATCATTCCTAGATTTAAGTAAATCAATATGCATTTTAGTTTTAGATATAGTGGTACTTTAGTCCAAACACTCTGGGTGCAGAAGAAGGAAGGTTTTGTATTTGGGGCTAAGCAGATCCTATGTAGCAAGACTGTGAGCAGATAGGGAGACATGTGGAGAGTATATCTTCAAAATAATCAGGTTTTGGGCCCTAGGCAGAAAATTCACTATTGTTATTTAACTAAATTGACACAGTGCCAAACTGTCTTCTAAATATTTATGTTTATACTTGGAGACAAATGCTGCTCTTAGCTTCAATCAGAGAAGTGTCTCTTTGTAATGAATGAAGGTGATTGCAGAGATTCATGGCAGTTGAAGATACAGACAACAAATGACAGCTGAGGCCGCAGCTCAGAAAGGATAGTTATACTATCCTCACTACGGCTCAGGGAATGTTGTGGAAGAGAGTTAGGAGGAACGTAAGAGCCAGATGTTAAGGAACAGGGCTGTGGGATAACGTTTTCTGGGCACAACACAGACTTTGCAATAAGACTTTTACAAAGATTGAAGTTCCCTGATCTTGGACTTCACAAGGACCAAGCATGTTATCAGTCAATCATACATGAAGGAAAGGCCCACAGGACCACACTCAACCTTCTTGAACTATTGGTGCAGATAGATGCTTAAGATGAAGCAGATTTGTTGTCAGCTTTGTATCCATGGATGAAACCACCAGCCTCAATGTATAGTTGTATAGTTACAAACACTATACAATGTATAATTACAAACATAACCACATAAACTGTCTTGGTTAAACTAAATATGCCACAAAACAAAGCAAAAAGACATGAGTGTGGGAGAAAAATGTGACTGTTGAGGAAGATGATGGGAGATAATGGAGATGATAGTAAGCAAAACTCATTCTGCATGTGTGATGTTGTCAAAGAACACATTTAATAAGCTAATTTATATTACTCTAACTACCCAAGTCACACACTTGAACTAATGGGCAGATGGACTGTCTCAGGAAGTTGTTGAGATATAATACATTTTCAGAATAATAAGCTCTATACTGTTTCTGCTGACTAGATAATCACATATAAACATTCAAATCTAAGTAAATATACATTAAACACTCAGAATATAAAGGGGAACATGAAAACTAATGAATGAGATCACAAGAGCAAACCTGGCAAACTGGTGATATTTTCTGTCTATAACAATAAGCAAATAAATAATAGAAGAGAAGGGTTTTTTCTTTTGTTTTGTTTTTTGTTTGTTTGTTTGCTTGCTTTTGTTTTTATTCTTATGGATGAATGTAACCACAATTTTAGGAGTTTAGCTAAACCTCTAGCTAAACCATTAAACATGTAAAATGCATTTCTGGGGAGATGTATCAACAGTATAGAATTTTGTCTTTTTCCAAAGGGCCTAACATCCCTTTTCGGTATTCACATCATTCAGCACACAACCATTTATAACTAAAGGCTGCAGGAGATTCATACCCTTTTCCTATCCACAAAGCACCCCCCACAATTGTGCATATAACTTACCCTGTATACACGTAATTAAAAAATAATGTAAATTTTTAAAGAATTTAAAACTGAAAGGCAGAGACAAACTGAAAGAATAGTTCATGCAGGACAGTATTAGTGAAACATCTCAGAGAAACAATAGAATACATTTTCCATAGAGAGAATTGCTTATTATTAAAAATTGTTTTATGCAACTATGAAAGATGGTTTCCTCCAATCCACAAAGTAGGCTAGAGTCTTCACGGGAGTTGAAAGTTGAGATCAAAGACAGTCAACTGCTTTCCTCAAAGTAGGTTACTCTTTGCTCCATTAGTATGATATGGAACAAGAAACTAGGTTGTGGTATTTTACAAAGTTCCTAGTGTCTGATGTATGAGCAGCTGTTCTACACCAGAAAGGACACACATTTACAGTACACAGTGAATATATCCAGCTGACTCTGGCCACCTTAGCTTTTTCACTCCAAAGGTGGCATAATTCATACAGGAGATAATTAGGTTTGCTTATTGCAAACAGGTATATTAATGCAGCTCAGCGAGGCTCAATTAAATTTTTCTTCAAATCAAACTCACAATGTGAGGAATTCTGGGTAGTTTTATTCCAATTGTTGTATTGGCAGAGAAATTGAGTAAGGTTTCAATTGTGCCTTTTGGCACAAAATGAGTTTGTCCATTTGGACTATCAAGGAAAAGCAAAACGATGCCTATCAAAATAATTGTGTCACTTTGGTTCTCAAAGTCACACTTTAAGGTTTCATTATAATTAATACACTTATTGTTTCAAAATCTGAACACAATTTGTATTTTATGAGACTCAGCTATAGTCAAAGATAGGTTCCTTATTGGCTCTACATTTCCAATGAAAAAGGCTTAACGATAAGAAAGATATCCCCATATGTAATTCATTGAAATATTTATGGAGACCATTCTCAGAGACTGCAACTTTTTCCCTATAAAGTTCTGTATATGTTTGCTATGACTGGATACTGCTCATACTGAGATATTAAGATTCTTAAATGAATTACACAAAAAATATTATATGATCAAAACTATTTCTGACCACAACACAGTTTCTATTGATTTCATTATTGGGATGTCTATGTTCATTAAAAAAAGTATTAGTTTTAATGGAGAATTTGTTACATTTTATCATTGTTATACTTACAAATTTTGGCCAGTATGTAAAGGTCAGAGGACAACTTTGCAGAGTTGACTTTCTCCTTCTACACTGAACTGAATTCCAAATATCAAAAAGAGCTATCAGGCAACAGATATATTTTTTTATGCTGAGCCACCATCTCACCGATATACAAAGGTTTTGACCTTGAATACTTTTACATTTTTATTTATTAATTTTGTGAGCATGTGTGGACATGTATGTTTGCATTTGTACATGCTACCACATGCATGTGGAGGCGAATGACAATCTGTGTGTGTTGATTCTTTCTTCCCACTATGCTGTTTCAAGTTATCTGGTATGGTAAAAGCACTTATATCAGCCAAGGCCATCTCTCCTGCTTAGTTTTCAATGTATTAATAAATGGAGAAGTTTCAACAAGGCATATGTATGATTACAGTAAGTTTTGAAACTTCATGCTATACATTATGTATATTTTTACAGATACACATTTACATAAATACCTATATGTGAGATAAATATTATATGTATACAATATGTAATGTACTCATATATTAGTGAGAATGAGAAATGTCTCCCACAGACGTATGCACTGGCACACTTGCCTCTCAGTTGGTGTCGTTATTTAAGAGGCTATGTACTTTTAAGAAGTCAGGCTTGCTGGAGGAGGTTTGTCCAGAAAGCAGGGGCAGTGAATTTATTATCCTGTCCTGCTTTCAGTTCTCACTCTGCTACATCCAGGCAGTTGACATGTGCTCTCTTAGCTTCCTGCTCTGACCTCCTGCAACACATCTTCACCTGTAGTGTGAGTATCCAGCTCCCTGGAAATGTAAGCTAAAATAAACTCTTTATTATACAACTATTTTTTTATCACAACAACAAAAACTAGTTAACATAGAAGTAGGTATCAGAAAGTGGGTTTTCTTCTTCATTTCTCTCCAGCAACTTCATTCCCTTTAACAGTACTGATCTGTATTGTGTTTGAGTAGCCTTTCAATTAATTCAGCTTTTGAGTCTCTGTTGTGCCAAAACCTATGCAATACAATACCTACCTCCTAAAGTCGATTTCATCCTCATAAAGTTATAATTAGTACCACAGTTGAGTGGGTGAGTGTGTACAGAAAGTGAGTCAGAAAGATCAGAAAGAGTCAAATGGAAGTTTTCCTGAGGAAATAATATACAAATTTTATGGAAATAATGAAGAAACATAGGCCAAAAGCAAATGGCAAAACAACATATATACAACAGGGTATAAAATAATGGGCACATTCAAGATGAAAAGGTTCCTTTACATCTACATAGGAAAAGAATAATCTAGCAATCTGTGTGGACGTTATGAACATACATTCCAGAAGCATGTAAGAAGAAAATTGCCTCATCCTTTGGTTTTACAGCTCTCAAAGCAATTACCCACATTTGAAACCACATATTCAATAGCTGGGCATATACTTATTGAGGACATACCATTTTACATTGTGTTAATCTGTGTAATATAGCTGGTTGAGAGTGTCTTTGTTAGATGAATGCAAATTAGATTTCAACTCCAGTCATTTTAAACTCAATTACCAAGCATAGTCCAATTTCACAGATTTCAGAGAAAAAATAATTCAGAACAGAAGCAAATATTCTCCAAAGATTTTGTTAAAGACAATTCTCTCAATATTTTAAGACCTAGCAATTGTGGAACTACCAATGTATCTCCACTTAAGAGTACCTAAGACACTCTCAATAAATGAAGCTACTCTGTTAGGGATTTAACGAGAGCACACTCCTTACCTTGCAGTCATTACTAGGAATGGAATATAGTAAGTTTATGCCCATCATTATACTTACTTTTATTACTTTAAAATTTAGCAAAACTTTTAAAGAAATTTATCTCCAGTGCTATATGATTTGATGTCCAGAGTACAATTTCAGTAAAAGAAATTAAAATATAAACTCAGATTATTACAGCTCATTTGTTCTAAATTGATTTTAAAGAGTAGGAGGCTATTATGCAATTATTTTAGTATTAAAGAAAATACATAATTAACAATAATATTTTCTGATTAAATATCAAAAGTATTGTAAAAAACACAGGTTTTGCAGATGATTCAGGAAAAATTATTGATTTGAAATATAGATATATTCTTACTATAAAAGCCCCAAAACTTTCTTTCCTACAATGCATTTTTAATTGATAACAAAAACTTTTAGTATTGAATGTACTTTAATATTTATTAATATACACATTTATGAGCATGTTAATAATCAATACACCTATGAAGAAAACAGTAGAGGAGAAATCTGCCCTAAAAACAAGTAAAATTTATAAAAAGAAATAATCTTGAATCAAAACTATCATGCATTCCCCTATGATGGTGCAAGCATATAACTTCAGCACTTGTGAAATAAAGACAGGAATAACAAAAGTTCAAAAAATTAAAAAAAACTTATATATATATATATATATATGTATATATATATATATATATATATATACATACACAGAAGTCAAAGTCATCCTTGTGGTACACAGGTTGTGGTACACTACTTGTGGCACACAAAATGTACCAAAATGTCAACAAGGAAAAATAAAGGAAAGAAAAAAAAATGGAGGGAAAAGGGGATATATGATTTTATTTTAATTCAACCAAGCTATTTAAATAATTATAATTATGTAACCATAAGATGCAAATGGATGGATATTTATTAGAAAATTATCAGAAAATGCAGCACACTGGGCACACTAGGTTGGAATTTAAAAGTATCTTCAATAATATGAATTATCAGGAAATGATGTTAAATATTATTAATAAATCACAGCAATTTTTATGTAATGTATAATGCCTGTCAATATACATAATTGTAATATATGCACTCAACTCAGTACATCATAACTCTGATACCTGGTTAGCTCAAACTCTATTCCCTCACACAAGTAGGCACTTTCCCCAAAATAAGCTCACTTTTTACTTGACTATTTTTTTTCCTGTGTCGAAGCATTTTAGCTTTTATGAAGTACTATTTCCCTTAATTCTTGGGAAAACATTGTCCTATTCAGGAAGATTTTTTTTTTCCAAACGTGTATCCAATAGCATACTGCCTGTATTTTCTTCTGACAGTTTCACTGCTTCAGGGTTCACATTTAGGTCTTTGAACAATTTGTATTAGTTTTGTGCAAGGTTTTTGATATGGGTTGAATTATTGCACTCTGCGTGTGGACATCTAATTTCCTTGGCACTATTTGTTGGAAGATGCCTTTATTTGACAGCTTGTATTTTGATGTCTTTGTCAAATTGTAATATCTAGTTATGTGTACTCATGCTTGGGACATTGAACTCTGTTCTGTTTGTTTACATGCATGTTTTTGTCCCAGTGCCAGATTTATTTTGTTACTACAGTTCTGTGGTACATTGATAGTTTTCTCTAATTTTTTGAAGAAAAAGATAGGTATTTGTGAGGTTGTATTGAATCTGTGAATTGTTTTTCACGGAACACCCATCATTACAACATGGATTCCATTGATTCATGGACATGCTATGCATTTCTGTTTTCTAGTGTTTTTCTCTCCATCATTCCTCAGATGTTCACAATTATCATTTTACAGGTCTTTCGTCTCCCTTATTAGGTTTTCTTTGAGAGTGTTGTGAGTGGGAGTGTGATCATAATCATTTCCTCCATGTGTTTGTTGTTACTGTTTAAATAGACTCTTGATCTATCCAGCTTATATCCTGCTTTGTTGCTGAAATTAAAATTTCTAGGAGGTTCTTGCATAGTTTTGCAATATCCAATTGTATGTCTCATTGTCTGCAAGTAGGAATATACCATGCTTCTTAGTTTCCTACAGGTTTTACTGGTGACACCAAAGCAGACAAATTTTAACCCACCTCAAAGCATACCATTCACTAAATCAGTTGATGAAGTTTACTCGCGGTGTAGTAAGACTTCTGAAGATAGAAGAATTACCTCAAGTTTGTGACTCTGGGTAGGGTTTGGATGTTGTGACAGGGTAAGAAAAGCTCATGGGAAGCATTATGAAGACAGTGGGTTGTGCACATGCAAAACAAGACCTGATAGTTTTTGGAGGACATGTGATGCTGGTTCAGACAATGGCAGTGATAACCTGCTCTAAGGGTGGAGTTTTCACATTATAATATAAAATCGTTTATGGAATACCTAATCAGGATCAAATTATTATCAGTAGTCTCAACCAGTTTGAAATAGACCGAAGTGGTCTCTCAACTAAGGACTTTGGAGATCAGGAAAAAGGCAGAATTCAAGTATTACACAGGGAAGCCGGGGGGGGGGGGAGAAAATCCTTAGAGTATTTATCACATTCTGTTTTGCATTTTAAAAATAAGTCAGTGGCAGATAACCTGATAAACTTGTAATGGAGTACAGGGTTAGCCATAAGCCAACAGCAGGGAACATTACAGTTGCCCCAAAGCTACAAGGTAAATTCACAGTGATAAATTTGCTTAGTTAACTGCTATATCACTCAAGTCTTGTGCTATAAGCCATAGAGAAAAATCCTTGTACTGAACTCAAATGTAAAAGCCAATGTAATATAATGTGCTAACTTCTAAAGTTGTCCCAACAAGATTTAGTACACTTTCTGTATTCAAGAATCAATTTACCCTGGCCAGAACACATTTTTCATAAACACACCAACAAAAGCCACAACTAATATAACATTTTGGACAAACAGTTATTCTTTGTATTTTGATGTGTCCACCTTGTGTCTCCAAGATGTATCTTATATATGAATTGTTTTACCATTTATCTGTCTGCCTATCTATCTACCTATCTACCTACCTCCCTACCCCTACCCACCTACCTATGTACGTGTGTTTATATATATGTATATATATAGATAGATAGATAGATAGATAGATATATAGATAGATAGATATAGATATATAGATATATCTACGTATCTATCATCCATCTTTCTATCCATCCATCATTCATCCATTTAACTGTCTATCATCTTTCATTTGTATCTAGAAAATGAGAGAGTATGGGGGTAACACTCTCTCCATCTCTCTCTTTCCCTCTGCGTGTGTGTGTTTGTGCATATGTGTGCCACAATGTGCTATCTTTGTGGAAGTAGCAGATAACTTTTTTCAGTGGGCGGGTTCTTGCCTTCCACCATGTAGACTTCTGGGGATGGAATTTTTGTCAGTATGGTTGGTGAAAAGCAAACTTAGCTGCTAAGTCATCTTATTGCCCCTCCCTACTTTATTAAAAGCTCACTTTTTCTTTCAAGTCTCTGCTCCAATCCATGTTTGGAAAGGTAAGCTGGGGGAATGCTTCTAACCTTAAGATATATCAGCCAAGTTTGAAACAGATGCATGAGATGTCATACACAGGAACTGGAGATACATTACAGATAGGTGTTAGCTGCCATGTAGATGCTGGGAATTGAACCCAGGTCCTCTGGAAGAACAAAGAGTGTTGTCAACCACTGGGCCATCTCTCCAGTCCCTAAAGTTGACTAATAAAGCAAATATTTTCTTAAGAACCATTGTCTCTTTTCTGATCACTGGGTGGATATTATAGCGGTATTCATATACAGAAAAATGTTTTAAGCAATTGACTGTATGGGGTTTCCCAATTTCAGCCTGAAGCATTTCTTGGTTTTTAAGCTTTGTATTCATCCTGGAAGCAGCCTTTATATACTTTGTAATAAAGATTGGCAAATGTTCTAGAAGCAATTTTGACATTATTTTATCATTCCTTCTTTTCTGAATGCCACATTTTATTTAGATTTTGGGGAACATTGTAGAGTTAAGAATGATGTCAGTAGAGTATAGAAGCAATTTTGTTTATTTATTTTTATTTATTTATATTTGTTCCATTTTCTATACCTTTATACCCTGGCTTATTATCAAATTCAGCACTTAAAAAGTGTGAAATTTTTATTTTATAAATGATGCTATGCATAGTGAGCAAAAGAGTGACCCATATTGCCAATGAGATCCTATCAGTTGCATGGATTCTGACTCTTTAAACACAACCCGATTCTCAACTGTGACATATAAGTTGTATCAACAGCATTTGTATTTTTAGTTTCTTGTTCTAAATAGTCTTCATTTTTAAGAATATTTCTTTTTATTATTTTTAAATTTTATTTATTCATTTATTATTCATTTATTTTTATACCCAGGCTGCTGTGTCCCCCCATCCTCTCTTCCCATTCTCTGCCCTCAGC